>NC_133223.1:15925612-16588112 GCF_040436345.1 Pagrus major
TAAATCTCTTAATGTGCACCTACAGTATTTCAGTGAATCTGTTGTAAACGTCATGTATTTTGTTCACAGGGTGCATGTGTAAATCTGAACACTCTGGACCAGGTTTCTCCCCTCCATGGAGCCTGCATACAAGGCCACGCAGCTTGCGCCAAACTCCTGATAGAAAATGGGGCAAATGTCAGTAAGGCATCATCGTCTGATTGTGTGCGCGCGTGTGTGTGCATATATAACAAAATTCAAGACAATCCCAAATGAAGACATTATGTTTTGTGTCTTGCTTTAGAAGAAATTCCTAAATCCTGCTCTAGTCTAGTTAGGACACCATATCAATAATTACTAGGCTGTACTATATGTGGCTGCAATTAAGTAAGATATTAACCCAATACACACACACGCACACAAACAAGCATGCAGACACATTGATGCATGCACAGTAACACATTAACAAATATAAATCCGTAGATACAAAGTCTGACTTGCCAAGCCGCAGTGCATGTGCATTAGCATGCTTGATAGCAGATCTGCAGTAAAAATCAGTGGAGGATATTTCGCTACATTAAAGGTCGTATTTGTAAGAAAAGTTGATTTTTGAGAAATAATGACACCGCAGGTTCAGACATTTGGTGTATGTGCTTGGCTGCGGGGTCCGCCACCATCCCAATGCGGGACAGGCTGGGGCTAGCTATTTAGCATGCTAACTTCAGTAGATATCTTTGCAACACAATACATAGCCATTATAATGTCAAAACTTTATTTACATCATGATGATAATTTTAGTTTAAGTATGAGTTATCAACTGAAATTCTTAAAGGTGCAATATGTAAGAATTTGCCACCTGTCAAATTCATATTCCAAACAAACAGGGGGCAGTATATCATATTAGTAACTGCTAACTATAGCTTCCGTTAGCTAATTAGCTCAGTCAGCTCAGTTAGCCACGAAGCTCATGCTCCAATTGGCTGAATCTCCCTGGACTGGGAGCTTGGAGCACAGGGGGAGTGTTGCTGATCCTTAATATTGGAACAAAGTGGCTAGGGGCTAGCTGGTTAGCATGCTAGCTTGAGTAGATATCACTGCAACACAGTACATAGATGTCTTTGACATAATGTCAAAACTGTAATTTATTCACGTTCTGTTGATAATTTTAGATCATTTTTGAATGTTTTGAACTAAAATTCTTACATACTGCACCTTTAAATTATCACTTTACTCACTCGTGTTCACATGACCTGCTCAGCATAAAAACATGACTACTTTTGCCTGATTTGTTTACTAATCTGACTTTCAATTCAAATCGAATGAGAATTTCTTGGTGAACTGTCTCATACATATCCTTCCTCGTGTCAGGTAAACAGTTCAACAGTGGATGGACAGACTCCGCTGTCAGAGGCTTGCGCCCGGGGCCATGTGACCTGCGTCTCGCTGCTCCTCGGACATGGAGCGACTCCCTCAGGAACCAGCCAGTCCAGCTCTCCAATCCACAGGGCGGCAGCGAAAGGTTAGGGGTCACATTCAACTGACTGCATGCACACGGATAACCTATGCTGAACCAGAATAGTCAGTCACTACAAAATGCACAGAGAGCGCCAAAACATCAGAAACACACATCTGAGACATGTATAATGTATTATAAAACAGCGTAGTGTGCGTTGTTGCAGCCTACAAAGCAAAATGATTGCATATTCTTCCGGCAGATTCAACGCGGCAGCAGATTTCTAAGCACAGCCTCTCAAGTGCATCAACTCTCAATGTGATGATCTTGGTAACTCTGTCTAGGTCACCCAGAGTGCATTGAGCCGCTCGTTCAGCATGGCGCAGATGTGGATCAGTATATCGACCAATCAGGTTTCCCTCTGCATGTCGCCTGCTCCAATCAGCATCTGAGTACTGTGAGGAAACTGCTTCAGCTTGGTAAGAATAACTTGAACTTTTACCCTTGATAGTGTTTAGTTAGTGTGATTTTGGAATAATGTAATGCTACTTTAACACATATAGTCTTATTATTGTTAATATGCCGTTTATAAGGACTTACAAGGGCATTGTTACCTATTAACAAATTCTTATAACAAGGACCTGAAGCATTACAGTTTGTTTACAGAGATCTAACAGGTGGATCAACATCTCCGGCTCTAACTGACCTCAGTAAAATGAGTAACATCACTCTGTAGGAAAACACACAAAGCTCAAATTATCACAAAGGAAGGGTTTACCTCTTCAATATGTTTCAACACACTGGGTTTTAATAGAGACAGAAAAAAAGCAAATAACTATTTGAAGGAAAACGATTGGCTCATTTTGCAGCTGTTATTATTATTTTGGCACATAGCCTAAAGCAACGCAGTCAGACAACGAGGGAGAAAAGCCAGTGTCAGCAAAACAAAAGGGCTAAATCATATTGCTACTCAAAAAAAATAAAATAAATAAGATTTAAAAAATGGAACGGTTTAAGAAGTACTCGGGTCATTGACTAAAGTTAAATACTCATGACTTTATTATATAATAAAGTATTATATCGTTATTAATGATGCAATAATGCACCAGAGTGGAATGTAACTATGCGCATTTACTCAAGTACTTGTAATTGTAGTGTAATTTTAGGTACTTTACACCAGTATCTCCTTTTCATGCCACTCTTCACTTTTTATTTGACGACTATATTTATTACTTTACAGATAAAGATGTTACGTACAACACACATGACCACTTCAGTAATATAATACTACTAGTGATTTTAATTGTAATACTTAAGGTACATTTTCCTGATATTCATATATTTTTACTAAAGTGCAGTGCAGGACCTTTAATTGTAATGGAGTATTTTTTATATATATCAGTACTGCTACTTTTACTTCAGTAAATGACCTGAATACTTCCTCCATCACTGCAGAAGCATCAGATGTAGTTAGTTGATCATATATCTTGTATGTAAATCCTCAATCTGCCAAATAAATGTAGTGGAGTAAAAGTAAAAGAGTAACAAAGTAAAAAGGAAATACTGAGGTAAAACACAAGTAAATATGACCTGAGAATACAGTCTGGGTAAGAAATGGCCCAGAGTCTTTTATCTAAGTAATTATGAGGATGCGATGCAGCTCTGTGCTCTGCTGCAGAAGAAGAAAAGCTTTAACTGAACTGTCACCTGTTATGTAATGTGAGGAGATCATCAGTCTCTGCTCTCCTACAGGTGCTAGTGTGAACAGCAGTGTGTCCGGCGACTCCCCGCTGCACATCGCCGCCCGTCTGTCCAGTCCTGACCTTGTGTCTGTCCTGCTCGACCACGGGGCCAACGGCTCCCTGAGGAACTCAGAAGGCAAACAGCCGCTGGACCTCGCCCCTCCCGACAGCCTGGTGCAGAGGCTGCTGAGACAAATAGGAGGTATTCTACCCAAACCAACCCAGTAGCCTCACTGTGGGAGTTTTCATGGCCTTTTACATTAATCAAAACATCTCTCTATCATGGCTCCTGCTTCTCCCCTGACACCTGCACAGGAGTGTCTCCTCTGACGCAGCTGTGCCGGCTGCACATCAGGAAAACTGTGGGCAAGCAGAGGCTGGGCGGGATTCACGACCTTCACCTTCCCACAGAAGTGAAACAGTATCTTCTCTACCGATCAGACCCAGGGGGAGATCGAATGCACTGAGCAACACGAGACTGTTCACGGTAGTGTTTCACTTCCAGGTCAGCAGAGGGTGTACTTGCATAATCTTAGCAGTGAGAAGTCTCATGGCTCATGGTTGAGATTGTAATTAGCTGTAATGATTCTCCTGTGTGGCAGGAACTGGAAACAAACTGATTCTCAAGATCAATCTGGACTTTTGTGTGGAAACGTAAGTCGTAGAGCATCATTAAATATTAATAAACAATAACATGTACATATTGATACGTAAATGGGAATATGGGCTCAAATGTTCTATAAATGTTGCAAAATTAAAGTTTCATAATGTTTGATAAACTGAAAGAATAGTTTTTGAATTACACAAGTCTCCACATTCAGCTAATATTGTATTTTTTCTATAAAAAAACATGTTGTTAATGCTGCTGTATTAAGAGTTTTTCCATTAGACCTACAGGACATTAAACATTCTCTCATATAAAATCTTTATGTCCTGTCCGTGTCGTCTTCACAGTACTCTTGAAAATGGTTCAGTGGCACATAGTGGGCATGTGACTGATGTCAATCAATCTCAACCGAGTCCAACGTCATTTGGTCCAAGCATCAAACAAGTCCCATGTCATTTGACTTTTCCTGCAGTATCCGGTCTTTCTAAAAAGAAAAGAGAAGGTATTAGTCAGTGGCAGACTCTTGATGTTTGAGGGGCAGGGGCGAAAAAAATTAAAAAGGCACCAGCTGTATGTGAGGGGGCACCAGTGTGCAGAAATGGCACTTGAAGGGCACATGGGCACAATGTTCCAATCCAACCTGGTCAAAAAGTATAAAAACGATTTGAATTTGTTTATTAAGATTCAGTGAAATACATATAATCCAACAATAAAGAGTATAGAGTATAAGACTTTCTTAATTTCCTTCCCATCCGTTTTCAAAAGCGAAATACAGACAGCAAATGACTCAACTGAAAACATAAAAGCCAGAGTCCAGATAACCAGTAATTATGATTATTCAAAGGGCCTCCATGTCACAATTTGTAGCAATTTACATGTATTAATAACTTTTTTTGGGCCACGTGAGTGGATTGTCATGTGAGGTGAAAAATTAGACCGTCCCCGTCTCTCTCGGTTGCCTATACAACCTTGTGGACCATGGACAAGTTATTTAAAGCTGCAGGACTGTGGATTTCTTTGTGAAGCTGAAGGTCTCGGGTCGAGGGCCTCATCTCAGAGCCTCTATCTGCTCCACTAACAGAAAGCAACAGTAGCTAATGTCAGTTTGGAAATTGAGCCCGCTAACAATAACTAACAACCAGCTTTCAGCACGCCACAAAAGTTCCACAGAGATGATTACTATCTAGTTATACAGTGTGTGGCGTATGTCTATTTAAGACACGCACTGTGTCATTTTCCTCCAGTCTGTGTTTACCAAGAGAAAAAATATGGAAATTCATGGAATGTGGAGAGACATGCTTTTAAAATTGTCTTGCTTTTCTGTCAGAAAAAAACATCCCCAAGAATCTATTGTTATGCTGAGATATTATGCAAATGGTTCTGTGAAAAATCAGCTGTTTCCCCAAGAGACTGAATAAAACAGAAAATATGCGCCGCGCAGGAAAAAAACAAACATTATGTGAACACTGAATGCATTAAGAAAAAAGAGCACGAGACAGATCATATATAAAGAAGTGACACTGAAGCATTCATTGTATGAATGAATGCATCATAACCCTGTTACACTCTGCCAGTTTGTCCTTGAAGCTCAGTTCGGTTGAGAATGAGCTGTGAGAATACAGTCTCATGCAGATGATTAAAAGAAGAACCAAGCATTTATTAGCTTCTTGTTTTCTTATGGTGCCGCATTAGCCTACTTTTTATGATAACCTGAGGAGAAGAGAGGACACTGCAACAAAGATGAAGCAGTAATCTCAACATTTTTATTCCCATCAATTCAGATGCTAAAAACCAAAGAAAAATTGTTTTATATAGGTCACTTGTCCTCTGCTTTGCCCTAATCTCGTATTTGCGATGTGCTGGCAGATTTCATGGTAATCATTTGCTTATCCACTGCCTGAAGCAGGAGCACGAGATGCAAAACAGATCCATCTTCCCCTCTTGATTCTCTCAATACTTTTCTCCACACAAGTCGCATAAATATTGAGTGTGAGCGAGGCATCTTTTGTGATGTCCCCAAAGCTGCGAGCAGCATGTCAGCTGTCACCATCTGTACCCAAAACTCTTCAAGGGCTCACTGACCTCTGGCCTGTGTGTTTGTCTGTGCATACAGCCAATCAGTGGGGCTGACAGACCCCGCAAGGAGGGAAAGCAGGAAACAGGTTTAGGATTGACGGAAAAGAGAGGAAAATTGTGAAGAAGGAGAATGGACGATTTTCCATAAGCATTCTCTTGTTGGGTATGGATTGTATCATTTTTGTGGTGCTACACAGTAGCTGAGTAATGTTTACCACCACTTAAGGCTGGTCAATATATTGATTATATATCGTCATCGTGATATATACAGAAGCCAGGAACAGCCATAGGTGTGATTATTTTTTGAATGCCGTTATCTCGAGATCAGAAGTTAATAATCGCATTATCTTGAGATAACAAAACTCGATTTCTCGAGATAAGGGGAAACATTTGCACGTTATCATGGGAAAACGATAATTGTTATGTCAAAATAACTATATGATTAACTCATGATCTTGAGATAACAACATAAACAAAATAATTGCACCTACGGCTGTTCCAGGCCTCCATACAAGACGCCATCTAAACACTAGGCTTTAAGTAATTGGAGGGAATAACCTTTTTGTTTTCTCGTGATAACAGGTTTATTTATCTCACTATCTCAAGATAACAAAGCTTATTTTCTCTAAATAATGAGATGTATGAACTAGTTATTATGGGAAAATGATCTCACATAATAGAAAACATTTTTTAAGCATTTAGAAATGCTGTCTTTCCCTAGTTTTGAAGGCTGCATTAAAGTAAAGTGATGTCATCTGAACTTACCAGACTTGTTCTAATGCTTGCTGTACACACCTTTGTTTCAAAAATACATATTTTACAGAAGACCAACAGTCACCACAACAATATTGTCACACTATCGATATCAAGGCATTTGGCAAATAATACCATAATATTTGATTTTATCCACATCACCCAGCTCTATAAGAGCTCTATACATTCGTTAGCGCCTGCCCATGTATATTATGTATCTATCAAGAGTATTGTAATAATACTATTTGGTTAATGTTGATTTAAAATCTGCACGACATCTGTACAAAATAGGTGCTGTCACAATTTTGATTTTAAATCGAAAATCCATTGAAATGAGCTTTTAATTTTGATCACTGAAATCTAAAGCAAGTTATTATTTTCTAAATAAATAATTTACGAGGCGTCTCAGTAGCTCAATTAGTAGAACGTGCGCCTGTACAGATGTACAGAGGCTGTGTCCCCGTGGCAGCAGCCCAGGGTCATCACCTCTCTCCCGTCCCAATTTCCTGTCACGCGTAAGCTGTACTACTGAATAAAGCCACGAAAAGGCCCAAAAATATCTATTAAAAAAATGACCATATGGCCATTACAAATATATGGTGGTCATATAACACTCTTTAAAGAGGAATTTGAAAATGTAAATGACAGTTGTCAGAGCGTAAAACCACTGATCTATTGATCTTTACAAATCAAGACTCAACAGGCCAACAATGGCGTAGCTGGGAGTGTTAAATTGAAAATTGAGTTGGATTGTGACCTTAGAATCAAAAGACAATGGAAATGTGGATTTGGAGAATAATGACACCTCTACTACAGATTATTATTATTTATCTTTTTAATGAAACTGTTGTCAGTTGACTCCAGCCCTACCACCACTGTATTAGCAGTGACTTTTAGACACAGAGGGGATGAAAAGGGCCGTGTGTGGTGCTGTAGCTCAACATCTTTTTCCATGTTGACAAAACTAGCACACCCTTCTTATTACATGCAGCATTCATTAACTTGACCATCAATCCCCCCTTGTCCCAATTTGTCGGTTGAACTAAATCATCGTCTGCTCAAACATCACGAGTGCCCTGGGGCCGGCCACACATTGAACCCGACTTCAATTTAACTAGTGTTTAATGTTAAATCAATACTGTGGAGCGTCAGACTTGCCACATGTGCTGCCTTTAATGACTGAAATATAGACATATCAGGTGAGACGTGTCTGTCTGGTAATCAGTGTGAAATGACCGCCCAAATAATTTTCCACTACAGCGATAGTGGCAGCACTGGCGGTGTTCAGCTACACTGCACAGCAAAACACAACATCCTGGGTTCAGTGAGGTACTGCGTAGCACTTAGATGCACTTAGAATCAACCAACCTATGTGTGATACTAAAGCTTTTACCTTCATTCTCTAGAGGCAATCGCTCCATTTAACCCCCATCTCTCTTTTTAGTGCATATAGGGCACTTTCTACCCAAATAGCGCAAAGAGGAAACACGTAATGCAAGTTTTACACCCAGCGCACACGCTCGCTTAAAACTATCCTTCTACAAACAGCTATTAAAGGAGAACTTTTATACAACCCATATGAAGGCTAACCATGAGTTACAGAACAGGCAACACAACACAAATCTTTAGGGAATAAACAATTTGTGGCGACCAAAACATCCCAGTGTTCATAATCAACGCAGGATTAGTTTACTCGTTATTACATGAGTCACTCTAATCACCCCCTCGCATGCGAGCAGCCACCACCTACTGCGATCAAGCTTCAAATGTTGATGCCAGACAACCCTTATGTGCACACATCTAATAACCCAGTTACATCCTGATTGCTCCGAGCCGGATCTTGTTATAGATATCAGTGCTTTCTACTAAGCTACAAGTGGGTTGTGCCACGTCTTTCCACTCGCCAGTAATTGCTTTGGTATTTTTAGTTTGGCGGTGTCGGCGTAATTAAAACAAATAGGAGAGATAGTGGAGACAGAGATCTCCTGTGGGTGCTTGGTCTGAGTGTGAAGAGGTTTAGTAAGGTCAGACACTGCAATGTTTTCAATTAGACACCTCTGTGCTAATGAGGGTTTATTAAAGGGTGCGAGCACTTATGTAAATCAGGACTACTGAGTGACCAAAACAGCTACGACTCAAGATAAAAGAGATGAGAAGATGCTCTTTTTAGCTACACAACTTTAACCTGTCCCTCCTGGAAATGCATGTAAAATTATCCTAGAGCGCCTATGCTGCAATTTTTAACCAAGCTACTTGAAGCTCTGTAAGTGCTTCTGGCATTAATCTATAGGTGTTTGAACACACTGAATAATTAATTTATTTTTCCCGTCTAAAGTTTTTAAAGCAACAATTAGCCTGCAGATGAACTGTAACTGCTAACAGTATCACTGAAAGTGGACACTTAACACTTTTCTGAGAAAATATTCAGGCGCTTGGCAAAAAACATGCCATTACATTACCTAAAACTACCCCTGCCTGAGAGTACTAGGAGCACAAACTTGTTATAGTACTTTATTTCCTTATTAACATTAACTTTGTGCATATGAAATAGTAAAAAACAAGTGCTTAGGTGGAAAAACTGCATATTCAAAGATCAAAATGCATAAAGCTACTCAGGAGAGAGGGGAAAGAAGAGAGAGTGGGTGTTTTAACAGGTTAAATGAAAAGAAATTATGCAAATTGACAAAGTGTTTATTTTATATTCTGTAGATTTATACAATATAAAAAATGTACATTATGATCACAAAAATAACTGCAATAAATACACTTTATTTTTCCATGATCACTCTTAAAAAATAACATTACTGATTTCATGTCACGTTGTTAAAAATGTCTCTGTATTTACTCTCAAGTGTCTGAAAAGAGACAATCTCTTTCTATAACAACTTACATGTCCCTAAAGTCAGCCCTCCTCCCCTCCATGACGGCAGCCTGTGAGGAGGGTAGGGGGAGGGGAGAGTTCTGGAGGAACCTCCCTCAGGTGGTCGACTGTGGCCCCGCTGGAGCCGTCCATCTGTGTGTCTGTGGTCGACAGATGCAGGCGGAGGGAGGTGTGGCAGGTCAGGATGGCTGCTGGGAAGTACCCAGCAGGAAGAGACACAGCACGTTCAGCACCACCAGGACCAGCACCAACCCGACGAGAACCTTCTGCACCCACAGACACGTATTCAGCTTCTGCTCCAGCCGGGAGTTGCAGGCCATCACACGCATGAGCTAGTGAGATACAAAAATAAAATGGTTGACTGACCTAGTTTATTAATAAAATCATGTAAACTAATTAATTGAAAGGAATAGTTTGACATTATTTGGTTAAATAAGAAGAGAAATAATAGTCACATGTCTGTGGGAGAAGTATGGAGTTGGAAAAGGGAGGCAATAGTTTTGCTTAACATACAGACTGCAAGCAAGGAGAAGCAACTATTCTAACCAAGTTTCAAAAATACACCTCTGTCAAATGTTGTATTTTGTTTGTTTATTATGTGCATAAACCAAAATGAAGAAATGACTATTTTTGGTTTTAAGGGAACTTGAGTGCTTTGACTCGTCCCTGGTGAACAACAGTCAAGTGCAGAGTCTTGTTGTCACCTTGAGGTTGCGAGTCGATCAGCAGAGAGGAGACACTAAAGTGCTGGGCGGGCACTTGAACTGATGTTTGTCAAGATATTTCGACAACAACAGTTACAGCACGCAACTCCTCTGAAAACCACAAATTATCAATTATCCTTTAGAGATGCTGGAAAGTGTGTTTTTACTGACATTGGACAGAGTCAGGCAAACTGTTTACCCTCGTTTCCAGTATTTATGATAATCTAGGCCGACTGCCTCACTGTTCTAGCTCCGTAGTTAACACACAGATATGAGTTATATTGATTTTCTTATCCCACTCGCAAGACAGCAACTAAGCTAAAACGCTGAACTATTCCTTTAACTATGTAATAAACCATGTAGTTGTACCTCATGTTGTACACTTAACCTAGATGTTGTCCTTAATGATGCTGAATTTGAGTCGTCATCCAGTGTCTGGGTGTGGGTGTTTTTGGATTATACAGTAGAAATACAAAAAACTGTTAATACATCTTTATTGGTGTGTTTCAACTCTCAGATGCCTTTATAAACAGTAGTTTAGTTTAGTAGTTTCTTCATAACACAAGATGTTGGATGAGTCCGGATTGACTCGGTATTCAATCTGGATGGATTCAGTAGATAACGACTGAATTTTTATTTTTGGGTGAAATTATCCTAAAAAATAAGCACTGCAGAAGAACAAGGCTTCTCTTCCACAACAACTCACCGCTGTGCTTAATTCCTGCTGTCCACTGCTCCCCATCTCCACAGGGCTGTCCCTGAGAGGACTCACTGTGGGTTTAGAGCTCTCCAGAACATGACAGCGCAATCTGTGGGAAAGTCACAAGCTAATGAGCGGAGGCCGTCGGGTGATATGCAGCCTACAAGTCCACTGTCACAGCTGTAATGAGAACTGCGTGGCAACAGACCATCACCATTTCACATATTTACTGACATGGCTCAATAAGACAGCACAGATGGGTACCTGTGTTCCATGATCTTATTTTTTGTTACTTCTTTCCAGAACTGTGCAAGTTCTTGTGATCCAACATTGTCCATCTCGGCAGCCATAACCAAAAATCTATCCTGTGGAGAGGCTTGAGAACCTGAACAAAAACATGAAACAAGTTATGTGAGCCAATACAATGTTGTTGCTGTTTATCAGTCTTTAGACAGAGGGTTAGATTTTTCAGTAAATATGAAAGAAGAATTTAAATTGCTAAACCAAGGTAGCTGACGGACTTGGTTGAGAAACAGAAACAGAGGGGCTCTAAGTGCTAGACATGACAGTATAGAAAAAAACCCACCACAGCATAAAAGCTAAGGGGAAAAAAAGAAACCCTGAAATAGGTAGTGCTGATTCCTCTGAGTTCTATGCAGCACATCATGACCTGCAGCTGACATTTCAACGCTTTGAAGGCTACAAAATGTTTTAACTCGCATAGCGCTGTCAGCTGTCTGATGGTTTGTTTTTGGAAAGATGATTCTTTTATCACTCCTGAAATATGTATGTCAGGTACAGCAAAAGTGGTTTGTTGGGAAGGTAAGAGACTGGACCATTTGATTATTCTGAGGTTCAGCATTTGGAAGCATCTACTGTGAGAGGAGAAGAGTGCAGAGCTAAGTGCAGTACCTCCATGTAGAGATACCACTATATCTACTGATGCTCCGGGTTCACAGCTGCTGCTGCTGGGTTTCACTCTGTACTTCTCAGGTGCTGTGGTCCGTACCTGTGAAGACACAAGAGGCATTGTTAGACTGTGATATGTCAGAAAGTAGGAATAAAGCCAGACACAATTTCCCTTGTTTTGTCTAATAGTCTAAAACCATAAGAAAGTCAATGTATAATCAGTGTTTCCCACACATAGACTTTACATAGACGGCCCTCCCAGGTATATCAACGGCCACCGAAGTTAATTAAGCCAATGCATTTTAAAAAAAATTCTTTTCAATCCCTCTGAGAGAATGACCTCTCATTCATGATCATGACACCTCTACACCACCTTGTAGGCCTTCTTATGCCATTGTCTCGTACAAGCTTTTAAGTGCACCTGGTTGTTGCGATGTCATTTGGTACCACGCTGGTTTCAATAGTTTTGAGGCTACATAATTGACAACAAGCCTCCGCCACAATTGGCTCACCTGCTGTTTTTGGCTGCAGGGCTTTTTTCCCATCGTGCCCCCTTCCTCTGGAATAACCTCCCAGCTGACATTAGACATTCGACTCTGTTGAGGACTTTAAATCCAAACTTAAAACTTATTTCTTTGGCTTAACCTTTAATTAATCCTCAGTCTTTGATTGCTCAGTTCACTGTACAGATTGTAAAGCCCACCGAGGCAATGTGATTGTGATTTTGGGCTATATAAATAAAATTGATTTTCATTTTGATTTGGTTTGTGAAAATGCAATCATGGATAAAAAAAAAATCCCCAAAACGAGGCGTGTTTTTTGGTTGATTTTATAGAACATACTGTTTAAAAGGAAATCAAAAGAGCAGACACATACTAGAAATGAGAACCAGAAAGGCGAGGCGAGCCCGTGTGTGTGCATTAAGGTGGACAATTAAAGCCACACGCGATTCTAAAAAAATATAGTTGATTTTTGAGGCTCATTTCCAGGTCGTCAAATACAGATGCTTTATTTGTCAGTTTTGCCTAATAAATGAGTCCCAATCACTTGTCAACACTGTTAATTTTCTGTAATTTCTAATCTATTCCAATAATTTGAGCATTCATAACAGTTGTTCTGTAAACAGATGACACATGCATGTGAGTGCCTTTACACTCACCTTGAAGGCCACTTGATTTTTGGTCACATTGCTCAGGATAATGAGGCTTTTTTTCTCTGTCTCCCCAGAACCAAAGCTGAGCTCCTCTGCAGGGCTACAGTGAGAGAAAAAAAAAAAAACAGTGTGAGAAACAGGAGCTACTTTAGAAAGCTGCCTGGGTGGAAATCAGAGGCTCAGGTCACAGTAATTTTGCACTATAAAAGTGTCTATTTGTGGACTTCAATAGTGATGCAACTGCTAGATGCAGACAGGAGTTCCTCTTTCTTTCCCAGCATGCTTTGTTGTTTTTCTCCTATGTGTCTTATTAATACGAAATGGGCTGCTACAATTTCTGTGCCTCTTGCAAGCTTTTCTTGCGACACTTCCTCTTCCATCACCAACTATCTGCTTCTCTACAAGACAGGCAGATAAGAAAGGTAATAACGCACGACCTGCCTTGACTCCCTTATCATACCAGCAGATAAGATGCTTTTGTGGTACATACTACCAAACATATTTGCAATTAATCATATTACCAAAAACCAACTGACAAACAAAATACTATGGAGCTGAATAATTAGCTGATTCATTGATTAGGTGATCGACCTGTTTACCAAGTTGATAGGAGAGTTAACATCCTGTGGTTTATAGATTTCAAGACAGCTTCTTCCACAGCTCCTGACTGCATCTGTTTGAACCCCTTTCAAAGCCTCTGATATGCTGCTTATTTTTGGCCCATATGGATCTCTTTAAGGCTTCCACTTGGCTCTCAGGCAATATGAGGAATTACAGGATATTTTTCAGAAAAAAAAAAAACTTTTAATATTTTTTCTCCGTCTCCTGTGACTGTAGGGACATGTTGGTGCCTGTGTTTGAGCCTCAGCAGGGTTATCAAGAGACAATGTAAACAAACTGCACTGTGGCTTTCAAGTCATGGGAGCTCAGTGTATTGTTAGTGGTATTCAACATTAAGACAGTATTTAGATCTAATCAGGAGTTGTGGCCATTAGCACAGGGTTGTGTGGTGGTGTAGGAGGACACAACTGGTAAAACTCTGCCTGGATAGCACAAGGTTTCCAGCTTAGGAGCAACAACTCTTCCAGAGAGGCCGTCTCCATCCACAAAGAGCTTTCAGTGTCATTTCTCCTTCCCTGCTGGTGCAATCTGCTTGCAGCATGTTGTTTAAAGCACCAAGCAAACTAGAAGGCTATATTTATAGTGTCATTTTATTTATTTAGTGTAAATGGCTTGAACAACAATACTGCTGACCAGCAGGTCATGTGATTGGCCACCGCAGCATGACGTCGGGTTACATTTCTCCCAAAGTTGATTCGGGTTCAACTCTTCACCACAGGGCCACTGCATATTTTTACAACAACCCTGCAGCCTAAATGCACTACCCACACTCAAAGTTAATGGATGGACCGGAATTTTTGGTGCAACGCCTGATTTGGCTTGAATGATGCCACACCATCATCTAAATGGACCTGTGACATATACAGATTTGCTTACATGCTACTTAATATGCTGCAGCTGACCAGTTCTATTCAACAAGCAATGAAAGACATGTTCATGTTTATAAGTCAGACAGGAAGGAAATTTCAGTTGAAATGTTAATGTGGTTTGTTTCTCAAAGGCTGTGGCTTTTGTGCTGTGGAGCTGGATGTTGTCTAACTTTCGGTCAGAGTGATCATCTGCCCATGATACAACGCTAATGTTACTGCCATATGCAAATATGGTTGCAAATGAGGCGATTACATGGGCTGTATGGACACAAGTTGTCCATCCATGTAGTTGGCACCATTATGAAACCAAAAGTATAAAACATAAATTTCTCCCTTTTGGTTTCTTATTTTGTCTACAAGGAGGAACACGTTACATTTGAGTTGGACTTTGAGCAGAAAAGAGTAGTGATCACACATCAAAGCCGTGAAATCTTGAGCCAAAGCAAATCTGTGACCTAAAATCGGAGGCACATTGCCTCTTTCTCTGACGCATGTTGCTGGTGTGCACTTGATGATTCTTGAACAATTTCTCAACAGTCTAACTTGGCTATAAATAGTATGTGATTTGATGAATTCAGCTGCAGTGAACAGTGAACACTTATTGCATCGGGGACTTGAACTTTGCCAAGAAGAAACCAGCAAAAGGATTATAATATTTGCTTCATATGTATAAAGCTGCTCATTGATGCTTCATGGACTAAAATTGCTAAGAACAAAGATATATTTTTTTCATGCCTTTATGTACCCTTTTCTCCAGTAAACCAGCTGTAGAGTTTGGCGCTCGCTGGAGCTCAGAGTTAGTCTTCGGGCTCTGGAAACCTTTGGCAAACACAAGATCAAAGCCCCCCTATTCCCCTCTAAAGCCCACAGCCTCGAATTAAGGCTAACACAGCTCAGAAGCATAATTGCATTTAAGGCTCATTTAAATCTGTTTATCACTATAATTCACAGCCCAGAGCTGTCAAAATCCTCACATCAAAGCCGCTACTCTGTAAAAACAGAACTCAACGGACATTATTCATGAGAATGAGGAGTAGTATCACACAGTGTGTGAATGCACTACTAAGTTTTTACCCGACAACGAGCCAGATCATTGTGTTATTGCTGTACTCCTTTGCAATACACCACTCTCCAAGACGAAAGCCCCTTTGCAAATCCAATGAATGCTCAATTAAAAACATGTCCTTAAAGTTCAATTGATCATTGGCCACTGTCTCTCACTGAACTATTGACTGGTAGCATCCTTAATTCCTGCCCACGTGTGACCAGATCAATTAGGCTGTAAAGATAGAAAACACATCAATAATGGCTTTAGGTTTTGAGCCAATATGTGAGGAGAACATTTTTGTCAATATGTACAAGGCAATTAAAATTTGTCTTTTTACGTATGGCAACCCAACACACAAACACAGTTACCGGTTCACTAGGTACACCTAGCCAGGATAATGCAGTGTTAATACAACATTAATCACGCAATAAATCATACCAGTGCAACACCTGAAAAGGTTTTGGGGTGTCTTTTCAAGGCAGAAATTTTGGGAGCAGAGGATGGAATAGGCTTTAAAAGCAGTGCGAAGAAGCTGGATTGTGTGCACATCCAACACCAGCTGGTTACAGGTTCTAATACCAGAATTGGAAATTCTTCTGATACAGCCTAAAATGCTGGAATCAGTACCGGCGAATACAGGAGTCAGTCTATCCACTGATCCGATTCGCCTAAATAAATTATTTTTTAGAAACGGGACCCTGCTACTTCCCAGTAGTGACCTATACAGGTTTGTGAAACTTACATCCATCCAGGGTCAGTAGTATAGAGAAAAAAAAAAAGTGCATGACACAGTAATACCCCACTGGTATTGGACTGGTACTCTCTTCAAGTTCAGGTATCAGAACCGATATCTGGAAGGATATATGTTATTGGAACACTGGACTCTGGTCCAGACTGAACAACTGGACTGAGACCCTCCCTTTCAAGGGATCTTCTAAGTGACAGAAGATAGAAGTTTTACAATGACTTCCAAAGCTAAACTAAGAGATGTATCTGCTGATTGTGAACTGTTCAGGAAGCACTCGTATAAGAGCATTTATTCAAATCATTTGGTAACCATGGTCACATGTGAGTGGCGTGCGGGGATTTTCCTGGATCAAAGCAGTGTGTTGAGCTTGAACCTTAATCTGTGTACTTTGGGAGTGCCTTAAAGCCCATAAAAAGGGCATGACAAAATAATACCCCCTTGTTATTTCTCACAACATTTGGTAGATTTGCAGGTCTAACAATACAACTAATGCTTGTAATCACAATAAGTTATTTCTTCATGAGCTCTTTGTGACACCAGAGAACATAAATATACCCATGAGAGGCACTAAAGTGCTGCGTGACCTGCTGTCTGTCACCAGAATTTGATTTTTTCACGTTGTTCCGTGTAGCGATGATGACACAAGATGACAGTTGCCAGAACTGTCCAATCAATGATTAACTGTTGGTCCGTATGCTGTCATATTTAATCCTTTAAAAAGTCAGTGTGAAGAGGAACCTTGACAAGAACTTGTTCATTTTTTTCCCTTTAGTCTTGAACAAATTAAACAATCTACAGGTGTTAAAGTGACCTAAAGAATTTAAAAAATGACACATTAAGAGGCTCTGTGTGAGCATCTGTGCACCTCCAATTTGTTGTGACTATGCCACAATAATCTACAGAAGACGCCTGTGCACGTGTGGAAAGTATATATGAAAAACAGTACAAACAGAACCACTACATATTCGTAGAAAATGCAGCCATCCGTGTACGTGCCTGTTTGGGTGTATATTCAGGCCTCTATGCTGTTCTTATAGTAGGCACAGTGGTGCCTTTAAGCTAGATGCTAATGTCAGCATGTTAACATGTTCATGATGACACAATTACCATGGCTACCATGTGTGTCATAGTGTGTTAGCTGACAGTTGATTAACAGCACTTAACACAAAGCACAGTTAAGGCTGATGGGAATGTCAGTAGTTTTGCAATCATTTAGCCATGACAGAACTTTTGACCTGATGGCGATGATAGATGAAGAGTCAGGGGATCACCAAAGTGATTACAATACATCCTCTGACAACCATGAATGCCTGTACAAAATTTCAAGGCTTGGATCCAGTAGTTGTTTAGATATTTCAGTTGGGACAAAGTTGTCAATAGATGGACCAACCAACAGGAAAAGGAGAGGTTGTATGCACACGTAAATTTGCATGGCCCCATAAATGTTTGTGATGCGCAGTCAGACATCTTAGTCAAACATCTTATGTAAACAAAACACTGGCTATACTATACCTGCAGACAAGACCCTTTCCTTTCTCACAACAATGTGACCACAGTCAGCTGTAACCTACCTAACATCCAGCAGAAGCCCTTTGAAGGTGGTCAGTGGCTTCCTGGCTCCTTTGATCCTGGCGTTTGTGTCTGTTTTATCATTGTCCTCTGCCCTCAAACTGTCGTCCAGGAAATTCACCTGGAACAACAAAGAGCACTTAATTAGAAAAGAGTCAGAATACTGATAGTGTAACCATGCGACCCTTATCTGGCTTCTTCACTGTAAATGAAATGTTTGACCCTTGCCCTTCATGCGGAAAAAGCTATCAGTTAATGAAGCTCTCAACAGTCATCTGTAATGATTAATAAATGGTTCTTGTGAAATAAGGGTAAAGGGTTATGTTATCAAAAAAGGATCTTGCTTGAAAAATTTTTTTTTTTCCTTGTACTGAGAACTCCCGTGATGTCTCCTGACCTTTGTTCATAGTAGGATTACAGAACAAGCAACGTGGCCATTTGAGGACACAACCAAAGTAACCCACAAACTCATGACTTTTGAAAAAACAAAGAACCATGAACCAAAGCAGTTCAACCAGACAAACATATTGTCATAGTATTACTCATTCAGGGACAGTTTTGCTTCACATCCCAAAATTTTGATCCAAAATATCAGCAGATGGATCAGAAGACCATACAACAGCTGACAGGATAGAAATTGTGAAACGTCTGCATTAAGTGATGGATATTATACAATAAAGCACGTGAGCTGGGTAAATGGATGCTTTCACAGTGTTTCCGTTGCCACATATTGTGTAAGACAGATGGTGAGAGTGAGCACATCGTGGGACGAAGGGGGGGAAGGGGGGCAAAGGTGAGCGGACTCTGCATGTGATGGGAACATTTGTGACTCAGAGGGGAAGTGTGTCATTTGCTGTGATAAGCAACATAACATGTCATCTTAATTTAATGGCTGACTGTCATGCAACTGCCACAATGAAGACATCAAGAGATAATCAGCTGCTGATGAAATGTCTCTATTTATTAGTCATCTTAAAGAGCAAGCTCAACACAATTAGGTAAGAATGCGGGTAGAAAAGTAAAACATACTCGAGTATTTAATAAAACAAAACTCTGAAATAGTAGGCAGTTTTTATAATCAAAATTACAGTGTTTTAGTGAGAATCATTGGCACTGGTTTTGCCATCAGTTCATACAAAACTTCATTTTAGATTTACAAAAGGACAAAACAAATAATTTATTTTAAGAAACAAATTGATTAAATCAAAACAATTACACTATAATGATCATGCACAATGAAATAAAATAGACCATCATAAAAAACATCTAAAACTTGTGAATTTGACCATGATTTCTACACATTCTGTGTAAGATATGAAATTCAAAGACATTAAAAAAAAAAATCATTGAAGATTGTAATTAAAATGTTCCTAAATGGAAGGATTAGTGAAATGCTCATTAAAAGGAGTGTCTACTGGTTTTATACAGTACATATTAAGGCACAAAACAAAATACATATTTAGCACCCTTCAGAGTCACAGACCTGGTGAAGGATAATGTTAGAGGACAAGGCACAGAGGGCTTTTGTTTAAAATTCCTTCAAAGGCAAGTGTGTCAAAGATGTAGTGCTGAGGAGTTAATAACTTAATCTACAAAATTTAAACGGTAATTAGTTGTTTTTAATCTGAGGTTATTAGATAAGATTGTTAAAGCAGTAGTGACTGTACTAGCTCTCTCTCTTCGGGCTGATTATAACGTGAAATGTGTCTCGCTTGGTTCAGTGTTTACATGAGATTGTGCAAAAGCTAGGCTACATCATATAGCCTACATCCCTTGAGAACAACGTCAGACATGTTGTGGTCTTTACACAGTGCAATACAATTTAGGAGGGTTAAATTCATATGTGAGGGTCCAGGGCAGGTCAAGGGGTGGTGATGACATCAGTCGACTGGGAGGGAGGTGCGCTCACAATAATTTCGGAGTCTCGTGAGTACACCTGCCTTTCCAGCCCGTAGAAATCTTCCGGACTCTGAGCTCGGTGTGTGAGATGGGGTGTGATCCTAACACTGCCTTACCACCACCAGCCCTTGTTTCAAAACAGAGAGAGAGGCAATTAGCTTATCAAGTTGTCAGCGCAGTGCTGCCTGGAACCCATGGGAATTCAGGTTGGGATGGGTGGTGGCAGGGGACGGGAGGGGAGGGGAGAGGAGGGGAGTCTTGTTTATTTGGGCAAGCAGCAGAGAGATGAGCACAAGTAACGTGGAATGTGTTCAGACTGGCTCGAAGTGCTGACAGGCTGGTATATTAACACAGTGCCACGGCTTAGTCACAGCACGGGCAACCAGTAGTAAAGTCTAATTCATGATGTCTGATGAAACGACTTCACTCTGCAAGCAGAGGTGCTGAAGATGTAAAACATATCAATTAACCTGTTATGACAACTACAAATTTCACTTAAGCGTTTATTTTAGGGGCACTAGAAGAACAATATTAATGAGGTAATAATATAAACATTTTTTTCCCCCCATAAATAAATAAACAAGCTGTTCTCAGAGGAAAATAAGGTCCCCAGAACACTGTTTGAAGCTAGAAAGGTGGCAGGGTCCGCCAAATATAAACAAAGTAAAACAGTATGAAACTGTGTTGTCAGTTAAGGTCAGTTTGTTTATTCAGTATTCAGTCACGAAAACAAAGAGTTTGTTCATTTTGTTTGTTTAGGCATAAAAAAATATAAATCAATTAAGAGCTTTCTCTTCTGTTTTAAATGTCTTCCCCAAAACTACACAATGCAACCATTTAACCTCTCTCAACCTTTTCTTTCTTTGTACTGTGTCTGCTTTAGATGCTTTCATTTGTTTTGCTCAATATCTAACAGAAAGCCTTGAATGTGCTTCAGGCTGGAGGGCGAGGTTTGTAAAGTTTCCAGGCTTCAGTTATAATTGGTGTGTAACCTTCAACCAGTGGCAGTATCAGAAGCCACATGAATAACCGTCATTTTATTTCCTGTAAAATTCAAGGCTGTTGTTAACCGGAGAGAACTGTCTGACTAACTGTTTTTAAACTGTTTTCCTCTTAGCCTTAATATTCCTTAACAGCCCCTTGAGAGCATTTGTAGTCAGACATGTTTACTATCATAACATACTCATTGTGTATGTGTCATAACAGAGTGACTGTTTAACTAGTTCGTCAGGCAAACCTGAAACGGATCTTGCCCTTTCCTGCAGAGCTGACTCATATGTTTTGGTGTGCAACACCTCAGAGGACTGTAGTGCTTGTTACAACATTGGGTTTCGTATCTGGAGATGAAATTAAGCTATGAATGCTCTAATAGGGAGCTTTGCACCTTTTTTCCAGGGCTATGAGGACAAGTTTAGGCCAGTCGCACTAAAAATAAACCTGAAAGAGTGTGAGTTGCGGCCAAGTTTATATTTTACAGTAAGAACATTAACAAACTCCGAACTCGTGCCTGTAGATTATTACTGAGGCTAACAATTGAATGATTTGCATATCTCTGCTTTGCAAATCTAAATCTGTTGTGCATGACCAATGTGGTGTTTATTAACAATGGGAGCACTGTTTGTTTGTTGGGGCTTAGGAGGCTCATGGGAGTAGCTTTGGGTGACGCAGCGCAGCTATGTCGTGTCTCTCTGCCGTGTCCTATAGGCAGCAGGCAACAAGAAACAGCTTCTTTAAACTACAGCACAGTTATGTCCTCACATCAAATGTAGGCCAAGTCTGCAGCTCCCTGCTGTGACAGCAAAACAACAAGATATCTGAAAATAACAGCTGCAACACCAAACAACATCATACACACAAGTCTTCAATAGTCATTCCCTGATCGCGGGCATATCCTGAGCTGCCCTCTGTCTATTTCCATGCAGGCTCTCTCTGCATGCTGCTCGCCAGAAAAGACGCTAAAAAGATTATGAAGCCAGGGCTGGATGGTCCTGTAGGGAGTGAGTAAAATATGACATAAGCTGCAGCTTTGACAGCATGTAGGTAATATTTCGTGACACCACAGTGAGGAGGAGGCTCACGGTCGCTGTAGACATATTCAAGATGAAGCCTGTGGGGTGTCTCAGTGACGGAGCTCCACTGGGGCTGCACGCTGCTGTTTGGCGGGAATATGAATCTAGCTACAGCAGGGAAGAGCTTAAATGACTGATTTTACAACCTCTGTGGACCATACAAGGAGCTGAGAGGATGAGAGGCAGAGCGCTGGCTGCAATGCATGGGCTTTGTTGGCGGGATTTAACTGCGGCAAAAGACGTTAGGAGTCACCTTCACAGAGACAATAAGCAAGAGCTTAACCAAAAACGAAATCAGGGCATTACTTGCCACTTAATTCACAGCTGTCACCACAGAGTGGTCTGATTACATGCTGTAATCTCAGGCTCTTAACTTAAAGAAAGTGAGTGAAAGAAGAAACAGTCGAAATGTCTGACCATAGGGCATCTTATTTGACTAGTACCAGAATCAGAATAGATCATGACTCAATCGCCTATGAGAGTAGCTACACTGATGACAACAAAAACACTAGCACTGTAAACTCTATTAATTTTAACACATTCATTTGCCAATTTTATTCAAACATAACACTTACTAATCTTTAGTCAGATGGACAATAAGATCACGCACTTTGTGGAGCCTTATAAAACACACAAGGAGCAGTTCTGCTTTATACTGTAGAGAGATTAAATAGTGAAGACACGTAATCATTTGACTTAAAGTTCGAAGCGCTTCTGCTTTCTGAAAGGACTGATAATAATTAAAAACAAACCTGGAAGAAAATTTACCTTTTTGGGTTTTACTGCAACCTCGGTTGAGTTGAAGCTGGACTCAAGTCCATCCTTGCTCTCTAGTTCACCCTCTTTGCTCTCCGTCTCGTCCTCGCTAACAATGGGTCCGTTGTCGCAGATGGGTGTTTGGAAGTCGTCATCAGGGAGAGGCGGGTAGCTATATTTGAAGGGGTCCTGTAAGGTAGCCAGATATGTCATATCAGTGAACGCATAGTTTTTCAAGCGTATACATCAATTTAAGATGAGGCTGTCACATGGAATGTCTTCAGTGAGTAAACAAAGTCTTATGACTTGCATATGAATAAATATAAAATAAGGGTAATCAGGGGGAAGTCTGATAAATAACAGAACTAATGTTTATCAGATTATCATTTACCATTTAATACTGAAGTGATGAAGTAAATGTTATTTTCAACTGAACAGCTGTTACCTGACAAACCTGATTAAACTTTCTTTCACAAAGGACAGTGTCAACAACCATAAAGTAATAAATCAATATTAAAGATTTAATCATTGAGTAGGTAGCTGTTTATCAGGCTAAAAAGACTTTTGAAGCAGTTACTTTGCAAAAATTGCAGTTGTGTGTGTGTTTCGTACATTCCTATGATCGAGTTCTACTCTTTCAAAGTAGTTTAATGAATGACAGTTTAGTTATCTTTTTTTTGTATGAAGATTTTAACAACTAAAACAAAATAAACAACAACAACAACAAAAAAACAACATTGATATCGGCCACAAATTTTTCATTTGGTGCATTCATAGCAAAAATATTTCACGAAATGGTTCATATTCAGAATTTGCAATAACTGAAAGATGACGAACATGGATGAATTGTGACTAATCCAAAACTGACTGAAAGAAATTGATTGAAGCATGATGTATGAAAGTCTGAAGATCACATACAGAAAGACATAACAACATACCGTTCCACCCATGTGAGGTGGCAGGTACTCGAGGCCGATGAACGTCTGGATCTCAGACTTGGTTGCAAACTTGAGCTTGCTGATCGCCTCAGGACCCAACCAAGACTTCACAATCTTCCACGCAGCTGAAATAGAGACATATTTATGCTCAAGATGTCAGAATCACTTTATTATTTAGTTAAGTTTGTGTGGACTGGTTAGAGAGGGCATGCTCATTCTCACCATTCATGATCCAAGGCATATCCACGATGATCATTTTGGCTAAAATGATACAAAGAAGAAGTTTGTCCATGAGTATTATGTTAAATCAAATTCCCAGATTTGACGTGAAAGTATCTATAAAGCCATATGAATGAATAAAATATATGTGAATGTGGATTAATATTTGTTGTGTATTTATAACAACTTCTGTTAGGGACTTACATAAAAACTTAGGATAATACACTTTGAAGCAATTGATAATGTACTTGACGAACTCCATGTCCTGAAACACAAAGTGGGAAAAAACACTGACGTAAAAAGCAGAACCACACAGTTAAAGCTCCCTCAGCTATTAAAGAAGCTTTATGGATTTCAACAGGGAGAATGTTTGTTCACTCTTAACCACTTCTAGCTCTGTAGTGACCCACTTCACAGAACATCAAAATTCATTACAAGCTCCTCTCAATGATTCCTCACTCAATCCCCCTCAAATGACCTGAGGATGTTATCTCGCCGTGTTTTTAAATTGCTGTTTTGCCACCATTTGATTGCACCACCTACATCTAACAGCGTTTATCATTTCAAGGCAACGATCTTCATAAAAACAAGTTAAAAAAAGAAAGTTCACAGTAAATGGCTAAGACTTGAACGTATCTTCTCCACATATGTAATAACAGGGCTCCTGATTCAATTGGGTAATTTTAGTTCAGTGTGCTACAAAAAACATGCATGGCTAACAGATGAAATACATGCTATCAATCTCTAATTTTTTTCCCCAGGAAATGATAAATGCTCATCTTCTTACTGCTTTACGTTTATCACAATCATCAGACAGCAGCCGATACGTCAATAGATAAAGCCCCTCGACCCTGGCTAGGCTCCATAATTGGCTAGAAGCCTCATTGCTATGCAGGAGACTCACTCCTGGGCCTTAATGGGATCATAGTGGCTACCCTTGCACCAGCCCGTACTGTGGTTCAACAAGCCTCCATAAAGCTGCTTTCCAATATGACTTTCTAATCTACTCATTTCATATTTGAGTTGCACAGTTATTTATCCCCCTTTGCCTTGCTTATGTTGGTTCATTTGTATTTAATTGAACCATTTCTCCAGGAGAGAGCCTAGCCAATGAAATACCATGGCTGACAGAGAGCTTCATCAAGGAGCTAACGCCTGCGACACACAGCGAGTCTTGCGGATTAGACAGTCCACGCGATTTGACCAACGGGATTTAAAGGTTACTTTAATCTCCAAAGTGTAAAACCATTGAGGAGCATCAGTCCCTGCAAGACCACAGCTCAAACGGCAAGAAATGTGAGGATACTCCACAGCATTTAAGTGACAGTCACAGCCAGGAAACGCTCTCTTTCTGACATGAGAGTGAGCTTATTTAACAGAGAGAGAAAGAAAATGCAAAGTAATTTATACTGGAGACCTGGATATAACTAGAGCTGCAATGATTAATCAATTATTTGTCATTAAATTGATCACCAGCTATTGTGATATTTGGTTTGAATATTTTTTAAGAAAAAATTCTCTGATTCCAGCTTCTTAAATGTGAATATTAAAAGCCAAAATCAAACTTGGATTACAGCATGACACACAAACAAAAAAGGAAGTCAAGTGTTTCCTTTCAAACACCATCATCAAGGACTTACTATATTGCTGAGGCCAGACTCTGACATGTCAAACACCACGGTGAGTGGCATCCCGGGTTCTTTCTTCGCATACCGCTCCAGCCAGAAGGCAACGTACTTCTTCTTGTCCAATATTGTTTTTGCATCCTTCACGTGTAGCTTTACTTTGAACCAGACTAAACAAAGTAAACAGAGAAAATTATTATTAAAAAGGTATTACTAGTTTTGTGTTTGTGTAGAATTTCAGTGAGAGATTTACTCTTTTAATGGATCATGTCTTTGCCAGTTTTGTACAAAACTGTATAAAATTAGACTCTGTAAAATAGTAATAGAGGATGTACATACAGAGCTTGTTGCCCTCTTTGTCATAGCCGTGGAGGAAGACAGCACCAGTCTCGAACATCCATCTGGGAATGGTGTTCTCAGTGAGATCTAAAATACACATGCAGACACACAATTCAACTGTTAACTGGTTTGATAATCTAACTATTAGCCTTGTAGGGTCCCTTCAGATTTCTACAGACTGTTTTAATCCTTAAATGAACTTCTAAAATGGAACAAAAAATCTTGAATTCATTTTTTTTTTACTGATTGTATGAATTTGAATCATGTCTTGGCAACACTCAGCGAAACCATCTTGCTCTATTCCTGGAGATGAGTCACCATCAGCACAAATAAAATTGGTAAACAGCTGCAACTGTATAAAACAAACATGTGATGAACCTTGACTGTAAAGCTGTACAGTACTTTCCTGAATTTCTAGAGGAAGTCTTTCTCTTTCCATTATTTAACAGTTTTAAAGAACCTATCTGCTGAGGATCCCAGTTCCCCTAAAACCTGAAACTGCTTGAGTTGACAGTAAATAACAAACTTGTCATCAATCCAGGTCAAGAAACTGATAAAAGACCTTACGACATATGGTCCCTGGATACTAATGACTTGAATAAATCAAGTTTCCTAGAAACAACTGTTTGACAAATTGAATTTGCTGGATTAAAGACTAACAAACAGCATCATAAAATTCCCCAGAAACCAGGAACACTAGGTATTGTTCTCGAGGGTAGCGTACGCATGGAGAGATGGGTGTTTGACATACAATGACACTCTGTTTGGGGTCATCCCAGAGCAGCACAAAGACAACTACTGATCTGTGGCGCAAGCTTGCAAAAATCTGATTACGGCAATGTCAACATTTCTGCTTTTAGGCAGACTGGATATTGAACTTGAAATTGTGCCTGTATTGAACATTTACAAAACTGAATTATCACATTAACTTAGTCTCTGTTCATGATTTAAACCTATTTTTTATTTAGGAAATGTTCTGTTTTGACAAAATTTAACTTTTGCAAATGTTGGCATCTTTCAATAAATAAAAAGAGGGTTAGTACGGAAGCAAATTTGATTTATCAAAGTAAGAGATTTAAAGTAAAATATTGTTTTGGTATCAGTTTAGTGTCATAAAGGAAGTCCAGACCTACTTTTTGGCAATGTGAAATTACAAAACACTCAGCGTGACTTCCTACCATTCACACCGTACTCTTTCCTCCACTGAAAACTCTCATCAATCATTTTCAAGGCATCTTCGACAACATAAATTCTCCATGTCAGGTAGCCTTCCACCAGAGCATCATCCTGTTGGAGCCTCTCCACATCTCTGGAGTCATATTTATCTGTTGAATCTGTAAACATACATGACACAAAGGCTGAGTCACATGGCGTTAAAAAAAGAGGTCAAGTATCACTTTCAAGTTCAACCACTGACTTACTCTTTTTAAAAACACACTGTTAAAGCCTTAAAGATCATATTGAGCTGCAAATTCAAATAATGTCCACCTGGAGGCCATAACAGTATACCCACACAGGCTATATTAGTCTAAACTAGTACATGTGGCAATACAGAGCTAAAGCTAGCTAGTTATCTGCTGGAGCTTATCTGGGCTCTCAGCATTTAGGTCATGATGACATCAACATGACAAAGTAAAGTAATGGCTCACTGTAACAAGTGCACAGCTAACCTGCAATACCGTAATGTGGCCAGCTGATAAAAACAACACAAAATTAATGCAAAGGAAGTGACTGGTCATGGAGAAAGTTAATGTCAGCTTATCCAAAATAACTGTTACCTTGGAGGAACTCATTCTTAAATCTCTGTCTCGCCTCCTCAATTTTCTTCTCAAGGTCCTGTCAAAAGAGTTCACTCCGGTTAGACACGTCTTACATTTCGACATATAAACGTGTAAAAATATCTCAAATGCGCTCTAACGGTAGTTTACAATACCTGCGCTCCTTCGTGGTGATCAGTTTCAGCCATATTCAACTGTGCCCGAGTTCCCTTCTCTGATAGTTCCTTGTTGAGCTAGCTAGTTAAGCTAACGTGTAGCTGGAGGAATCAGTGCGAACTGTGAAACTGACGTCCCGGCGATGCCATTTTGGTTCAAGCCGTGGCCACACCTCTCCGTTTGTTGTTTGTTTGAACCGACAGTAGCAGAGGAAGTGTTGGCGTGTGTTTAAGATTAACACGGAGGCGTTTATCTGATCACTCACATTACCCCATTCGTTCAAAAATGACAAGCGAGCTTAACACTTTCGCTTAATGTCGTCAACTCGCCGCTGTTTACCAGCTCTCACCCACAATGCACTCGGGCTGACAGGAAGCGTTTGACTTCAGTTGGCGCGCTGCTACGAGTGTCACAACAGTCGAAGTGAAGCGTTGAATACGGATACATTTCTCTTTTACAAGTTAGTTTAGCAACCAGTCGTCCAGTTGCACACCTTGGTGTGACTTATGTCAAGAAAGTGACTGCTGTCAACTTCGCAGTAACGTAAAGCTGTCGAAAGGGAGAGCTCTGAGCTGGTAGGCGCCTGAAGTTTCTCATGATGGAGAGTTTGCTCTCTGGTGATTCGTATCAAACTCCCCACTGCCTTTCCCTCGCTGGAAAGTTATTCTTCTTTGACTCTAAACGAGCTTCTGTCACAAATGACAGCGAAAGAAGTGAGTTAGTGTTCAGCAGCCTTTCATTTGACCGGGAAGTCAACGCGTTCCTGAAGGCAGCAGCAGCAGCAGACGGAGCGGCTGTCATCAGCGGGAGGAGATCATCACATGTGGATATCTTAAAATGCAAATGCGCCATAAATGTCCAGCAGAGAGTCACCACACCGTGTGTGTTAGTGACGAAGAAGAGTAAGAAAGGAGAGAGCTTCCAGTATAGTCTCCTCACACTGAGCAGCTCAAACCGACTGCAGCCCTGCATTGAGTTTAAACTCCCTTATCAAATGAAGGAGGATGTGTTTATCCTCAAGGGTCCCACAGTGTTGTGGAGCCATGCTGGTGATGTCTTCTATACATCTCTGCAGGCAGGAGAGGTGAGACAGATCCCCATTCAGCTGTCCCACTGTGTTGCTGGAGAACTGCCCCTCCGCACAGAACAGGTGTTTGTTCTTGGACTGCAAAACCGTCCAAAACAGTGCTCGGATATCAAACCCACAAGCCAAACCCTTGGTTATTTTGTTGAGAATGGAGATGTGTTTGATGGCGCTATGATTTTGCCTCATCCCTACATTTGCATCACAAGGTGCATGTTGGTGCTCTCAGCTGAAAAGGTGGATGGAGATGGGGTGCTGAAATCCACTCTGGTTGCAGCAACTTCTCATCAGCAACTTGTTTACTTTGAGAACGGCACAGTGAAAGACATCTGCCAGCTCCCCTTTGAACAACCTGAGGATATTCAGGTGGTCAACACAGGAAGAAATGGCTGCCTGTTCGCTGTATCCTTTCACCAAGGGCACGTATGCGCTGTATGGAAGGAAACATTTCAGGTATGTAAAAAATCTGTCTTCCTGTAGCTATAATTTCAGTCACTACAAGCTTTTTAAGCCCACTTTTGTTAAACCCTCTTCAGATAGCTACCCAGTGGTCAGATGTCAGCTCGGTTCACGTGGATGACTTCTTGGGATGTGGATCAGACCAGATGCTGTTGGTTTTTAAGGACCAAGGCGAAACAGGACAGCCATTGGAAAGATTCCTCCTCACTGACCTCTGTGGCATCTCATATGCTGTAAGGCATCATTTTCACTCACATAATAGAGATAATAATACTCCAATAGAGTCTCTATAGAGTCTCATCAAACTGCTGCATTTCAGTAGAGAGCGTCTTTTACAGTTTCACAAGAAAACAATACAATTGCAATTTGAAATACACATTCCACAATGGGTAAGAGAGGCGGCGAAAAGGTTACGAGTTTTAACACAACAAATCTTAATAGAGCTGTGAAATATGAAAGCAGCATTATGTAGAAATGGGCCTTTTTTTGGAATTTGGCACCCCCCACAGTTCCTGAGTGTAACACCACTGTCGTAAATACAAATCCCAGGTCTGTAACAGTTTGTCAGACGTAATATAGGTGCTAACTACAAACAAAACCTGTTACATCATAACAATGTTATGTGTTGAATAATGTATGTAACTCTGTGATCCCACCCTCTCACTGAAGTTACATAGTGCAGAAACAAGTGATGGGGGGGCGGAGTGGCTGAGACAGAGACACCATTCACCCTATTACAAGGCACTGTACCATCAACATGATTTTGATGATATTATTTTAAGGTAAAAATGTTACATAATGTTGCTTTAAATTTGGTTTTGCAATCTGCCAAAAAACACAGAGAAGAAGATGGAGGGGAATGAGTGCAGCATGCTGTTGTCCGCTCATTAAATCAAGCTGCTGCACCTGGGTAGAGGGTCATACAGTGTAAACTAGAGAGCCAAACATGGCAACGTTTTGCTTTGTTTGTTTTTTTTTACAGTTTTAGTAATGAATAATCTGCATGAGGGGAAAAAAATCTGAGATTGTTACACAACAAATCCTCTTAGACCTATGGAATATTAAATCATGCGCCTTTGCTCACTACATCTTAGCCTTTCTTACCCTCAGGTGTGCATAAACTACAGGTTAATGAACACTTTTTAAAAAGTAAAAAAGTGAAAATATCAGTTATCTTATCCGTGTTGGCCTTGAGAAGCAAGTGATTATTAGAATCGGCTGAAAAAAATGTATATCATGCATCCCTATTCGTGACAGAAGTCAGAGTGACTAAAAGAAAATACATGTTTTTAGCGCTGCCAGGACAGTGAAGCACCAAAAACATCTCCTCCACCAGAGAACTACCTCCTTACTCTTCAAGCGTTAGAGTCCAGACTGCAGGTGAGCATTTATAAACTACAGCAGCACTCATATGTTATTTGTCTTTCTTTTTTGTTTTCTTTTTATATGTAGATGATGTATGTATGCAAATGTTCATGTCATGTTATAATTTTACCAAATTTTAATTATGATTCCAAGGAAAAATGAACAAATTGAGCCATTAATATTTTTGTTTTACATGTCTGAAGAGTTGTGTCTGATGTAATGTGTAACAATGGCACACTGTGTTGTAAATTATGTTACATCAATTCGGCTGTTTTATGTAGCTAGTAGTCCATGTAGTGACACTGTGTGTTCAATTTCCAATATATGCTGTCAGTCAAATATATATCTCTCATTTAGAGTGGATTGAGTGTGCTGCAGGAGCTTCAAAGAGAAGTAAGAGTGAAAGAAAGAGTCCTGCAGCAGTCGGTCCAAGCCCTAACTGATGTGGTTTCAGAGAAAGAATCTACTCTCACACAGCCGGAGCAGGTACTGTTCACAGAAGAAGATATACAACAGCCTGATACATTATTAAAAAGTTTTTTTAGAGGGCTGGGAACTGAATTTAAAGATATTCCACTTTTCTTTCCATAAAACAGGAAGCTATATTGTTAGACCCACCCTCCTCCCCCTCAGTTCTTTGGTTTTGCTCCAGCACAGTCACTCATGTTGATAAGTTGTCATATTTAAAATGGCAGCTCGACTGAGGCAGAGGCGGTCAGCGTTCCTAATGCTGCCACTGGCATTGAGGAAGCAAGAGCAGAATACGGGCAATGAAAACAAATGCCACAAATGTTTCCTCGTACTTTGTCGCTCATCGTGTCATTTAATTTTTACATTGATGTGTGTGTGTGTGTGTGTGTGTGTGTGTGTATTTATTTTTTTATATATATATATATATATATATATATATATATATATATATATATATTTGTATGATATTTTTATTTTGTAGATCATTTTTGCTTTGTCCACTAGCCTTAACTTAAAAAGCCTTAACTTCAACTAACTGCAGGCTTTACTAATACAACAAACATCCATAGCATATGGGGCATATGGCCCAAGACTACATTTTTTGAAAAGCAAATTTCAAATCCCTGCAGCAACTCTTTCTTTTTAAATAGTCCAGTACATGTGTCCCTACCATATGTGTAATGAGCCGGTGGTCAAACTGAAATGTCTGACATGATTTGCTATTGCTGTCAATGCTGTCACAAATTTGTCATTACTGATTATAGTCTTTGCACTCTGTCCAGGAAGGCCTCACTGCTCTGTGGGACAGCGATGATGAGTCAAAGGAGGAGGCCTCAGATGACAAGACACGAGACATGCCAGCAGTATCTTCAAAACCTCAAGTTGACAAGCTGTGGCGTCGCATCACCAAGGACCGATTGGTTGTTGGAGTGATACTAACTACTGACAACTCTGTGTAAACATGATTTTGTTTTTTAAATTGAAGTGAATTTTTCTGTATTTTTATTATTATGTGCTCAAAGGAATCAGGCTTCCCATATAGGATCCACTGAACCTGACATTATCTTAACACTTGGTAGTGACTTTTCTTTTAATGCTCGTCCTCTTGACGTCTCGTCAGGCATAATGAGTTCATCTGGTTGAGTGAATCCATGTGTTTATGGTAAGGATACAGGCAAAATGGATATGGCGCTCCTAGTTAATATAGCACTGTCAAGCTGTCAGATCGTATCACTGCTGCCTGATCAAATCTGCCAAACTAAAACATTACAGTGCCTTTTATAAGATAGACAGATCATGTCTGTAAGGTAATATTTAGACTCGATTTCAAAGGACTTTATAGGTTTTTTTGCATGATTGTCTCATTGAGGCAGCATTGTAATGAAATCTACCATCTAGTCTGTGTCAACAAGTAGCTCGAACTGATTAAAACCAGACACTACAGACAAAAATGGAATTTTTCATGAACTGGTCAATTTTTAGATTCCAGGCTATTTTGATTACATAAAAAAGAAAAGTGGAACGAGAACCTCCAAAATACACATTTATTATGTTTATTTTGGTCCAGTATTTTACTCTGGAAATAAATGCAAAATAGTGAATATAAAGTTTGTTATTGCGGTAGTCATGATAATTGTGATGTTAAAAAATGAAATATTGATATTGTGTTATTAATACGCATATGATATTATCGTGTGAATATTTCAGCGAAGATGTTCAGCCTTGTACATTATTAGTTTATGAGTTCCCCTGGTTGCCTTTTCACCAGTAATTGAATGTAATTGTTATTTGTGTATGCATTTTAAAAAGTTATGGCTATGGGCCCTGTTCGCCTCTACACTTGTACATAATTAATTTACCAAATAAATAAATTTATTTGCCAAATAGAGATAAAACACACAGTCAACAACGTTGAAGATAAATTTGATTGCTAGCATTTGTTTTCCCAAATTAGTATAACACTGCAATAATATAGTATTATGTAGTGAAAATATACCGTGACAGCCCTAGTTGGAACATTCAAAAAATTAACTCACATTATCAACAGAATCTGAATAACAATTTTGACGTTATGACATCTATATATTATGTTAGAGGTATCTGCTGTAGTTAGCATGCTAACCAGCTAGCCCTTCCCGTCCCAGTCCAAAGGTCCCATGCTTGCAGTGTAAGCACCAACATTCCCCCAGTGCTCCAAGTTCACAGTATGGACCACTAGCTGCATGGCTAAATGAGCTAACTAGCTAATGGCAGCAACAGTTAACAACAGTCAGTGGTAACTCTGGTGACATGCTGCCCCCAGTTTGTTTTGAGAGTGGATGTGACACATGGCCAATTCTTACATATTGCACCTTTAATGTAAGTAATCCAGTGGAGAAGTTTCATGGTGATAGTTATTTTTAAAGATGTTTTACTCTATTCACCTGTAGTCTCTATTTGAACGTTTTTCTGTGACTCTGATTGCCACAACTTGATCTGAATTTCACCAAGGCAGATGCAGGGTGGCTACGTGGTCACCATGGCAACAGGTTTTTAATAACTGTCCGAGCTCCTTTTGCTGGAACAAGATCAGATTCCTCCATCCACCTGTTCCTGTTCCTTTTTTTTCTTTTGAGAACATGTGGAGGAAAACTACTTCTGGCATGATCGCCTCGAGAGCTCCATACTGTAGTTCTGATTGGTGCAATCGTCCAGCTGATGTAATTTCTCCACCTCTGAGATATCAGTGTTGGTAATCGGTTCACGAGCAGTCACACATTCATGTATTTTTGTATCTGATTACCTACTGTCCATGTGATATCTCATTCTAGGTGATGTGTTATTTTTATTCCAGACCAGTGGCCAGTGTGAGCTTATCCATCCTGACAGAGACGGGCCGGAGCTCAACGCCCGCAGTCATCCAAACCCAGAGCCAAGTGTTCTGGCTCCCTGCACCCTGCTCCTCATCATCATCCTCCTCCTCCTCCTCCTCTGCCTCAACGTTTCAGGAGCCAGCAGCCAAAAGAAGCAAGCAGCACAACGCCGGCAGCCCCAGTGATCTCAACACATGCAGACTGGCTGTGACTGCTGTGACCAGGCTGACACCTCTGTTGAACTCTGGCTGTGTCAAGTGCTGTGTCATGCTCCATTACGTCCAGAGACAAGATGCTTTTGGCCTCGTGAGCAACCCAACACCGGTCGTCCTACATTGTGGTCAAGTTGCCTTAGACATTCACAGTAATTTCCAAACCCGACTGCTGAAAAACCCTGAACTCAAAACAGGTAACAATCACAAATGCCCACAAAGTGAGACTTAAATTTTTACCCATGGATGTTTATTATCGTCTTCTTTTTGTGCCCAGATGAGGTTAAAGAAGACCTGCTGAGTCTGATAGCGGTGCTGGACCACTGGGTCTTCCATATAGACTGTCCTGATCACAGCTTAGGTGATATAGATGGTTGGATTCAGAAAAGAGTGGGTTGTAAGAGGATAGAAGTGAGCCCTCAGTATCTACTTTTAGATTCTTCGGGACCATCTGCTCTCATGCTGCTGCACTGGCATCAGATAACCCCTTTCCAGGGGGAACTGTCTGTCCACTCCAGGTAAATCATTTTTATTTACAGATACCGTTCAGATGGATGTTTGACTGACCACAGAGTTTTAGGTGTTGATGGTTTGGATAGTATTCAGTCTTGCCCATTGTCATATTATCAGTTCTTAATGTAAAAGGATGAGTTTTTCATCTTTGAATTCAATTTACTAAAACCAGAGTATGTCTGGGTCCTTAGAAAGTCTATAATCCAATAATCTGATTTTAAGTCCTTAAAATGTCAAAAATACAATTTTGAAAGCTCCTAAAACATGGATAGGTTTAAGAATTTACAAAGTTATCAATGTTACTTTTAAGATTTTGCATTAACCTCAGTCTTGAAAAAAATGTGTTGATCATGCAATAACAAAACTACAAAACAAACATGGAACCAATAACCAGTTATACAAACTGCGGCCACGTCAGAATTTATCGGTGCACACCCAGCTAGTGTGTCGTAATGTGGTTTGTGGGCTAACTCATCATCGCTGACTTCAGCAAGACATAGGTCTTGAATTGCATTATTAATAGTTTAAAAAAGGTCTTAAATTTTATATCTAACTTGTTGAGTGTAGAAACCCTAAAAATACACTATGTGTATCTTTGAAAGACAGTATCTGTGTTTACATTAAGCCTAGTATTCTGAATATAATCTGTTTAAAGCCCAAATAAAAATGATCCATATAAACACGTCAGTCAGAAAAAACAGGCCCAGACTGAATGAATTGTCTTTGGTTGCCGAGGGGTAGTCTAAACCTTTTCAGAAACTGATCAAAATAAAAATTGTCCAATGTAAACTATATAATCATTTCTCCACTTACCAAAGATGGCATTTCAAGGGTGTACTTGTCTATTGCAGGGAGTTTGTTTTAAATTAAAATTCTTATATTACTTAATATAGACGACAATACATATCTATCTTCAGGACAAGAAGCTGATCAAACACGCAGCATAAGAGATAAAATATCCGAGGAGGAAGAGGAAGGCATGACACACCTTCACTTTTGTGCATGTCACACAGCTCTCCCAATTAAATTCCTTGTTGCATTTAAACACCAGACCCTATAAATCCCATCCGATGTAAACAGTTGACCTGAAATCTTCAATCGGAACAATTTCAATCAGAATGAAGCTTTTTTGTCCATGTGAACATAGCTAGTGAATCCATTTTTTCTTTTTAGAATATTTGCAAAAAGGCTTATCCTTTTACATCCATATTTGCTTACTTCAGGTCCTCTTCCCTGCATACACTGGCACGTCACTGCATTTGCTTGGACTGGTGTAAAAACCATTGGCAGGAGTGTGAATTGCACCTCCCACGTGTGCGAGTACCTCGTTAACAAGTCTTGATATGACCTTTTTATATTCTGTTGTCTTAATGCCATTTTTCTCGTTGTATTTTTTTAAACAAAGAATCCCCTTTGGTTTGCATTTTATGAGTTGTAATATGCTGCTAATTTGATAGTCTTGTAAAGTGAGAAAAGCACAATAATTTGTCTAATAGAGAGATTTTCTGTTCATTTGCCAGCTTTGATGTTCCTTCTCTGTGTATTGGTTCAAACTTCACTGCCAGGGACTTTCTCAAATTATTCCATTTTATTTAATATAACTGAGAAAGGTAGCTCTGCAAGTAGAAGAGGGCAACACTCAATTTATATTAATGGATTCAAAGTTGACAAGGCTTTGAAGTTGACTAGGATGCATGTCGGTGCAATATTCCACTGAATATCAAAGTGATTAGGATTCTCTGGCATGCAGAGCACTTAAAATGGCAAATTCTGCAAATAAACTCTGCAGGTAGGTGGGTGTGAAGCAGCTGATGAGTGACAGGAACGATTAAAGAAGACTTCAAGAATCTTGTTTTAATTCATCGCAACATATATTGGGTAATAACATATAAATTCTTGCTCTGTTGTTCCTTTACAGCCAGTTACAGATGCTACAGTTCCTGGACTCTCTATTGGCTTACCTGCCGGTGTCCTGCTCCATCCAGCCTGTCAAAGGTTCAAGAGGGCAGGGAGCAGATCAAATATTGTCAATGGCATTAGAGAAAGAGGTGGTGTCACTCAGAGAGTGTGCCTCATTGCTACTCTGTGATGAAGAAGAGGATGAGAAGAGGAAGAGCCTTGGACATGAGGAGACCCCTGAGCCAGCCTCTGTAAAGGGTCTCCAGAGGTGTCGAGAGGTGTGGCAGCGGGACGTCGAGAGGAGTAGGAAGAGGTTGAGCCCCCTGGTGGATGTGGGGAGATACCGTAGACTGACCCAAAGCATGTCCCAAGTGCGGCTCGATGGGGATTTGGCAGCTCTTTTAGACACTCAGAGAACTTTGCCCAGCTAATTTGCTGTACATGTGGTGGTTGTTGGAAATCTCATCGCTTAATCTGTGTTTCCTGGACAATCATTTTGTATTAAGGGGAAAAAAATGCTTTAATAGTGTATGGTGTCAAGTGTAATCACTAAGAGGACAGTTCATTATGTATGCACTGCACATTTCACCTGAGAGCTCCTCATGTTGCTGGCTTGCTTATAACCATGTGTGTCTGCTCCAGCCTCTTGGGGTTTTTATCTGCGTGGTGTCTGTTGCTGTAGAGTGCCTCGGCCTATTTCCATTGGATCACTTCCTGGGTTTCACAGCCTTAATCTGATACTGATGTGATACTGCTCTCTGCTTATTCTTCTGTTCATGTCCCTTCAGACCCTCTGTGTGTTCAGTAAACGCTCTTTAATGTCGTCGTCGTCTGCTGCTGGTGTGTGCTATTCAGTAGGAATCCTCCTCTCTCAGAGTGAGCTGTTTGTGTATGAAGCTGTTTGTGTATGAATAAAGACAACAGATGATGGTAGATGAAAAGGGTTATACATCTGCTCAGTGGCTGGAAGTTGACTGAAAGCTTTTAGTGGCATTTTCCCCCTATGGTTCAGTTATTTTCATGTGAAAGGATATAAATAAAAAGTCCTTGGATGCTGTTTCTCCTGTGATGCTGCACAGGCTGTCGGCACTGTTTGTTAAAAATACTATTCGTCCAAGCAAACATCAAACCCTACTTTAAAGGACCATGGCTTTGCTGGATACATAGGGTCTGCAGCAGCTTGACCAGTGGTGTTTGAGAAAATTGCTGTTGAGGTTTTTTTTTCTCTCCCAGTGGGGGATAAAAAACGAGGATGTGCATTTTGTTTGTTCCCAGAGCTGCTCCGTGTGTTTGTAGTGCTCAGTCTGAGGAGAGATAAACCCCCCTCCCTCTTTTACACCTTCAATGTCTCTGCTTCATTGCAAGTAACAGCTTCTACTGGACTGACTGCTACAGGACTTCAAAGTTTCCTATTTTCATGAGTCATTCCTGAAGTGTTACTTTTTTTTTTTTTTTTAAGTTTTGCAGCCCAGTTCGATTTTCTCGTTAGATTCAGACAACTTCAGCCTTTAACATTTTTTTTCTTTTGCTCCTTTTATCCCTCGTACACAGAAAACAGTCAAACTCCTCCCGACACCTTTTATTCAGCTGCGAGACAATACACACCCCTGTCAATTCTAGCATCAAAGGAGAGAATGTGAATTCTGTACAGTAAATACCACTAGTAAATGGATCACATGTGAAAACGAAAATTCAATTTCATTGGTGTTCCCTTAAAGCCCTGACTGTCACCTAGAGTAAGATATATGGTTTGTCATCCCATTATTTCCTGTTAACTTGTATTAACTGTGAGTGGTGGTAGAAGGCTGCAGGGTGCCCTCACTTTAATGGGGAATGAAAATGTGTTTGATGAAAAACGCTGTGGCAACTCAGACAATGAGAAACCAAAATCTGCACTGCATCTAGCTTCATATGACTTGCAGTCAAATTGACAATTGACAGATAGCTGCATCTTGTGACACTTGGTATGGAAGCCCATTTCTGCCAGAAAAAAAAAAGAAAATTAAAGCATTATTTAAAAAGAAATTATCTTAGAAAAATAATGAGAAAAATCAAAAGCTAATTTGTATTCCCTATATCAATTTAATTAAATGACTTACAGTTTGTATTCAATTTGAAATCTACTGCAAGGAAGTTTTTACTGGTTGTGAAACAGTCTTAATTTGATACTGATTCCTCTTTATGATTTACAAGCAAACGAGACCATCAGAGACGTTTGGCTATTTCTGTATGATTATTATAATTCTTAATTCCCGTCAGAAGTTGGGACTCAGACTTATTTGGGTTGGAGAAGTCCTAAAGTTTTGAGTCTGGTGGTATGATGCAGCCCTAAAACAACATCTACTTTGTTTCGCCATCATCATCTTTGTCCAAAGGGGCTGCCAGAATAAAATTAAACTGAAAGCTCCTTGTAGAAGCATTAATTAAATTAACACCATACTTGCTATAAGCCTTTTTTTTTCACAACTACGTTTTCATTTATTTGTTTTCTTTTTCTGGCAGAAATGGACTGCCATTCTTTTGTATTTAATTAGAACAATAAAATATTTAAAGACCCAAGCTTTAATTTATTGACCGTATAAATATTCTAAGTGGTATATTGTAGGCATCCGCACTTGTTTCAGAGTGCAGGTGCCTACGATATAGTTCTTTGACTTGCCATGACCTGGGTGACTGAGAGCCTTCATCAACATATAGATATTCATATTAATAATTCAAGAGTTTGAGTTGTAGCGAGAAAACTCAGCGTTTTCTGTCTTGCTTCACTGATCATACATACTGTACATAGGACTGTTTTATTGATGTGTTAAATATCACTAATGTAAACAAACATTTTACAGTAACATTTAAGTTAAACTGAGTTCCAATGAAGTTCCAGTTTTGGGCTGACCCTTCTGCTCACACTTTAACCACAGATTGTTTGTTTTAATGATATCACCTTAAGACATGCACTGTGATGAATGATGCTGCTAAGCTATGTTATATTGATGTCGTCGTGATGAGTGCACTGGTCTGGTCTGTGCGGGCAGTCGACTGTTATTGATCGGGGTCAGAGGGTTCCTGTCCTCTGGACTCTGGAACTCAGTGGGTCAACCAAACAAAGTGGGAGGCTATTGATTAAATCTACACCCTAATGCATAGTGCACAGCCCTCATGATTCTGTAAGCACAGAGCTCCCATGTGGGGTAAATTTCTGGTTCATACAATACAGTTAAAAAATGGAGTATCTGTTGAAATTGCGCCTTCTGTTTATAACATGGCAACACATTTTCATTAAGCCCTGAGGCTTAATAACACTGCTTTGATATGCCAGGCTTCTAATTGATATTGTGAACTATGCAGGCTGTTGAACTTGGATTCGACAGGAAATTCTCAGCACAGGGTCCACTTATTTTATTTCTGAAGTTTTCAGCCACATCCCATGGCCTTTATCTGGCATGGCAGTTATCTTGGAGATGGTTAAGTTGTACTGAAGTTGTGGTTAAAAGGGGGGCTTAAAGAGACAGGAGCTAACATCGAGCCTCTCAGACAGAGGGGGAATACAGAGCTGCAGCACTGGACAGTATGAGAAAACAGATGTGTTTTTTTTAGCGCTGCAGCATGTCAATCTATTCTAGTAGTGACCCAAAATAAAATTATGAACCTGAAAATGAGCATCTCCTTTAAATCCATGGAACAAAAACCTTTCCCAGTGTGAATTCACAGACACGAGGTTAAAAACAGATCAATAACACCAAGAGGCAGATGATCACATACCAACCAACTATATGTCTATTGCAGGAGTGCAATGTATCAGGCAGATATCCCAAACATAACATGGGCTCTCCACACACACGCAGTGCCTGTTTTGTAGTTTGAAGAGTGCCATGGAAGCATAATCCTCTGAAAAAAAGCAACATTTGCTGCTGCTTTTATTATTTCTTTAATACAGTGGAAATGAATGTTTAATTTAGTATAGTGTTCATGCTCAGGCATAAGAGACACTTTTGGCAAAATCATGCACCAGTGTTCTTAATTTCCCGCTTTTCTCTCACACTGGCCTTCTCAATTGCTGTGCAGTTGCTATGGCAACCCTCATTTCTCATCCCTCTCTCTCAGAGCTCACAAAGCAGCCTCCCTAAACCTTAATGAATGATGCAAAGTTGTTTCCCTCTTAAACACAATTATAAGCTGCGAATAATTTTCCTTTCAAACGCCGTCACACTGAATTGATTGCATGAAGGCCTCTTGCATGCCCGCATACTCAAACAGAAATAATAACGGACGGTGGTGCGAGGCTGTGTCGGTGAAATGGATGGTATTTCCATGTGAGGATTAGTGTTATTGATTAGTTTATAATCCCTGTGTGTTGAGCATTTGAAAAAAAAAAAAAGTAGTCGGATGTTTCATGCAGCGTCCTCAATAAACCTACCACAGGCCATGTGTTCATATATAAGACAAATACGTATAAGGTTGATGGATTCTGAAATTACCCACAGTTTGTTTATGAATTAGATTAATGTAATTACATGATATGCATCAAGAGCTAGTGTGGTTACTCCAGTCTTAAGGATAATATATTTGGAGTTTCTCAGTGCTTTTTGTAAGGTGGCCCAGAGATGCAAATCACAAAACACAACCGCAAATAGAAAAACCCAAACACGATTAGAAACAACAACAAATTTGCAGTTGGGTTTTTATGTTTGCAGTTTTGATTTGCACTTCAGGGCCACCAGACTTTTGTCTGAGCTGACGTGCAGTAACAACAGGTGGAAACTGTTTAAAATGCATCCACTATTTTCCATTCAACTGGTAGGTAAGCCGAAGCTGATGGAATCTCTACACTACAGTGTGAAGTCCATTATCATGCATTAATGGAAACCCACTGTCAGATCATATCTGTGTCACCCCAGGCCACCCAGCGATCCATGGCATGTGTCATCACCCTGACTTATGGGCTCGGTGAGTAGAAGAGACTGTGTTTGTCGTTTTCTTTGATCTGATCTGCAGCCGGGCGCAAAAGGCATTTTGTTATTCTTTCTCGAAAGGCATCCGTATCTTCATTTCTTATATGAGAAGAAAGCAATATCGAGTGTGTAATCTCATCAACAAGTGCGTGAAAAAAAATCAAACAAGGCCGTCCTCCACCTTACACATGACAGGAGAAGTGGAAATAAAGTAAATATGGTGCACAGTCAATTTTATTGATGTACAGACCAGTAAATAACCTTTATCAGGAGTAGCATTCAAGAAAGGAGTTCTTCACCACAGTATATCAGGAGTGCAAGGACCATTAGCTGCTCTGTACCATGAATATTATGCAGATCTGTCCTTCACTGCTGAATCCATCTTCAAACATCCAGCAAACAAACACGTTAAGTGAAGGAAAACAGTCCACAGCATAGGTTTGAAGAAGTATACAGAAAGCTATTTTTTCATAAACATAACCTTTCCTCCATTACAATAAATATTTTATTTGACTAAATCTACAAAAAACATAGTCTCAAGCTCTAAAACCATATCTAATATACCTGGAGTATTTACCTGGAATATAAATGAATTCATGTGGATATGGGCGTGTGACGACATTGAGTAACGCAGTGCATGTTCACAGTTTGTAGGCTTACCTATACACTTGCTCATAATTGGCCGATATACTTTTATAAACTCATATTGAATAAATTATTTCAGCATGAAAAGGAAAATGTGCGACTTTTAAAACATCTGAATAAACTTACATTGACTTCAAGTGACATCCGTTGTCCATGAATATGATTTATAATACACTTAGAGATAAAGGAAACAACGAGAAGTACCTTTGGGTGTCTGTCCGGCCACAGGTAGAAAAGATCAAACGGTGCGTTCGTCTTAAACAAGAGGAGATGCTTGAAAAAATAGAGAAGCACTGCACTTCACCCCACCAAATCTTTGATATCTAAGGCCTCAGGTATTTCATAAAAATTCAGTATCCAATTCCCGATTCCAGATTTTCATCTGCTTTATTCACGCTCGTGTCTGAAATGTGTGCTGCTGCCTAATGTCCGAAGGATGTGCTCTCCCTGCCTGTAGATTTTATACTTTTGCTGCTTAATTTTGTATAAACAGAGAGCCAGTGCCGCGACAATAGTACAATATAAAACATCCCCAAACATCCTCAATAAGAAATACCCTTTTGACAATCACAAAAAGTCTTTGAGGGTCTGACTAAGCTACCGTACGGTTACAAATCCAAATGGAATGTTTCTTTGTACCTTGTTTGACATCAAGGCAGGATTGAATTAAAAAAAACAACAAATTGGTCCGTCTTCTCCAGCATGTTTCTAAGCCTTGAGTTAAAACCATTTTCCCAGATTTGTCAGGAATTATTATGCAGCAGTACAACAACAACAAAAAAGCATCTGTGTCTCAAGAGCTGTTCACGTTATCAGAACATTACTGTATGAGGCATGAACATTATACATTATCCCTGAAAGAACACCGCCATCATCGCCATGGTGCCTCTCAATGCACAGTCTCCCACGTCACCTCGCTGTGCTTTCCGAGCATTTCTCAATCTGAGAAATGAAGAATAAATAATGTTTGTCGACGGTAGAAGTCTTTTACTTGCTGTTGATGTCCTCGTGCCTGATGATCTTGTAGGTGACCCAGTAGAAGACGTTGAAGATGAGGAATGCCAGAGGAAAGGCCGCCCTGGAGATAGTGTCTATCCTCTTGGCTCTGTCCACAAACTTCTTCCTCATGGTGTCTATGTCTTTGGGGACTGATGGTTGAGGGTTCGGAGCTGGAGCAGCGTTCTTGACAGCTGAGCCGTCTTTCGTTGGCAGACACTGGCTCATGTTGTAGCCAGCAAAATTAAAGCGGCCTTCACGCATGTCATCATCCTGGAAAACAAACATGCACATGTGGACAGAGTGAATGTACTCAGTCTTTTTAAAAGGCCACAGCCCAGTGTTGTAGCACAGTGAACTAACATGAGCATCAATAATGAGATATTACAAACACAAATCCAAGATTATCCCAAGATAACCTGGTGCCTTCAATGATAAAACATGTAGAACAACTGTTTAAGGGAAGAATCTTAAAGGTCCAGTGTGTAGAATTTAGTGACATGTAGCGGTTAGGTTGCAAACTGCAACCAACTTAATATCCGCCACTTCACCTGCCTACTTTGACTGATTACTAACTGCCTACTGAATCCCTCCACTGTTGCACTTCCTGAGGGTTCTTCATTTTTTTCCCCCATTAAAGGTTTTGCACCCTTTAAGGCAAATTTGTGATTTTGGGCTAAATATGTAAAATTAACCTGACTTGACAATTCATCCTGAGGGGTACATGAATGTTCGTACCAATTTTCATGACAGTCCATTCAAATGACATTGAAACATTTCACTGAAAAACACCTTGTAGTGGTGGCCAAGGGATCCTCAAAGCTATTAGGATATAGACTTATAGACTGGAGCCATGGATGTCTGTGCCAATTTACCCAAAATATTGTACTTCACTGTAGGAGTTAAAATATTGACCATAGTGGAGCTAAAGGGGGATTCAGAGAATCACCATAGTCATTAGGATTCATCCTCTGGGGACCATGAATCTCATTCAAAATCTGATGACAATCCAGTCTGGATGAAAGTGGTCTCGTTTATTTAAAGCTCCTGTTCTTAAGAGAACAGTGTCATTCCCAACTCGTCAAACTGACCTTTTGACATTGGCATCCCTGGAGCCACACCACTAGTTTGTATAAAAAGTTTGAAAACCAAGCAGCAACCTTGTAAAGACTTTGAAAGCCTACCTTGTGATTCCTCCTTTGTCTTCGCCTCAGGCGAAGGAACTCTTTCTGTTGCCTGGAGACAAAATTAACCCCAGCATATTCTAGCAATGCAGCAAATACAAAGAGCAGACACACAGCCATCCAGATATCAATGGCTTTCACGTAAGAGACCTGGGAGAGAAAACAGATTTCCTTTGTTAGATCCTCAAAGGTGAAAGCATCAGCTAACAGTTGAAATGCAGTGTGAATTTGTGCTCTGACTTGAAATATAAGTGGATATTTTTTTACCCTTCTGTATTCAGTTTGAGTCTATAAAATGGTGAACTGCTTTTCTCCCTTTATCTGGCTCATTATGTTAACTGGGACTAAATCACCATAATTATCAGAGGTAATGTTTGGAAACAAAGGTATCAGAGCTGCCAGTAGACTCAGTGATTGCACAGCCATAAACAGTGGGGGAGTAATACCTGCCTTAATTATCAATAGAAAGAGAACTGTAGTACTAGTTTTTATCTTTAACACTGGTTTAGGTCTGTTTCCTTTGAGAAAGTGAGGATGAAGTTGAAAGCCTGTCGTGATCATCAGTGTGAACACCTGACAGCTGATTAGCATGTTGAGAAAACAACTCAGCTTCTTGAGGGGACTTAAGGCGTAGTGAGTTATTGTTTTTTTCGGATCTCAAAGGCTTCTCTTTAAATATTTATCAGTATACGCCTTTTATGTAGGAATCTCTGACGTGACCGAGACCTCTTTGCAGTGCTCATGTGCAGACTAATGTATAGCGAGTGATTGATCATCAAGATCTGGCTCTCCGTGCCTGTAGTACCCTTCACAACATGTGCATGGCAATTTACCCTGATTGGAAATAAGATACCACTGACTACCGCAGCTGCCTGTAATGTATACATGATTAAGATGACAACATCTTCATCACGGTAAAAAAAAAGAAATGTTGAAGCTGTGAATTGCAGCAATCAGGTTAAAAGAGCTGCACAGTTATAGTCTAATCATCTCTGAAATAATGTGATTATTATTCACTGGAGTAATACAGTGGCCTTCATATAATAGATATTTGAAAGAGACAGAACTGTTTATCTTTCTAAGTACTTCAAACAGTCAGCAGTGAACTATCCTTTCATTCATTGCTGGCTCCTTCATTGTTTGGATTGTTAATTTGTTTTTATATTTGCCTGGTTCTTACAAAGCTGTTCTCTGTCTACAATAGCTGCAATGTTTTGCTGCTATGCCATTCTGTTGGGTCTTTAGTCCCCCCATAGATATATATAAAGACCTTTTAATTAATCATCAGTGCATAGTATCACACAGGGCTAAAGGAAATTATTTGCTTATAGCCTATGTATTCAATTTCAAATATGTGTGTATGTGTATATCTAGATATATCTTCCAGCAATGAAATTATTACATGAAGGGGACACAACTTTTTATTTTATTTAAATTTTTTTGTGCTTGCAGAATCTGTTAAAGGTCCCATATTATGCTAATTTTCTTTTTCAAATGTTTACATTACACATTGCTGCAGCACCTCTATTCACCCTCTATCTAAACGTTCAGTTTCAGTGCCTGTCTCTTTAAGAGATGAGATTCCCATAGTACACACCCACCAATAGTCCGAGCAGAGTCTGAGCGAACTAAAACCAGGTTCACCTTTGGAAGAGAAGCTCTGGAGCCGGAGCTTTGGGTGGTCATGGTAAGCACAGTGGTGATGCCCAGCGCCACTCTGGCAGGAGCAGCATCCATATTGATCCAGAAAGAGACCCATGAGAGGATGACGATGAGGAGGGACGGAATGTACATCTGGATCAGGTAGTATCCCATCTGTCTCTCCAGATGAAAGTTAACTTCTATACAGGTGAATTTACCTGTCCAACAGCGAGAAACACAAATCAGCTCCAAAACCAGGTGTCACGTGGTAAAACATAAACAGCTTTGTGTCGTTTCCGTGTGTGTGTGTGTGTGTGTGTGTGTGTGTGTGTGTGTGTTCTGACCAGTGTTGTAGTGTTTTGTGCAGTAGCCCAGCTCCTTCTCTTCCCTCATGATGAACTGTGGCAGTGTGAGCCCATCTGACACCTGCACTGCACCGTTCTCCAGCCACTCAAAGACCAAGTCATTCATGGTGTAGCCAACTAGAAACAGAAGAGAACAGATGAGTCAAAATTTTGATAAACAGTCGATACTCACTTTTGAAAGAGCAGCGACAAAACTGAGAAAAAAAATCCAATGCTTACAACTTTCCAGTTGCATCGTACAAGTTTGGACGTCCATCGGAAAGTTCTTCAGATCCATCGGGCACGACAGAATGAGAGTCAACCTACAATTAAAGACAAAGTCATTCAGTAAGATAAAGTAAGCGGACTACACCAATGAAGGTATGTTATTTGAAGAAATATACTTATTAAACATTGAACTAGTGAGTCGACACATGAATTTGCTTGAAAAATGAAACCACAGTTGGTACTTTTTTGGGGTATTATCTCTATATTGTGTGCTTCTGTCTCCTGTGTGATAGCCTCTGACATACAGTATCATGTAGGATTCCCTTCAGCAGGTTCCTATCACACTTTCATTACTGCAACTTATTGTCTCTGTGATGCATTGTGGTCCGCGGTCCTCCCGCTCTGTCATTTCTCTCATGAATGGTGTGAACGGCTAACCACCTTTCATCTCTCCTGTTGACCCACTCTGCCTCCACACCTGAGCACCGCTCAGCCCCGGGCAGCTACCTAAATGGACTCGAAATCGATTCGCTTTATATCGCATCATCGCAGAGAAAATTGAATGCTGTGCGTGATTGAAGTTGTATTGAAATGAAATGAAACATATTTTCATATCTTGTACTGAGTTTTGCTAAAATTTTGGGCTGATAGGCCTTTATAGTGTAATTCATCCTGACTGGGTTGCACGTAGAGTTGGGTATTGTTTGCATTTGAACTGATACTGGTATCGGTACCTGGAATTGGTAACTTTTTGGGGTACTTTACTCTCTCTGTAGTAACTAAAATGTCACTTCAGTTGATAAAAATAAGTCACCAAAAATTTGCTTTAAAGGAGAAAGCGGTTCAAACACCTGGAGAAACTGTTTATGCTCGGCGTACTTTACTCAACCAGGATAACTGGACAAAAATGGAGAAACTGATGGAATATCAGCACAGTACAGCAGTAGAGGGCAGCAATACACTGTTGCAGCGTATTCTCCAAAGAAGAAGAAGAAACACTCATATTGTCTGTTATGTTGTCACCACAGCAGTGCTTGCATACTATAATATTTCCCCTTAAAAAGTATGCAATTCAGGTTTCATACTAAGGTTTAGCAAACTAAACAGTATGTTGCTAAGGAATTTCAAAGGAGGAGCGGAGTCAACTCTCTGCGAACGAGCTAAGCGCTGGCTACAGGCAACATCCGCTGCGTATGCTGCAGATGACCTGGCTATGAAACAGTCTTGGTTTTTAGACATGTTTTATGTTTAGTGCTTTCTCAGGTTAGATGTGTTACACATATTGCAACAAGTATTTCTTTCTCCCTATAACGCTACTCTAAAGATGCGCTTTCAGACTCCAAAATTTGGCACAGATTGATTTAATGTGACTCAGTACTCGATAGTACCAATGTAATTCAGTCGGTACCCATAATATTCTACTGAAAATGTTCTTGTGCCTCAAGACGCACAATCTTTCACATAAATAACAAATCACAGCATTTGGGGGTCCAGTGTGAAGGATTTTGTATTATCTAGTGATAAGGCTGCAGATTATAACCAACCGAATAGCCCTCGCCTCACCCTTCCCTACGTGTGAAAAGAAACACAACAGACCTTCTTCAGCCAGTGTTTGGTTTGTCTGCTCTAGGCTACTGTAGAAATGTGATGCCGCAACATGGTGTGGAAGAGGATCTGCTCCCTCTATAGATAAAAGGCTCATTCTAAGGTAATGACAACACAACGATTATTAGTCTCAAGTGATTATACACCACTGAAAACATAATTATGAATTTTAATTTCCATTTCTGGCAATATATCTCCCTAAATCTTACACACTGGACCTTTAACTGAACAACAAAACGAATAATACAATATATATTACATCATCCATTATGAATAAGTGGTTGCTGTGTAATCAATTTAATCCCTCCCTTTAACATTCAATGCTCAGTCCACGCAGGAGCAGTGAGACCGACATAGAACCATAACTCTGCTTCAACAATTTGACAGGCTGAGGCTGTGGGACTCTAAATCTTCTGTTTGATGGTAAAAGCTGATATTCTTCAAATGAAACATGAGAGGGGTCGGATGTAATATAACCAGCAAGAGACAACATTATAAAGTACACCAAGCTTGAGAACTTGACTCAAGCGTTTGACCCACAATCTCTATGCATGCGGAGGGACCAACATGAAGAGGGACTCTCATTTGTATCTTTGCTTCGGATTCTCAACAATGCTCCTGAGATTAGCTTGCCCTCTTGCAATCCGTGTTCCTTTATTAAAAATCTACATTGCACATGGGGATGTACTGTAGTTCAGTCAATTATGCCATTTCAAAGGGGTGATTGTAATGAGATAAAATCCATTTTTAACTGTATCTCTTCAGATTGAAGGTCTTTGATGTTTGAGAGGAAATGTAAGAAAAGCAATAAGTGAGCATGTCCTGAGGTGATTTATGCATGAGCATTTGGTTCTCTACAGTAGTACTCAGTACTGTTAACCACCTAAGCCACAGACCTACAGAGACAGATGGTATTTTTTCTGACCAACAGTTCAAAGCCCAAAGACCTTCAGTTTGCTATCATAGAAGATGTAGAAAACAAGAACATTGAGTCACATCGAGTCACAAGCCAGAAGCAGAAAATAGTGGACAGCATATCACCAGAGAAGCTGCTAACAACTGCTTTTATACCCTTTACTGTAGCTATCTACGGAATTAGCTACTGAGCAGACTGAGTCTGCCCCAAGAGTGAATTCAGAAGATGTATGGTTGTATCTTTCTGTTAATAAGGAAAATAGGTTTAAGAATATTTCCTTTCTTGACATTTTCTGAGTTTATTTAATGTATTTATTAAGAAAGCTGAGAGAGCTTGTGAATCATAGTGAACTCGCTGCTTGTATACATCTCCCAGCTGAAACTATGCACAGACTTTAAGACTCTTGAGGTACAAAGCGATATAGACCATATTCACATACGATGGCCATTTTCCTGACATCATACTCAGGGTGGGATATTCCTATGTCGTACTGTTGTGTTCCAGGTCTTAGAAACATTGGGAATAATATAATAATAACAAAATAGTTGCAAAAATATTTTAAAATGTTTGTAGTTCACCTTCACTGTAGTAAACACCTCTGTCTTTAATTAATGATTCTTTTTTTTAAATTCTTTTGCTGACAACATCTCGTCCAACACGTCACCTGATGCTGTAGAGGACAGTCCCATCCTTGAAGATCCGCAGCAGCTTGTTGTCTGTGGTGACATCATGGAAGTTTGCTCCTTTCTCGTTGGCAAAGAAGAGGTCAGGCTTCCATATGGAGTCCAACATGGACGGGTCCAGGTCGAGGGAGGAATCGGGGTATTTACTATACGCCAGCCGAGGGTCATTCCACTTCTGCCGCAGGAAGATGTTCACTCTGTAATCCTGCGGAGACGACAAGTGGCTTTGACATTTTGTTGTGCGGTGATTGGAATTATGATAAAGGTATTGATTTTCAATATTGTAAATATGTTTTTTAATATTTAATATAACCTCTTTTTAATGAGGTAGATAGGAAAATTGTATTGTTAAATGATGTCTGATTCAAATACTCAAAAGAGCAGCTAGATAAAAACAATAAATAGCAAGGAAGCATCTATATCTATTGTATACCTCTACATTTATTTGACAGCTTTGTAGATTGCTTTTACAAACACAACATATGATCAGCTTTAAAAATATGATTCTACAGATCTACAGAGCAGTATAAAAAAGTGGCCAAAATCTTTTCCACTTTCACTTTCAACTGCATGTTTAAAGGTGCAATATGTAATAATTGTAATCACTGCTGCTAAATAGAGCCGTTACCTAGTATGCTCAATTAACCGTGCAGCTAGCAGTCGAATTAGCTGCCTGAACTCGTAACTCAGAGCACCAGGGGGTTGTTGGTGTTGTTTACTTTAAGTAAACCTCACCTCTTGAGTTACAAACTGGCTAAGTTAGCATGCTAACTTCCATAGATATATCTGCAACACAATACATATGTCTTTGAGATAAAGCCAAAACTGTTATTTCTTTACATTCTGTTGATAATTTAATGTAAATTTTGACTATTTCAAACTTACATTCTTACATATTGCACCTTAATATTCATACAATAACATAATATACAATGATGCTCTGGAAGAGACCAATCAGTACTTTTACTTTTGATTATTTAAGTACATTTTACTGCCAATACTTAGCTAATACCAATGATTTTCTTGTTAAATTCATATCATCACATTCACTCAATCACAACTGCAATAATACAAAATATGATCAAAAACAGTCCTGTAATATAATATAAAAAAAAACAACATATGACAAATAATAAAATGGATGATGAGCGAAAAAATGAATTCCAATGCACACCCGGGGAAACCTATATCATCCAACATCATCTAGGTGGCAGTTTAATCTGTTCACATGACCAATTTGATGATTATCAATGATTGCAATTTGCAAAACACTGACCGTATCATAACTTTTCTTAATAATCATGATTTGTTAAGAACCATTATAGACACTAAAGATGGATTTATAAGATGAGACATCTTAAAATCTGACAGTGTGCAGTTAGTGGTAAACTGGAGTGCCACAAAGCTCAGTTGCTCAAAGTAATTGATATGTCATGATGATGAGAGATCCTTATGTTGTTTGACATTTCATCAGCATATTGGCGGTTCCAAATATTTGCGTGCATGTCTAAAGCTGTGTAATTCCCTGGCAATCTCATGAGCTCCGGCTCCTGCGCAAATAAACATCCTTCATTTAAGATTTAAGTAGTTATTATCACTCATTATGAAGGCTTTGATCAGGATGAGTTTCACTGCAGCCTTGTAGGTTGTTGGATGCCTTCACACATTATACATTGTAAATCAGCTTGTTTAAAAACCCAGCCCCCCACCCACAGCTGGCTGCGCTTTAAGTGAGTTATCATTAGGGATTTATTGTATGAATTATTAAATCTGAGGTAACATGTGTATGAGGGAAGAAGGCAATACTTATTTACATAAACAGGCTCTCCTGGGCCCGCCAATACACTCTTTGATGGCAAAAACAAAGTATTTTGGTGAATGCATAACACAGCAATGATAAAGGTTTTAAAAAAGGAAGGTTAGGTAAGAAAAAAACAGGATGATTCAGTCTTAATTTAACCCCTTAACGCTCGACTCACCATTGTAGTTTCTGCTATAGAACCAAAGCTGTTGATAAATATGTTGCAGGTAACATTAACTGGTGGACCTGCAGGTTGAGGGATAGATAACACATCGACACATTTGAGAAATCAGCCAGAGAAAGAAATGCCAGAGGAACTCACCATGGTTGTCTCTGTGACAGAGCCGAAACTGTTGATAAAAATATTGCATGTAACGTTTACGGGAGGACCTGTGAAATGGAATGACAATGACATGACAGGAAAAAGCCTTAAACCATATCATCAAGGACGACTGGTTTTGGAACGAGTAGAGATGTTTCATCAGGAAATCTGGGAGTTCACAAGCAGCTGTTTCACTGTGTGTGTCAACATGCATTAATACCAACAATCACTGTTTCTGTTTTTTGTTGTTGTTGTTTTATCATTTCATAGGAGCTCCAGGAGTAGATGGTGACATGTTGCATGCTTTGTTTGAACCAGAGGCAAAAGATCACCAAAAACATGAGAGAACCCACGAAATAATGTTTCCTAAACTTTGCTGAAAGTTGTTAAAATCCAGTTATATTCAATCTAAATATAATTATCTTTCAAACTGTGTCAGCTTTTTTATAATCTTTGATGATCACTTGTATGGTGATTTTTTGTGGTTAACATACTGGAAACCCATCTTTCTCTATGTCTTTACAGATTCAGCAGAGGATGCATGCACACACAGACAAATGCATGCACACACACAAACAGCAATATAGAGCTGCAACGATTAGACAAATAACGGATTGATCAACAGTAAATGAATCAAATATTTTGATAAGTAGTCACTACAGAACAAATGAGAAATGAGTTAGAAACAAACTGCTCATTAGCCACTAGTTGATGAGTAACTCCTAATCCAATTTTGAGTAGCTAATGATTGGTTAATGATTAGTTAATTAAGAAATGAGTGAGGAATGAATGAGAAATAAAAGTGAAAATGAGACTTGTTAACTAACAGACAGGTACTAATGAAGTAATGATTAATTCCTCAGTAACCGATCAGTTTAATGCACAACTTTACTTGACGGGACACAAAAAGGGTAAGCTATCATAAGATGATGGTGAAGTAATGAGGGACTAATTAGTAACTACCCAGTATTATGTATCAAGCAGTAACTAATGTTTAAGTAATAAGTACTAAGTAAGTTTTGTCCCGTCACCGGCTGGTTCAAGGTTAACCAGGAGCCTCTCGTGAAGAAAGCTTTCAGTATGATCGATTCAGAGATATTCAGGAACTAATTATTACTTCATGATATATCAATTTAGGATCTCCCATTCTGTTCTCTAGTAACTCATCGTTATTTATGATGTAGTCATCCATTAGGAGGTTATTATGGAAGTGCTTATTATCAATTAATCAATTAATAAGTTGTTCTCGATTCATTCCTCACTCGTTTCTTCATTAATGAATCATTAACTTAATCCTTAGCTACTCTAATAAATGGATTAGGAGTTACTCATTAACTAATAGTTAATTAGCAGATAGTTTCCCATTTGTTCCATGGTAACTATATTTTGTGTCCCTTATGCTAAGGTGTTACCAATAATCAATTAATCATTCAAAATGCCATAAACAATCCACTGGTTCCAGTTTCTGTGATATTAAAGCAGCTGTAAGTGTTTTTTTTGTTTTTTTAATTAAAATAATTGTTAAATACCTCTATATTCCGACAGTTATCACTGTTACAGATTGTTTAGTCAGTAACCCATGTCTCTCCTCCCCTAGCTCATGCAGTAAAAGAAAAAAATTATGTTCTGCTATCCCTGCCCACTTTATCCAATCAGGACAGAGAACTCTGGAAAGAGGCGGTCCTGTCTGCTCCTGAACGCGCAGAGAGCAGGACCCTCCTGTTAGCTGTTAAGTCTGGCAATTACCGCTGTACAGTCATGTGGTGACATAGTGAAGAGGGAGGGGATTGCCAACTGCAGAACAGTTAGCTAAAACAGCGACAACACTTACAGCAGCTTTAAGCTAAATATACTGTATTTGGGCATTGGTCTGTTGGTTGGAAAAAGCTGTTTGATTAGGATAGAATTGGGTTTTCATGATATTTTTTTGTACTTGCCGATTAATCAATCAATTGAGAAAGTAATCTACACAATATTTGATTATGAAAATACTCGTCAGTTCCAGCCCGGCGGTAATTTGTTAGTAAATCAGAGCATTCTTCATCCAACTCTGTGAGTAAAAAGTACCCAGCATGCTCTAATGAGTAGTGTCATTTTTACTCCACAGAGTGGCCTGAACTGAAATCTCGTTGCCAGGCTTGGGAGGTTTGTGCCATTTAAAGTCACAGCAAATCTGTTTCCACTGTCTGATAAGTGAAGTTGTAAGCCCTTCCCAGTGCCCTTCCCCTGTGCTTTCCTCATCAATACTGCATGGCACTTGGTATTAATATTTGCCTCGGTTTGTCGTCAGGTAGCTACATTTAACAGCAGAGGCAGAAAAACAAAGCATCCTCATAACCAACTCAGCAAGGAAAATCTAGGTCAGCCTTCAGAAATACAGTTCAACACTCTCTTCAAAGTACGACAAGCAGGTTTGCAACCGAAAATCATCTGTTTACATCGCAGTGGGTTCGTGCAAAAGTGTTTGTTTTCTCGCTGTGTGCCAGACAAGAAGCTTTATCTACCCTAAAATACAGAGAGAATACAACTCATGCCCTCTTTATTAGCTAGAAACAGCTGCCACCACTTCATCCCCCCCTCTTGCTGGTGTTAAACAGGCTGCCCATCTCCCATCTTAAGTCTATTTCAGCAATCTTGTCCACATGTCTCCCAGATGGAGAGGAAAGGATCTGGGCCATGTGTTTCTCAATCCTACCGATCAATCCCTGCGCTGCACCGTCTGGCTGCTTCAACCACTGGAATCCCCCAAACCCCAACAAATCCCAGCCCCACCTGACCCAGCCTGGAGTGGGCCTGAGCCCCCAGCGGGCCGGCCCTCTTCCTCCTCACTCAGCTCGGCTCCAGTGACAGATGCTGTGTCTGTCCCCAGCATCACAGCAACAACAACAGAGGAAGTCGGTAGCCTGCAGCCTTGCCACGGGGGCACCATCCATCATTTGGCCTGTCATGGTGGCATCCCTGTCTGCAACTGTGACTGTGACATCTACAAGCCCCTTTTTTTGGTTTAATGGAGATTCTGTCTGACATAATTTGACCAAATGAAAACGAGCGTGCAATGTTAGAATGAAGGGTTAGTTAATGATTTCACTCAAGCCAGGACAACCATGTTACTGTCAAGAGAAGTGATTGATTGCTCTTATCAAAGGACATCACATAACAGTCAGTGGATCTCCAGATAAGCAATAATGCCAAAGTCTGGTGCGCTTACAGTAGCAATGTGAGTGTAAAGGTGGTGTTTTGAGTGTAACATGAGGTGTGTGAAGATTTCAAAGAGACAGTCATAAACAAACCTTTAAAATTCGGTCGTATGCGTGCGTCATACCCGGACGTGCGACCCATGAGGGAGTCCAGAAAGTCTGATGGAGACAGGTTGGAGGATGATCTGGAATCGTGCTCCTTGGCATCCACAACTCTGGAACACACCACACACACACAGAGAGAGAAAATCACTTTATAAGTGAGCAGTAGTGGCTGAACACCAGGAGTTAAAGCTTATCTGTCGCCTAGCAGCTGCCTACTGGGCAAGCACAGGGAAACCAGAAAATGCGTTACAGAGCACACACACACGTATCAGACGGATCTGGTGTGATTTCGACGTCGTGGGCTTCTCGGGAGCTGTATTTCTCTCCAATCATGCCAGACTGCTGCACAATTATCACAGCATGCTGTCATGCAACATTAAAGGGATGTTGTAATGATGCCGCAAGAGAATAAAAACACGATTATTACGTGCGTAAATGTATGTATTTGAAGATTATTTTAGAGGCCAAAATTTGGATGAAAACGATTAAAAGCAGTTGAAAAAAACAGGGTAACTTTCATCAGATGTAATCACAGCAGCACTCAAGCAATTACCAACTTATCTGTGCAGAAAAAAGCAGTTACCAAATCCTATTCTTCCCTTAATGAAGCATATGTTTAATAATTCTCATAACTTTAAAAGGAGAAATGATTTTGTTCTAAAAATCAATGTCCTTGGTAAATAACTCGGCCTACCTGAAGTTGTTTGTCTCCATGAAATACGTGAATAAAGCTGCCAAAACCTTAATGAAGGAGCGATTCATTCCTGGTGGGTTTCCCATGTGCTCACTTTTTTATTTCTCCCATATGTTTACATTGGTCAAACACATAATCCAAATCGGGGCGCCGCTTTCTTCCTGACCAATAAGTCGTGGGCGTTTGGCTGCTCTTGTGGCACACAAAAATACAGGAGACATTCCTCAACGCGGCCACGGATCATAGTTTAGTTTCACGAAACTCTGACTCCCAAAAACAGATTCGTCGGCGCGGAGCTGCGAGGAAACATCAGTGCTGTGGTGTGGACAGACGCGCCGAGATGGTTAAAACTCCAAAACGCGTCGGCTGGGAGCTCTCCGCTCGTCCGCTGCGCTCAGATCTCACAGGAGACGAACCCCCCGCTGGCCTGTGTGGTTACTTGTGAAGTGAAATCTTTCTCTTCAGGTGGAGGACGATCCTCTGTTGAGGAATGGGAGTGGAACGCCTTTTCTCATTTCAGCACTTGGACAGCTCCCGGCTCCGTTACGCGCAAGCGCAAGGCTTAAAAGTGGTGAACGTGAGTTGGTTTTCAATAAGTCCAATAAACGAGGGAGGTAATCACGAGAAACACAATCAAACATTGTCTTCAATGCGCGTTACATAACGAAAGGTGCCAGTTTGAAATGTTACAGCTTTTTTTGTCACATGAGAGTGCGCGCAGCTGCGCATCCGGATCAACTGGATTGAGGAACGTTTCATGTTTTCCAGTGGTTTGATGGAGTACACTTCATTATTTGAATAATGTTTTGAGTGGAAATATGACACTTTTAATGAGGCACAACTAGAATCAGTTAGAGATGCAGAACAGCTGAAAAACAGATTTATTCTGTGCGTGTAAAACGTCAGGTTGACTGGGTTTCTCTGACATCATCATTGGCTGTATTTTTACGTACGCACTGTGCCTTTTTTTGGGTTCCCATCCTCGCCTGTTTAGTGCAACCTACATCCTCGCAGAGATATGAAAAGTGTAAACAAAGGACGCACCAGCGAGAAGCCGCTGGGAGAGTATTTGGTACTCCGGTTGCCCTGGAAACAGATTTCCGAGGCACATCATTGGAAATGCTGAAAGGTTGGCCTCCCAGAGCGAGACGGAGGAGAGCTGACTGACTGACAGACACACAGACAGAGACACAGACAGACGGAGAGGAGACGGCAGGAAATGTACTACAGGCTGGCTGAAGCCCAAGGGTGGAGGAGCGGAGGTTTAGTAGGCCAGAATCAAACATTGTTATTCAGTATACATATGCTTATAAGCTGTTGCTGGTATTGATACAGATGCTGCATGGGAACCTGGCAGCGTGAGGATGTGAGTGGGCCGTGATGGACCACAGGCATGAATGACTCATTCCAGGCATGTGCTGCTGTGGAGGAAACAGCTAAACTTAGTGAGAGGAAAAAAGTAGTATTTCATTCACATCAGGCTGAGTGTTGAGAGATTACTCTCTACTCATGACAGGCCTCAACGCTGTGACACGCCTGGGGCCATATTACACTTTAGTCTGACGCTTGGTTACTGACCAGCTTCCAGATCATCTCAGCCTGAGGACGAGTCATCCTTGTTCTCCTCCTCCTCCTCCAAATTACAAGTGTCACATTGTATCTCATGGTTGGAGATGTATGGCTTTGCTCTGGTGTGGGGATTTAACATTAGAGGTCTTGTGTTGTTACAGCATGTTCCGCTTCATGAATACTGCATGCCTTGTTTGAATTATTTACCAAAGGGCACACGTACTGAATGTCCATATTTAGTTTTTATTTATTAACAAAGAGAAACAAACAACCTCAGCTTTAAAGGTGCACTATGTAGTTTTGGGGAAGAAGAGAAGGATCTTCTTTGACTGATTTGTTTTAATGCCTAAACAAACAAAATGAACAAACTCTCTTTGCTTTCATGACTGAATAAACTGAATGAACAAACTGACCTTACAGTGATAGGTAGGATCTTTTTCCCCCTGTGTGGAGAAGCAGCACGTACTGCCAGTAGGAAGCACAGAATTGCACTGCTGTAAACGGAACCAGCAGCAAGACGTATTTTAGCCAGCTAAAATACGTCTTGCTGCTGGTTCAGTTTACAACAGTACAATGCCCTGCTTCCTGCCGGCAGTACGTGCTGCATCTCCACACAGGTGGAGAGCTGACGGCCATCTACTGCAGGTAATACACTGACTATAGTCAGGATAAGTACCTCATACATCCCCACATCGAAAGACCCCAACTATCACTTTAAAGGACAATACAAATTCATACTTTGTTTACATTTGGCGGACCCTGCCACCTCTCTAGCTTCAAACAATGTTCGGGGGACCTTATTTTCCTCTGAGAACAGCTTGTTTATGAAAGAAATGTTCCTGTGTTTGTATTATTACCTCATTTATATTGTAAATATCAAAATTCTGAGTTTGAATGTCTTCTCCGGAAACTACATTGCGCCCCTTTAAGTGTCACCCAGACTCATGTGGATGACTCTCATGTCTCTGTGCCTGCTCCGATGGCAAAAATAACATCTATAAAAATCAAAAAAATTGCTTTAATGAATACATTTCCTCACCGATAAGGGCCAAAATTCTCTATGAGCTCAACTCATTTACTCCCCATCCCCGAGACAGCTGCAGTTGGCTTGTCTGCGTAATGACAACCAACCAGAGCTTCAATTGGCCATTAGTTTCCATAAGGAAAAGACTTTGGGCCAGGTGGGTCACGTAATTAAAAGAGAACAAGTCAAATCTGCGTGTCATTAAGGCGAGAGAGGGAGATGTAGTGTCCCTCTCTCCCTGTGCAAGAAAGGGGAGAATAAAACAGAACAATCCTTTTGACTAGAACTGTCTGTCTGCCTCATTTATCCGGCAGCTTCCGCGCAAGCCATTAAAATTACTGGCTCAAGACAGACGAAGGCGCTATTTTAAAGCTGCCCACACACAACAAAGATTGGTCGCCGCTGCCCGTTATTCTGTGGGGAATTAAGGCTTTTACATCATCTGGTTTATTGTGTTGTCTAAAAGGATTTGCAGCTCGATTTATAACTTTAAAATTAAATCCTCTTCAGTAATCGCTCTGTTACAATATTACACCCAAAAATAACACACGAATCAGTTAATGTTTGCATCTATATGCGTACGCAGAAGAAGAGGAAGAAGAAGAAGAAGAAGAAGAAGAAGAAGAAGAAGAAGAAGAAGAAGAAAGTTGAAGGATGCTCCATGTAGTGTGCTGCTGTCATTGATCCCCCTCAATAACTGAGGAGTTGTGGACCGGCTGTAGAGCTCACCTGGAAACAACAAGCAAGGCTTTACCACCCCGATGCTCATGTGCACTGGACTGGAGACAATTGAGAGCTGCAGAGTATCTATTGCTCCATCGATTCCTTGTATCTTTATCCCACTTAATGACTTTTTCGCTCTATAATTCAACTCATGGAGCTGATCCCGGGGCCTAGCAGGGATGTACGGGGAGAGAGGTAACTTGTGGTAGGAGCTATTTTGATGAGGCAACATGCCGGAGGAGGAGGAGGAGGAGTGTGAAGGATTTAATGAGTGGATTCTTGAAGAGAAGGAAGGATTTGTGAATTCTCTGGTGCCACAACACCCAACACACTTATCATAATCTCTCTGTCGGAGCAAAAAGGAGCTATTTTGAGGGCTTGTTTGGCGAACAAAGGAATGATAAACATGTTTAGATTATGTTGGCTGACACGTGGACAAATGTTCAAAGGAGACCTGTTATGCTTTTTTCGTTCCTTTCCTTTCCTTCAGTGTTTTTCAGTGTCTTGAAAGTTAAAGGTGCAATATGGAAGGATTTTTGTTGAAAAAAGACTAACAAAAAGTGAAGAAATAACAGTTTTGATGTTGGACAGATATCTGCTAAAGTTAGCATGCCAACCAGCTAACCTCTGTTTGTCAGTCATTGGTTTCTGTGCTATCGTGGTAAACGCCAATACCCCCTTGGATCTCAGAGCTCCCAGTCTGGATTGCTAGATGCACAGCTAACCGAGCTAACTAGCTAATGGCAGCTAGCAGTTAGCAGCACGTAACAGTTAATGTATTTATGTGCTGCCCCCTGGTTGTTTTTAGTATTCAACAGCTGCAAATTCTTACATATTGCACCTTTAAAAAGCCCACGCAAACAGGAGCTGCTCTTTCCGCCAGAAACGCTTCCTCAGTAGTCTCGCCTTTAACTCTGTGACTTTGTGACATCACGCTACGTCACCATGTCACACATTTGCATAAATTATGCCTAGCAGCTAGTTTGGCGCATTTGGATTAATTTAGCGCAGCTGCTTTGTTGTTGTTAGCGGTGCTGGCTCAGGCATGTGTGAGCTGACCAATCAGAGCAGACCAGGTATTCAGGAGGGGCCTTAAAGAGACAGGAGCTAAAACAGAGCGTTTCAGACAGAGGGGTGATACAGTGCTGCAGATCTGGACAGTGTGAGAAAACTGATGTGTTTTTTGAGCATTAAAGCAGGTAAACCTATTCTAGTAGTAACCCAAAATAAAATGATGAGCCTGAAAATGAGCGTTATATGTCTCCTTTAAGATACCTCTCTCTAGATATAGTAGGAGCTGTGTGAATCAACAGCCTAAATGCTCATGAGGATGTTCCTCCTATAGGTCGTATGATTCCTCAGGCCAAGTGAAGGGAGCAGCACGAGTCTTCACCAACACTCATCTGTCAATCACGGCTTTCCTTCATCAGTGGGAGCAACAGAGCCTTTCTCCATCACTGAGCACTGAAAACCCGCTGATCCCCAGTCTAGACCCCCGTCCGCGCTCCACAGTAACTCTGTCTCTGCACATCCAAACAGCTGAATAAAATCGCTTTTCACAGGATGTATACATCGTATCGAACGCTTAAGACTTTTGTGCCAGTTTGTTAAGCAATTGCTCTTCAAGCGCACGTTGAATCCGTCATGTATTTTTCCTTCAGATCTGCATGTCAGGATGTCTCCCCTGAGTTCCAGTTTCTGTGCAGTCACCCAAACCTTAAACAGCACACATACACACATCCTCTTTCCCTGGCCAATGTCTGCTCCATGTTGACACTGGCTCACAATTTATCTATTTCTAGCTCGCAGGCTTGTCTCACTGAGCGTTGTCACTGGAGCTGTGCAGCTGTCAAAGTGATGCAAGAATAGATTGAAGATTGGATGCAATTTGAATTGCTGAACTGGTTTACATCCGTTTTCTTCCTTTCAGTGCAGCTTAGATGTATGTTATGGGACCAATTACCCACGAGAGGGACACAGGCAGAGCCACAGCTCTTTTACCCTGGCTTTTTTAGATATTTATGAGGAAACTAATCTCTTATGTGCAGGGACTTGTGTTGAATATTAATGCGTGTTGGTATTCAACTATAATGTGACCATTTTTTAAACTGTGCTCGGAAAAACGCCCGTGGCAGGGAATACTGTCAGCTGCAACATCTCTGTCAGAAGAAACAGGAAACGTTATCATTACTGTCATATAGCGGGGTATGTGCAGGTACGCCGTTAAAGGCTCGCTGTTAGAACACAAGACATGATGTGCTTGCACAAACATGGCTTCATAAAAGTGACTAGCATGCAGCCTGTCAAACTGAAGAACACATTAAAGTTGACTGACTGTCACACTCAAAATGAATATATTCTATAGAAGTGAGCGGCATACTGTACCGAGGGAGGGTTATCTGTGCTGTTTTCTTGTTCCAGGAGCGAATTTAAACTTAAATGCCACCTACAGGTAATTTAGCTTGTGAGCTGAGCTGCGCTGTGTGTGTAGTCCTGAGGTAAAGGATGGCTGACAGCACACAGAAACACTGTCCTCTATTATCAAGCATCAGTGTCTTCCTGAACGGACACTCGCCATGTCTCTTCTCATACTCTTCATGTTTGTCTTGCTTTTAAGTGTCAGAAAGTATTGAAGGCTTGCGACGTTCACATCTGTGCTGCAGTGTATTTCTTTTCTTTGAAATTTTCTCTCCAAACTGAAACTGGTTTTTATCAAGAACCTGACTAGTTTCTTGCTTGGTTGTTTTTGCTGTTTTTCTTGATTTAATGGATCTATATGTAAGAATTTTAGTTTAACATTTAAAATGTAATCAAAATTATCAACAAAATGCAAAGAAATAACAGGTTTGACATTAAATCAAAGACTTCCTTGTATTGTTTAGCAGAGATAGCTACTGAAATTTGCATGCTAACCAGCTAGCCCTGGTCAGTTCTGTTTCATAATACCATTTTGTGCCTCCGTCCAACATGAGATGGTAGTCTTGCACCAATTGATATTCTGGGATGGGGGAAGTTAACGCTCGAGATGAAAACCAGTTTCAGCCACGTGCACTTGGATGAGGCTAAATCCCTCCAAGGAAAAAAACACAACTGCTAGCTTGTTTAGGTTAGCAACCAGGTAAATGTGAGGGTACTTGCCATTTTCAGCATGCAGGTTGCTAGCTTGGAGGTTGTTATTTGTTGTTTCATGTAGCGAAGAGATTTCGAAAACAGTAATACCTGCCATCTGCAAAAGGCACCCAATGACTACTTGGAGAGCGTATTCTTAAAGGTGAAAAGAAGTGATAGAAATAGAAGCACAACAAGAGTTAATGTTGGTGTTTATTTCCACCGCTGGAGACAGCTCTTGGCCAGTAAAGGGATGAAGTTTGATGCTGAACTCACAACATTTCTTCTAGACTGGTAAGTAGTCTAAACACCTGCTAATGCTGGCTATTTAGCAAGGTAGCCAAATGTATAATGTTATGTTACAGTGTTAATATGTTTGCTTAGTTAGCTGTTTGTTGAAAGGAGGAAAGACCTATGGGGACTTAGCATTTCCTTCCTTTTTTTTTATGACAGTGATTAACCCCCCAACTTTCTAGTGCCTTGCATATAGACCCTTTAACGATTAAATGACTCCCAAACATTAAATGTAAAACTGTATGTTTTTGTTTGTTTGTTTCCTGACATTGCTCATGAATCATTTTGACACTTACAGGGACAGATGCTATAGCCTAATGATATTAAATTCACATTGTTGCTCACACCTTAAATGCAGATTTTTTTTAAGAAAACACATCAGCTGCCTTCTTGGATGCATTTTTTTTAAGGTACGGATAAAACAAGATTTCTAGTACTACTATAAAATCCTTGAACCAGTGGTGGAATTTTGCACAATTTCAATGAGACAAGGAAAATGATGGTGTTGGTGGATTATATGTCGTTTTGTTTTGAAATGGACAGAACCACACTTTTTTAAGGAACGACCATTGGCTGAGTTCACAAAGGAAGTACAAGATACTGAAAACAATCTTCATGTTGAGTTCATTGCATCATCCACAAATTACTTCAGTATATCATCATCTTTTCCTTTGTGATTGTGTCCACTATGAAAATATGTGCAGTACAGCATGTAACCAGTGTGCCTAGTGCCAAAAACCTTTAAATATGTTTCAGGATAGTGTCTCCTACCACAAACCTTAAACATTTAATTGCAAAATGCCACATGTAGGTAACACTTTATATTAACCATAATTAATAAATGGTTTATATAGCATTTCACTTGTAACAGTGACATAACTATGAAATAAAGTTAAATCAACTGTAAACTTACCATTTATTAATGATGGCTATTATAAAGTGTTACTCACATCTATAGATATATAATAAAATTCTATTACTTTCTATTGCACCCCACCTTATAAAGTATAAAGGTCATAACTAAAGGCTTTGTCAATGGTTAATAAATCATTAACTAAACTCTAAAACCCTTTGTAATCCAAGCGTTTCTCTTCTTAATGGTTTGTATCTTAATAACAATTGATTTATTAGAGATTGCTACTAGTCTGATAATAAAAAATGCTCAAAAATAATTAAACAAGTTATGTCATTTTGTATTTCTCTACTTTATGATCAAAAATCATTAATTAGTCACTAGTTCGGAATTATAAAGAGAAAATAGGCCCACATTTTGATCACTCACTTCACCAGATTCTCCCATATTTTACAGTAAAATGGTCCAGATCTCATTTTGCTTCTCGTTGGGTGGTGGACTCTGTGGCGCTGTCAGATCTTCCAGCAGTGAGAGGCGGTCAGAGTTAATACTCCTGACAGCTCCAAGGTCTTATACGTGTCTTTGAGTTTCATTATGTCAAAGGTTGACTGAATTCACTCTCTGACCAGTTAGAGGTCTGAACTTTGAATAATTTAACCAGCTCTATCTAAGCCTTTTTCTGTCATTCATTCACAACCATGAACCACATGAACTTTGAGGCCTTTTTTTTTTAATCACACAGTGTCGAATGACCAGCAACACTATTCTTTCATTTGCCAGCAGAACCAGATAACAGATTTACATATTCAGGAGAGGTTTAATTAGCTACAGAGTACACTAATCAATCCCATAATCGCAATAGCACACACAAGGAAACAAAGGAAATCACTGAGTGAGAGGGAAGATTTTTAGAAGTTCACTCAAAGGAAAAAAAGAAAAGGTTCCTTCACGCGGATCACATTGAAATGATTAAACAAGATATGGGAGCTTTACTAAAGGCCCAACTTTCCCCCAGTGATAGTCAAATCCTACTTTAAACTTGATGAATGCAAAGTTATTTCCTCCGCGCTGATCGCCATGGGAACAGGGCTGAAACTGTCTCCTCCATCTAAGAGAGTTAATAATTGTCTTCTTCAAAAGACATCCAATAGCATTCACAAGGCGAGAAAGAAACTACTACAGTGTAATAACATAGTGTAGAGCGTTAGCTACAGCACAATAGATAATGACTGGATAATTGTGGATACAAGTGGCTTGTTTGTGTTCTTTCATATTTTGAAAAAGCAAATTTGCTTGAAATTTTCAATCATGTCCTTCACCTTCAAGTGATGGAGAGTAATCAGCAGGTTGGAATGAGGAGGGCGCTGTCATAGCTGCGGGAGCGGACACATAATCAGCCTCACAAAAGATCTTCTCCTGGCATGAAAGGAAATAATCTGGAGGTGTCCAGGTTTGGGTAATGTGCCAACAAAAACCCATATTATTATGATGAGAAGAAGAAAGAGAAATAATGACATTAGTTAGCCTTTTTAATTCCACTATTTGGGCTTCACACTGAGCGTAGATTGCCACAAGGTCAACCTCACTTTCTAATTTGCCTCTATCTAAATTGTGCTCATCGGCTAACATATTCAGCACCTCTCCGGAGCAGCCGGCGAGACTTATGGAGAGCGGCTGGATGAGAAAATGAGACATACAGGGAGAAGAAGAGAAGAGGAGGAGAGATATTTTTAATTCAGCCGTTCAAAGCTTTAAATAATCAGAAAATGGGCAAACAATTTGACATCACAGAATGTTAAGTAATTAAATTTGATGTATTAAAGAACATATGCGGTGGTTCACAGACTACATTTAAATTTCACTTGTAACAATGTCAATCACTGTCACTGTCCGTCACATCTTTGCACTGCTCTCACTCGTCTGGCACCGTTATCACTTTGGAACCATTTTTAGAAAACCGTGGGGCAGTAAACACAGTTTCCATGGAAACATCAGCGAGACACACATTGATAAGCGGATTGGAGCAGCTGTATTTCTCTGATGACGAATGAAACCTCAAAAGCTGAGAGGGTTTCAGCTGGTGAACACAATTAAACGCTGCCAATATTAGCGGGGAAAGAGGGATCCACATAAGCAGAGGAATCTGTTTGATTTCTCATTATGAGGCAGATAACAAACGACTCTTATCTCTGTCTTTTTTTTTTTTTTTTGCCCAAAGCACCCTTTGGCTCTGCCTGCCACCGGGTCTGCTTCTGTGTCTGAGCGCAGTCGCAAATGGGCAACAATTTCCAATTAGATTTTACTTTACAAATGGATATATTGATCCGCTGCAGCTGTTCTCATCAAGCTGCAGAGAAACAATCAGGCACAGTTTAATTTGGCATCAGTCAGTGGTCTTAAACAGATGGAGGAGAAGAAGACATAGAAAGGTCAGACATGTTTAAAAAATAATCATCAAAATCTCACAGCATGAATTTTAAACAGGGTTGGATTACATTTCTAGCATCAATAATTTGTCTTCTTCCCTCACTATATTTGAAGATACAGAACAAAACACACAATATCTTTCTATGGCCCAACAATGTACTGATGTTAATCGTTACTGTAATACGAGACTACATATTGTCTTACATTTTGGATATTGTTATATCTTGATAGTGTTATCTCTTTTTTTTGCATTACAACAAAGTGATGTGTAATTGTCGTTATACTTATATCCAGATAACAAGGACTACAGATAAAAATTTACCTCTGGGTGATTCTGGCATTATTACAGTAATGTTCGTTAAGGTAAACTGGATTAAAAAGAAAATACTGATGATTATTTGTCAAAAATGTTATTGTGTTCATATTTTGTGAAAGTACCCAGAGTCATCCCCACAGTGTTTTCACAATATCCATGTCGAGCTATATGGTAAAAAATATTATGATTTTGTCCCCCAGGAGCTTTTGAGGATATTTCAATATTGAGATATATACATATATATTATCATGATATAGCCTAGATATATTGCGATATGATTTCATATCACCCAACAACATGTATTTTTCTGTAGCAGGCACACATAAAAGTCATTATTATTGTTGCAGATGTGCACATGTTTTATATCTTGGGGACATCCCATGCCTAGTCTGGACTTTTAAAATGAAAAATGTATAATAGTTTCCAGAGCTTTCAATGTGGGAGAAGGAGTTGTTGTGTTTTGATGCATTTTTAAAGCAACATTATGTAACTTTTAAAATAACAGCTTCCAAATCATGTTGATGGTGCAGTGTCTTGTAATAGGGTGAATGGTGTCTCTGTCACAGCCACTCCGGCCCCCCATCACTTGTTTCTGCATTATGTTACTTCATTGAGAGGGTAGGATCACAGCGTTACATACATGTTTACTTCAACATACAAGTTTTCAACACATAACATTGTTATGACGTAATGAGCTTGTTTGTAGTTAGCACCTATATTACATCTGACAAACTGTAACAGACTTGGGATTTGTGTTTATGACAGTGGTGTTGCACTCAGAAACTGTGGAGGGCGCCAAATCTCACAAAATGCCAATTTCTATATAATGTTGCTTTAAGATCTAGGAACTATTATTCCTAGAAGTTTTTTTATGTTATCTTTTGCATATATAGTCACAATTTACACAAAACACACTTTTTCAGGCTCTTAAAGGGACAGTACCTGTAGTGCTATTTATCCGTCTAGAAAAACTAAACAGCAATGTCTCCAAAAATCATGAACCAGTTACTCCAGATAATCTACAGACCTTGTTGTGAGCGGTTTCACGTCAGGGACTGTTTTCCTTTAACCGAATCACTGTGCAGAAGGAAGCACGTAGGAAACACGAGATGCAAATGTCCTCCTCAGCTAGCCTCCCGTCCATGAGTAGATGCACGCTTCCTTCTGCGCAGTGATATGGTCGGCAAGTATGAAACTGCTCACAAGGTCTGTGATTATCTTGGGTAACTGGGTCATGATTTCTGAATAGAGACATTACCGATTTTTTTTTTCCCCATTGCACTTTGAGCACCACAAGCTGAGTGCCATCTAGTTCCATTGTATTCAAGAGAAGGCGGACATCTCTATGGCCAAAATCTCCTATCTAGATGGATAATTAACACGACAGGTGAGAGGAAAAATATGTATGTATTTTTTGGAGTGAACTGTCCCTTTAATATAGTCACAATCATATCATTATTCATATCATAAGTGTCTGCAGGGGGGATCTTGCTTGTTGCACACAGAAAATTTTAAACCAGGAGTCTGTATTTACTCTGTGTCCCAAGTCTTCCAGGGTTATGGGCTGAGACTCAGCTGTTGGGAGGACAGACACAGAGTGATGGTGTCGTGAGAGATGCTTTGCCTGAGAGCGGCACATCTCCCCTCTGTGGCTTTTGTGGTCCTAAAAGGGCTGCACAGAAAGAACGAGAGCACTGACCTAAAAAACAGACTTTCTCCCACAAAGCTCTGAGAGCGGCCCGCACCATCAACAGCATGTTGATTCGTGGAGTGACAGCGAACCAAATGGTAAAATACCACGCAAACAAGCATTAACTCCCTAATGTTAGTGACATGAAGCAAATTGGTGCACAGGTGAAGCATGTCCCTGTTTTTTTGGCTCAACACAGAACTTGTTCTGTCTGATGGGCTTCAAAATTAGAGCACAGGGCCACTGACCAGGCTGCTGTATTTGACGTGTTGGGAGTGAAAACAGGCTGATTAAACACACACACACACACACACATACGTACACACACACCTCAGAGGTTTATATTTCTCATTCTGCTGCTGCACTGAGTGTGGATCAATGTGGTCGAGGCTCGGTGATGAACTTGTTCCCCGCTGGCAATATGATGGGTCTGTTTTTCTAATGAAACAGCCTCCAGAGAAAATGACGACACTCCACTGGCCTTTGTCGTTGATTAGAGCCTGACCACGTTCCTCTCTGCCTTCACAGTGGGTGCTGTGAGCAGAGCTACGCCAATATTTAATGACACACAGGTGCAAACATCCTGTAAAGCCATTTTATGCTGCAAAAGAAATGGGGAGTGTGAGAAGTAAAATTAGATATTTAGCTCTTTTGAAAGTCCCTATCCTAAATAGACATATCTAAAGCAAAGAAATTTAGGTCAAATTGCTCCAACGTGACAGACACTAAAACCGGCACAGCATTCAAAAGCTTCAGTGAGCCATTGGTAAAATAATGAAAATGGTAACGCGTGCATGCTATTGCCAGGTCAGCAAAAGACAATCTACCATTATGTTCTCAGTATAAAAGCCCAATTTCCTTTGATGGAGAGGAGCTGCAGGCAAGAATCCACAGTAACATCAACATAAACAGCATATTAAGACAAAACTGAAGAGCATGTGAATAGTGTAAAAGCAAATGTGTGTAATATGATGATAAAAAAGGAGAAAAGCCTTCAAATGTGATAAATGTATCTGTGTCACACTGACATAAATGTGGCGGACCCCGCCAGTCCTCACCATAGCGTTCACCTCTTCTGCTCTTTCCGAGCAAAGCACAAGAACTGTGACAGCACCGGGGAGAGCATGTAGATAAAATCTATTTGGCAAATAAGTAATTACAGTAAACAATGGAAGGAGCTGGCAATCTGCGGCGTGCTAATGTGCGACTCTGCGTACTAATGGCTTCATGTTCTGTTTGTTGAAGTAAGTATAAAACCACATTGAAACATCGCCATTTGGAGGTCACCAAACCTGTAAATGAATAAGATATGAGAAGATGCATTTATCTTTAATTAGTATTGACGTTGTGTTTGGGGAAAGACACAGCAGGGAAATTATGTTCAAGGCTGGTGGAGAGTAATCAGCCAGCAAATGGAGACTGTGATGCATTGCTTCAATATAAAAGTTGAGTGATGCCGCCGCTCAATTTGACATAATGGCCTTTTGGAATGGTAACAGTTTTAGAGATAACATATGCTTACAGACCAAGTGAAGGCTATCCGTACACAGTGCTATTCAATATATTGATTTGGAGACTGTACATCACTGACCTGTACAGTAAGAACACTTCTCATCAGTCTTTTGAAGGAGGAGGGAGGCAAATTCTCAGTTTCACTAGCAGAAGCGAAGCAAAAAGAGAATCTGCAGGAAGTCTGACAATATGTATACAAATATACATAAAAAGGAGTAAAATTTAAATATCTTTAAATATCTATAACTTTCTAAAAATAATTTACTCAATATGTGAATATCAGATACAATCTGTTACACACATTTTAGTACCGTAGTGTTTCTGACAACATTTTTAAATAAATGCTGGCAACTTTTTCATAATCCATTATCAACTCCCTGTACCTTGGATTTACAGTTTTAAGGCGTGGTAATCTTAAGGATATAGATGTACAGCACACACACATGCACACACATGATGACATGCTTTCATTTCAGACTCTGGAGAGTCAACAGGAGAGCAGCTGCTCGGAGGTGATACCATTCAAACAACATTAAGTCGCCTGTCATCCAACGAGTTGATAATTTCCCTCAGGTAAACTCGAGCGCACCACTTTCTTAATCTGTCAAGTAACATAACAGGAGTCCTCTGGAGAAATCTGACTTTCAACACTTGTGATATGAAGAAAATCATATTAATGCCTGTTGTTAATTGAAAATGTCTACTAATCTGCTGACAAACGGACAGTGTGGACTCTATGAGCCATTTGTACATGCAGACGTCGACTTATCAGGGCCAATTCAAACCTACTAATGACTGAAACTGTTTTGTATATGTCAAAGTAAAGATGAGTGACTTTAAGTGTTATTGACACATTTTGTGTGGTGTGCTGCATTGTTATGGTAAAAATTAGGAATTCTGATTTACTGAAGGATAATAAATGACACAACACTACTCAAATAACAGAGTTATTAAGTTAAAAAAACACATTCAAATCAGAGAACACAGCCTTATTTAGACAGATAACTAGTGCTTTATTAATCCCCCAAGTGTTACATCAGTCAAACAACATAAGTACAGACAAGGAGGTTATTAACAGAATAAAAACTGAGCTAAAAACTGAACTAACATTAAAAACTAGGAGCACACGCTGAACATATGTTTATGTAGGTAATACTTTGTACTGTAAACTGTACTGTTATTTTATTGTTCTGTTCTGTACACGCAACATCTATTGCATGTCTGTCCGTCCTAGGAGAGGGATCCCTCCCTTGTTATAATAATATAACAAAAAATATTATTGTAAGCAAGTTTTTCCTCACTCAAATCGAGGGTCTTAGGACAGAGGATGTCATTCGCTGTACAGATTGTAAAGCCCACTGAGGCAACGTGATTGTGATTTTGGCCTATAAAAATGAAATTGGTTTGATATATTAATCATTACTATTTTAACAAGCAAAATTACATTTCAGGGAAAAGAACAGATTTTAACAAAAAAAAGACAACTTGCAGAAGTGGAGAAGCTGGTCCGTCATATCTCTTTGCAACTACCTCAATAAATAACAAACTTAACTGCAACTATAACAGATTGGATACTCTGTTGGATCTGTGTAAGTGCACTCCGATTCAACCTGTGTTTTAATGGCAACTGATAAAAAAGGCATTATAGAGTTTGAAAATTTGCCACGACAGACAAAAAAAATGGTGTTTAGTCAACTTTTCCCCTAAGATTTGTGTGTGTGCTACCTTTTTTTTTTATCTCTGAAATTGTGTTAATAATACACATATGATAATATTGTGTGAATAATCCAGTGCAGATGTTTGGCCCCTTAGATCTGTTGTTTACCCGTTCATCTGGATGCATTTTCACTATTCATTAAAACAACATTATGTAGAAATTGGCATTTTGTGTGATTTGGCGCCCCCCACAGTTTCTTCATATTTTAAGGCTAATTTATTTGACAAAAAAAGAGACAAAACACACAATAAACAAAGGTGAATTTGACTGATAGCATTACTGATCTTTTCAAATTTTCTATAGAGGCGATATTGCAATAATATCACTATCTTGAAAATCATGCAGTGAAAATCTAATATTGTGACAACCCTAGATTGAATATACGACTTTTGTTCAGCATCACATAACAAAATACTGTGAAGGTGCATCCTATCAAAGATCTATATTTACCTGCTGTGTTTGCTTGTTAAAACTCTTCATACATTCATTCATTGTACTTAAAATTATTAAAATCTGTAACTGAATCTGTTGACCGTTCTGTAACTTGTACAGTTACATCACAGCAGAGATTTTCTGTAACACTGTAATCTTCCTGGCAATGACAACAATATTGGATGAAGCAGCTTTGTTTTAACAATTTTAATCAGGTCCATGACCTCTGTTTGTGTATACGTGGATACAACATTTGTGTTTGCAAACTTTCCATCTTCTTGCTGAATTCCTTACTCTGAGGAATGGAGACTGTTTTGGAGGATAAACTGTTGATATTCTTGGATGGGCTGAGGAATGAGAGGCTCTCTGACTACAGTCTGATGGAGCCTCAGTTTGTCAAATGTGACCAAATCAAAACCTATATTTACACATATATGGCTGCATATTCTTCTAATTTTGCTTCCATTTTATTTTTTGACACTCAGAAGGGATATGTCTCTTTAAATATGACCTCAAATCATACATCACATTTCTGTTGTTAATCACTTTTTGCTTTCAACAGAATGGTTTGCTAAGCTATTTCTTCAGGGCATAAGCATTTTGCTTTCTTCATATTCTCACACAGCGAATGAGCCAGTGGAACAGGGGCAGATATATCATCATTGAAAACAAGATTAAGACTTTTGTATAGAGGACTTTAAAGGGAAAGATGCGCCTGACTAGCAGTAAATCCTCTGTAAAACACGTTTTGATGTGACAATAATGCAAACTTAAGTGAACACTTTTGAAGCTCTTGCTGCTTTAGAGCACATTTTGGCATGAGTGCATATGAGCTATAAAGGAAAAATGTGTTTTTTAGTGTTTTTGCACCTTGGGGGCACCATAAAACAATCCACTAGATGGCAGCACAGTCTAGAGAAGCAGTCAGTTGTCCATGTTGCTGTCAGTTCAGTTACTGTAACATTACATTTTAAGGGTTCCTTTCCAGCAAAAAAGTTCTCATACAGCTCATTTATCAGTGAAACTGTTTCAAACAAGATGTAAAATCAAACATAACTTTGGTCGGGCTCAAGTGAATTATTTACTGTAATGTTGAGCCTGCCAGTGGTCACTGCTGCCAGCCAACAAATGATGGGAGTGGTGGAGGAATTCAGCAAAGGTTTACATCAGTATTAAGGCAATGTTTGCTTTAGAGTGTATCCAAGATGAACTAACTCTGATCTGAACTTCCTTCCTGACATATTTCTATTAATCCCCCTGTGTTACATGTGCAGGAATCAAACGTGTTACATCTGAACTCTGATGGTCTCTTCATGATGCATCCTGTATACAGAGCTGCTGCACTGACCCAATTATCTCTACAGGCAGAGTCACGAGGTTGTACATAGTTGCTCTCTTGTTTTTCCATTCCCGGAGTCAAGTCTTGTCTGTTGAGTCCTCCGAAATCTGGCCACTCCCAACTCTTTTCACTCCTAACACCAGCAGAAATCAAGGGCAGCAGCCACAGATGTAACGCAATTTGTCGGGCTGTCACACAGCATCTGGACTCTGTCTCCTCACTCCATTTCACCCTCAAGTTTTTCTTGTTTTTCTAACTTTTTTTTTTAAAATCCCTCTCTTTTTACAAATGGGCTGGAGGAGATAACTAGTCTGGATGTAACTTCCTGCCCAGCCCCCAGCTGTGCGTGGTGCTGTTTTGTGACTGCCCTCTGCCTAGGGGCCTCGGGGGCGATAAATTACATGAGCTCAGCGTGGTTGCTTACATGTTCATCACTCCCCTTGACCTGCCTGAGTCGGTCACCACCACTTCACTACAGTCTGTTTTGACTCGATGTGTTTGCAGAACCTCCAGCAGACACTGACATACCTCCAAAACCTTTCCAAGACATGACAGTTATTTTTGTTTAACCCCCGTCGAGATCTCACTTGATCAGAGGCCAATTTTAAGATTCAATAAGTTGACGTGGTCAGAAATCACGATGCGGATTAGAGCAGAAAAACACTGGCTGAAAGCCTCAATCAGAAACATATTTTGTCCCTAAGTGGCATATGTTTTCAACTTGTAAGCAGGATTTAGTTTTATAGGCGAGTTGAATAGATTAAACTCGTTTGATAGCCTTTTGTGGGTAGCGGTAAACAATATGTTTCCTCTGTGTTTTTCCCTAAGATGGCAATGAAACATTGTTTTCCACTTCTTCTCAAATGCTAAACCAGATGTTAATTCCACACTAAACCTCATGTGTTGTTCACTTCACTACAAGGTCAACGTCTCAGGAACAGTTGTATTCAGTTTCTGAGACATTCTCCATCATTTTCTGTTGAGGTATTTGCTTTTGTTTAAGAAGGTTTTATGAGGTAAGAAGTTTCCACTGAGGACCAACTAACCCCTCAACTCATCTTAAAACAGGAAAGTCACCACAGCTGGAGTTACACAGTCAAAACTTGAAACTGACTCAATGTCTCTGTGACAAAGGATAAAGACAAAAGAAAAAGCACTAAGAAGTGTCATGTATGACAATATTTATCTGTGTTTGAACCATGTTGAACCAGGACTTATCTGGGAAAACAGTCCCATGTGTCCATGTATAATGAGTGCCACAGATTCAGCCACAAGACATTTGAGCTGGAAGGAGTTTCTCTGTATTACCCCACTGAGCACTTTCAGTAAATGTGTGCAGTTACTGAATGTTAGCTGATGAATTTCTGAACATCTGTTTACCCGAAGAAAGGTATTTGGAAAAACTGAAGAAAACAATTAAACTTGACAGCATATCTCCAGAAAAATGATGTTTTGTATTATTTTGAAATTCTTTTGTGTTATTTATTCACCAACACGAGCAGAGACTTTTTGTCATTCAAGTTCTGTTATAAGCCGACACACAGAGGAACACTTTGCAGGCCAGAATCACCAGACCGAGCCGCGTAGCTGATGCCAACTTCACTCTGAGTACGCCTTAAACTGCCTCTCATTTTGAGCCCATTCGCGGCGTCTGCCATTTTCTCAGTGGTTTGTAACCATGGTGGCTGTTGTGTTTGGTACGGTGCTTCAACAGCTTTTCTTTATGTGCAATTAGACGCTGCAGGATTACCTCAATTTGCCTCTGCTGCCTGCCGTCATCCTCGTTTGACTGTGCTTATTCTTAATTAGAAGCATGATTTAGACCAGAAAAAATTGCTTCAAGAAAGGCTCGGTCTTCAGCTGTACCCCCTTATATTGCCTCTTTGGTAAGAAAAGACATCATTGCTGTATCTGATACTTTGCTCATAGTGATATTTGAGATATTAGTTTGCACAAATAAAACACTCAATAAATCAGCAGGATGACAGCTCCAAACTTGCTGCTAAGAGTTCATTTTTATTCACAATTTATTTCCAAAATATCATTTCAATGGTGATGGTGTTTTATTTCACCTCTTTATTATTCATCTACTGGATGGCATTGCAGTTATATATTTTAAAAAATTAAGCCGATAAAGCTGTAATTGTAAGAAACTAGCCGCTCATCTAAAATATCTATGCCACAACCACAGCAGCCATTTTCCTTGTCACACTCAGGGCGGGAAATGCCGGCATAATGTTATGCTGCTGTGTTCCAGGTTGCAAGTCATTTAAACGTAGGTAATCAGACAAACTGTTGTCATTTAACAGCTTCCCAATTGATCAGCAACTAAAACGATGATGGATAGTGAAAATCTGGAGGCACATTCGGCCATATTTCAAGGTTAAACAACATAACTTGATAACTCTTTAGCTGAGGTTTGCATTCAACAACTTCCTTGCTAACATTACCGTTTGATTACATCCAGTGTGTTTCAGTTCCAGGTTTAGACAAATGTCGCCAAATGTGTGTTGATATTTCTGAATTAATTTACACCTTTACAATCTTATTGCATCAAAACAGGATTAAACAGTAACGTTAGCTAGAATGTGGTTGAATGCTAACGTTAGCTGTTGTCTAATGGAAGCTAATCGGTTTTAAAACCTGTGGTTTTACCTTGAAATATGGTCCAGTGTCTCCGGTTCCCCGAGCTCCCAGTTGGGGCAGAGTCAGCTAACACGACCGCTAGCTGCATGGTTAAGTGAGCTAGTAAGCTAACGGCAGCGATAGTTAGCACCAATAAGTGGTTACTCTGATTTGCTGCCCTCTATTTGTTTCGAGTATGAAACATTTAACTAATGAACATCCCAATGAACGTTGTTCAGTAGTGTTAATTTTCATTTACAAACTATTTCCAAAATGAAATTTGAATGGTCATTTGCAGAGTTTTATTTCACCTATGAATCACTAATCTACTGGATGACATTGCATATATATAAAAAAAATGTTAAGTTGTCATTGTGAGAAAGCTAGCTGCTCATCTACAATATATATCCATGCCAAAACCACAGCCTTTGTTGTTACTCTTTGCTCTGATTGCTACATGAAAAAAACTATTTAAAGGTGCAAAATGCAAGACAACATTCAAAATTAACTGACATTATCAACAGAATACGAAGAAATAAGAGTTTTGTGTAATGTTGAAGACATTTATGTATTGTGTTGCAGAGATATGCTGTCTATTGAAGTTAGCAAGTTAACCAGCTGGCCCCTAGCCAGTTTGTACCTCAAGTGTTGATAGTCTGACAGTAACCAACACCAACACTCCCCTGGTTCCCCGAGCTCCGGGTCCGGGCAGAGTAAACTAATACGACCACTAGCAGTACAGTTAAAGGTGCAATATTTAACAATCGGCCACCTGTTGAAATCATACTCAAAACAAATAGGGGGCAGCATATCACAAGAGCAACTGCTAACTGCTGCCATCAGCTAGTTAACTGAGTTAGCTGTGCAGCTAGTTGTCCTATTAGGTGACTGGACTGGTAGCTGTCTGTGTTGTTTACTATCACCTCTTGAGGCACAAAGTGGCTAACTGGTTAGCATGCTAACTTCAGTAGATATATCTGCGACACAATACACAGCATCTTTAACATAACATCAAAACTCTGATTTCTTCACACTCTGTTGATACTCTGGTGATATTCTGCTCCCCATTTGTTTGGAGTATGAATTTGACTTATAGCCAATTCTTTCACATTGCACCTTCAATTAATGAACTTCCCAAGAAACACTGAAGGTTTTCTGCAGAATACAGCATCCACCAATAAAGTAAAACATCATGTCCCACCTGTATCGCTCCATAAGTAAAACGGCCATATGTGCTGTCTAATGTCAGATAAAAAGGCTTTGTCCGATGTGTTTTGTTTTGCCCTGGTTCACCCTAATAACAGTTGCATGCCTGCTGTCTGCCAGCTGCCGTGCCTGCTGTAACAGCCAGCGCGGTGCTGGAATGTTCCCATGCAGATCCTCTATTCACACACCGACATACAGCTCATGTACACGGACAGAAAGGAAGTCAAAGAGCAAAGCAGAGAGCTCCACTTTATGGAGATGCAGATTAAATACAGTTTCTAAACAGCAGACATGCTTAATGTATGTAACTTATGACACATAAGGAACATAATTTAAAAAAAAAAACTGCACAATACAGTGCAGAAGTGATCAAATATGCTTGACCACTCACAGATTTAGGTCACAGCGAGTTTGGAGAGCATATTTGCAGGTATGGCAGATCTGTATCTGAAGAAACACAAATGTGAAAATGTTGAGAAAGTAAACCTGACTTGCTGACTCTGTATCACAGCCTAAAGTGACATGGAAAGCAAACAAAAAAGAATAAATTAATGAGCACAGCAGATTAAACAAAAAAATATCTTTGGAAATAAGGATGATATTGTCTTTGTAACGCTGAAGTTGACCAGTTCAATATTTGCCTTTCGGAGGCTTTTGTGTTTGCCATGTTGGGCAGATGCCCTGTTTGGCCATGAAACAGCCCATTGAGAGTTGCCACTTGGCCACCAGTGAAAAGGCTGGAATGGATTAGGGGGTGCTCAGAACTCCTTGGATACCGGATACCAGCACACTGGAGTGATGGTGATTGGCATTGTTTCTGTGAAGGCCTCATCTTTGTGAAGGAGTGAACGATTTATCCCACAAGTCCACAGAAGTAATGTCAAACATGAGAGATATCTTTATATCTTTAAATGCAGACAGCTTACACATCGATGCGCATGTAGATATGCAAAAAGGGGGTTACTTTTGTTTTTTCCACAGTGACACATGTTAGACCACAGACCCCCCATTTGATGAAGATTTTCGTCCCAGCTTCCCTCGTGTGATGAGAATTTAAAGAAGGTGTATGAAACACAGGCCCAGAATAGTCATGCATTCTGTTATTGTGTAAAAAAAAAAGGTTGCCTTTTTGCGGGGGGCCCTGTGGAACCCCCTCAAGAACCCCTGGGGACCCCACTTTGATAGAGTATAGATGTCAGACTCTTTGGCCCAGTTTCCACCTCCATCACCCCTTCAGAAGACAACAGAGTAGTGTGCGTCTCAGTTATTATCATTACATTTAAGTGAACGAGTTAAAGGGGCACTACGTCGTTTTTGGAGAAGAAATTCTAACTCAGAATTTTAATATTTACAATATATATGAGGTAATAATACAAACTCAGAAATGATGTGAAACAACATTTATGATGATTCAAACTTGTAAATGCTGATTTTACTTAATCCCAAGTATGACTTTTGACCTCTTTTAACAAAACTGGAGATATGGCATTTTCTGGCTACCTGCATGAAATGTAACTGAGTACATTTACTTGAAGGTGCACCTCGTAAGAAAAGTTTATTTTTGAGTCTCATTCCTAACTTTTCAAAACTGACACTTTGGGACGGCGGTCAACCCGTCCCAAAATCCCAAAACATTTTTGACTAGTTGGGAATGATACTCAAAAATCAACTTTTCTTACAAGTAGGACCTTTGGGTAGAATTTTGAGGTATTTGTACTCTACTAGAGTATTTTGTTTTGTGGCTACTTTATACTTCCACTCCACTCCATTTTGTAGGCAAATAATGCACTTTTTACTGTACTGCATTTATTTGATAACTTCAGTTTCTAGTTTCTTTGTAGCACAAGAGCCAAAGAAGCACCTTCTTAAATTAATTTATTTTATTAACCAAAAAAACAACAACACAAAGCTAATTTTGATAATTAGACAAATGCTGAACATCGGATACAATACTCAACACACATCAATATGTTTAATTGAACTTTTACTTGTACTTTTTCTACTTTAAGTACATTTATTTCCAGGAAATTACTTTTTGATACTTAAGTACATTTTATATCAGATACTTTAAGACTTTTACTCTCAAGTACTATTCATATGAGTGACTTTCACTTTGACCAAAGTAACATTTTAACACAATATCATTATTTTTACTCTGGTGTGACTTTTGGGTTCTTTTACAACACTGGATATAAGACATCTTCTGGCTACTTGCATATGAAATAATACTACTACTTGCTTATGAAATATAGTCACACTTTGGAAAACAGGTTCAAAATCTTATCTCATATATTTAATAGTCTTCTAAAAAATAGTGTTCAAAGATCATTGGTCGTTTATTTTTCTGATAATCCAACGATCAGCTGCACTTTGCAGCTCTGATGCTGCTCTCTGACCTGTGATGACGCCTCACCTGCCTGTTGTCAGTCTGTCACCTCCAGCATTGACCTGCTGTGTGTTTGTGAGCACAGAGGTGCCTTGCTTGAGTTGCATCTTGATCGAAATAAAGTCCTGATAATATTTGATGACAATCATATCTCTCTCGCGTTTACTGGAGGACTTTGCGCGCAGGATTGCAACTTCGAGATAAAGTGGCCAATGATGAGCCAAGTGACCAGTGAGACTTCCTGATGAGGACTGAGGAGGAGGAGGGCGAACTCCGTCCTCCCATCAGTAATCCCCCTCTGTGTGACGTCACCCAGGCTGTCTCCAAAGGGACGCAGCGTTGAGTGTCGGAGCAGCCAGGCGGCCAGTGTGCATCCCAGGACGCAACATCAGCGTAGCCGGGGCTCAACTTTCAGCTGATCGCTTCACTTCGGACACTTTGGAAACACTTACCAAGATGGGTAAGTCCTGTTCATGTGGCTGAAAGTCGGATATAAATACCGCCTTTCCCCCTTCATGACAGCACGCTTCATACTTTTTGTTACTGTCGCTCCAACTTTCGGGGCGCGCCGATTGTTTTCTTTCAGCTTCTAGTGCTGCAAACGCAGGCTGTTTACCTGACCCGGTTTCATGAGAAAATCTGTATTAGAGGGAGAGCAGCCTGCTGAAGCAAGTTGAGGAAAGCGATTAGGCAGATTAAGTCTATCAGGATTCCTGCAGTCAACTCTGTGCAAGTGTGCGGAGGTGTTAAGTCCAGATCAACTTGCTGCTGCTGCCTTCACTGTCTCTCTTTGCTCAACAGGGCCTGGACTGTTATATTTTATTACAGCCTTGCTTTGTTTAATGATGAGTCTTTATTGATCATTATTGGTCAGCAGTGATTGATTAGTTGGTTGTTGTGGTGGTATTTCTGAACCAAGCTGCACACAGGATGACACTAACAGGCAACATATTGTATTAGTCAGATGCTCCATAGCTGAAGCCATCTTTGTGTGTTTGTGTGTGTTATGCCTGAGCTTGTTATTGCTATCTGAATGTCTGTGCTGTCCTGTCTTTAAATCAGCCACAAGTGTTGGCCATCTGTGCTCCCAACCTGCATGGAGAGGAGTGAGGCGCTCATGCTCATGGATGTTTAGTGACTTCTTGTAAACTTTGCAGCAGTGATAACCTGTGGACCAGATGGGAGAGCACAATGGAAAAACACTCCAAACTTGCTCCCATCCTTGCTTGAGTTTTGCGTTGCAGCATCTTTTCCCTTGCGTTGTTGGCGGCGGTGCAGCTGAGGCCAGGGAAGAAGAACACTGTGTGCGAATGTGTATCAATGCTCATTAATTCGCTCTGAAGCTCCTCACAGAGGCGTCTTTGTGCTCCTAATTTGGAGCCGCTCCTTTGTGAGACTTCAGTGGCTCTTAATGTAGAGAGAGAGAGAGAGAGAGAGAGAGAGCGAGAAAGAGAGAGAAGTTCACTGAATTGCAAGTTTGTGAGCCCTGTGAACCAGTTCCCCACAGACCCTCATTCACTGTCTCATAGAGGATATTACTCGACCTTTTGTGCATTGTCCACTTCCCAAAGCTCCTGTTTTATATTCAAAGAATCTCCACGGCCCTTTTGAGGAGAAACAGCGAAGCCTGTTGTTAATTTGGAGACATGCAAGTTGCTGTAAAGGTCGCCTTTTGTTGTGTCAGAGGAGCGGATATCACACCGCTGTGCTGTGATTTGCCGTGTTTCTCGAGAAAAAGCTTTGAAAGCAGAAAAATGGATCGACTTCCCAAAACAAACAGGACGTCTCGAGGCTGATTGCGGAGTGAAGATGTCACTCAGAGGTTATATAACTCATGTCTGATTCGATTTTACGCTGACCTTCACCTCGCACAGGGGCCACATGTTTTTCCGAGAGATCCTCCTCTGTCCTCGCCGTGAACGCTGCAACAGCGCCTGTGTGAAGGATGTGGGAGGATAACTTGGCGTCAGGGCTCGATTCAGAGGGAGAAAGCAAGTCGTTTTCCACAAATATCTTGTCAGGTTGTTGGTGTTGGTCCTGTGACATTTGGTTGCCAAGAAGCCCCCTTGATAACTAAACACACTGGAGGACAATGTGTTTTCAGTTTCTTAGTAGATGTTTTATCATTGAGATAAAGATCTGAAGAGAAAGTTGTTGGCCTGGAGATAAAAATGGCCTTTTTTGCAAGTGATTATACTCCTTTTAGCAAGAAAAGCATGACTGCATGCAAAGCTTGATGTTTCATGCTGCAGATTGCAGCCCTCAAGCCACAGAGAAGAAATCTGTCAAACATAAAGATTAAAGGAGCACTACGTAGTTTAATCAGAAGAGAAAGATCTTCATTGACGGATTTTTTTTTTATGCCTAAACAAACTGAATAAACAAACTCTTTGTTTTCATGACTGAATAAACCTTAAAGGACAACACAATGTCATACGGTTTTACTTTGTTTATATTTGGTGGACCCTGCCACCTTTCCAGCTTCCAACATTGTTCTGGAGACCTTATTTTCCTCTGAGAACAGCTTGTTTATTCAGTTACATTTCTGAATTTCTCATTTATATTGTAAATATTCAAATTCTCAGTTTGAATACTCCAAAACCCTTTTCCTTTCGGAAAACAGCTCTCAGGCTCACACATAGTGCAGAATTAACCATCTTCTCAATTTATGTCTTTCACAGATACAATCGAATTACTCGCTCAGCATTTAAAGCCGTCTTATGACAGGACATTCAACTAATCAAATACAGCAAATTACGGACACGGCTTTGAACGCTGTGTCTTTTCTTCTCTGAGCCAGATCCGGGTCACAAAAAAGGAAAAAAAGAAAAAAGAAAAGGGAAAGATTGTTTTTCCTTATGGAAACCTTCTAGTCAGAGTGTTTTCTATTCAGCGTGGTGGTCTTGTGGAAAAGGCCACAGAGGCTGGATGCAAACCAGATCCAAATGTTACATCATTGTTTCTGAGGAATTCAAGAAAAAGAGAGTTAATCACAGCTGACAGTGTTGAATGTGTCTCTAATTAAACATCTCGCTGTAGCTCGACGGCTCAGCTGTTCTGACTCAGAGTTTGCAAGTGAGCAAATAGAGGCCTAAGTGTTAATCTAACGATTACAGTGAAGACTTCATGATACGATCGATTCTGTTCTTCAGTGATCCACAAACACAGGAGATGGACAGTGACCTTCATAATGATTTCTGCGTGTGTGTCTGTGAAGTGTCTCCAAAGTATCGGCTCTCTCGCGCTCTTTAATGTTGCGCATTCCTCCTCCATCTGAACTAGGATGTCTGGAAAGTGTCTGATTATTTAGCTCACACATCAGCAGCAGCAGCAGCGTTCACCATCACAGGCACATGGACTGTGTGTGCTGTGACCCTGCATCCTGTGTCTGAGGAGAGGAAAGACCCATGACTGCTAATCCCGAGCCAGCGGAGGTGTTTTATGCGGAATCAACAGGTTGTCAACTGATGGCAGAGCAATAACAGAGATCCAGATAATTTCCCCTGTCCTGCTTTTAGTTGACTCATGGAGATAGTGTCCTCAGAGGCACACTGTAATGTCCCGGTCATGCTTCTGTATCCAAGAGACAAAAACACAAGAAGAGTCTGTGAGAATGAGTCACTGCAGAGATGGTCAAAGGGTGCTGGGAGCGAAAGTGAACTTTGCTGTTTTGGGCTCGTTTGAATCAAAGCATGTTAAAGGAACAGTTCGCCCAAAAATGAAAATTCAGTCGTCATCTACTCATCCCCATGCCAATGGAAATCAGGTGAAGTTTCGTAGTCAACAAAACACTTCTGGAGCTTCCAAGCTAAACAGCGTTGCAGCATTTTCCTAAAGAACTGAAAAAGATGACTGACTTTTCATTTCTGGGTGAACTGTTCCTTTAACTCCAAAAAGATGACTCCCTGAGTCTGAAATGTGGTTCAGTCTAAATAAAGTACGCGCTAACCTTTTGATGACTGATCCCACATTTTTATGTCACCATCAATAATTCCTAAATTGCTTCTCGTCTTCGGTTTGCGATCATTAATTACACTGAATCTCCTCCATAATGAGGTAGTCGCTGACATAGTTACATGATTTCTGGGCTTCCTTCCATTTGGCATAGGATATGACCGAGCATCTTCGGTAATTATACAGATGATGAGGCCCTTACAGTACTTTTTTGCAACCGTGCATCAGCTAAAAAACAAAAAAGGAGACCCCTTTTTTCCCTGAAGTTCAATCAAGACTTCATTCATCTCCTGCTTCCCTTCCCGCTCCTCTGAATCCTCCCTCATCCCCCTCTCTCTCTCTCTGTCTCTCTGGGTTTCCTTTCCTCTCTCATCTTCACTGCTTTTTGTTTCTCTCCAGCAGTGCAGGTCTGCCAGAGCAGTCATGTTAATTTGTTGAGCTTAATAACTCCTCCGACGACAAAGGGGGCCATTGAGTATTGTGACACGAAATGATAGGAATAGAAGTTCCTGAGTGGGGATGCTTGTTCAAGCATGTGCCTCGGCCGTCACTTTTACTAAAAGCCCATTCACGGTTGAGCTGAAGTGGGTGCGTGGGTGACTCTCTCTCTCACTGTGTATGTGTGTGTGTGAATGTGTTTGTGTGTGTGCAAGTTCAACCTTGTTAGAAAGATGTCACAGTTGCGCTGCCACATGGTAGAAGCAGGATGGCATTTCCATATCTGAAAATATCCTATATGCAAAAGACCACAGGCTTTCAGATGTGCACATGCAGCTGAACCCTGGTGTCATAGAAAATATGCCAAAGATACAATCTGGCCTTTATCTTATCTGCAAGACTTCCGAAAAACACCCACGATTTTCAAGGTTAAACTGCCAAATACATGCATAATAAAGTCTCTTTTTTCCCCCCAGTTTTACAATATGTTGGCGTCAGTGCATGTTCACACACATCGAGTGCGGAGGTGATATTTGCCAGCGGAGCAGCAATCTGTATCAGTGTTTTGTTCACAGTCAGATGATTGTTCCAGAAGGCCTCTGGGAGATAATGGGGCTGGCGAAAGCAAAGAGCCCCTGCAGCTGATGAACATGCACTCACTCATTCAACAGGCATTCAGCCCCACTGCAGGATTTTCTGCTATCTACAGTAAACCACATCGCCGCAACCCTGTATGACCGCATTTGATCCACTCTCCGTCACATGAGCAGGGGGACATTGATTAAATAGTCAATAATGTTTTCCCGCAATGACCTCTTTTCTCTCGCCCAGTCTTGTGTAAGCAAGTAAATAGATCATAATGCAGCCATTGAATGGAGTGATTGCTCCACACTGAATCATGCCTGTGGCAGAGAGACCCGTGCTACATGTAGCTAATGCCTCTACTCTGTGATGGTCAGGATCTGGGCCAGAGGATTAGCATTGGGTGGGCACTAGGGTTAAATGCCAGGGCTAGTTGCACTCTAAAGTTGAGTTCAGGCTGATGTTAGCCTCGCGTGAAAAAGGTCATCCTCCTTATTTATTTGAATTAGGTTAACAAAATATTACAAAACAAAAAATAACAGTGTTGTTCTGTAAGTTGAGCCTGGCTCAGCTGTTAGATGAGCCTTCAAACTTACTGATCCGTTACTCTAACTGGACTTCCTGGATCGTAATTTAGTACAAGAAGCAACACGCCCCCATCATTGGAACCCCTTTTATTGTTTTAACAAAGTTGTTTTTGGTGAAGCGCAAATCCACTGTGGTGTCCCTAAGTGGTTTGTGGACCACTGTTTTCTAGCCTCGAGTTTGGAATTAAGGCTGTCGTTTTTGGAGCCAGAAGTGACCAAATTTGGACAAGAGGGTGTTAAGGATATCCTGATTGGATCTGATTGAGAATTCGAAGACACATGTATTAGCAACTTGTCAATCACAAGGCATCCATGCCCCAAAGCAGACCTACTTTCTTGTCTATTTTGGTCTAAATGAGACCATAATTTACAAAATGAACGTCAAACTGTATTGTAGAAGGCTTGCAACTAGCGATTGAGACCATGAACTCATCAGGAAACTGTTTACTGATAAATCAAGTGAGAAGCAGGGCCATTTTTTCATAAGCTTACATACAATCATACTTCTTTTTGGCCATTAGAGAGAATGCAGATGTAAGGCACTGGCACGCATTGGCTTCACTGTTCAGACCCAGTATTTCAGCTAAGCTGTTCGGCTCTTTCAACACTGTGTATACGTTCTTCCTGTTTCGGAACAAAGTGCATGTCGTGTTTTGGAAGTTTCACAAACTTCTTATTTCATTATTAAGGATCTGGATGCGACCACAGTTCAGATGTGAAAGTGGTTAGGTGAAATGAGAAGAATAATAGGGGCCTCCCAGCTAATTTCCCTGTAAGATCATCTGTGAGGAGTGAGAGCAGAATGCATTAGTCTGCTTTTCAACTGTGGGAGCTTGTAGGATTGAGCTGTTGGCTGTGTGCCCACTGAGTGTATTCAACCCTCCACAGATAGGTCTTTGTCCTCGCCGCTTTTACGCAGCTGCTAAACAACCGTAAGACAAAAGCATCTGGGGTACCCCAGCACACCAATGAGAAATGTTCACCATATGAAGAGCCGTGCCAGACAGCCTGAGACTATTTGGATGCAGCCAAATGCTACGCTTGGGATGAATTAAGCAGGAATTTAAATGACTTTCTCTTTACCGCTATAGTCAGGATTATATGTAAAATCCTACTTGAGAAACTGAAAGATGTTTTTGTGATGATACCGTTCCAAAAGCAAAACTTGCAAAGACTTATTTCTTCTTTTTTGTTGTGTTACGTGTCTTAGATGAAATGCACATGACTCCTCTTTGCTCATGTTGTTGTGATGCGGTGCTGCATGTGACACACTGAAACCAGAGTTAGAGGCCACTGGACACACACACTCTCTCTCTCTCATGCCAGGAATCACTTTCCTGCCCAAGAAGAAAAAAAAAAGGTTTCCAAGGGAGAGTTTTCATTGTCTGCTTATTATCCTCCGGAGAAAGGCTTGATCGGCAGGAAGAGGCACTTCTGCCAAGCAGATGAAAATCTGCAATAGCAGAGCTTCAATAAAGCGACAGCTGCAGGAAACCCAATAGCTGAGGGACGGCTGTTTGCTTCAGAGACAGACTGTTTGGGGGTTTGAGAAGATGGATTTCAATTTGACTAAACTGTTGAACGCTGGATTTGAAATAAATGAAACTGGCATACTCTGAACCCACATTCATTCTGTATCTTGTGATGCGTTTACCATTTGCACACCTCATGGGTTTTTAATGCTTTTGTCACTTACTGTAGGTTCACTTGGTTGAAAAGGAAAGGAGAAAAATACCAGCTAACGGCAGCTTCAGGGGAGAGGAAATCCCAGATGTTGCTGTCTGAGAAACAGCTCGACCCCCTAACCACACGCAGGCCAGAGAAGAGATCAGTTAGCAGTGTTAATATCGCAGCTACACCACCGAGAGGCCTCATAAGTCATCTTAGCTTTTGACCTCTACTCTATGGGAAAACAATACTGCAACAATAGAGCGGCCACAGCTGAAAATGGGAAAGTGATGGTGTGAAGGAACGGAGCATCTGGAATGTACAGAGCAAGTGTGAAAAATGTGTGAAAGCTTGTAGATGTGTTTCTACAGATCTTTGGAAATTTTCCTGGAAAAGATATAGAGCATCATTTTCTATATTTAATGTTTTTCAAAGTCATTTGAAAGTGAAATATGACATGTTAGCGATATTTTTGAGTACTTTTTCACCTTCTTGGACAGTGTGTGAGGTTGAAAGGCAGACAGGAAGTGGGGGAGAGATGCAACAAAGGTCGCCGTCTGGAAACTCTTTTAACAATCAGTTTATTGTTTGTCATTTTTCAAGCAGACATGTCAAACATTTGTTGGTTCCAGCTTCCTAAATGTAACAATTTGCTGCTTTTCTTTGTCATTTATGGTAGCATATGAACAGTCTTTAGGTTCTGGATGATTGGTTGGACAAAAGCAGCAATTTGAAGACATCACTTTGGGCTTTGGGAAGTAGTGATGAGCATTTTTCACAATTCTTCGACATTTCCTAGACTTTACGATGTAAGTCTAAGAAAACTGGTGTGTTTTTTCAGCGTTAAAGCATGTAAACCTCTTCTAGTAGTAACCCAAACTAAAATTATGAGCCTCATATGTCTCCTATAATGTATTATCACAGTGGCGTGTGTGTGTGTGTGTGCAGCATGCATCATGTATTTCCATCTACGGAGACGTCCACATCATCTGAGTGATGGAGTGTGCACAGAAAACATTCCTGAGAGTGTAAATGTTTAGACGCTGATAGTGATGAAGCGACTACATCACATCAGACGGTGCCATAAATGGGCTCTGCTTTGCGCTGTGGATGCTCTCTCATGTCCAGGATGATGGACAAAATGTCATTACAGCCTCTGCTGTTGGAAAACTGCCTATCAGTGCTTAAAGCAATAAAGTAATGGATTGACCCACTCTCGCAGAGGTCAGCCAGGGGGAGAGCATAAACCGACCACTAGAGATTAGCTTCTATCTTTCTGTTGTGATGAACTGTTTTTTTTCCACTCATTGTGAAGCACTTAGTCCGCTTCTTAACTGTGAATCTGAGGACAAACGCGTCTCTGCGGGGGTGGAAGTGTCAGGTTCAGGTTACGGCTGACTCTGTGTCCTTCCAGGATCCAGCCGCAGGACGCAGGGCTTTGAGACACGAGGACAGCCTCGTGTAACAATGGCATTAAAGTGATCCCTGTGTCATCTGCTCTGTTGTCATAGCGCTGGTGATGAATCCCGACTGGCTGGGGCTGAGAAGGAGGAGCGTTTCTGCTCCTTCTAATGAGGGGGAACAGTGCTGGAGGGTTTGAAAAGGGTAATGTCTTGGGTCAGGGGTGAGAGGTTGGCAGCATGAGGCGGAGGACAATAGGAGCGGCGGGAGCGACGCAGAGAAAGAAATCCCAGCAGCTGGGACAGACAGAGAGGAGGGCGGGGGCTGTTCATGGGAAGCAACCCCAAGATTAGCTGGAGAGTCTCGACTGATGTCTCCATGTCTCGATGCTTCATTATGTCTCTATTGTGTGTGTGTGTGTGTGTGTGTGTGTGTGTGTGTGTGTGTGTGTGTGTGTGTGTTCACATGCCTATGCCCTGTACAACAAGTGTGAAAAAAAAAGCCTGTCTCCAGCCCTGTGTTACAGTATTTGCCCTCCTGGTGGCTGAAGTGTGAGAAAGTTTGAGTTGTGGAGATCCTCTCGCTTTCACACAATTTCTAGATCCCTGACATAACATGCTAGATTTTCATGCTAAATTAAATGTGATTCAGCATTATGCTGCAAGGATGAGTACGCTAACCGATTAGTCAATCGGCAGAAAAATAATCAACTATTTTGATAACAGGCCACTGGGATACATTTTACACGAGCTAGTTTTTCATGTTTGATGTTACTCTCACGGCTAGTTTATAATGAATAATAACAGCGTGCTTGTGTTGTTTAATTTTCCAACAGAATATTCATAATTCAGTCGATATATGTGCACATCTGTGGTACAAGATAAAACAAATAACCTGCTAATTTCCTTATCATTCAAACTGACAGCTGTCCACTCAGTGCTCTTTGTGTTGAGCTAAAAATAAAAATGCTTACGCAGATAGGTATTGTATTTAAAGGATTAACACCACTAAGAGAAGTCCCTGTGGGATTTACTTTATACTCTCAGTGCAGTTTAATGGACCGTCATATGTCTCAAATGACTTTGGGGAGGTGCTCAGTGTCAGAATGACTGCAGGGTGGGTGCAGTTTGCAGTTAATGTGTACAGAGAGAAGATGGATTAAATCAGATTAGAAGGACATCTACACCTCAGGGGGGCGTGATCACACGAAGGAGCTTTAAAGTGGCTGTAATCAATAGTTATAAATTAACAGAGGATCACTTAAATACTTGTATGTAAAAGGTGTTGCTTATTGTGATGAACCTACGGAAAAAGATCGCCTGACTTTGCAGTGCTGGTTTTGAGCAACATTCAGCTAGCATCTTTCAGTTAGCTACTAGCTCGTGGCCATATGGGAACATTTAGCAGCTAAATAGCCGGATATTTATCTCAGACCATGAAGACCAAAATAGAATGAATGAATGAATGAATCTTTGACTTACATTCCTTAGGTGGCTAGAAACATGGCTTTGCTTTCTTTCAGTAGACCTAATATGCTTTTTGTTTTTTTCCCTCTCCTTCAGTGTTTAATATACGTTCTTGTACATGTAAAAGATCTGAAAACACTGCTCCTGAAACCCCTCGTCAGTAGTCCGGCCTTTAGTTCCATGACCTTGTGACATTGCACTACATCACCATGTACACGGTAGAGGTTCGGATAACTGGAAGCTGAAAACATGACGGAGCCGACCGGAGACATGGTGAGCTGAGCTGACTCAGGTGTGCGTGGGCTGACCAATCAGAGCAGACTGGGTAATCGGGAGGGGGGGCCTTTAAAGAGACAGGAGCTTAAACAGAGCGTTTCACTGGTGTGAGCATTAAAGCATGTAAACCTATTCCAGTAGTAACCTAGATAGATAATAATTTGAGTGCAATACACATAAACAAATCAGCGAACCAAAACAGTTGAAAAGTTTCGGTATGAAATGCAACTATATAGATCAACAAAACTCGATTAAAGCGGTTACAGGGGGTGATGGACAACTATTAAGAACATTCCCAAAGTGTCCCGGAGGTGTAAGAGTTTTCAGTTTTAAGTCTTCTTGCGAGAGATTCCATGAGACTGCTGCACCGATGCTAAAAGCAGTACTTCCAGGATCAGTTCTGCTAGTATGCTGATGCTAATACTGCTCCATATATGCTAGATGTGTAAAAAAACAACCTTTTACTAAGACTCGTGACCTCTGAGGCTCGTCTGTTCCAGGAAAACCTCTGAATGATCTTTGTTGTCCCACTGGGAATGAAAACTGTGTTTTAAACCCTCAAATTTTGCTTACAGACAAATGATTCAGGGGTAGCTGGGTATTTTCATTACCCCCCACTTCTTGGCAAAGTATGATTTAGAATATATATTGAAAGGACTAGAGGTAATCATGTAGCATTATTCTAACAGGATAATGAAGAGGTGTTTGCTTGCTGTACCTCTTGGCTGGTTCACTGGCTCCATAACGTAAGCGTGGCCGACCACAGAGACAGCCAAGCCTCGTCCAGACCAGTATCATTAAAATATTTAGTGCACACTGAAAGACAAACAAACGATTATGCAAAGACCTTTAGTTTTCTGTAAAATGGTAGTAGTTCATGGCTTGTATGGGGGGCTGTGGAGTACAGCTACCTCTTTCTCTTCCTCTCTGTTACTTTCTCTTCCACTTTCTTCCAGGTCTGTGTTTTTCTGGCACTGATTCACTCTTTTGACTTCAGACTGAAATCTTCAGGTTTTGATATCGCACTGGTTTTCTGTCCGGCCAAGCCATGGTGGCAGCTTCCAAAGTACTGTAAGCTAGGAAGCCTGGGTAATACGAAGCATCTGCGCCTCTCACTCTCCCTGCAACCACAGTGGCTGTGGAGGTGCCAGAGAGTCAGGGTTGTGAAGGCATTTTTAGAGGAAAAACATGGCTGCCAGGCATCCCTTAGTGAGTGTTTGCTCCATTTCCAGACCTAACACGATCGTAACACAAACATGTAATTAGAGAAGTGCAGAGTCAGACACCGCGGGCATTGTTTGGTCAAACACTTGTAATTACAGTGGAGAGAAAAATACAATCTGGAAATTGTACAATGGACAAAACGTCAACAAAAAGTATGTCTCTATTAGGAATGGTTGAAATCGAATAGCAGAGTTGGATTTCCGCTACTGTGCTGCAAGAATGTAAGTGTTCTTCAGCATGAAGAACAATGTGCTGGTCTGTGGGATGGTAGTTTGCACCACAAAGTGGTGCAGGGGTCGGTTATAAGATTTGATTTTTGAGGTTAGGGGATGGCAGGCCATGAGGACAAGGTCTTCGGTTCATAAGGTTCTCACATAAATATCAGGACTGGGTAACTCTCAGCTGGGTGAGGGAACAATTCTCTAGCCACAACTTGAATTTAGGTGAGTGAGCTGCTGGTAAAATTCTGCTTTAAAACATTGAATTTGATTTTGAAATCTGAATCAGTGTTTCAAAGAAGGGTGCAGTCCATCTTTTGATTTCTAGACATTGTGGGTAAAAAAGGGAGTGAGGTTTTGCTTCTTTTCTGTTCCTCATGTGGTGGTAAACCAAAAATCTTTGGGCTGAGGACTGTTGGTCAGACGAATCAAGCTGTTTCAACAAGCTATTCATCACTTTGGTCTTTATGAAATAGTGATTTGTGATTGTGATTTTTACCGTTTTCAGGTATTCTGTAGTAATTTATACTGGTATGTTGTAACATATTTTACCTTTTATCAAAAATTAGAGCTCTTGTGATTTGGATATTGCACCTGGCCATGAGTGCCGTACTAAGTAACTTAAGTAAATACATAACTTGTGTCACTTCACCACACTAACGTAACATCATTTAAAAACAAATCACTCTTGAATCCTGGTCACAAACAGGACATGAACTCCGGTCTTTCGGAGGGAAGTCCCCTGACTTGAACTTTTCTCGCTCTTATACTCCCACACTAGAGGGACACTTGACCAGGGTGCTGTTTGATGCATTTGGAGTGAGAGCGGGGAAAACGGAGAAACACCCAAGGCACTCATTGAAGTTTGAGTATAAAGTTGAAAAGCCTGACACCATAAAAGAATTTAATACCTTTTTTTAACCTTCACTCTACTCAAACTCTGAGTCTCCTCTTTTTTTGATATTGATGCTTCTTAGTTTAAAGCTTTTTGACAGTTCTAAGGAAAGCACAGGGCTCATTATAAGTCAGCCAATTGTGGTTTCTCCTCTCACTGTCCACATATTTTGCTATAATGAATCAAGACGGTTAGCGTAGTCATTTTTTCCATTACAGATAGAGTTTTCTCTTCTGCGGGAGTAGGAATGCAACTTAGAGGCTCATGTTGGTTGGATTGGTTTGTTTAATCATTGCATGGAAGCATCATCTGTTCTTATAGGATGAGTTTGAGGCAACAACTTTGTCTGTTATAATAAATCGTATGCTAAATTGTTCCACAGACTTTGCGTTGCTTTTGTTATCCTGTAGACTCGCTGAGCAAAATGGGTCAGCAAACAAGGGAATGGATCCGTGTAATGAGTTTGTAGCGCCATGCTTTTTTAAACCAATCAATGACTTGGATTCAGCATGCCAAACATGAAAGCAGCAGATTGACCTATGAAGATGTCCTGCATTTAAATCTAGGTCGGTAAGTCCACTGCAGTGTTAACAGTGATTCGCTGACAGCAACAAAACAGAGTTTACGGGAATTTCGGTCTCTGATGTCGCAATCACTGTCAAATAAAGGAAAGGGGATGTTACAGCTTTTTTCCATGAGGGCAGCAGAATTATTAAGGGGTATTAAGATGATCAGTGTGGCCTCCTTCTCCTTTCAACATCCTTTCACCTTCATTCTTAGTCATACTTCACTTTGGGCACTCCACACACCCATTTAGCTTCACCCGTCCTCCTCTGCTCTGGTGTGGTTAGCTGCTTTCTCAGGCTGTAGTTAGTGTCTGTAAGTGGTGCTCGGGCCCGGGCACAGACATCCATCCCTGAGAAACTCCTTCCTCGGTGTGAATCGAGCAGGGTGCAGGTCTTCACGGGTGACTGAACACTGAGGAGCATTCAGGGCCCCCAGGCTCCCAGCGTGAAAGGTTGACCCACAATGAAGCCTCCTCCATTTGTATGAGCTTCATCGTCATTCAGATTGTGTCCTCGAGTATGGGAGTGTCGGTGTCTCAGCGCTGGAGTTTAGCATGCAGCACTCAGGCTTTCACATGATTATTCCCACAGACACTCAGCCTGGCACAGAGGGTGTTTTTAGCACCCAACTTTGCAGCTTTACACAACATTTAAACTTCTTTTTTAGCTCTTTTAAGGCCAGTACATTTACTTTATTGCTGTATTGTTAAGTTTCTCCACTCAAAGTCAACTCTAGCAGCAGACAGATGTTTCCTGCAAAAATATTTAAATAGACTCACAATACGGTCTTGGTGGGAAAGTTGAATGTCTAACTGCTAAAGACCTATTCTCCCCAGGAGTTGGTGGAGGCCAAGGCTGAGCTCAAAGCAGAGTATATGTTGGACTGAGCATGATTTGATTATTTATTTACCACTCATAGATATGTTTGACAATGTTTTATATCTTTTTGAAGTTTGAAAACTCTCTAGTTCCATCTTCTTTGAAGTATTCTTGACTGTAAAGTGGTATCACTATTGGAGAGGCAAGAAATAATAGATTAATCAATTAGTTGTCAACTACTACAATTAAAGGTGCAATATGTAAGAATTCAAGTTGAAAACCTTCAAATAATATCACCAGAATGTGAAAAAGCAACAGTTCTGATGCTATGACGTCAGTGTATTTTGTTGCAGAGATATTTATTGAAGGTAGCATGCTAACCAACTAGCCCTGGCCTGCTCTTGTGCCAGTGGTGTAAACACCAACACTCCCCTGGTGCTCCAAGCTGCTGGCTAGCTACACGGCTAACTAAACTATAGCCACCAGCAGCTACAGTTAGTTTTTATTTAACTCCTGTATGACAGTAAACTGAATCTCTTTGGGTTGTGAACAACACAAGACATTTGAGGACCTCATCTTGGGCTTCGGGAAACACTGTTTGATGTTATTCACCATTTTCTGACATTTCATAAACCAAACAACTAATCGAGAGAATAATAGACGGATTAAACGACAATAAAATTGAACGTTAGTTATGAGAGAACGCTGAAGCCCTTAGGAAATACACGAAGCAGACATAATATTGTACATTGATTCGATCTCTGGAATTGGCTCAGCTGCGCTTGCATTAGCTGACTGGCTACCAGCTGACTGGTAATGTCCGGTCGTATCATGCAGGTATCCTGTACAGCACAGCCATTACAACATTAAACTTTTGACAAGTACTCTACTGACTCCTTCATGCCAGTGATGTTTGCTGTGGCAGTTTCCTCCACCACCCTGAAATTGAAGTAAGTGTCGCATTTCTTCCCTGCCTGATCTCAGAGCCACAGACACATTATTTTAATTGTTGGATTGATTTGTGATTCTTTCCAATCAAGAGCATGTGTTTTCTCATATGAGAATCAAATACATTAAAGTTAGTCTGAAAAAACATTTTGACAGGGCCTGATCACATGTTTTGAATTTCCTTTCATGTGTGCGCAATAAACTCAAACATTCTGCCGTTCACACACTTTCTTTAAAGACCTGCAGATGGATGACTGATTTGTTTGGATTTTGGTGTATTGTGTGCTTCATTGTGATACATTTATTAGTCATGTTTATCAAGTCCTTTTGAAGCGTCCCCTGAGCTCCATATTGCAACTTCGGGGAAATCACAAGCACAGTTTCCCCTAAATCAGCTGTTTTCTCATATTTAAAGAGTTCCAGCAACTATCTCTTCGACACATGTGCTGGAGTCTCTGTTCCCCCACTTCACTTGGATGTCAGTTCTCCTGGCGTTTTACAGGGCTGACGGTGAAAAAGCTTGAAGATTAGTGCGGCATTTGTTGTTGTGGGATCCCCGCTAAGTTCACTTCCCTGACCCCTGAGGCTCCCCTCCCCTGCTGATCCCCCCTCCTCTCTGAGGTCTGGTATCCGTGAGAAGGCCCTACTCCAGCGCTGCTCCGGCAGGGCTCTCCCCCCACCGCTGAAAGGCCTTTCTCTCATTAGCATGCCCCTGGGGCTCCTCGGCCTGCTGTTGCCAAACAAACACAGCCAAGATCTTCTTCCCAGTCTCCCTCCCTGGTCATCTCTTGCTTTCCGTCTTCCTCTGTCTGTGTTATTTTTAACAAGTTGTTTCTTACTGTATCATCCCTTCAGCATTCTCCTATTTCTCCCACCTTTTTCGGCTCTTTTAGCCCTCTGTACGATTCTCTGGTTCTCCCATTTCCACACGCGGTTTCCTCTGTTGTTTGGATCAGCCCAGAGGATGTTCGGTCTCCTTGTTTAGGAAATGTAGATCTTTCCTGTGTCCTTTTTCATGTGAGTTAGAAACCACCAGATGGAGGGAAGACAGCGGTCAGAGGTTGCTAATGTATGCTGCAGGAGCAGAGGGCATATGGTGCAAATCAGAAGATGAAGGGCTAAACCCCCCCTCTCGACTACACCACAGGACGCATGCACACTCCCCCTCTCCTGGACTGAGGTGATTGTGTGTCCCTGTACTCTTGCTGAGTTGGGTTTTCACCCACTCTGTCGACTAAAGCCCCTCTCTGTTATAACAAACCTGTTGTCACCATGCAGGCACCTTGCTCTTAATTGGGACACCTGATAAGAGGGAGTGTGTTCAAGGCATAGGCGAGGATTTTTGTGTCGTTAGGAGGACAGATTTCACTTGAACTGAATTCCAAAACAGTCAGAGTTTTGCAAACATTATTGGTTTTCAGTATGTAAAGCTTGTGTTTAAATGGACTTGCTCCTCAGCCCGAGGCTAATACACAAGCTGATAAATGTGAGCAATGTGCGTTTCTGTAAACCATGTTCACACTTTACATTTCTTTATGTTGCAACTTCACGTATCTTTAGGCTCAATTTTCAATTTGATCTTGTGACAACAATCTGGTTAGGGTTAAGGCACACAAACCACTTGGTTAAGGTAAGGAAAATATTACTTTATGACTTAAAATACCGGTTTTGTCACCACAAAAATGAGTGGAGATGTCCAGACTTTTCGTTATTAACACCCAGTTTTGTCAACACTCACATGGCTGGAGATTTCCTGGTGCCTCGTAAAAAATACCCAGTTTTGTCACCACAAACACAGCTGGAGACGGCCAGATGTTTCGTTATAAACACAAAGTTTCTTTACCTCAAACGCATGGAAATGTCTTTCCAGCAGTTATAAACAACCAGTTCTGTCACCACTGACACGGCTTGAGATGTAACGACGTTTCCTTAAAAATATCCAAATTTTGAAACACTGTCTTGAACAGTGGTCACTGGCTTAGCAGCCTTCTTGCCTAGCTATAACCGTCCCCTCCATCTCCTGACATAAAAGTCAGCTCATACACATGTAATGTGGCACGTTGCAAACTTACAAACCATTTTTAATAGAGCTACCAAATCCCGGTTAATTTATCAACAAACCTGTCTTATTTTTGTTTGTAAGAATTTTACTGTCTTCTTATTTCATTGTTTGTTCTCATAAAAGCTCTTCTAGGAATGGGTGACTCAAATTAGCATCTGCTATAAACACTAATACTTGCAACGGACAGCTGTTGTATCTCTCCCTGTCAAATACAGCATAAATAAATAAGTGAGGCACATTTTAACTGTGAAAGTGATAAATGACTGGGGGCACGCACTAACCTCAACCAAATCCCTTCTGACAAGACCTCTGCATCTTGAAAAAGGAACTGTGATGTACAGTGGAGAGGTGCCTTCGTGACGAGTCGAAGAGCGAACGTGAAGGGAGAGGGAGCGAGAGTATAAATTTGTGGGAGTGAGTGAATGAGGGAACGAGAGAGGACAGGAGAGTAAGGGGGGAGAGAGGAAGAGAGAATCTGCTGAAAGGAAGCATTTTTGTTGGATGGGAGAAAAACAACCATGGAAACTCCATCAGAAGAAAACCAAGACCAGAGGGAGGACAAAAGAGGTACCAATGAGCGCTCACAAAGAGCCAGTTCAGTTCTTTTCACTGCTGTGTTTACTGGGGCTTTAACCTACTCCAGCCTGCTTGGTTTCACTCTGCACAATAGTTGGGTAGATTCAGCTCAGCAGGGTTTTTTTTAATGTCAGTACAGCATCCTTTTTTTCACTGTTTGAACGCACATAATTGTTGATATTCCATTCGCCTCTGCAGAATTGTCATCTGTCATGTTTCCAGTGAGTTTTAATCCTGCAGTGCTTTGCTTGTGCTTGTTTTTTTTATGATCTAATTAGTTTAAGTATGTGGGGTGTTTTCAGCAGACCTCTCTCCTGCAGCAGGAGGGGTGCAGCATTTTGCCGCCGGTCATCATCATCATGCTAGTGTCACTTTTAAGGACACCGAGCCCGGTGCAGAATCAACAGCTGCTCAATCAAACCTCAGGGTGCATCTGAGTTGTTCTTTCAGCGGGGAGCGATGATTAATGAGGTGGATGAGGGGCTGGCAAGGAGAAAGATAAATGAACCAGACGTTACCGGTCTCACAGATAGATAGCCGTGAGGAGTGTGAAAGCTGAAGAGAGAGGGAAAGTCATTAACTTGCTCACCTGCTTCTTGTAGGACTCAGCAGGGATCATTGATTTCCCTGTTGCTCTTTGTTCTCAGCATTAATTCCAGGTAAAATGTTGCACATTCAGACAAGCTCTTTTCCCAAGAAAGGCTGTGGTGTTTCTCACGGTGCTTGATAATGGCAGATGCGGCAAAAGCAACTCTTTTAGTGATGTTTAATCATCTAGATTTTGTTCCAAAATTGGATGATTGAAAATGTTGACAACGTCATGTTTGACTAACAGTCAGTTTGTTATTTTTAAATATGTCAGAAAATGGGCAACGATACCATCTCAGCTTCTCAGGTCCTCGTTAGTCTCGTCAGACCAACATTTAAATACTAGGGATGCACGATATAGATTTTTTTCAGCTTAATACCAATACTGATTCTTCTTCTTCAAATGCATTGTAGTCTTCTTCTTCTTCTTCCTCTTGTTCTTCTTCTTCAAATGCATTGTAATCTTCCTCATTTTCTTCTTCTTGTATTTGCTGCACCTGTTAAATCAGTGAAAGCAATTTGGCTTCAGATTATTGGCTCCATTTAATGTCATTATCGGCGATAATAATCATCGATATCATGTATCCCCATTGAATATCCAAAAGTATTTTATTTACAGGGATATAAAACTGTTAGAACACAGAAAAGCAGCAAGTCCCCACATTTGAGAAGATGGAGCCAGATACTGTTTTTCATTTGGATTTTCTGTATTTGTCCATCAGTTTCATCTTGTTTCTAAATTCTGATGGAACGCTGTACTTAGATGCTGCGGTGGATTATTTCTACAGCGAGGAGAAGTACATATCATTTAGTACTTTTTTAGTACCGCTATATGTACTCTTGAAACAAGGGATCCAAGTAAAGTAAGAATTGGTTTCCAGTTAACTGGACCTTATTTTTCTGGACTTTTTATTATTAGTATGAGACAGATGAGATATTTTAATCTAATATAATATTTAAATGTTGCAACATTCTGGTGGAACATTTTGTGGAACTGCCCGTTTCCCTACAGCTCTGATTATAGTACACTGCCAACCAGGGGTGCCAAGTTTTGTTATTATTAGTAATTTACTTATGTCTTACTTCTTTAAAATATTTTTGGACTTTTAAAATAAAGATGGTAAAGGGCAGACAGGAAATGAGGATAAATAGAGACCTATGAGTCTATGAAGCCCTTTAAGACCCTGTGTGTGATAGTGATACTGATCAGAGTTGACTCGACTCAACCATCATTTGCTCACACAAGTCGTATTCACATATTTACTCCTCTGCTGTACCCAAACACAGTTTATGAGCCATTACGGCCATCATTGCCTTTAATTGTCATTTAATATGTACACACATCTCCCTCAGCTCATTTCACACACAGCCATGGGTGAGCTGCCGTCAACAGCTATTAGCTGACAGAGTGTAAGTTTCCGTTGTTAGATAAGTAAACAGTGAGACCACTTTTGTCCAATTTCCAGGCTCAGATCCCCCCCGTCCCTCGAGGATGGCCATTATAGCCATTATGGCATTTTTAAGTATCGCTCCTCTCAAAGTGGAGGAGAGTGTGGAAAATGAGACTGTTTCTCATAAATGGTGCTTTGGCAGCTCGCCCCAATGAAGCAACAAACAACAACACTTAGCATCAGCTGTAAACAGACACATCTGGTCGCAATGAGGCTACATGATGGATTAAAACTCGCTTTGGACGGCCCTGGAACCAGCTTATTGTTCAGGAGGACTCAGGGATGAGATGGAAGAGATGCAACTTCTCATCACAAGTTGTGTGTGTCCAAGTGTTTATTTGTGAGAGCCAGCTTTGTTTGTATCAGAAATTCATACTTTGACTTTGTACATATGATTATGTGGCGCTTGTTTGTGTTTGTCTTGCATGTGATTCTTTGTTTGCGTAGGTGTGGGTGTGTCTGGTACGGACATCAGATTAAACAATGCTCTTCAAAAAGTCTGCTGCTCACTTGATCACAGCCAGTTGGTATTTCTTTACGTAATCGGGAGCGAATTTAGGCATTTTTTCCGTACTTTTTCCACCGAAGGGCCCAGCTGTTGGAAGATTTCAGCTTTGTGTTGTCGACACGTGAGGTCTGATGTTGAAGGATGGTGGGTGGTGATGAAGCAGAGCCAGCTGCAGTTGTTAGTGTGATGAGTCTGAGCTCAAGCAAACTGTGGTGATGCATGGCTGGATTAACCTTTTTGGAGGCACTGGGGCAAACATTTGCTGTTGGGCCCCTGTTGCCCCCTGAACCTGTCAAGTACAGTACATACAGCAAAAATATGTTTATTTGCAGCGTTTCAGTACTAGACATTCATCAGGTCTAGTACCAAAATGTTGCAAATAAAAGTTTTTTTCAAGTTAGACAGTACGCTGGCACCTGTGTTATGAAACAGATGTGCGACAGATGTGACTGCAGCCCCAGTAAGTAGTAAGTGGTCTTTGGATTGGGACTGCAAGTCTAGTTTTCCTTGATCAACAGTCCAAAAAGGAGGGAAGCGAAAAGAACCAGATAATGTTCGCATTTGAGAAGCTGGAACCTGTGCAATGCCACCATTATTGCTTGAAAAGTTGCTTCAACAATTAATTGAATGCAAAAAAATTTTGCAGCTCTTACTCCTGGAAAACAACCTGCCCCTGGGTTTTCTGTAAGTCTGTGGTGTTTTGATGGAAGACATCTATATTTAAGAAAAAGGCAACATGCCAGCACAATAAACTCTAAAAATAATAAAAGTGTTAGAACTAGATTTTGAAAAAAGATAGTGCCACCTGATTGATGGTGGACCCAGTTGATATTGTCCTTTTAAAGCAGTTACAAGGAACTTAAATCTTTTGTTGATTCTGGCGACCCCTGTGGACAAAAGCGGTATGAGCACCACTGTCTTGTTTCACAAAATAGTTTTTTTTTTTTTTTGCAAGATGCAGTAAGTACATCTGATAACTGTATGATAGTGAAACAAAGTGCCATTCATACCTAGGTTAGCCTATGTGTGGCCTACAGCTAACAGATTTGGGTTTTTTTGGTCGTAGTAATTTTGTTGAGAAAGCAAACAAAAGCTAACATAACCTAGTAATGGTATGATTTCTCAGGGAATCTGACCCGATGACAGGCATTAAGAAAAACTTAAAAAGAAATAGCCTGTCTACGGTTTTGTTTGCTTATTTAGGTCATATAGAGTCTTCAGCATTGAATGAAGACCAGTTAAATTATGCAAATTCCTTAACAAAAAAAACAAAAACTGGGGCGCCCTTGATTGCTTGAGGGTTAAGGCACCAACTATGAACGTGTACGGCCGTGGACATTTGTTGCGCATCATTCCATCTTTTCTTTCTCCCTCATTTTGTCTTGCTCTCCTGTTGATTATCAAATAAACTTATAAAATGTTCAAAAAACAACCAGCAAAAAAAAAAAACTGACACACATTAATCCTAGGGGTCTTGGGGCCTCTGCAAGTCTGGGGTCTAGCACTGTCGTCATTAGGCGCAAGGCTAAGATGTACCCTCACTTTCTTGCCCACTGTGTCTAGCTGTGCCTCTGTCTGTTTGTCCGTCTGCGGGTCCGTGTGCCAGCTCGCCCGCTACTACTCACGTTGGTCTTAATGAGCCATCTCATTCACACATTGGACGGTTAGAGCTGCTTTGACAAACAGGATCCTCCTGGAGTGTGAAGTGGCTGCTGTGGCCCATTGTGGCTGAGCTATGTGCGGTGCTGGAGGGGGGCACACAGGATGGAGCTCAGCGGTGGGCTTGTCCTGGGCCTCAAGCCTGCGGGCCGGAAGAACGGGACCGTGGTTCACTGCCATTCTGAATGGCCCCTGAGAGTCCAGTGTGATGGACAGTGTAGGGCTGCACACACTGGCTCTTTGTATCAGGGTTTCTTGGACTCTCACTCTGTCTCTATTTTTTCTCTCTCACAATGTTATACATGCACACACGCTTTTTCTCACACAAGCGTCTTTTTTTTCCTCCCTCCTCGTGATCCCGATGCAGCAAACGTAGCCTCTGCTGTAAGGCCTGACATTGTCATTACAGACAGTCGCTAACTTGTCTGTGTTTCTCTCTCTCACACTCTGTTTTTCATTCTATCTTTCCTCCTCTCTCATTCATGTACTGTAGCAGCTAGTTGGAGAGTCTTGAAGTGGTTGGAGGTCTAACCAGGAGTATTAGTCAGGGACTTGGGAGCATGTGAAAGTCATCAGAGGGAAAAGAGGGCCCAACGTGATTTTCATTTATGGCGCTCCACTCAGAACAAGCCAGCATGATCCATTTAGTACGAGATTGTTGTTTGAAGAGTCACCAGCTCCTACTGCTGTTCGCTGTGGAGGAGGATGATTCGAACTAAAGTCTGCTGCCCTGCAATATCCTGTACTCTATGAAATCCCACACGGTGCAGAGAAAACAGTCTGTACTTGAGCTGTGAAGCTGTGTGGTAGGTTTACTGGTGCAAATACAAGAGTGGTGTCAATCTTCTCACCTAACTGTCAGCAAGAAAACGAATAAGCAAATTTCCCCAAATCTAAAATTGTTCCATCCAAAAGTGCAGCCCCACCTACCTCACAAAAGAAGGATCAACATGCAGCCTTCTATAAAGTCAGCAGATTTCATGATAAGGATGCACGTAATATCTCACAGACCCTGCGATTACTTCACAGTCCTTCCTCTACTTTGAATCCATCAACTGAACGAAACTGATTTTACTCTGGCAGACTACTGTCCCCGTGGTACTTAGGGCAGGTCGACTTAAAAGTGGCGCTGGGCTTTCATGTCGTTCCTGTCTCCCCTTCTGTCTAATACCAAGACTAAAGGCTTGCACAGAGGCCCTTTGTGAACAGAGCAGTATTCCAGAGGTTGCTAATAGTTGAAGTGGGTCCGTCCTTGTGCCAGTGTTGTTTCAGTCAGCCAGAGCAGAGTTATACCAACCTGCCAACATGTCAAGTCCAGCTGTGAAAATACCACCGCGGATTTATTGTGTTATTAAGTATAACAGCCAGTAACTGACACAAGGTTTCTCCTTGAGAGAGCGATGTCTAACCAGCACTCTCAGTCTGGATGCTTCAAAAGCAAAGCAATCCTGTGGAACGGACACTAATCAAACAGATGGCGTATCGATCGGATTGGTGGCTTCCAAACATAATGTAGGTTTTCTCTCACTAAGTGCTCCAAGTTAGACAAGCATGGCAGATGCAGACATGTCAGTCTGACCTGCTCCATGACGGGCTCCAGGGAAGGGGGGGTTACATGGTCAGTGTGACCTTTTTTTAAAGAAGAAACGGCCTATAAACAGTTCTTATAGACGTCCCTTTCGGTGTTCAGACATTTTCAGATCCAGCGAAATTCAGGCAGTCGGGGCGGACTGACTGTCATGATGATAATACGGCGTTCAGCACCGTGCTATCAGCTTTTAGACAGCTGATCTAATGGGAACAGTGACGCATTTCAAGGCAGGGTTGGAAACCAAAGAGACACTTGATGAGTTGGGCAGCCACGCTGATTGTCATGTCATATTTGATTTAAATCAAATGCATTCATAATAAGCCAGTGTGACTGTTGTTGCTGGCTCTGTCACTCTGTGCACATTTAATATGAGAGATTTGGTAATGGAGATAAACCCTAACCACAGTTTTTCATATGGAAACATTTCTTCTCTTCACGGTGACAGCTACTTGATTTATAGCAAAGATATAGTCTGCTAGAGGATCAGAACTACCTGACAGTGACAACCACTACAAGAGCAGCTCTTCCTTTTAAATGGACTCTGTTTACTTTACAGCTGGGCTCAATATCCTGTGGAGCTCTGCGCCTCAACTCCCAGCAGCTCGCTCAGCCTCCCCGACATGTTCATCACAGAAATGTGGCCTGCGGTAGAAGTTAGAGACTCTGCTGTGGGCACACTCATTGAGTTGTGGTTAACATGCTGCCATGGCAACTCCTATTCACCCACCATGGGATAAAAATGTTTTTATCTCCCTGTACTACACAAACAGTCAGGACGAAGCGTCTGACTGCAGAAGTATTGGCCCAGCAGCAGTATATCTGTTTTAATTTCCTTTGTCACAGCTAAGAGCACAAACACAGATGAACTTTCAGGGTTCTCACCTCATGCATGAGGCAGGAAGTAGAAGAGACACTTTGGTTCCGTTTTCTTTAAGAAAAACTCTACTTTCTACTTAATTGTGAACGCATGGTCTTGACTGATTACAAAGGCTGTGTTTTGGTAATGGTGCTGAAATTTGCATTATCTGTTCTGTGAAGGTTGTTGCTTCTTAAAAGTACGGCAACTCACTTATATGGCAAACTTGTCACTTACAGTATTTATACATCCAGTAGATGCGGAGTAGCATTAACATTCATCGTGAGATTAGTCCTGTGCACCATACGTATATATACGTCCAATAGTCACTCTCCGTCTAGCTCAGTTTTGGTCTCCACCAACTCCTTAAATAAATGTGTGGGTCTTTAGAGGCTTTTCTGTATGAATGTGCTGGCTCAGCTTGAATCGTCTTTGTGTGATTTGGCACCCCCCACAGTTTCTGAGTGCAACAGCACTGTCGTAAAATAAAAATCCCAGGTCTGTAACAGTTTGTCAGATGTAATGTAGGTGCTAACTACAAACAAAATTCATTACATCATAACAATGTTAAGTGTTGAAAACTTGTATCTTTGTGTCAGTGTGGAGCTAATGACGGGTTTGTCTGGAGTAGTGGTCAAAGGAGCGACTGTGAATACTTTCGTTTCCTTTAAATTTTTCACAATAAAAGTACCCCCTTATTATACAAAAGCTTTTATTAGAAAAGCAGCAAAATCAGGAAATGTTGGGTTTTTATCACCCCTAACTTAACATGAAACAGCTGAAAGCGAACATGATTGACCCATAAGTTCCAGTGGAACTCATTACCCATATTTTACTAGCTAGTTGCTAACTTAATGAGTTGCTGCTGCTTGATGCTGGGTAGATAGTGTACCAGTGGTTTATTAGCGCTTCTTTTGCTGAACGCAATGCTGATGACAGCTGTGAGAGTGAACCAATACAGTAACGTGGCGGGCCAGAAAACCAAAACAAGGAGCTGAAAGAGGCTAAAATGGTCTGTAGAACTGAAGGGAACTGTAAAGTAGGAGATAATTCTCTGTAGGTTCCTCACTTTGAGCAGCCTCTGTCATTTGATCCGCTGTTAATGTAAAACTATTGATTACAGCTCTAAACACAGAAGTTGCAGTGTGGCATCAAGCACATGTGAGTGCTGTAAAACATTAACAGCCATTGACCTGGACGTCCTATGACTCTACGACATCCTGTCAGCCACATGTGGATCTGATTGGAGGCACACTGTGGTTTGTTTGCATGCCTCCACAGACAGGGCATTGTGATGACTGCATGGCTCCATTTCACAAAGCAAAGTAACGCATTGCATGAGTCAAATCCATCTGGGTCACTTCATTCTCTCGTTGTGAGTTGTCATTGATTTCCATTACGGCTCGGCAGACAGCCATTGCTCTGACCTGCTGGATGGTCATTAGTGCCCTTTAAGTGTAGTGATGAACTGTCAGAGGAAACATAAAAGAGAGTGAAGAGTGTAAAACCTCAGCTGCACACAGCGGACTGTGCTGTGTCTGCTGGTACTTTACATCGCAAAGGTCTCGAAAGGAAGCGCGGAGCATCAAGCATGACCACAGGCCAAATTTTACGAGACCTGAACAGACTTGTCTGCTCCATCTGTATGAGTTCCTTTGCAGCACTGAGGATGAGTATGTTCTTTAAACCTCTGAGTGAAGTCAGTGTGGAGTTCCCTAAATGAGTCCTGATGGGTGACAAAACGCCACTTGGGGTGATTAAGTAGACAATGATTCATGTAGCCCTATGTTAGCCTGGTGATCTGTCCAGGGTGAACCACGCCTCTCGCCTGTGTTCTGGGATAGGCTCAATGAGTAAATAGATGATTCATATGAATATTTATTTCATACTTCATTCCCTTGAGATCACTTCCTGTCCTGCAAGACAATCCCTTATATGGAATCATGGGCTGATGTTGACAAAGAATTTACTGTGTGGCTTTTTGAAGGTCCCATATTGCAGAAAGTGATTTTTCCTTTTTTATATTATTATATTATATCTTTATAAAGCACGTCTAGGTGCTATAAAAATATTGTGAAAGTATCAAAATACTCAATCCATGGGTAAATGCACACAGCCCTTATTTAGAAACTGTGCATTTAAACGAGCCGTCAGGACTTCTGTAACATTATGATGTCACAACTACGCAGTGATCACTGTCAGCAATGCCCTCGCAAACAGTTGTAAAAACACCACCAGAGATGATGTGGAAACACGTTGGGCGGTGCCTGCTTAGGCCCGGGAGAGCTGGCCAATCAGAGCAGACTGGGCTTTTTGGAAAGGGGGCCTTAAAGAGACGCAGAGGGTGAATAGAGGTGCTGCAGCTAATGAGCTAATGAGCTAATGGCAGCTACAGTTGGTGGTTACTCTGGTGATATGCTGCCCCCTATTTGTTTGAGTATGAATTCAACAGGTGGTCAATTCTTACATATTGCACCTTTTTTTTTAAGTTTGTAAAAACTTTCTAGGAAACATCCAAAGTAACATTTATGAACCTGAAACTGAGCATTATATGGGACCTTTAAAGTAAAAATATTGTTGTCTGTTTTTCTTTTCTTCAGGTTGCTTTGAGTGCTGCATCAAATGTTTAGGCGGGGTGCCGTATGCGTCGCTGGTGGCTACAATCCTCTGCTTCTCCGGCGTGGCCCTGTTCTGTGGATGTGGCCATGTGGCTCTCACTGGCACCGTGACCATCCTGGAAACCCACTTCTCCAAGGTCACCACTGATCACGCCATGCTGACTGACGTGTAAGTACTTCACGACTGCCTCATCCCTCGTTAATGTCATAGTAGGATCGGTTACTAAACATGCTCCCCTTGATAATGCGTCCTTACATAACAGTCACATAAAGAGAGGCCCAAATGTAAGATAGATATCACCTGTAATGAGGTTGACTTTATGAAGGCTATTTTTAGCTGATGATATCTCCTACGTTCACTTTATCCTGGAGAACAGTCCTAATATGGACCTTTATTTTATTTACAGTGCATCCATTAGTCCAGACAATAAAAAAGGAATGACAGGGAGAGGACTGCACATGTGTTTTATGTTGCTGTAGTGGACTGTTTAATTTAAGAAGTCTACAGAGGCAGTCTGTCTCTTGGCAGATGATTCCCAGAGACATGCCTCACCTGTTACCTCCACATTTGGGCTTCACGTCTCCTGGGGAAGCTGGAGCACTATCTTAATCCTAACCATCTGTTCATGATTACTCATGTTTTAAAGATTGCATGCAAAAAAATGCAAATGATTGGAAGCAGCTATTTTTCCACACACGTCATGCTCTGACTCTACCTGACATTTTTAGTGGGTCTCTCCAGGTGTTCGTTTGGAGGCTAAAAACATGTTAGTGGTTGATTTGTGCTTTTTTAAACCTATCGCAGCTTTTCTGGCACGACTAAAGCTGATGTGTGACATTGCTCTTTAACAGAATACAGCTGATGCAGTATGTCATCTATGGCATCGCTTCGTTTTTCTTCCTGTATGGGATCATTCTGCTGGCTGAGGGCTTCTACACAACCAGTGCAGTCAAGGAGCTGCACAGCGAGTTCAAGACCACCATCTGTGGACGCTGCATCAGTGGAATGGTATGTATACGACCTGGTTCTTAAACACAGAGTGCTTACAATAGGTGTCACTCCATGTGATTAAAATTTAGAATACATACAAAGATGAAGATGCTCATTATTGGAGCATGAGTATGAGTGTTGTTGTGTCATCTGTGTGTCCTCAGTTTGTGTTCCTCACATACATCCTGGGTGTGGCCTGGCTCGGTGTGTTTGGCTTCTCCGCTGTGCCGGTCTTCCTCTTCTACAACATGTGGTCCACCTGTGCCACCATGAGGTCTCCCATGGCCAACCTCACCAACATTGACTCCATCTGTGTGGATGTTCGTCAGTACGGTAAGAGAATAGCACTTCGTATTGTTTGGCATCAGTTTCTTCATTTTATAACAAATAGATTTTTATTGGTTCACACACTGAGGTGGCAAAAAGAAACCCTAATCATTTTGCTCTTCGTGCTCTGTGGCCTCATAGTACTTGGCGGGTTTGATCATTATTCACGTGGTACGATAAATTTAACCATTGAATTTCACGGCTGCAGGAATTATCCCATGGAATGCCACGCCAGGCAAGGCCTGTGGATCCACGCTAGGTGATATCTGCAACACCAGTGAGGTAAGATTCTTCCATCCACACACATTCATAAAAATGGCACGCACGCATAGGCAGAAAAGCATCACATAGACATCACTTTTTTTTTTTTTTAACTAAATGATAGTCACCGTTGCTTTTCTCTCCTCCAGTTCTACCTGTCTTACCACCTGTACATCGTAGCGTGCGCCGGCGCCGGAGCCACCGTGATTGCTCTGGTAAGCTTCCCTCCAGTCTCTCCATCCTCTCCCTTTAGTCCATCTTTGCACGGTGTGTATCAGCAGATCATGTGTCGAGTGCTCCTCTTCTCATTCCCATATGGAAGATTACACGTAGGCTTTTTTCTCAGCTCCAATTCCATTTGCTGTTTTACCATCTGCTTAAATGCACACGGCCCTGTTCTTTAGCTTAGGATGGATGGAAGAGAGAGTAGTTGGGGCTTGCTTTTTGTGTGTCATAAAAGAAATAATAATCATGAGTTTAATATTGTAAAATGATGGACTTTTTATAACTTTTTGAAAAATGATTGGTTACTTCACTAACGTGACGAGGAGGTCACCGGCATGTTCTCTTACAACCTTTTCTGTTCTCTTCCACCAGCTGATCTACATGATGGCTACCACTTATAACTTTGCTGTTTTGAAGTTTAAGAGTCGAGAAGACTGCTGCACTAAGTTTTAAACTGTTTTCTAAGAGGTTGTACTGAGTAGAGACACTTGCCACTGACAACAAACAAACTAAAAAAAAAAAAATCAACCTGAGAATAGAAAAAAATCAACATCTCTCGATTAGTGTAAATAGCTGATTGTATGCTTCCTTTAGCATTTGGTATCCAGGGATATTTGCTTGTCTAAGGACACCTGGTGAGAGTCGTCTTCAGATTGGGGTGGTGTTTAGCTGACTGGGTTTGTTCTGCTTTCCTTGGCACTCACTTTTAGAAATTTGTCACCATGGGATTTTTATAGAAATGCGCACAGCTACCACAACAGTGTTATTTATATTCGTAACGTGTGAGGCTGATTTTTGACCTGCACAGACACGTCAGCTGCATGAGTATTCCAGATGAAAGATACAGTATTTAGCATGCAGCACCTCACCTTGATTAACAGGACAAGCATCGGTTTCAGTCGGAGCTGAGATGCGAATTTGTGCAGAAACTGAGACGTAAATGTAAGATAAAAATGATCTAAATTGGAAATGAGACCATTTTGCACCGAGCCCGTGTAGATGTACAGTATTAAGCTCTGAAATGAGTCCATAAGGACATCCAATGACAAATATTAAAGGTGTTCTCAGGCTTTTTGGTTGCCAGATAAGCAGTTTTGGTGAGGATGAATTTTAGCGATACATTTGTTAAAAACAAAAAGGACTAGCTACAGTGGCAAAAAACAGTGGCCTTGTCCTTTTATATTTTCATGATTTCCTTCCTTAGCCTTAAGATTTTGGTGCCGACCCATGAAACCACGAAGTGTTACACAGAGAATAGCCTGTATTATCTTTTCTTGTCACAAGTTTTAGATTTCTAAACTAAACTAAAAACCTTTCACCAACTGTATAATGCTGATGAGTATTATGGCGACCAGTTGTGTTTATTGTAGATTTCAAAGTAACTGCACATACCTAGCAAGCACAGCACGCTATGAAGGGTTAGGCCAGTACCAGGGGTAAACTTCTGCATGAGGCCCTAAGCCTCACTTTAATTTCATGTATTTTATAAAAAAAATAAAGAAAGAAATTCTCCTACTTTAGAGTAGAGTAAATGTATTTTTTTTTCTATGAGGGCTGGCGCTGGTATAGCCTCAGCTGTGAAGTTGATGTTTTGTTTCTTTATTCTTTCTCAAAGTGCCATTAAAGAGCCATTTGTTTTTATCTTAACACTGAGCCTGCATGCTTACAAGTTTCCAGATTCTCTGATCTGTTTATAGTTACTTATACTCCATATTTCATATATTTAATTTCCTCCTTAAGTTTTTCAAGACTGTAGCTTTTACTTTCTATATAAAATAAACAATCTTTGTTTACAAAAGAATCCCTACTTGGTCTATTTCTTATGAATCCTACAGCAGCGACGTAATGCGGGAAACTGCATGTGGAACAGGGTCAGATTCACGAAATATTAAATCTCATGCTTCGCACTAACCTCACGCTTTTTTGCAGCTGCGTAAAACTTGCACGCACAAACTCCTTCTCTTCTCATTCTCACGCCTTAAAAATGTCATTTCTGTAGTAATGTGCATAGCGATATAGCAACATAACTCCAGTATTAGTAATAATTGTAACAGTGATGTTACAATAATTGTATTTTTCTTTTTTAAACTTTTTTATTTATTTAAAAAAGCTTAACTTTTATGTTTGTGTATGTCTGTGATGTAGCTCTGACTCCTGTAGCTTGCTTTGCATCTTTGACATGCTCACCGGCCATCCACCTCACCCTTCTCTTCCAGATCCACTTCCTCATGATTCTCTCAGCAAACTGGGCCTACCTTAAGGATGCCAGTCAAATGCATGCCTACCAAGACATCAAAATGAAGGAAGAGCGGGAGCTGCAGGACATCACCTCACGCTCAAAGGAATGCCTCAATTCCTACACATAAGGATATTAGCCACACACACACACACACACACACACACACACACACATAAACACACACAGACACTGTGGCCAACCACTGTGGCCCCTCTGGACCAAGACAACGCTCAGCTAAAATAACCTGCCAACTGCTGTGACGCTGTGCAGTACTAACCAGGCTCCTAACAAACTAATGCATCAGTGCTGCTTTCTGCACTAACTCTGTTTTGGAACTGCTACTCCAAATTTCATTTATGCTGTTTTTATTTTTTCTTCATTTTCTATTTTTTTCTGAAAGGAAAAATTCTGATATTCGTGTAGTGGCCCTTTTTTTTATAGCCAGCCATTTGCTGGCAAAGCTTGAGACATTGCACTATTCTTGTCAGTTTTGTTTTACAGGCTTGCTCTGTCTTTCTGTTTTAGCTACGGTGGCCAGTCTTCAACAAGGGAATGTTTATTTTACTCTTTTTCAATATAAAATTTTTAAAAAAATGCAGATTCATTACACACAACATGAAAGGCCTTACACCAACCAGAGTTAGTGTGCCACGATTTATGATGTGGCACGTGACAGGATGTTCCGCTTTGACTTCGCAGTAAGGAAACAGGTAAAATATAGTGTGGACCCAGTTCTGTTGTAAAAGTTCAAGTATGTAACTGCATCTTAATTGTAGTGATAATCCAAGTGTTATTAATTGGTTTTAGGTTCTAATTTTCATTATACAGCTACTGAAAGGAGACCTATTATGTTTTTTTCATTTTCTTTTCCTTTCCTTCAGGTTCTTTTGCATGTAAAAGATTTTGAAAGTTAAACAGGTCAAAGTCCACACCGACAGACGCTCCCCTCTCCCACAGAATACACTGCTCCTTAATTGCCTCATCAGTAGCCTCACCTTTAATCCTGTGACCTCACACTACGTCACCATGTCTGACATTTGCATAATTTATGCCTAGCGGCTAGTTTGGCATGCAAGAATTGATTTAGCACAGCTACTCTGTTGTTGTTCGTGGTGCTGGCTCAGGCGTGTGTGAGCTGACCAATCAGAGAAGACATGCAGGAGGTGGGGCCTTCAAGAGAAAGGAGCTATTGTAAAACAGAGCGGGTAAATCCAGTGCTGCAGCAGAAAACTGGTGTGTTCTCTGAGCATTAAAGCATGTAATACTTTCATAGTACCCACAATAAATGAAGGAACCTGAAAATTAGCATAATAAGTCTCCTTTAAAAGTCACTCAGAACATTCATGGCCTACATTAACACTACCTCAGATGTGCACTAGAGCCTATGTAACAATTTAACTGGAACTTCTCCCTCGTAAAACTATGGTTTGATTGTCAAAAAGATGCCTGAGACACACAGTATGTTTAATGGTAGATGCATAGCACACACACACACACCAGGAGCTCCTCTACATCAAAGTATCATAGGATTTAATTTGTATGCATAAATGCCATAAGAATCACTTGCTTGCTAAATGTGGACTGCTGCCAATAATGAGACCGAAATATATTCAGTGTATTTAATATCTTAAAAGTTTTGATCCATTTGTTTTCATTTATGCAAATGAAAGAAAAAGAGATGAAGGCTTGCCAACAAAGAGAGCTCATGATTTTAAGCCCTTTATCTATTGTGATATCCGATCATATGTTGTAATATATGATCAAAAATGTATTTGATTTTGAAAAATCCTATTAAACAAGTGTGTGTAGCAGCACAATGAAAAAACCTACAGCTCTAAAGAACTTAAAGGTGTGAAATATGTAAACTTGTTACAAGTCAGGATTTTTTGTGTTTACTTATTTTTGAAGATCAAAACCACTTCATTTTTGTTCTTAATTTTCTATAATTGCACCTGTTTTCAATGTGCAATTGTCATAATGCTGACATAATTACTCATGTAATCTTTTATTTCTGTTAGTTGAGTTACAGGGATAACTTGATGTGTTTCTTTGTTGCATGAAGAAAAACTGTTTCCGCAGTGACACACGTGATGTACAGTCGTGTACGCTGACATCAGTAGTAGGCAGTGTTTGCCTGTTTCCTTTTTGTTTTTCTAACTGAATACAAATTAATCCTTTTTACGTAGCTGATTAGTTATAGCTGTATTTTTTTTTTTAGGTTTTTATTCAAGTCGAAAGTATATGAGTCTTATATTATTTTGTCGCTTGATAGTATACATGTATTTTCTACGAATGTCAAGGGCTTCCTCATGAATTACTGATACTTAACTTTAAATTCAACTTTCAAATAACAATTAGTTGCAACACCAGTCATTTATAAAATCGTAAGCCAAACTCAATGGTAAATTTAGCCAAAGTATGGATGCCAATTTGACTCCCTTTCCAGTGTTTTACACAGTATCTGTTAGATATTGTAGTGGAAAACCTGCAGTTCTCTGCAGGACTAATAGCCACAGGTGTACATGAAGCTAATGTACATCTCATCTCGTCTTTGTGTTCCGTTTCCTATTGAATGAACCAAAAACTAAAGAATAAAGGCTACCTATCAATCACCAGGAGGACAACAATCCAGCATCCCGTCTGACTGGAAACCCCTGTATGACATTACTCAACTGGCTTAGTTGACTGTTTTTATGAAAATAAAAAATACAAAAAAAGAAACTTCTGTGTTGTGGTGTTTTTTCTTTTGTACGATGGAATATCGTTTGGTCATGCACAGTCAATCCAAAAGAATAAAACAATCCAATGTGATTTATTGATACAAAAATGGTGTCAAATATACAAGCTCAAAAGCAAACTCTTAAAACATAAACAACAAACGCTCCTCACTTGTTAAAACAGTAGAAAACCACAGAGGCTTGTAAAATTCATCAGTTCATGTTCGCACTCGACCAGCTCACCAGAAATCATCGTCTTCATCCTTGGGTGAATATGCTGCGATGCTGGGAAAACAAAATCAAAGTTAATTAGTGAAAGCCATGAGGGAAAGAAAAAAGAAAACCAAAAATAGCAAAGAACATCTCAATGTACTCCTCCTTAAGACAACATAATTCCAGAACAAATAACATCAACAAGAGCAGGAGATGAGAAACCAGAGAAGAAATTAAATGTTTTTGGAGGATTATGTAGGCTTATATATTTATTTAGCTATCTTACAGTAAGGAAAGCTGTTCATCAGTCTATCAATTCTGTGTCCTTTTAGTTACCTGTGGTCTTTCTCATCAGACAAACTCTTGGCCTCTGGGCTTGTGTGTCTTGCTTCTTCTCTCCCAGGACTCTGAAAACAAAAACAAAAAAAGTTACATCATGAAAGCAAAGTTCTACATGTGTCACAGAGAAATTTGTGCTCAACCCACCTGTGCATGCTGCTTTTCTCTTGCTTCCAGGACCATCTTCATGTATTTCTCCAATGGATTTTCACCTTTAGACTCCTCCCCGTCATCCTTCTCTTGCTTCTGCTCTTCATCTCCTTGTTTCTTAATTCCACTGTCTTCTTCCTCCTGCCCTGGTTTCTCCACATCTTGCAAAAGCTGGTTAGAAATACAGCAGATACTGTCAACATTCATTTCATCAGGAAGCTCAAGAAGAGGAGTTTTAGAAGAACTTGGTACAAGATGATCATTACCGTCTCTTTCTCCAGTCTTTTAAGTTCTTGCAGCTCCCTCTCCCTGGCTTCGTCTTGCTCTCTTTGCCTTCGTTCTTGTCTTTCCTTTCGCTCTCTTTCCCACCTCTGCTCCTCATCCTCTTCTTCATCTTCATTCCTGGCAGCCTCACCTGAAGTTTGTGGAACTTCTAGAAAACATACAGGTTGACTCAGTCAGTTTGTGGCTATAATATAAGAGTCACACAGTCAGACTGATGGTGTACAGTAGAAGGCAGCCATTCTTGTTATTTGGGGTCAACCGAGATTAAGTGGCAGTAACGGGGAGGGGGACGGGGGGGGACTAACGACTCACCCGCTTGGCCTTGCAAGTCCACCGGGTCTTCTGGGAGGTCTGGTGGGCGGGGGACAGCGGGGCCGTCAGGGGCCTCCTCAGAGAGAGGGACGGCAGTGTCCAGGAGAAGCTCTGGAATGTGGCCGGGCTCTGGAGGGAGACACGCACAAAGAGATCTTTTATGCTCCACCATAATGCAACAGGGCCAGAGGACCAGCACAGAATACATAATCAGCTGCCCTTCATCTTCACCATTGTGCTGGGCCACTGAAAGGACACTTTGGAGGCCAGTCACACACTCATTAAAAAGCAGCCTTTCCAAAATCCAAAATCCTCCATACCGGATATACTTCACTTTGAGACTGGGATTTTGTTTAAATTAATGATAATGAAAAAAAAAAAAAAAAACACATTAATGGTAATAAAGGTTTAATAAAGGTTTCTTTGAAGATTTCTACACGTTTTCCATATTCAAATTCAAGTACTTTTCTTACATCTTACATCTTACTTACATCTGTGGTAAATTAGATAAATGTATACATATATTTACCCTTTCACTTCCTCACATTAATGTGAAAAATCTGCTGTTATTGTGCAACACATAAAAGAGTCTGCACACTGTCGCTCCCTTCAGTGCAATTTATTAGCACATCTCCAAGTGGCGTTTCAAGCAAAGAGTGCCTGGATGTTTGCGACTGCTATGTATCGATTGTGCAACACGTGCTAAAATTAGGTTTTGTGACAGATTTGTGACAAATTCAAGGAAAAGACAAAAGTGTTTATTGTTTCAAAATGTGTCACCTGTTTGGAAGTGGACTTGTCATCCTATACATGCTGGCTGAGCCAATATAAAACAATTATTATGAAAGTAAGGCAGTTACAATTTCAAGCACTGTATCCAAAATCCAATCCAATCCAAACCTGAAAACACCACAGTGAAATTCAAGTGTTTTCAAGGACTCCGCATGCATATGAACGAGGGATAGACCGATTATCAGCCTGGCCAATTATTAATATATCAGTTGATCCCTAATATGATCCAATTTTTAAAAAAATACTATTTTATATGGACGGATGAAACTCACACAATTAGACTGCTTTGGCACTTGTGCACCTCTGATATAATGCATAGTGGTGCAACAGATTTGTGCCAACGGATGAAAAAGTTACTTGTTGATCACAATTCTGCTCTTATATGTCAAGCTCAATGACACAACCAAACTGCCTTTCCAGAATTAAGTACACCCCAATGTTGCATTCATAACTACTGAAGATCTTAAACTGGGTCTCACATAACAAGAAGGCTGCAGGCCATTAAAGAAAAAACACCCACAAATACTAGCTCAGAGTACCTGACAACATCCCTGTAAGATCTTCCAGGTTTATTTCCTCCGGCAGTGGGGAAGACTCCAAACTGGAGACCACAGGCTGCAGCTGCGGTGGACTGACAAACAAGGGCAGAGATGAGGGCATTAGTATTCACTATCTCCATTTGAAAGTGTATTAAAAAAAAATGATGTCATGTCCTTGCAAAAGAGAGGCCAGATGGTACCTGGACTGGTCTCGTGCTGTGCTCTTGAGCTGAGGACTCCAAGGTGGACTGCGCTCAGAGGAGAAGTCACCTGAGGTCTCCACCTCATCCTGGGGTGCAGGAGGGAGCTGTCTATCAGGTGAGAGCTCCGGGAGGGCCTTCGGAGAAGCAACTGCTGCTATCAGGGAATAAAGAGTCATGTCAAGGTGTAAGCTGACTGTTTCTACATGAAACTATTTCATTGTTTATTTATTTACAGGTAAAAGAGGCTGGTGCATCTAATCCCTTGTGAAGTGTGTTCACAGGATAAAGCATTTTTTGAAGTACCTTCTGAAATCTCTCTTTGAGGCTTTTTCTTGGAGGAAGAGTGCGGTGTGGAGGACAGACGTCTGGATGGAGCGCTGCTTCCATCTCTTAGAAACAGAGGTTCAGTCAGTGAATGGAGACTGTGGTCAGTGAAAACTGTGGACTGGGGTTGCTCTTCTGAGAAGGTCACTTTGGGTTGTGCAGGTAGTACGGTGTTTCTGGAGTCAAAAGGTGGTGAGGAGGGGGTTCTGGTAGTTTGTGGAGACAGTGGTCTGTGTGAGACCTTTGATTTGTGACGTGAGTGCTGAGAGATTTGTTTCCTCAGAGGAGAGTCAGGGCGATGTGAGGGATGTGCTCGTTGTGGGGAAAGAGGTCTCGGGGGAAGCATGTGTGAAAAGGTGGAGCGCACTGCCCTCTGCTGGTAGTTCCTGTATGCTTCCTCCAAGGTCTCAGCCTCCTTCTCCAGCTCCTGGATCCGAGCCTTGGCTTCAGCCACCAGCTCCATGTCGGAGTCTGGAGAGTCGCTCCAGAGCGGCTTGTGTCCTCGCACGGGCCCACCTGCTTGACAAACATCATCATAACCCACCCTGGCCCTCAGCAGAGCTCTGTCCACATAGATGTCAGGGGGAACGAGCTTGTCAGCGCTCAGCTCCAGCACTGAGCGATCGACAAGAGAGGGCTTGGGGTTACGCAGCACTTCATTTTCAAGAGCTGCCATCATCGTATGGATTACAACAAAGGGAAGAGAGAGAGGAAAGAAAAGGAAAAGCAAACAAGAGGAGAGTTGAACACTAATACAGAAGACCAACCACCATTAAAGAGCAAACATAAGGGGAAAAAAAGGGGATCTACAACTAATTTGAAATAACTATTTACATGCATATACACCTATGATCTTTTAGCTTCTACTGAAACATGCCTTCCTTTCTTGTTTTTGCTGAAATGATTTTCCAGTCATTGAAAAAAAAGAGGACTTTTGAGGTCCCATGTTAACATGAGCCAAAAAAGGAAGCCAGTTTATGAAAAGTAGAAATAATTTAACTACACAAGTTATGCATTACTGATCGTAACATACATAACTGCGTACAGACATGGTTGGAATTGGCTAATCCCACTACAATGTGGCAGACATGCACGCCACCCAGTCATGGGGTACCTTGTTGAGTTTGGCGAAGCTGCATCTTAATGTCCTCCATGTGGTTCATCATCCACTGCGACTTCTCCTCACATTCTATCAACTGAGCGCCAAGCTGAGCGCACCGCTCCACCTGCAGGAAACAGCAGACGATAGGACATCGCACAAGAAGTTATTGTACGGATCAATCCAGATTTGAGGACAAATCACAATTATACAGGAAAATAGGCCTTCATGATGAGATGATTTGCGGTAATTAATCAAACATTGAATTACCCATATTAGCTCTTGTCTCCTTCTTCGTGCTATCTAACCTCGCAGTCACCACCAAAAAGACACCAATTAATCTGAAGGTAGCTGATAAGAATCAGGAATACTTTATTGATACCGGAGGGTAAATTGGTACGCAACAGTAGCACCTTCAAGAATAAAAATATCACACTAAAGAGAGATTGAATTAAATATTATTAAAAAATACAATAAGAAATAAGAGTAAGGAAAAATAAAATTTTAAATATACAGTACAATTAGTAAAATATAAAATAACTGCAAAAAAATTGCATTAAACTATATGTGACAACTATATATGTATTTAAATTTCTAAATAGAATTGCTACAAGAAATAGAGATGTAAGATATGTGCCCAGTACCACACAATAACTACAGTGTAGATACTCACTAATATTGCAGCATGTAGTAGTTGACAGTAGTTAACAATATAACAATCTTTTCGCCTTTTGTTGGTGGTTTCTTGTCCAACCATTTCTAAGTTATTGCTTTTTTGTTCACCACAATACTTAAAGAAAGGTATTTGTCCTGAGTGTTAAATTCAGTTGATATATTACTGAAATATACAGTGACAAAACTATAGTCAATCTTTCAGGCAGTCTTTTGTGATGCGTTTCTCTGGCATGTTCATATCCCAACGATGATTAAAATACGGTTTAACAGTCAGCACTAAAAGAAATCCCCCAAAGTGGGACAAAATCTCATGAAAACAAACACAAATAAATAAAGCTGACTGCAGAGTTTCCCACACTCAGCGACGTGCTGATGTGACTGACCTCACTCTGGAGCTGTGCCTGCAGCACCTGTTTCTGGTTGTCAAACTCTTCCTCATCCTGCCTGCGGGCTCTCTGCAGCCTCTGTAGCTCAGTCTGCAAGGCCAGCTGCTCTTTGGACGGCTTGCCCAAATCTGAGAGGAGTAATCAGAGTCAAAACATCATCTTAAAGTGCGTCCTTTCCGTCCGTCCAGTGTCTGTTTCAGTGGTAAGCTATCTGATGACAAAGCACCCAGTGATACATGGAAGTTGCTCTGATTCATGTCATTTTGAAGTGCTCCAGTTAATGATTTGTGGCTGTATGGATGTGCCCAGCATGAGTACAGCACACATGTTTCTGCCTTTTGTTATTGATAAGGTTAGAGGCCCATTGCTCCCATCCTCAAACAGGAAGAATACTGTATTTTAGAGAGAGGTAAATTTTGGCTGTGTGCCATGGGTAAAGGGAGCCCTCTGTCTCTGCTCCCCTTCACTCCACTTCTCATCCCCGTTCCCTCACTGGTTCCTTTTTAGTTTGCAGAGCTACAAACACAGCACAGAGGCCCCACATTGGCAGGCAAGACACATTCAAAAAGACTCAGCAGAGCCAGAAGCAGTGGGACAGACTAACATGAATGCTTCACAGTACACTGCATCTCCCACAGCTCACAACGAGCACTCAAGCTCTCTCTGAATGCAACACAGGAACTGGATTTATCTCAGTTTTTAAAAAAAAGAGGTACTGATTTTTCTAGGTTTATACATTAGAAGCAATAATAATAATAAACCTTGATTCTATTAATCTCTTGTGGTAAAATTAATAGGAAGACTCCTCTGAGGCAGGCAACAGCCGCCGGCCCTCACCTGCATGGAGAAGCCGGTTCTCCTCTTGGGCCTCCTCCAGCTGTGTCTTTAGCAGCCGCAGCTGGCCCTGCAGCTCTGCTTTCTCTCTTTTCAAGCCGGGGTAGTCACTCATGTTCTCCAGTCTTTCCCTCAACAGCTCCTTCTGTTGAGTCAGCAGAGAAATCTGCTGCTGCGCTGTCTCAAGCTCAACCTGGAAGACGACGGAAGAGACATGAAAAGAGCAGGCAAAAGAAAGCTGGACACTTAATTTATCAATGACATTTTGCCACATACAAATATTATTGAAAGTTCTGTCTGAAGACAGGAGTTCAGTTATTTAGTAGGACTTCAATATGGTGCCTATTTTCTATTGGAGAGGGTTAAGTTGATACTGCTGTGACTGAAGATTGTTTGAAGAAGTTGTTTACCTTCAGTCGTCTCAGCTCTGAATATGCTCTGCTGTGCTCCTCTAATTTCCCATCAATTACAGCTGACTCATTTTGGATGCGAGCAGTTTCCACTGAGGAACAAAAAGAATGTAAACACAATTCAGAAGATGGGACAAAGCAAACCTGTCAGAAACCTTGCTTTAATCTAAATACTCACTTTTGTTTCTGTTCTCGTTCTCGGTTAGTTTTGCTGTTCTCTTGATGAACTCCTCCTTCAACTCGAGCTGATACCTGATTTTATAAAAGGCACAAGAACAACACTCACACACAAAATATCATAAAAATTCATGTGTCTAGTGCTGCCTTGGATCTTTGTTTACTGCTTGCAAAAAGGGATTACCCCACTGCCATCGAAGAAGACCAGTAAACCAAAATTCATTGATTGGATTAAAGAACTGTCCATAAACAGATGTAGAAACTTAGGGGTTCTACATCTTTAAGTGGTATTTTTTTAAAGTGGTATATGAATTATTATATTATATTGAATGTGGTGTATGAGGTATAAATATAACCGTCCTCTTCATTTGCCTGAAGTAACTGCTTTTGATACATAGTTGTTCTGTTCCATGTAAACTGTGTTTTTGAGTTGATATTCCAAAAATTAAAAAAGGAAAAAAGGACCCTTAGGAAAAGCAAAGAAACTCATTTGGTTTTCATTTACTTTAATTATATTCAGTTATTTTTTTTATTAACTTTGACTGTTCTTTTATTTTTTTGTCCTCTGTTAACACCTTCCAAATGTCGGACACGTAAGGGAGGGCTTACTTTTAATGTTGCACAATAATCTATTTGAAGTTTCTCTTGCTGGATGAGAACTTATCCATTTCTTTGTTGCTGTAAGTCATTTGAAAATATGAATAAAGATGTTGATGTGGAAAAAAATACACGTGTCCTTTTTCTATTAGAGGGTGCAGGGTAATAAACCAAACCAGCTGCCATCAAAACACTCAATGAAACTGAGATGCAATATATCATTTGGTAAAGTGGACAGTCAAGTCCCTTATTGTATGCTAATCCATAGTCATAACATCTTATGAGTCATACTTTTGATCTAATAACAAATGACAAGCATCTTGACAAAATTTACTTTTGGGACATTGAGGTCTAAATATGTGTAGAATACCCAGTTACTCACTGAATCACTGACAACTTTAATGACACTTGGAACAAAACATTTAGCTGTAGAATAAATCTATGAGACTTTTCACATTTTCAATGTACGTCACACAGGAAGCTGATTTTACTTAAACCTACAAAACAGTGACATCCTCTGGACACACAATGGCAATATCTCTAACAAGGACAAACAGTCAAAACAGAGGGGGTAAAGTGAACCAACAGGATAGGGAGAATATATTAAATAAAGAAAACATATCTAACCCCAGACAATGTGAGCCATAAAGAAACTGTACAATTAGACATTTGTTAAAATACCTGTAAAGTTCATTCTTCAGCCTCTGGTCATATGTGTCCTCCATAGTCTTCACTGCCAGGTCTCTCCTCCTCAGCAGATCTTCACTGGTCTTGACCTTCTCCTCGTGAATTTGACAAGTCCTGTCATCATACGACCACAGCAAAGTTCTTTATGAACCAGTGCTCACAAGGAGAGAGCATAGCATCCCTTTGCTAACATGAATGGTAAAAAAAAAGCTTACTTTTCAAAAGCCTCCATTCTCATCCTCAGCTCATTCTCTCTGTTCCGCAGCGTTTCAATTTCTTTCAGGACCGACTGTCTCTGCATATACATGTTTTTTTCTTCAATCTAAGGAAGAGAGAAATACAAACGACAGCATCAATTACACTGTCTTAAATTAAAGGAAATGTAAATTATGCCAAAGAATACTGTGATGTTGAGAGCAAAGCATCATATTAGAAGTTTTCTACCTCTTGTTGTTTTTGTAATCGATCAATGGCATTCTTCTCCCGGTCCATCAACGCCTTTGCCTTCATTTCATAAGTCCTTTCCAGCTCTTGCTTCAGCTTGTCGAATTCTTTATGAAATTTAGCTTTTTCTTCCATCCTCACCTTGGCGATTTCAACATCTTTAAAATGTTCCATCTTTAAGAAACAAAAGTCACAATGTTGAGGCCAAATAACCAGCAGTAAAGTCTACATGCCAAGCATTTATACCTTTTAAAATGTTGATTATTGCAGATACAGTTAGATGTAGAAAAATATATGTACCTTAGTGTTCATTTCTGCTTGCATCTGTGCCTCGATTTCTTTTCTATATGCAGCCAGTTTTGATTGGAATGAAAAATACCTGTCCCCACTGTAATTGAAGCTCTCATATTCCTTATCAATCATTTTCATCTTCTCAACTGTGGAAGGAGAAAAGAAAACATTAAAAACTAAAACTGAAACATATCTGAGGAATACAATTCAAGACGTTGTTTTATCATACCGAGAGACTCTCCATAAGTTGCCATGCTGGTTGTCTGAGTGTCAGCATCCCGGCACAGGCTGTGAGTATGATGGTGGGTTAGCTGTGTTAGAAGGCTGATCAGGAACCCTGCTATACAAAGAGAAAACACATCAAGCACAGCCCTTGGGGGCAGAAGCAGTTGTATTAAAGGGAACATAATGCTGCAGCTACCTTTGTCATCTTTGTTTGAGGACTGTAAAAAAAAGAAATAGCAACACTTTTATTACTAACAGTATTTATTTTGCTGAGAACAATACTCTACAAGTAAATCACATTATTAATTACCAGGGATCTGTAAAGGGCTGATTGAGGACTAATTCTAAGAAGCTGCAGAAGGTCTCCTTTCGCTGACACCTGCATAATTAGATCAGAGATTAAATTCTTCATCTGCAACACACGTTACAGTGGATTAGACAAATGCATTTGATGCTCACCTTGTCTTTGCATAGGCCACTTTCAGGGTAGAATACAGAAAGGGTGTACTCATACCCAGAGGTGCGGAGATGATCAGCCACTATGCTGTTACAGGCTGAGACCAAAAGGGGTTCAGATTTGACAAGCACTGGTCTGGGAACTGGATCTGCACCAGTCAAAGGAGGGTGTTTTAACTCCTGGATGAGGTGACTCCGCAGCTGTGCCTGGTGAGGAGAACACGGAGATGAGGACCAAACTCTCTCTGACGGGTGGGTAAGAGGCTATAAGGATCAACAGGTGAGTAAGCATGACTTACTTTAAGTGAATCGAGCACTCCTTTACTTTTAAAAGTTTGATAAAGTCTTTTCCTCAGCTCATCTTGGGATAACGCATCTTCCTTGGCCGAGGACATAACTGTGGTTTTGTAGGTCCTGACAGGAGAGAAACAACAACAGACGAAAGCTCGGTGACGCTAGCATCACAAGCTAGAGAACAAACCCTCAGTTTTCAACAACTTTTAAGTATTTTTACCTGGTCTCACACTATCATGACAGTGTCTTCAGAAAGCCTGATACCACAAGCATCTAAAAAAAAGCGAATAATTTCTGTAGTTACCTGCCTAACAACCAGAATGCGTCTCCGTGTCCCTTTCGAGGAGGTGTGCCCCAAACATTTAAATTCGTCAACGGAAATTCTTGTGCCGGGAGTCCCATAGTTATGACGTAACGAGAAAAGCAGCACATTGTTTATTATTCTTACTACATAAATTACCATAATTTGAATGCAGTAATACTTCACATGAAGCCAAACAAACAAACAAACAAAAAACCTGCCACTTAACCGTTTTACAGCACAGAACTGATAGGAATATTTTGCTTCTTGAGCATTTCGTCATCATTCGGCGACTACTCTCGCTGCACTCCAGGAAGCAAAATTGACAGGTAAACAAACCTCGGTTTTATCAAGCGAATACTCTTTCTTTATGCACTTACGTTGCATTCTTATAATCATTCTATTTGTAATATGTTGACAATAGTTTCACAAGAATAACTCAAGACTTGAACGACACCAAGCGTCTGTGGAGCACTGCGGCTAACGTTAGCTTGCTAGCCTAAAGCATCAGAATCATTAGGGTGTCATTAACAGATGTTTGAGAAGATTCAATCGTTCAACCTATTTCGTTTGGTTTGAATTTTCTCCAGGGCCGCTTGGCTTTGCTAAGAAGAAGGGGAAAACGATGTCTGGGAGTTTTTATTTTGTCATGGTCGGTCATAAAGACAACCCGGTGTTCGAGATGGAGTTCTTGCCAGCTGGGAAGCCTGAATCAAAGGTAAGAGGGCTTTATCAATAACAGCAGCATTCATTGTAGTATATACTGTCCAGTAAGAGTCGGACCATTGACAACAGAATAACTGTCAGGGCATATAATCCATGCAACCACGACCACACTAAACTGTATTAACGTAACCTAGTTCAAGGCCTAATGTCTGTTAGTGAATTATGTTGTTTGATGAGATTTGTTTCTTTGACCACAGGATGACCATCGTCACCTGAACCAGTTCATTGCACACGCAGCCCTGGATCTGGTGGATGAGAACATGTGGCTGTCCAACAATATGTACCTCAAAACTGTGGACAAGTTCAACGAGTGGTTTGTGTCTGCCTTCGTCACTGCAGGACATATCCTTTTTCGATTCCAGTAGTTTCCTCACATAATATGTAGCTGCAGACTACATAGTGTGTAATACTTTACTGACTGCAGTAATTTGAATCACAGCTAATTAGAGGAGACAGACACAAAAAGTATAAATGCCTAGAATAGGATTTTTAATAGTCTAATTATAGAGGTGATCATCTGTAATGTGGATATAGTAATGCATCAATAAGAGATAACTGAAACAAGTAGTCCAATGACAGAAATGTAACCATCAGTTTCAATAATTGATTAAACATTTTATCTACTGGTTTAGGCAATTATCAAGCAAAAATGCTAAATATTCTCCCCGTCCAGCCTCTGACAAATGGAGGTTTGTTGCTTTATTGGTTTTATATCTTTGTAAATTGAATATCTTAATGTTTTGGACTGTTGGTTGAACAAAACAAGCAATTTGAAGATGTCACCTCAGGCTGTGGGAGGTTGTGATGGGCATGGGCATACAGATTACGCTAACAGGAAATAATAATGAAAATACTTGTCATTTGTAGCTGGACTGTCATTATCTAACATATAGGTTTAGACCAGTTATGTTTGTTTTCTAAGTCAGACATTGATATTATTCTGTACTATTCATATTTTAAAACATTGATTGCCATGGCTTTATTTTCTTTAATTATCTGCCATACATATAAGATTCATCATGCTGCATGATGTGCGACAAGAAGATGGAATCAAAAACTTTTTTAATGATGTGTACGATTTATACATTAAGGTGAGTTGTCTTTGATTCGAATACCTTGACATGTTAACTTTTTTTTTTAATTTGTGTTTGTGTGTTTGATTTAATAATTTATTCTCTCCTCCAGTTTGCAATGAATCCATTCTATGAAATCAACGCACCGATTCGTTCCACAGCTTTTGAGAGGAAAGTACAGTTTCTGGGAAAGAAGCATCTCCTGAGTTAATCACTTCTTCACATGCAGAAAGATTTGAAAGCATCTTGTCTGTTTGTTGTATATATTATCTAACACCCTTGTCTGATGTCTGTGTTTGTCTTTTCCTGTTTAATACATGTAAAAATGTATTCAACACATGGATTTTCTATAAAACATGTTCTTGTCTAATGTAATTTTGGGGTGTTTGTTTCTTGATTTCTTGCATGAGGTGGGCTGTGATTACTGTATGCTGATTATCAATGTCAAGACTTTAAGACGCAAGATCTTCGTGTTACGATCAGGCATTATACAGTATAATTGCAGTGGTTAAAAAGCACAGCAGAATGGTTATAATCAGTTTAGTTCGAAGTTTTCAGACTACAAAACATGCTTAAGCGACAATTCTCAGGGGGTTTATTGATCGTTTGGCATACCAGTAGTACAATTTTGAATAAAAATGAAATCTGAATGAGAGACACTTATGGTAAATGAATTGTTCACCATTTTAAATATTAAGCTGTGTGGAAACACTTTCAACTGAAAGTATAAAAAAAGAAGTTAAACAGAGTGCTTTAAAAATCAAAACCATCATCTAAAACAAACTCAATAATGAGAGAAAAGGTTCAGTCAATCACATCCTCTATTTCATCCACTCTCCCAAAGGAAATGATGATTCAGTGATTTTTTTAAAAGGTAAAAACAGCTTAAAAAATACAAAAGTTTCCAGAAACTTAAATACACCATATGCCATGCATGTTATCTTTGCTTTAATATGTATCTTCTTGTAGGAATCTTGTTCCCTCAGTGCTTCCAGCACATAGCCATTATCTATTCACTATGCAGAATGTGCGCAAACAAGAACTAAATGTGCAATAATCACGACAAGCCTCAATTTGTTAGTTACACAAAGTAGTGCCTTAGCTACTTCATAATTCTCAGGAACAAAGTTAATGGGCTGTATAAATTATTTAATTATGCAGTTGTTTTTCTGAATATAAACAAGTCATCACTCCTATCTGCATGATTACATTTAGGAGTAAGGTTCAGAGATCCCATAATAATCACACTCCAAAGGTTGTAAACACCTACAAACAGTTTAAGAGTCACAGCCATTTGAAAGGATAAATACTGCCTCTGTTTCGTCATGACATATTTTTAGTTTCCCACATTTAGTCTTGGGCCAATATAAATACAGTTGTTTTTCCTGTTACCCCTCCAAAGCCTGACTTTTTGAACTATGGCAGACCGAGTGAGTCATTCAGTGATTTAATGTTTATTTGGAAATTTAACGGGGGTTCAATTTAGTGTTTCCTCGCTTTTTCTTCAAGCAGAAGTCCAACTAGCATTATCAAACCTTCAACAGTATAACAAATCATAGAGCGTCATTTGTTTAAATAAGATGTCACTACAGCATAGTGCACCTACAGCCTCATCACATAACAGGCATGACAGCAAATTAATGTTAGTGATAACTCCTGGATGTTATGAGCAGCAAGTAGCAGCAGAGCGAGGCTTTCTGTGGAGCTTGACTGTGTCTGTGGGGATGAGGTGGTCCGTTCTTTCCTCCGATGCCAACACCCTGCGCACTGCCTCCTCAAAGGCCACCGCTACATTGGTGGCATCCTTGGCACTGGTCTCATAATAGGGGTAGTCGCCGTTCTCTTTGCACCATTCCTGAGCCTCCTCAGCAGACACCTGCCGCTCCGTCACATCCAGTTTGTTGCCCAAGACGACGAATGGGAACTTCTCTGGCTCCTTGACGTCCGCGTAGTAGATGAACTCCTTCTTCCAGTTGCCTAAATTGAGAAAACTCTGGTTGTCATCTACGCTGAAGGTGAGCAAGCAGCAGTCAGAGCCACGATAGAAAGGAGTCCTCAGGCTGCGGAAGCGCTCCTGGCCGGCAGTGTCCCAGATCTGTAGGGTCACCTGGTGGCCATCCACCTCCAGTTCCTTGTTGAGGAACTCCACGCCGATGGTGTGGAAAAGGTGTGCATCGAACTTGTTGGTGACGTAACGATTCATGAGGGAGCTTTTTCCTACACCACCGTCACCCAGCAGGATGACTTTCAGCAGGGATGTCTTTGTTGTCATGGCTGTTCACTCCTGATCGACCACTTTGAAATAATTTACCTAATGGGGAGATGCAATATGCAAAAGATATTTTACTATGTGTACTGTATGTATTCATTTTCTTTTCACTGATCCAACCTGTTTTTTTCTTCTTGTGTACAGTGTAATTAAGAAAATCAAAATAGCAGCATAATATCAGTTTTGAAATAAAATCTTCTAAGTAAGAAACACTTCAAATTTAACTGCAGGAACACATTTTTTGGAGGATGTTTTGTTTTTGTCTCACCCCTGGTTGATTTTGCCCTCCTCCACTTGTCCAGATCATGTGCTGTAGACCCTGATCTTTGGTCACATGCTCATCTGCTTACTGTTGATGTGAGCAGCCATGTAGGTAACGTTCAACCAGCTGTAACACAGTGACAAACATTCAGTTTCCTGATTAACAGATGGCCCAGAGCAGCAGTTCTTGCTGAGAAGCGCCATTGCAATAAAGCATAAACGGCAACCAAGCGTTCAATAAACCTTTTGTGAGCACTATGATGTGGCATACAATGCACACAGTATTAAACGAACAGATGTAACATGCTAGCAAGAGAGTCTGCATTGTATGTTATCAGCTAGCCAAGTGTTAGCTAAGCTAGGGTAACATAAAAAAGGAAAACAGCTGGAGTCAGGCTGATGAAATATACCAAATTTGCTAGCTCAGGTTTACTTGCAGACAACACTGCTAGTCACGTACCTTGCAGTTTAAGCCAGACCGCTGCAGAGCCGACGAGAAAGGACGCACGAAACAACCGAAATGATATTAATGCAAATGTTTGACAGCTCCTCGCCTTGGCGTGGCTCGAGATAACGACAGGTCGCACCGTTTCCTGGTGGACTCCTGAGGCTCGGTGCTAACGCGGCTAGCTAGCTAACAGGCTAACGATACATGGGCAGACTCGGATCATGTGATCTTGTCAGGCAGAGAGGACCAACGACAGATGAGGTAACGCTTCAGGCCCCTACAACTTATTCAGTATTATTCAGAAAATATTATCTCGTTCTTACAGAAAAAAATAGAATTCAATATTTACTTTTAAACCAAGCGAGGCGTGTTTTTGTCGGCTGGTGTTAGCTAGCACTAGTTTAACTACATTGTTTGTATTGTTCACGCACAGCCACCAGAGAGCGACATTTAGCTTTTATATGCTACAAAAATCCAGCCATCCTCACCGAAAATACAGTTTATACAGTAACATTACCACCTAGCTACTTGTCCCATTATCACTAGAGATCTCCACAGAAGCTATGACATGAATTTTGCACCACATAACTATACCATATTGTGAAAAAAGGATAAATGACTATCTTTCCAAGACAAAAACAATCCTCTTTTTCCCTTTTACATATGGATATCTACAGTGGTGTCCAAACGTCCACATGGGAAATACTGTAGCATAAACCTGGGAATAATCAGGAAGCTTGAGGATTCAGAAAGTAAGTGAAAGTTTCAGAAGTCAAACGAGTCTTTGGCAAGACTCAAGGTTTCAAATGTGCGTGTAACTCTACCAAGCTTGACGGAAACTGGGTGGGTTGCATCCAGAGCACGATCAGGCAGACCCAAAGTGACCGCACCATCAGAACATCAATATATGAAGCTTAGTTCCCCGAGAGATAGAAAAGCAACATCATCACAGATGAAGAATTTGCTAAATAAAGAACGCATGACTCCAATTAACTACAGTACTGCCAAAAGAAGACTGCCCTGTAGTGATCTCAGAGGATGAGTAGCATTTCTAAACCACATCACATGAGGGGAAACTAGGCCAAATGCTTGAGGTGGGCTTGGAAATACCACCCTTTCACAGTGACTTAAAAAAGGTCCTTTTTACTTTAACAGAAGGGTGCATGTAAGGAGACAAACGAGAGAGAGAATGATAACACAGTGTTTCAAACCCTAGTGGAAACATGGTGGTGGGAATATTAAAGTCTGGGGGTGTTTTGCCTGCTCTGGAGTCGGGATACCTGCACAGAATTGACTCCACCCTGACCAAGAAGTACCGCTTCCATTCTTCTGACATGTGACACCCTCTGGTTTGTATCTTTGTGGAGAAGATGACCCCCAAACACACCTTAAGGCTTTGCAAGAACTTGAAGACCAAGGAGTCCTGACTATCATGGACATTCCTCACCTGACCCCCACTCCATTGAACATTGAATCTTGAATCTTAGGGGGCCGCTTGAGGACTGAGAAAGCCAAGTATTCGGTGGCATCACAAGAAGCTTTGTGGAACACTGTCAAATCATGCTGGGATGCCCTGAACATTTTGAGATTCAATGACTATTTCCTGCAGTCTGTTGAAAATGCAACAGCATTTTATGTATGATACTTTTAATACTGCTTTTAATTCTCAGAAAACAACACAGAATAATCCACCCTCTAGCATTAACATGCAGTGCCATGGCAGATTAAGATAACTAAAAGGGGAAAAAGTGTGAAACATTCTCATAAGTCGGGAGATTTGTTAACAAATGCAAAATATAAGTATTTTGACTCGTGGTCTCAGTCTTTTGGATCCCACTGCATATTATCAAGACAGCATACCTTTCTCATTCAAGTTAGGTATTATTGACTACCACAAATATTTCCTGACATATAATACCAGCTCTGGCATATGTCTGGTTCTTTTGTGGTGTTATTTCTTCAGTCAGCAGATTGAATTTCCTAAAATTACCCCCTCACTTTGTCATTATATCTTGGATTTTGTCCGAGCTGTAACACTAGCTCATGATACCACCACATTCACCTCTATTACTAGAATAGTGCAGGTGATGATAGATATCTGCAGAAACCCACAGTGAATGACATAATCAAGATAATGCACCCGTGTGTGCAAGAACGGTAGACAGAGTTAGAAAAACAAAACAGATTTAATGCAATAGTTCAGAATAATATGAAAGCAAAATTTACAGCAGATATGCACTTTAAACTAACCAGCCTTCAAAAAAAAGTTATCAATCTAACATTGAATTTCAGATATAATTCACCTAAGAATTCACATTACAAGTCATAGATTATTTTCAGGTAACTTCTGCACTGCACTATCACATACACGACAAAGGACTAAGCACAATACTGTTAAACCTAACTAACGGACAAAGTTAGCATTTCCACGTATTCCTGAGATCTGAGTAATCTGTATGATAAAAATCACAATAGAGGATGTAGCAGCATGGTGATGAAGTAAACATGCATGCACTGATTGTACATAATCTTCCCTTGAGGCTGTGTGTCTGTGTGCTTATGTGGATGTCCTGTGGCTAAGTCATGAGAAAACACTGAGAAGTGCCACAGGGAAGAGACCATAATACGGACAGGAAACAGGAATCTTTGACATGTGTCAGTTAGACCAGATTTTCAAAGGCTAAATTCGCCGTGGCGATTCTTAAAAGGCGGTGCCGACATCCTCTTGGCAGGGCCCTGAGGTCAGCACGACATTGTCCAGCCCAATCTCTCCTCCAACACCTTTCCCACGCTGAGCTTCAAAGACGATCTGAAAGACATTCAGTGGTCCAATTTCACCTTAAGGTTGTAGATTACAGCAGTGAGAGAACAAAATGGGCTGTATTTCAAACATACTGTAAGAAAATCAGTCATAGCTAGTCACATAAGAACTGCTTAGACCTAATATGTGTTATAAAAAGATAAGATGACTTACAGATCCTGGGGCCTCCTCTTTCCAGGCCACAGTGAGGAGCTCCGTCTGCCAGCCCTGGTCCCTGCTCCGGCTCTGCTCCCATACTGGGTAAGCGTTGTTATCCAGCAGCACCCTCAGAGTTCCCACATCACGGCCCACCACGCGGTAGTCAAAGGTCAGGCAGAAGCTGCCCTGCTGGGCACGGTCACTGAGGAGCAACTTCAGCTTGGCTACGTTGTCCTGATCCCCTATGAGCCCACTCATGGTCATGTAGTACTCAGCACCTGAGGGAGTTTGTAGCACTTATAAGTGAATGCAGGAAACAAATTAACTTGTGAAAACAGCAAAAAGGATTCATAATTCTGTTACCGTCATCGTGGTAGGCTACACTCCAGTCCATGTCATCAGACCTGTCTTGGACCCACTCACATGCTCCCTGATCAAAGTTGCAATCCATGATGAACTCTAGAGGGAAAAACAAAAGGAGCAATTTAGCAAATTAGTCACATAGACAGTGATTATATAACAATGGCACGGATATTTGATTACCTTCCTGAACTGGTTTTATTTGGATTTCTTTGACTTCTGTGGACGGGCCGAACACTGATTCAAAGTCCTCTGATACTGTGTTTAGAGATGAAAGGGAAAAAAATAAGTGGGAATTCAAGAATTTTCAGCTTAAAGGAGACATATTATGACAATTTTCAGGCCAAACTAGCCACAAGTCATTAATTGTGCAAATGTGTGACTCTGAGATGCAGTGTGATGTCACAAAGTCACAGAGTTAAAGGCGGGATGACAGACGAGGCGTTTCAGGAGCAGTTTTTTCTGTTGGAGAGAGGAGCTTCTGTTGGTGCGGCCTTTAGGCTTTTTAATTTTGATGATTTTTAACATGCACAAGAACACATGAAACACTGAAAGGAAGGAAAAAACAAAAGCATTATAGGTCTCCTTTGATATACAACCATTTGCCAGTTTATTAGGTTCACCTAGCTTAAACTATTGCAGTCTAATACAACAGTCCTGCAGTAAATCCTACCTTTATGAAAGTTATAATGTTCAGTTTCAAAGGAGGATTTATTGCAGGAATGCTGCATTAGATTGCAATAGTTTTAGCAAGGTGTACCTAATAAACTGGCAACTGAGTGTGTGATATGTATCACAACTGTATCACAATCACTCTTACGAAATCTTATAAAATCTACAACTTAAATGTTGCCTCATAAAAATAACAAAGAACATTTTGTCTATAATTTTCTGTGAAACTATGTGATCTTAAAAATTATGCAGCTGAGAGATTTTCCAGGATGAAACAAAAGCCAGAAAGGGCCTTTTAACTAACAGGTGCAGACCTGCCCTGCTGTCACTCTTGTCTTCAGATGGATCTACAACTTGACGATACAACCCCCCCGAAGTATTTTAAAGCTCTTGCAGCAGCTGGGGTTATTGAACCTGCTCCGCCAGAGTGGGCTAGTGTTAGAAAGGTCGAGAGTGCTGATGACAGACCTTCCTACTAGGAGTCAAGTCTGTTTGCACAACAGCTGTTTTGGGGAAAACATAATAAAAGGCTTGGAGGCTTCTCACCCTCCTCCCAGGAGATGGGAAATAGGCCCAGGATGGGTTGTATCCTTGGGCTCTCACATGCCGACAGAGTAACATTCCTCCCTGGAGGTGATGGATGTCTCGGGGCCTGTCTCCTCTTGCTATCGGAGTTCTTACACTGACTCAGATGTTTCCATAAAGGCAAGATTAGTGGTGAAAGGTAAACTCATTTATGGGGTTTCTCAGCGAAGTGCATACCACTGCATGACCACATTGCCCACTCTTCACTGTTTATCTGATGAAAGTGTTGCTGACAAATGTGTTGTACACACATAACTGAGGCATGGATGACATCATGTCTCATAATAAATAGGTGGAAATCTAATTGATCTTCATACATTCTATTTGTTTGAGCCAATCTTGTTGATCTTAACCATATTTTTTCACAATGTGACAGGACAAGCGAGCGTGACAATAATAGCGCTTGGGGTTCTATGTGGAAATGTCGGTAGAGATGTCACAATTGATCAGTTAAATTAATCACCAACTATTCATTCATCAATTAACTGGTTTGAGTATTTTTTTCAAGAAAAAGAGTAATAATTTTTCTAAATCCAGCTTGGGATGTGGCTTCTTTACACCTCTGTGACAGTTAATTAAATATCTTTGAGGACTGAGGATGTCATCTCGGGCTTTGGGAAATACTGATCGACACTTTTCACGATTTTCTGACGTTTTATAAACCAAACAACTAATCAATTAATCAACTGATTAATTGACAAAGAAGATAATCATTTGTTGCAGCCCTAATAATCAGCATGACTGGGACATTTCTGACTAATCAGATTCAATGTGTCTCAGCATGTCGTTCACTAGAGTCATATTTAAGTCCAACGAGAACCTTCCAAGAAGAGTTACACAGGTCATGGAGGAGCCTGAGGTCGACAGGGGGCATGAAGCAACAAGCTTCTTTTCTCTCTGGTCTTAGACGTGACCTGCTAATTCCTACTTAGTTCAGCTGCCTACCGAGAAATCGATAATTGTATTCAGATGCCGTGTAGACACACAAGCAAAATCGCTGTAGAAGCATACTCAGTTTGTTTAGTCTGTGCATGGTTAATACATTGTGGACCACCCAGAACGACAGCGACAGAAATACTGCGAGGGAGCCAAAAAAAAGGACGCTTACTGAAAACATCTCCCCTTGGATTGAGCTGGTTGTCTTCCTCTTCCTCCTCCTCCTCTTCTTCCTCTGGAAATTCCTCCTCCGGTCTCTGCTCAGTCTGGGTGCCAATGTAGACCTCTCCATCATAGTCAAAAGGCTGCTGGTGGAGCTTAGGGGGCGGTGTCGCGGCCGGTTCGGGAATAACATTTTTGATGTCCTCATTGTCCAGCTTGCCTCCCAGAATCCGGGGCCTCACTGGGGAGTCTGGGATGGCTGCGGGCAGGAAGAGGAACCAGATTAGACATGTGGAAGCGCAATCATGAGTGGCAGATGCAGTATTTCACCAGGTTTCAGATGCGTTTGTTGCTTGTTCTCATGTATTTTGCAGCTGTTGATGTTGTTCTACTCCATGCAGATGAAGGACGACAGCGACATTCATTGCACAAACATTAACTGAGGCATTTTTATCACATACATTCAGTGTATAAAGCAGGGGTGGGCGATCTGGCCACAAAATACTATCCTGATCCACCATCTGAATTGCAACCTTTTTTCTCAATTTTTTTTTCTCTACATCGTTCTTGGTTTGTTCACGTAGCATGGATCTGCTAGTCAATATGGGTATGTGAAGTTTGGTAACAGACGTAAGAGGACATTAAATACCACCTTCTTCGAGATCAATCATGATCTAAAATTGTCAGATCGCCCACCCCTAATACAAAGGGTCATGCTGAGGATTCCAGGTGTCATATCAAGCTGTGTGGACATACAACATTTCCAGTCACGAGCAAGGCAAAGAGTTTGTTTCTTAAAAGTATGCAAGAGGAGGGGATGAATGGGGTTGCATTGCAGGGAGTGCACAGCGGATGCAGGGTCTTGGATTTCACACAATCTCACCATTGAGGAAATCATCTGCACTGCCTTTGTCTCCATCCCACGACCTCTGATAAAACGGCTTGACTACAAAAAAATAAAGGCATCTTCATTTAAACCTCTGGCCTATTCCCTTTATGTCATCTGGCTACATGAGGCTTCACCTGTTACTATCTGGGCCCAGCTCAAAGACAACACAACCTGCCTTTCTCCTTATTTCTCAGATGGCTGGCTACCGTACAATGTCATATTTTCACAGGTGTGTTTTCAATCTGTGGCTCTCTCTCGCTAACATCTGTGAAGATTAGTGGAGTCTTAAAGCAGGAAACCAGCCTTGGCAGGACTGTTGTTTGCTGAAGTTTAAAAAGTCCAAATGAAATATGTGGCCGTAAAACTTCTCTTGACCTATCTGACTGACTATTCTCATCTGGGAACGGCCTGAGACATAAGGATTTAAAACATCTTTTTTTAAGAAGTTTTATTACATATCAAAAGGCATCCCTGACCTATGAATTCATAATTCTGTGTGGCAGTTCTTGGATCTCACCAGAGCATTCAAAGCCATTGCCTCTGAAGCCAGACTTGCACCTGCACTTGTAGGATCCTCGAGTGTTCAGACAGTCAGCGTGGTGGCTGCACTTGTTGGTGCCAGTTGCACACTCATCGTGGTCTGGAATTGGAAGAAGCCTATTTGTACCTTGAGGAGCAGAACTGATCACAAATGTTTTTCCCTGTAATAAATGCGTATACCTTACCTACACAGTCATATTTGCCGTCGACATATTTCAGATCGTAGCCCTCCTGGCACTTGCAGAAGTAGCTGCCAAAGGTGTTCACACATTGTCTGTTGTACGGGCAGAGGTTCTTCCCAGTTACACATTCATCAATATCTGAAGGGAAAGGAAACAGGAGAAATTTAAAGGCCTGCAATTTAATATTTATGAAGTTTGGATGAAGGAATTGGAAGCTTATTTGTACCAAGTACAACACCTTGCTGCTGAGGCAATACCCCATGAAAGAACAAAAATATGCACCCCCCATGAAAACTGTTAAAGCAGCTCCAAGAAACAGAATTTTTTGTAATTGTGGCGGCCCCTGTGGACAAAAGTAATGTTTCCACTGCATCATACGATGTTGATCTCACTGGCACATGCATTTGTTTTGAAAGTGAGCACAAAAAAGGTGCAACATATTTAATATTATATTTCTTTTTTAAACGCAGCTGTTTGCAAGATGCCTAGTGAGGTAATGTATCTAGCTGTGGCTATGTAAGATTAATAACTGTAATATGATGATGAAAAAAAAGTGTTTTAGTGTCATCCTCAGTTCATCCTCAGCACTCAGCCATAAAAAAATGTTTTCATTTCATGACTGATCCAACCTGTAAACATAGGAATCCGACCCAGTGGCAGGCATTAACTATAATAACCGTATAGAAATAGCCAGTCTTCTCACTAATGCTCTTTTTTGCTTATGTAGGTCATATAGCGGCAGCAGTATTAAATTGGGACTCATAACTATTTTAAAATTTCTTGCAGTACACACATCACATTAGGCAATATTGAGGAAATCAGGCCACTATGTTTTTAAAAAAAATCTTTTGACACTTTTTATAATGACATTTCCTGGCTATTTTCCTGATTCATTCACATGGACTCATCAGCAGCTCTTTTCCATCTGCCAGTTCGGGGAGCTTCACCATCTATGGTGTAGTGAGCACCTTACACCATCCTAGTAATCATGATCCCTCACTGGCTTCCCATTAGCCATCGCTGCTTATTTGTGTTTCCTGTCTGGACTGGCAGGAAACAGTGTTTCCACTGAGTGTGGTAACTAAGCTATTGGTATTGTTGTGGTTGCTATGACTACTTAGCACAAGACAAAATGTGTACAAGGAGGTTTTTAAGCTTATACTGATGTCACAGTTAGTAATCCGTTTGAATGTGATATAGTGCCAAATAATGATAGCTGTCAGCCTATAGAGATAATTATATAGTCAGTTTACTTTGTATTTTTATTCAGACATATAATTACGTTATTTTGCTTACATTAATCTATCGGTATGCTTGTTTTCACATGTATTTACTGTATTTCTGGTCAGCAACTTAAAGACTGGGCCTTCAGCTATTTAGGGGTCTTTTGTATCTACTGTAGACGGAAAGATTGCTACTCATATAGCTCAGGTTCAAATTTGTACCGCAGTACTTGATGCTTTCATGATAGATACAGTGGATATGCTTCTGTCTCCTGAGGGCTCATTCTTTGTCTGTTACAGTACAGTACATCCTGTCATGCAGTGTACTCCTGCTGTACTTCTATTGTTGAGTGTGTTGGATCCGTGGTAATCCTGAACTGTAATGCTCCAGAACTATTATATTTCTTCTTCTTCTTCTTTTTCCTTTACATTCCTTCGCCCGTCAGTGACCAGTGTGAAGGACCAGCGCTATCAAAGCTCAGGCACTTTTGGAAGAAATATAACTTAATTGCATCCATCTGATTTACAAACCAAGCATGCAGAAGCCACATAATACAATAATTACGAGATTGTTCCACTGTGCAAAAACTCCCAATCCAGACGGAAACTAGCAAAAAGTCAATCGTTTTTTCACTCTGTGCTCCTTATTTAGAGAAAAGTTGTTGCTCCGTCTGATTTTTCACTCTTGCTTCGGCCTGTCTCTAATCGTGAATCATACCTGACATATATTTACTCGCATGACTCTCTATGCTTGAAAACATTCCATCACTGTATTCATAATCTGTAATTGCATGAGTGAGGTTGCTCACCTACACATGTCCTCTCATTCTGCCCAAGTTGCAGCCCCGCCGACGGGCAGAGGCAGCGAATCTCCCCCTGAACTTCCTCACAGCCATACTGACAGTGAGCAAGAGAGCATGTCCTGGAATCTACATGCAATAACACGAAAAACACACATTTAACATATAAATGCATATAAGTACATACAGTATAAGTGCAAACTTGGCAACTTTGATTTTCTTTGTGTTTCCACTCAGGGTATGCATAAATGATATGACTCACTGGCGCAAGATCCATCAGGCATTAAGGTGTAGCCATTGAGACAGTAACACTTGTAGCTTCCATAGCTGTTCATGCAGCGGTGCTCACAGGGACGAGGCTTCAGGCCGCACTCATTCAGATCTAGAAACAAGAGTCAACCTCGTTTTTCAAACACCCTCTCTGCTGAAACCCAAGAATGCAAAATTGAACTGAAATGCTTTTATTTAAACACAAGAGATAAAGATATGCTTGGAGTAAAACATATCTAAAATTAGCTCGTAAATCAAGTTATCAGCTGCGAATGCAATTATCCTGTACCCAGTTCGACCCATGTTTTCCAGACCCTCTTCCCCGACCCCAAATACCAACCTTGACTACACGTCTTTCCGGTGTATCCTGGGAAACACTTGCATTTGTTGGGGCCAACACATTCTCCGTGCTTGCAGTCGTGCTCACACTGAGCTGGTAAAACATTTAAGATGGAGAAAATACCACCAGAATTATCCGTGGTTTGAGAGTGGATTATAGTTAAACCACACATTTCTTTCACGCAGACAAGGTTTTTCGATCTAGACTAGTCATTTTCTCCACATTCTCTGGGTTAGGAAAATACCTTTCATGAAAAGAATAACAGTGGTCAGGATATTGTGCATTGTGGCAGTACATTTAGATTCTCTCTCTAAAAATATACATGTTGCTCATTCAAAAAGCTTTATGTGTAAGTTAGAAAAGTCTCCTATCGATATGAATATTTTGCATATATGTGATAAACCAGTTTCTGAATCCATCTCACCCTCACACTGCCCTTTACTGTTTTTCTTCCAGCCATAGCAGCACTCCAGCCTCCTGCCATAGCGACACACACCTGCTTGGTTTCCAGTAAGGACTTGTCGGATTTCCCTTGTAGAAAGAGAGAGGAGGAGGAAGGTAAGATGTGTAATTTTGCTGTCTTAGCTAAATTTATAGCCCACCCTGGTAAACACGTGAAAAATCAGATTGCAAATTTGGCCTTTAAGCTTAATCTTATCACAACATCCACAATGAAACACTAATGACAAGTTCTCTAAGCTCTCCATATTGCAGATTCTCAGCCATCCTTTTCTCCTAATTTTGTTCCCAGTGGTACTTAAGAAAAACAAACAACCTAAATAAAGTGTCTCCTCACAGGCTTGCTCAGTGATAAAAGTGGGGCTCCCTGTGGAGCAGCAGCCAGCTGACAGGATGTAGGCTACAGATGGGGAAAAACACACTAATCAAACACTTCCTGCGTTGCACATTGATACCTTCTGCACAACCATATGTCCTCCCTTTTTTTTCTACTCTACCTTGATCTTCCCCTGACACCAATTTCTGGCAGCGGATGAGAATTTACTGTAAAGTTATTCTCAGAGAGTCAGCATTGCATTCAAAATAACCTGCTGCACATATAGATTATATTGCATGTGTGTATTTTTAACCTGTAAATTCAATTAAGATGTGATGGTTGACTTTATGAATATTGAAATCCACGTCACAATCTCACATCCAAATCTGACTTTTTAGCTTTCAGCATCATTATGTCTACATTTAAGCTCAGTGCCAAACTCTGATATCCCAGATGTTTCGTCGTCGCAGGGGAAGCATCCTATAAGCAGCTTCGGCTCCAGCGGGACTGGAGGAATCTGAGACTTGATTGAAATCAACCAGAATAGCCCACAGGAGAGGGGCTCCTAAGTGTGACAGGTGCTCTTCACTTATTAACAGTTGCTGTGCCACATTTAGCTGACACACTGTCATCGCTCACACAGTCCTGTGCTGGCAGGGGCAACAGTGCGTAACATCTTAAAACAACAGTCTTACCAGTAAAGATTTAAAACACATAATTCCAGGTAAATTAGGGGGGGTTCAAGTTACTTATTAAGCTCCTCTTGAAATGGAAGCATGAAGAGGAACCAGCAGTTAAAATTGCAGTAATACCTTTTTTTGGCTACAGGAAGTGGGCCAAATTGTATATAATCCAATTGCTGTAAGTGACACTTTTGGGTTTTTTATTGGTGCAAGTGTATTTCATCATTGCTATCTACAGCTGCAACCATTTTGATATTTGACTAATTGGTTTTGTAGTTTTTTAAAGAAAAAACATCAAAATTCTTTGATTCCATCTTCTTAAATTTTAATATTTTTGGTTTCTTTTCTCCTCTATGACAGCAAACTGACTATTTTTGGGTTGTGGACAAAACAAGACATTTGAAGACGCCATCTCGGGCTTTGGGAAACACTGTTCATGATTTTCTGACAGTTTATCGACCAAACAACTCATCGATCAATTGAGAAAATAATCAACAGATTAATCGAAATTGAAATTTAATAATTTTTTGCAGTTCAATATAAAGTTTATAATTCATAGAAATCAATCTGACATGATCCTGGAAGGTCTTTTTAGTTCTTATCTGATCAAATATCCAAGTAAAGTTTACACCTGTTGCAGGTTTAAAGGGGCAGGGGAAATTTAAACTCAGAATTTGAATATTTACAATATGAATGAGATAATAATACAAACACAGTAATATTTATTTTTTTCCATAACTGAATAAACAAGCTGTTCTCAGAGGAAAATAAGGTCCCCACACTGTTTGAAGCCCGAAAGGTGGCAGGGTCCGCCACATATAAACAAAGTAAAACAGTATGAAATTGTGTTGTCCTTTAAAGTCAGTTTGTTTATTCAGTTTATTCAGTCATGAAAACAAAGAGAGCTTGTTTTGTTTAGTTTGTTTCGGCATATAAATCAGTAAAGATCAATGAAGATCTTTCTCTTCTGATCAAAATGTATTCCCCAAATCTACATAGTGGACCTTTAAAGGTAGAAACACTACGACATCAAACACTGCATAGTTCATTGACTTACCTATGAGCTTCTGTGCTCCGAGAGGAGACGTGGAGCAGGAGAAAAAGAGCACCGACAAAGGTGAACGGCTGCATGTCTGTGACCGCGAGCAGCCGGAGAGCTTTGTTTCCCACGGGGGGCTGACTTTGGTTTGCTGAGAGCTTCGACTATTCCTCCTGGGGGCTTATACGCTCATTAAAGTGCTTAGACAGGAACGGGTCTTAGTTTCACAAAGCACACCGGATTTCATGTAATTTCAGAGCACAAAGTCAGAGTCTCCTTCAGGGAAAAAAAATCTCTCTCGCTCTCTCTCTCTGTCTCTCTCACACACTCTTTTCACTTATACTCTACGTCCCATAATCTTGCTTCCTCTTCTTCTTCTCTGAAATTCCAGACACTTAAGTGACACACGGTGCATGGTGAGGGATAGGTTGCGACTTTTGGAGGTAGGAGTGGGTTTGTACAGGGGGTGGAGATTATGTTTAGGGGTGCTCCTCTCTTCACTGAAACCCTATACAAGACCACATGGAAGTCTTCCTGTGGATCACTAGCTGGAAAAAGGAAAACTCATACTGTTGATGTCAAATGCAGTGTAGCCTATTGATCTTATTTTGAGTCTTTTCTGAGATAACATGAGCTTTACGTGCACATTTGTTGCTTGATGGTGAGCCCATGTTGTATTTTCTTGGGGGGGGGGGGGCGGGGATAATTAGGTATATCAGCTAATTGTGGAACTCAGACATGCTAAGGCCTGTCATTAGCAGCTCCGGTCGGCTTTGATGTCTTTCTCACAGGTAGCACATAAAGCTTTGCTCTCTCACACATGCTAACTCCAAGTTCAGCCGTAAAAACTTTTAATGAGTTTTCACGCTTTCAAAGTCAGCTCCAACATCTGGTCCCGGTCCTCTGTACCCTTATACAGGGACAGGTGATGTTGTGGGAGCTCTCATGTTTGTGCAGTATGACAGAGGTCATTTTTGCACTTTCATTTAATATCATTTACACATTTACAGACTGCATGTCTGCCCACTGACGCATTGTTCAAGGAGGCTTAAAGGAAAAGTTCACCCACATATGTAAATTCATTACTGACGCTTATGCAGTCAGAAAGTCTGGTGAAGTTTCTGGAGCTTCACAGCAAAACAGTGTTGCAACAGTCTCCTAAACAAATGAAGTAGCTGCAAAAAAAACATAAAATGGCTCCATAGAGCTCGTCCGGCTCCATCCAAGTCTCTGGAAGTACCAAGAATCTCATGGCTTCCAAATACATGGATTACGCTGAACATGCTGTGTGGAGCCATTTTATGTTTTTTTCAGTTGTTGTTTTTTTTTTTTTTTTACATTTTAATACATGCCCCCATCTACTTTAGTTGTTTAGGAGAATGCTGCAACACTGTTTTGCTGTGAAGCTCCAAAATGTTTTATGGACTTCAAAATGATTTGCAAACTGCAATGGAAACGGCTTTCAGATGAGAAGGAAGTCTGCAGTTAAACACTGTAGTTGAGGTCACCATACAAGTCTGTGATTATTTAGCCAGACATTCATTACTCATGTCAGGAAGCACAAACTTTACAAAAGCTCGCTAAATGTTGGTTATATTTCATTTTGTTTATACAGCGTGAGGTCAAAGCAGATAAAGTCCGGACATTCCCATTGTTGCACCCATTTATTGAAAAGATAATACACATTTGAGTTTGCTGTGCCACATCAAATCAGTAAGGCATGGACCTGATTCTGAGCTCTCAAACACTCCTCAGCAGAGGTGGGGAGATACACAACAGCAATTAAGATGGTCCTGAACTCATATCGGTGAATCTGCATGCAGCAATTCCTCAGTGCTTATCCAGGAGGATGCTAAGGAGGTAGAAGGTTTGGTTGCTGGGAAGAAAGCAGTGGTTGTAGCACTGCTGCATAGTAGTGGTAGTAGTGGACAGTGCCAATTAGCAAGATATTATGAAGTCTGTTAGGAGCTTAACTGATAGTTTAGTTGTCATGACCACAATCCAAGTAGTTTTACTGGTTCCAAGCGGTTTGTCCACAAGGACCACCTAGTTGTTATGTTGTAGTTAAATACAGTATAATTGAAAGGTGTTTGGGACAAATTGAAAGGTGTTTGGGACAAATTGAAAGGTGTTTTGAACATGTGACATCGGAAACCAAAACAATGTTTTCTTTAACTGTAAGTGTGGTGGATAAGCCTGGTCGGATAATTGTCTACTTTAAGAGGTGAATATGAAAAACACTTCAGTGCGTTGAGAGGATCATTTTTAGAACCAGCTGACTTTTACAGGCCTTCTCCACTGCAGACATCTTAACTTGTCATAGCAGGAGAAACACAGGTGTTACTTATAACATTAATTTAGGCTCTGTTGTATTTAATGAGTCATGACAGTGGGCCAGCATGCACAAAAGCAGGACCCTGAAACTGAAGCAGCTGAATATAATTGAGCCATTATATGTTTATTATTTCACTGCGGTGCTTTTCCTACAGTGACTGCCCCCCAAGAAATCTATTTTAGAAGGATCACCATGTATTTTTAAAGAAATGTAATCAAGAATTATTTCAACCAAAAAAAACAAAAAAAAAACGTCACCAGGTAACAGAACGTTCAGTGTATTTTTCTTCTGGACAGAAGCAATGTTCTTTAATACTCTGACTCTGATTATTCTTCCATGACAGATAGCGGTTTATTTTGGTTCACAGTGAAATTTATGAAACGTGACAGAATGATAATCTAGGGAATGAAATAAGAACTGCTTTCTCACAAAACAATGCCCCGTTGTGTTGTTTTCTGTACAGTGTCAGGCTCCAATCTGTGATACTGCTTTAAACAATAAAGTAATTGTTCACATACACCACTGTACATGACATTATGTACAGCAACTACGTTCTTGCATCATATAGTACTTTTTTATAGTACTACATTTGATGCTATCTTAGGAAGAGTTCTTGTGCTATATAATAACACACACAAATATATGCACGCATTTTCCTGTGTGTCCCATTTCTAGTCTGCAACCTGAGTCTATATGACTGACATCTCAAGCATGTGGGCCATGCGTACTATCAGAGTTGTTTCCTTGGTGCTGCCATGTCAGGCTGTGTGGGCTCTGTGCTGGGGTCGGTGTCGGGTGAACCTGCTGGAGCCATTATTCTCACTGCAACAGCACCATCTTCTGTCTATAAGGAAGCCCTGGCATTTGAGACCAAGGCTGTAACTTTCATCTAATGGGATTTCTATGTACCTTAGTGACAGTCATATGTGTATATATTTTAAATTAATGAAAAAACATAAGGATTGTTTAATTTGTGGTAGTTATAAAGCATACCATACTGATTGATTTGTACAGTTGTTATACAGTATAAAAATGAGTTTTTACAAAAGTCTGGCCAAACAAATTTAGCTTTGTAGCACTAGTATTAAACTATAGAACATCTTGCAATGGGATCACACTAGACGCGGCACCCGTCAACATGTTCACGGTCTGACCCATGACTATTTTGTTTTGCAGTTTTCAGCGGTGATTCACAATGAAAATGTTGGAAGTGGAATTCAGCAGAATGTTTCCTTACTTGTAAAGTCCTAGACAAATAATCAATTAAGATAATAGTTTTTGACCAAGAATAAACAAACATAATACATTAAAACAACCTAAAATTATCTCAAGCAGGTTGAAATGAATATTTAGTACTTAGTTCATCAACAGTAAATCTGATTTTTGACATATTGTCACACTGCATCACTAACTTTGATCTTAACACCAACTGTATGACACATTACTGTCCCACAAAATCACAAGAGGGTGGAGATGATGTTAATGATTGAAGTTTTCTAAGCAGCCATTTTACTTAAAGTTTACTCAGATTACTCAGTACTCATCAGGTGGACCACGTCCATCTTCAAACTCACCATTTATTTTGATCTCAACGACACGCATGTGAAGTTTAACGACTGCAACAGACCTACTGAGGGCCAGGGGCGTAAAATGTGAGGGGACAAACGCCCAGAACATGCCCATCTACAACTTGGCCTTCATTTTCATCTCATTTACACAACTGTAAAGTTTCTTGACTGTGTCTTGCACAGTTGTGATGCTAGTTAACTTATAACAATACAAGGAAATTTACTGTATTATGTTACTGTAGTATTAATTTAGTGTCTGATTTGCACCTAGTGTAAATAAAACATGTCTTAAAGTGATTGTTCAGGTCTTTTGATGTGGGGTTGTATGGGGTGCTTATCCCTAGTCAGTGTATTACCTGCAGTAGATGACTGTCTGCTCTCCCCCTATGTGGAGAAGCAGCACATAGCACCGACAGCAAGACGTATTTTAGCCACCTAAAAAAAAGGCCCACCTATAAAGAATATATATATCCTTTTAGGTGTACACTATATTTTGAACATTTTTGGCACTTTACACTGCCATCAGACAGCCTAGTAATACAGTGTGGGGCAGGCACAGCTGCACTTGAGCATAGGAATATGGACTTTTGGACTGTACGGTTGAGGGAATGTAGTGCCAAAGGAAAAGACTATCTGAAAATATAGTGTACACTTAAGCGGATATATATTTGTTTTAGGTGTGCCTTCTTTTAGTTGACTACAATACGTCTTGCTGTCGGTGCCGTTTATCAGTACAATGCTCTGCTTCCCTGTGCTACATGCTGACTCTTTACTTTTCTTCGATTCTCTTTTCTTCCAGGAGAGGGCAACATAGGTTAGCACTTGCCAACACATGTAAAGAGCCTGGAGATAGACAAAAGGCCATATGCTGCTGCTAAATACTTAGCTGCTTTGTCACCTGGAATGCAGATGTATTTAAACACTGCAGGTTTGGCTTGTGGTTTAATGGCTACAAAGACCTGAACAGAAACCTGAAAACCAGAAAACTGTTTGTGAGTGGAATTTTAGCAGTGGCGGTGCTCCGTCTTTTTTTCTCTCACCAGAGGTCCCTGTCTGTCAGACTATCACAGACTTCTTTGTGTTCTGAGTGAGAGTACAGTTTCAGACACATTATAAAGAGAGGTGGTTATTGATGCATGAATGTTTTACTTTGCTGTTTCCTGTAGCTATTAACATGCAGTTCTGAACGGTAAAGGGTTTGATTCATCATGTTTTATTTACAGTATGTTTTAAATTTAGAATCAACTCACATTATTTCATGTATTGACTTTTGTTTCTTTCTCCCTTATGTTTTAAAACTGGCTGCAAGTAGTGCAGCACTTTGTTGAGGCAGCTTCAGGAAGTGTGCCTCCCCACTTCCTGGCATGCACTCAGGCCAATACTCTCCTCTCATTTAAATCGACTCAAGGCTTGCAGACACAAGTCGATAAAGTTATAATTTGATAATGCAGCTGATACCGGGATTAGCAGACTCCAGTAGCCCCATTTTATCCCCACCCCTTCCACCCAGCTGCAAGATGCATGCGCCTCTTTGAAGAAGTCAGTGGCCCCTACGCGGTCACATATATTCATTCACTTAGAGGCCCTTACCGTGGCCCCTGGCACACTGAGCAAGGCTTTTACTATAAAAGGAGAGACATGGCTGTTGAGAAGTTATTTTGAAAGTGATGTGTGTACACAACCACATCCTGCCCTGAGTGGGAGACGAAATGAGCAATGAATGCTCTGCAGAGAACACTGACTGCAGTGAAAATGGGCCACTGCTCATCAGACACATTCGAACACTGCTATCTCATCTGACAGATGTTTATCTAACAGTCACATTTGAAAAGGCTATTATTGGTGCCCTCTAGCCATCTTGCTTCAAAGCTTCAATCTCCAAAATAACACATTTTCTGTTCCATTACAGTTACTTGATCAATTGTGAAATACTTTTCGGGAAAGATCTGTGCAATAGAGCCGGGTGAGCTGTGACTTCCTCCTGCAATTATAGATGTGACCTTGAGAAAGCTTTTTTACTACAACTCTAACTGGAGTGTCTGTCATGCACACTCAAGGACAGAAAATCTACTTTTATACAGGGCAACATTCTGATATTTATATTTCTCACATTAGGTGTCCAAAGAAGCCTCACCTCTGCTACTTCAAGGTTCATTTTTGTGCTTTTGTCCTTTCCTTGACCCAAAAGAAAGCTCCTGTAATTTGGATTTAAGAGTCCAGGTGCTCCTCCTGGAACATCTGCTGCCCACACATTACACAATGACAGGCTGCTGCTAAGTGAGGTTGAACCCAATGCAACCAGAGAGTCATACCTTGGGGGATTCAGGCAGAGATCACACAGACACTTTCACCCCTTAATGTGACGGGTGTGACAGGCTTAAACGCAGGCTTCGGCCTCAGCTGGATGCCTCCTCGCTCTCCTCACATTAATAATATAGCAGCAGCAGCAGACACAGTCGTGCCATGCTGTGAGGGTGGCTTGATGGGGAAGCACCAGACATCTCAAGAGGGTTGATGTGTGGCTCGCCGTTATTTATTAATGGGCTTGCCTGGTCAGAGGCATTACAGTGGCCTATTAAATCTGTCACAGTCGCAGCAAAGCTCCCATGCTGCCCACTCTGCTGCTGCTGCAAAGCTGATGATATTGCTTCACTGAACTATATCCGTTGTACCACAGTCTTCCTGTATTACAGGGGGAGACCAGCCTTTGTCTGATGCAATAATGCTGACTTTTCAATATTCAGATTGATGATTCATTCTCCTCAGTGGATCCTGACCAGACCTTAGACACCATCACAAATACTGTATACATAACATGTCTGCAGATGTTTCAGTATGTTTGTTGACTTCCATTTCTTCAATTCTGTGGCTAGTTAATGGGGAACTTCCCCAGTGCACCTGCCACATGACTAAATTGAAATCCATGTCCCTTTTAAACAGCCTGTTTTGTTAACCTCCTTTACAGATGAGCTTTAAAGGAGACATATTATGCTCATTTTCAGGTTCATAATTTTATTTTGGGTTACTACTAGAATAAGTTTACATGCTTTAGTGCTCAAAAAACCACATCAGTTTTCTCATACTGTCCAGTTCTGCAGCACTGTATCTCTGAAATACTTTGTTTTAGCTCCTCTCTCTTTAAGCCCCCCTCCTGAATACCCAGTCTGATCTGATTGGTCAGCTCACGCACGTATGAACCAACATCGCTAACAACAACAGAGCAGCTGTGCTAAATCAATTCTTGTGTGCTAAACTAGTTGCCTGCCACAATTTATGCAAACATGTGACATGGTGACATAGTGTGATGTCACAAAGTCACAGAATTAAAGGCGTTTCAGGAGCAGTGTTTTCTGTTGGAGATAGGAGCTTCTGTTGGTACAGACTTTGACCTGAAGGAAAGGGAAAAAAGCATAAAAGGTCTCCTTTAAATACCGTCGATTTGGGTTGGTGATGGCACAACTCACCAACTCAAAGCCTTGGCATTTGAAGACATGGGAATGAGACTCAACCACCAAATATCTTTCTCCAGAATCACTTATTATACCTAACCTACCTAACATTTTTTAAACTTTTCTTTTCTCAGGTCCTAATCCTTTACTTTTTTGTCACTAATGCTCCTTCCTGCTTTAACCTTTATGTTTGCTGCATTCTCCTCATGCTACACATGCCAGGAGATCGTAGTTAAAGCCATCATTTGTTAAATTACCTCTGGGAACCGTCACAGGCTTTGTATATTCTCTCTTCGTAATGCAAAACAAACTTTTCCATGCTGCTATTATCAAAGCTATAATTAAGGAACATGTTATTGTGATTATGAGGCCTCTTGCACAGTGATACAGTTTTATACTGTGGCTACAGTTTGCATCGTTCATTGATGTCTGCAGGGGTTCAATTTGCCATTTAACCTTTTTAAAGCGGTAAAACCCAAAGGTCAGAGTTTAAAAAACTTCCCTTTATTCTTCCTAAATGGGGATGTGCATGCTGGATATAATTACACAACTATGTACTCTCTGAGCATTCTATACATCACCTTAGTGGAGTGAGCATGCATATGCGTGCCTAACAGGATAAGACATGCTGCAGTATCACTTTTAACCTTCACCGTGTGAGTGCACAAGAGTTTTAATGTCCCTGCTTTATCGCAGGGGTTATAGGCTCCAGAAATATAAATGTCTGTGCTGTTATTATAGACTTTTGTGGTCATCAGCACAATGAAAACAACCAGATTTCATTTCCTGTTTCTTGTTAGAATAAGCTTTGTAGCCTTAGCTGCAGGGATACACAAAGACAGGGATAAAAAAAAAGAAAGTCTCTAGTAATGAACTGTGGTTTGTATACACTATATTAGTAAGCTGTGAGGTATGAGCAGATTGTATGTTTTGGTGTTATATACATACACAATTATGTAACTTAAAGGGACAGTTCACCCCAAAATCAAAAATACATATTTTTGTTTTACATGTAGTGCTATTTATCTGTATAGATTATATTGGTGTAGGTGATGAGAAATACAACAGCGACAAAGACAGGAAGGAGAAAAGTCACAACAAGACACATAAGGATATAATCTACAAAATAAAACAGAAAATGTCTAAACCGAACCATGATACTATCAAATTGAGTGGAACTAGATGTGACCTCTTTCGACCAAACTACACCATATGGCTGCACAGAAGTGAGCACGCATCTACTCATGGTAGCGAGGCTCATGCTCATGACAGTGATGGATCTAAACATGCATATAGGCATACTCCTGAGCTAAGCTGTACTGCAAGCTAGCTTAGTTGGTGTATAAGCTAGCCTCTCGTCCATGAGCAGAAGCACACTTCCTCCTGTTCAGTGATACGGTTGATGGGTGTACTTTGGGAGAAAGAAAATAATCCCTACATGAAACTGTTCACAACAAGGTCTGTGGATTATCCTGAGTAACCGGGTCATAATTTCTGGAAAGATTTTCAAATATAATTTTTTGTTGCTTTGAGTGCCACAAGCTGAGTGCCAGCTAGTTCCATTATATTCCACAGAAGGCAGTATCTCTGGATTTTTTTGGGGTGAACTATTTCTTTAACATGCATTTCTGTTTGGCTCATATTTGCATAATGTTTCAGATGTGAGCAGACAAGAATAAGTCTTGTATGTGACACCTACATGTTCCTCTGTAGCCGTGCACAGCATGAAGCAGAAACAGCCTGCCGCAAAAGGAAGAGAGAAAATGTCAGAAATAGCAGAAGTCGGAAGTTACAGTTCAAAAAAACAGAAACAGGCTTTGTCTCGATGGCTTCCACAGACCCACTTTGAGCTGTTCACACACACACACACACACACACACACAACCACACACACACAATCTCCAAGTGCTTATCCACATTAATTAAGGGGAGATCAAACCATTCTCAGACCTGATCTAAATGCCATAGCTTTAGTCGGCTTGTTTCACAACAAGCTCTCTAGACAACTGCAAACACTGAACAACCGCAGACCACATTAGATGTAACTGGAGTTTGCCTGCTTTTATGAAGATATCACAAACGAAAACATGGCTGCAGGCGTTTGCAAAGGATACACGCTGTATGTGGCCAGGCCTATTGGTGCAGTGATAGCTAAGCACATTCCTCAGACGGTTTTCATCAAGCTGTCTCAATCCAGGTTTTGTGTCTACTTTCAGTTAACTTTGCTCCAGACCATTGCATAGTATTGAATAACAGCAGTATTGCACATGCTTGCACAACACAAACAACAAACAAAGAACCTGCTTAACACATAGTCATACATGTTACCTAAAATAAGTTTTGTCAGCATCACAAGTTCTCAAATTACACAAATAGACTCCTGCACCACAGTTTCACACATCAGAAGTACATTGGGCGCTTCTTCTGGTTCACTTACACATTAAGCATGCTGTTCTGTACATTGTGCAACTGGTACACAATGTTCTTTACCTCTGCTGACATTTCAGCCAGTTCATACTGATGATCATATGACAAGCCGTGTAAAATCCTGGCAAACAAAGAAACACCCCGTTGACATCTTTGTAAGTTACTTAAAGTCTCTACAAACACTTCTTTATTTACCTGCAGCTTATCTGATCTGATCTGATGACACTTATCTGCATCTTCAGTTCAATTTATGAGCAACACGATGAACAAGTTCCTCTTCCTGACTTGCCATTGCAAATTCAGCAATGAGGAATCAGATCAGCAAAATCTTAAGTTTTTTTTAAACACTATTTCAGTCTGTATATGCTGTAAGGCCTCCAGTATAGTTACTTTGTTAGTTTTGCTTCTACAGTATGGCCCTGCAGCTTTTTAACCACATCCTGTTACACACCTTTGAAACTTCTGCGTTCAGAGCTCACACAAACATGCTCATGTATCATACAGAAACTCTGTAAATCTGTGAGATGTGAAGGAAATTTACCAGATACAGACACATTATAACAAGACCGGTGTACTAAGGAGTGATAATAATCTGTTTTTAATGCCATCTTAAAGTTCCCATGAAGTCAAAATCACTTTTTGAATGTTTTTTTATGTTTTTTTTAATGTTTCTTTTTTTTTTTTTTTCACATATGTCTTGCACCGTATCTCACCTGTACATCAGTATCAGGCCTAACCGCGCCAAAGCTGCCAAGCTGCCAAGCTGCCAAGCTGTTTTGTAGGTATTCTTAATGGTATTTTAGAGTTTGTAACTTCCTGGAAACACACAATGCACAATATGGATGTATAAAAAGAAGGACGCTAGAGGAGTGTGATTCTCGTGACCAGACTTCATGGGTTACTGCACAAAAATACAACTTTATAACTTTATTCAGTGATTTGGGTGAAACTGGCTCATGTTTTATGGAGACAATATCTGCTGGTTTTCCCTCTGCTGCCCTCGAGTTGCTCTGTCTGTTAGCTTGTTGTTAAAGTAACTGCTAACAAACGTACTAAAAACCAGCAGCTTCTCATGAGCGCCTCCAGACCAGGGCTGTGTGTGGCCTCTGAGAACGAAGACAGAAGCCACTTATAGTACCAAGGTGATGTATGGATTTTCCTGGTAGACAGATACCGGTAGCTTTGCTGCTAAAGTAAACGCTAACTGCTACTAAATGTAGTTAGCTGCCGTTAGCTCAGTAAGCTATCCTTGCTGACACAGCCCCGGGTTGCCAGGAGTCAAACCTGGCAAGAAAACCACCTCAGTACTATATTCCCTTTGTCCAATTTGCTGTTCTGTCCTGGTTCAGCTGTGTGTTAGGGGGTGGGGTGGGGCCTAATGTACATTCTTACAAAACTTTAACCTAGCACATTGTAAGAGCTCAAAAATGTCTTAAACATCATCTCAGCGAGCAGATAATCCTGTGTAGACAGTGTAATAAGCAGTCTAGAGAGCCGTACTGCAAGTTAGAGAAACATCAATGTGACTGCGCAAGTGGGAGGAGGAGAGGTTGACACATTGTCGAGCTCTGTGGATTTGTCAAGAGCATTTTCCTGCTCTGGTATGATGATGTGTACACATGGTCTTAACTGCAGGGCAACATCATTAGCAGAGCTTTGGTTCTTTGTGACCAATAACAACAATCACAACAATGATGTATCAAAGCCTTGTCCTATTATTCATGGGAAATACTGGCAGAGGTCTGTCATGTGATTACTAAGACAATATATGACAGTGAAAAACAAAACTGGAGTGTCGTTTTTATGAGATGCTGCAGAGGTCTGACTCATTGTATGATGTTCTTGTCACTGCTTCAAACTCAACTTTAGTCTACACTACTGGACAGAGAGACACTTCCTGAAGAGGAAACCGCTTTGTTTCCTCTGACTAAAAGTTGTGACTGTGACTATGACAAAGCATCATCCACACAAACTAATGTGGTAAACAAAGGGTAGATAAAAAAAGACACCACAGAGGAGACAGCTGCACAAGATAAAAGCCATAAAGTGCATCTGCCTATTTACTTAATAACTGGATGTCCCTGCAGAGGACGTCCATTCATGTATATGATGCTGTGCGGCCCACACTGCCAAATCAAAGGACCATTTACTCAGCATCTGCGACAGAAGGACAAAGCCTGAAATTACTGCATATGCACCTCAGCATTTTTTGAGTTCTACCTTTCAAGCATTTCTCTGAGCTTGAACTAATGTCAAGACAAGGATATTCATTATGCAGATTTATCACTGGACTGATTTTTATAGTTCTGTCTAAAAATGTATCTAAACATGAATCAGTCACTCCGCTGATGAATATGACTTGAAAGCTCATCTCAAGAGTCTACCTCTCTCTAAATCTCTTGTCAGTCCTGGCTGCAGATGTCAGATACTTCGCTCAGCTGCCAGCTTTAAGGCAGCATGTCCGAGACTCTGCTCTTTCTCCAAACTTTTTCTGCACAACAACCTAGAACACTCACTTCCAGTGCTAACATCACATGATTACTGCCACACTGTCTCCCCCTTCAAACACATGCACACTGGCCTCTCACTTCACACTTATTCTTCTCACTTCCTGTCTCTTTTTTACACATGATCACTGTTATCGTTCCAGCTCAAACCTTCATTTTGTTCTCTGTATTCACTGTGTGCGACACAGGTTGTAGCACTGAAGTTATTGCAACTTGCACAATGTAGGGTGACGTATACCGTTTACTTCCTCTCAACGCTACAGCAGCATTACCTTGGCCTCCAACCTTAGTGATCACAGTGCTTTTTCAATATTCAGTTAGTAAATTCACTTTTAACACTTAGCTTGTATTGACAGTACTTACCATTTGTTTTTGTATATAGTGCTTTGGTATTTTTGATCATTTTTATACTCACCTCACTAGTGAGGTTAGCCAGCCAACTAGCCTAGCTGCTAAAATGAAGAAAAGCACAGTCATGGTCATAAGCACTTACTGCTTTTGCAAGACAGTGTACGTCAGCCACTTTAATTTTGGCCAGCCGGTGAGCCATCATAGCTGTCATTATCAGGTTATAATGAGAAAAATTTATTGATATAACAAGATGTTTTTCTTGCTATAACAATTAACTATTTATTTCATTTCAACGTGAAATGTTTAATCTTATAACGTGATAACTTACTGTTCTACCATAACATTTCACATTAAGACTGTACTCTGTTTAAAATATCCATGACTGTAAATGTTGTTAGCTTGTTAGCTGAGTTAGCAGTGCAGCTAGCCAGACTACCAGGGGGTAGTTGTGCTGTTTTTTCTCACATTCATCACATCCATCACATTATTAGATACTGATCCACTTTCCTTTTTCTGGTGTGGCATTATGCTTCTATAATAAACAGCCATAGTAACCTAAAGTTAGCTAAGCTATGAAATCCATCTAACGTTAGTGCTACACTGAGTGACTAGCTAACGCTGCTAACTGTTATCTGAGAAAAAACAATGCTGTTACAAAGTATGTATTCAAAGCTAACTTTGAAAATGAAGTAACTAACTTCAGGATGAAAAAAGCACTGTGATCACTAAGGTTGGAGATGAGAGTAATGATACCAGAGACGGTACTTTGGAGTTGACAGGAAGTAAACAGATTGTGCAGGTTGTATAACGGATGTAGGCCACTCTACAAGTAGAGAATTCTTCCTGCTCATACGTACATACACAATGTACATGAGTCTGTCATGCTGAAAAGGGGGGTATTTGGGTTGCCAGCCTCACAGCTGGTGAGCTAGTGAGCTCACCAGGGTGACTCTTGCAGCTGAGGGGTTGCATGCACATGTCACATTGAATCACGCTATGCTGCGTCTCCGTCATAGCACTCGGGCCACATCTGCCCAGCTAAGCAGACTGCAAAAAAATCAACGGCAGCGAGGCAAAGAAGGAGCAGCTCTTTCTTCCTGGAATACGTTGTCTTTGTGTAACTGTGCTTTGGTTGTTGACGTCTGTCTGATGTCACAGTGTAGAGAAGACATTAGAACATTTACTGCACAAGGGAGACAAAAAACAGTTGAATAAAAAGATAGTTTTGTTTTTTTAAAATTTATTTTCATTTTTGAGTTTGTTTTAAGACTACTCAAATATTTCAGGTAGGTGTGCTACAAAGGAATTTTGTCTCCTGACCTCAGTGTTTCTAAAATCCAGGCTACTCACCAGCATGTAGTTTCACTAGTTGTACTCTTTCCTCTTTTTCACTTCAGTTTGTCTGTGTCTCACATATGTTGTCACATGCTTTTCAAGTTTTCTGCTTTGCATCATTATGAAGTAAATGCTGCTTGCACAATGTAATGGATGTAGATTAATGAAACCATCTGCTTTTACGTTGGTCACCGAGAGAGGGAAGGGTTAACTGTCGATCCATTTTAAATATATTATAGACCAAGTGATTGAATAAACTCATGTTTTGTCCATTTGTTCTTGTTATTTGCGACTCTGAGGAAAACAGAAATGCTCCAGTTGTCTTTTCAACAGCAGAGACAACACTAAGGCCACTTGGAAACGCTAGGGGGGGAAAGTAAAACTTGTCCACTGCCACTTTAAGTCAGGTAGTTCTTATGTTTCACATTATGACCTATGAGCCTTTTTGACTGCCACCCTTGTCATGTAATTCTGTAGGACTAACACCATGAAATGCAAAGTGCATTCTCAACTAAGTAGGTATTTACTCTTCACTACTCCGAGTAAAGGTTAACAGCCCTTGGAGAATTAGAAACAGGTCAGGCTACTCTGCCTTTGTGTTTGCTCTTTTAATCAGGTTTCAAATGGCCGTCTTAGATTTTAAACAGCTACAAAGATTTTCCAGAGATTCCTATTAAAATCTGCACAAGATAAATATTTGTGTATCTCTGCGAACTGATCAGATTGTAAATATCTCCCCTCTGCCACAAATCTCAAGTCTAGCACAAGGCACGTTTCTGGGAGTTTCTTTGTCACACATAGCAACCATTATGGTGTGTCACTGGATTGGCCAGCTCACACCCTCAGCTTTTGTGTCTACCTATCACACAATAGCTGCACTGCTTTTTCCCACCGTGGCTATGATAAAGAAGACAAAGATGAATTGTCCTTTCCTCGGTGCACTCTGAAACGAGAACATAAAGACGCTGAAATTCCTCAAACAGATGAATGAACATATTTGTCCCAGCTCCAGCTTCTTACCACACCCATGATTAATGGTGAAAATGGAGTAAAACTTGGATAGAAGGAAAAATTTTATCACCTCACATAATATTTAACCCCGTGAATACATGATAATGTGCATTTGATAAACTCCAAAGCAGTTTTTTTCTGCTTTTGTACTATGACCGACCTATATATGTTCATGAAAGTCTTGTCTTATATTATTCCTCTTCTTCATGTAAATATTCCTGAATACTCTGTTATTCTGCTATTATTCTATTCTGTTTCTCTATGCCAGTGAACAAAACAGATAACTAGACACATCCATTTGATGTGATGAATTATGTATATCTTGTCTTCTGTTGTATTTTTAAGAAAAAGAGGTTCTCCTACAGGTTGAAATAGTTTTCTGGCAGAAAAAACACAACAAGAAAAAATGCCAAGAAATACTCGAGATAATGCTCGATGTAAGCTAAAAATGGAAACCTTCAGTTGTGAATCCTCGTTTTCCTGTTGCACATTTACAAGCATGTCACAAACATGTTTTATATCAATTAACGAATTCAGGAAGTCATTTTATGTGATTTTACACACAACAGTGCACTCGTGGCTGTCTGTAATGAGCATGCTGAGGCCGTGATTTAGTCACAGTAATGCATTAGATGTTCCATTAGAGCAGAGCATACAATATTTGCTACATTGCACACCCTCAAAAATGCAAAGCTTGACATGAGAGACACGCCTGGGCAGGTAGACAATTTCCCCAGGGGGTTTCATGAGTCTCAAGCATTCTTCTGACCTGCACTGACTGAAGCAAACTAGCAGAAAAACGTTCTTTGGGGAGTTTTTCTTGTTCTACTTCACAGCCCCTCATTTTCACAGCTGAATATATGTTTCCGACAACAAAATACCAATTGATTTGATAGCATGCTCGGGTAAAGACACTGAAACTGTGAGGAGATGGAGCGACAGTATGTTCTGCCAAGTGTTATGAAAGAACCTGAATTATCACGTGAGGAAGAAAAACTATACATACAGCAAAGCCACCATCAAGAGAGAAGCAGAGGCTCAATATTGGGGCTCTTTTCTGAAATCACTGCTCCTTGCACCAATTTAGTGATTCTAGTCAACAACTGCTTGCATGGATACCAAATTATTTTTAGCTTGGAAGTCACTGAACGCATTTAGAGCTCTGAACAATACCATAGTCTCTCTCTGATCATGTGTCTAAAATCCCCTGTCTGCTACCATGGAAACAAGGTGGGAGTAAGACGGTCCAGGCGCACATGTGTTAGCTTGAACATGAGGAAGGAGCAGAGATGCAGAGATGAATTTCACCGAGCTGCTGTGAGATCCTGTCACTTCCTCCTGCATGTAAAAATAATGACCAGTACGAACAAGCCTTGTTTTTGCCCCTGTAGCATTTCCTGTTGAGAAAAAAAAAAAGCACAATGTCCCTTGTTACGTGAATTTACTGCTGTCGTAAAGGCTTGTTTATTAAAGGTGCACCATGTAGATTTGGGGAAGAAACTTCAATTAGAAGTCAAACTTCTTCATTGACTGATTTTTTTTTGTCTAAACGCACTAAATAAACAAACACTCTTTGTTTTCATGACTCAATAAACAAACTGGCCTTAAAGGACAACAAAATTTCATACTGTTTTACTTTGTTTATATGTGGTGGACCCTGCCACCTTTCTGGCTTCAAACAGTGTTCTGGGGACCTTATTTTCTTCTGAGAACAGCTTGTTTATTCAGTCAAGGAAAAGTTTCTGAATCAATATTTCTGAGTTTCTATTATTACCTCATTAATATCATAATAATTTAGTTCAGAGTTTGAGAATTTCTTCTCCAAAACTACATAGTGACCCTTAAAGGTTTATTGTATTTTGTTTATTGTATTCATTTTTTGCATTATCATATCAATCTCACTTTTGTTTACACTGTACCCTCCATCCAAACTCAGCCAAATTAACAGTGCATTGTTTTTGTTGATATACAGTATGGCCTCGTCTGGGGAGCATTACTCCCAGTGTGGTTTCATTCTCAAAGCGCATTACGTATGTAGCCATAGGCAGTCTCAGAGGCATCTGTGTTCTTCGTAGTAGGCTGCAGTCAGTCAGAGCCACAGCTGGTCCAGAGGGTGCCCGTCACAACACTGGCAGATGGCCTCGTGGTGCCTCAAGCCAAGTTCACCACAATCAGCCCTTAGTGTCATTTCAGAGCCATTTGCATCACTATTCGTGGACAGTTATCGGGTCTCGACTGGGAACACCCATATGAGCAGCGCCGATAGAAACTACAGTAAATATCTGAATATAAGAATGCTCTGCTTCTCACATGCACAAGGATCAGGTTTGATTTTTTTTTCTTTTCTTGCCGTGTCGTTGAGGAAGAAGCTGAACCCTCAGGCGGCATTCACGTTGTGAAGTTGTCAGGATAAATCTGTCATTTATCAGCATGAAAACATGTGGAGAGGGTGTAACAGGAGATAGCAGTGTCTTGTAATGTGTCGTATTGGCTGCTGTTTTCTCCAAAGCACACATTGTTAGGGGAGACTGAGGAGCTGTTGTGTGAGCAGACTGTATGTAAGAATGGTAGACGACTCAGAGGGGGTCAGGGGGCTGCATGGCTTTACAGATGTGTGTAAAAGTATAAATGTTTTGGCCTTTTTGGTGCTTCTTAAAAGGGCAAGTGAAAATCAAAATAAACTAGCATGTCCTCTTTCCCATGCTAAAAATGAGATTAAATGCAGCCTCATGGGAAAGAGGATGAACGTGAACTTGTGCCAATCCCTCAGCAGAGCCTATTGTTGTTACAGCACAGCTGCTACAGTCTAAAGACCCATTACAGTTACGTAATCTCTCTCTCTCTCCCCCTCTTCCCCACATGAGATACAGCTGTTGTCGCTGAGCAGCAGAATGAGGTAGAGCAGGTTCTCTTTTTTTTGTAACAGCCTCGTCAGTGCCTTGGTTAACACAATGACAGCACACAAAAATGAAGGCTTTGGTCAACTCAAAGCACTCACATTGTTACCCACTTTACTACAGTATGTTCACAGTCCTGGACGGGCAAATTTGTTCATACCTTTTTTAGTTTTTAAAGCTACACTGTGTAGTTTTGGGGGCCTACATCGTTTTCTGCCGACATAAACTAAATGAATAAACTCTCTTTGTTTTCATGACTCAGTAAACAAACTGGCCTTAAGGACAACACAGTTTCATACTGTTTTACTTTGTTTATATTTGGCAGACCCTGCCACCTTTCTAGCTTCAAACAGTGTTCTGGAGACCTTATTTTCTTCTGAGAACAGCTTGTTTAATCAGTTATGGAAAAAAAATAATTATTACCTCATATATATTGTAAATATTAAAATTGAATTTATTCTACAAAACTAAATAGTGCTCCTTTAAAAAAACTTTTCAGCACCACAGCAACAGGCTCTTGCTGTGCTTTTTCTGTTCCTGTTTGTGTATGAGAACATACGACCTCAGCTCAACCAGGTACAGGCTGTTCAGTATGTACCTATCACCATATTACAGTAAAAGGCATCCGAGGACACCCAGTTGACAGCAGACACGGTTCGTTCTCACCATTCATTTTTCCTAGCATTACATTTATGCTGTTCTACCAGCAGAGCATTTCTGAATGAAAATGGGTACACACCACTAAACTCTAATCAACAACTGAGATCTATTCGAGGAGTTGTCTTGTTTCACCAGGCAGGAGAGATTCTCAATTGCCTCTTTGCAGTTTGACAGTGGGAGACTGCTGTAACTACAGCTGGAGGCAAAGTTCAGTGATGCTTCCGCTAAGGGTTAGCTGAGCATGGACCTGGTGCAACTACAAGGAAGTGCACTAAACAGGATTCAACAGGACTTTGAGGCCAGTCCAGTTTTAAGCATTTTTGTCACAGCATGGTGCAAATGATAGTTTGCTCTGGAGTCAGAGTTGATGTTTAGAAACAGCTTAACTTTTTTCCCCCCTCAGATAGTCATTCCAGGAAGTAACACCTGTGTGGGTGGAGAAGTCTATTGAAAGACAATAGCTACCCGTGCAGACACAGCTAAAACTGCAAGTCAGTTTCTGATCTGTAAGGGTTCATGTTCCCCTTTGTAAAACTCCAATGTTGCTGTTAACTTAAAAATCCTGAAGTGTGCAATCCAAATGGACAAGATTTAGAAATTTATGCTCCAGCTTGTCTGTGGGATCAAGCTGCTCAAGCTTTAGCAGTGAGGATTGTCAGCACTTTCTAGGTCAGTTGTTACTTTACTGTGCCAGCACCAAAGACTGCTGCGTCGCCTACGAAATGTTCCCATGCTGTCACAGCCGCTTCATATTAAAAGCAGAATTTGCTGCTCAAAAGTAGTTCCAATAACCCTTCTAGGGGGAGCACACATAACTGACAATATATCAACCACAAGGACACATTAAAGTCAATTTACATTTTTTATTTTGCATATTTAACAAACTGGTGCATTCCAGATTTTACAAAAACCCTTAAACACTGCTTGTTTTTAGCATTCACAAGTGGCTGGAGCAGGGCTACAAATCACAAAGTGTAGGTCCCGTAGTTGTTTCATGGCACGACTGCTCTTCACCACCACCCTGGCGATGCAGCCAAAGCAACAGATGACCAGAAACCCATGCTGACGTCGCGCCACACTTCCTTACTGTACAGAGGGACATCTTGACAAAAGAGTCAGTGGCGAGGGTCGAACAGCCACCGTTTTGTCAATTAGTCAGCTTGAGATACAGGTTGGAAAGAAAGGGGGGTGGGGGGGAAAAAAAAAAAAGGCAGGTCTTGTGGAATGTACAGAGCATAGGAGTGCCGATCTGCATTATGCCGACTTCTCCTGTTCGATGACTGCAAAGGAGGAAGTAAAGTTTGCATGGTTAGTTCCAAAGGTTGTGATCGTACCAACTCAAATGTTCTGGGTTAAGGTCATTAGGTGCAACACATACTTTCTTTGGTTGGCAGTGTGTTTTTCTCCTCAGTCTCTGTCTTCTTCAGCTTGGACTTGTCGAAGGATTCGACTTCTGAGATGTCAGGCTTGTCACCCATGTCTGCGGAGGCTCTTAAAAAAATAAATAAATAAATAAATTAAGCAATTTGGTTTACACTGATCACGTGGAGGTCGCAATTAACAGCTTGATTGGCTAACATGAGTTAGGATGAAGACATTAAGGCAAAATAAACGGTGCATCTGCGCCCGACTAGAGAACAGCTTTGTGTCAGTTAGTGGGAGTGTGCAGTTCACGGACCACCGCCCTTTTTAAAGCAATCTAGATGTGCGTACTGCCTCAATACCAACCCCCCTATGGACAAACCTCGACTTAAGAAAAAGTGAGAGCACATGTAATATTAAGTTTTATTTAAGCTAAATAACAGACACAGCATGTAGCCCAATTAACTTTTAAGTTTCACAGACTACAAAGCAACAATGTTACACCCTTCAGTCATTCTGCAGCACGTCTTTGTTTAAACGCGTCACACTTTCGGCATTTTCTGATTTATTTGGGCAGTTTTGAACGCATCCTGCGCAGCTGAGACCGTTTGATGTCGAGGACAGGAAGGACATAGCGAGACGATGACTTCAGAGGTAATAAAGTCAAAAACCACGATTTAGAAATTCACACAGCAGGGCTAAAATAAAAAGCAGCCTCGAAACACACTAGAATATATATATAAATAAACATAAAAAGGCACTCACCGGGGTTTCAGTCACAGAGAGAGAGAGAGAGACAACAGGGTACACGTCGCGTCGGCGCAGGATCGCAGTGATGAGTCTGGTGTCAATCACACCTTAAATACTGCGCAGTATGCAAATAGTCCCCTGACGTCACGCCCACCGTCTCGGAAAACTCGCTTTTCTGCTACAAACATTGAGTGATAAGCGCCAAATGTGAAATATACCTTCGCCATATTGTACAGTAAGCCTGCGAGTCTGAGTCTGAGCTTTTATCTCAGGAAAACTATCTGAGTTTAATCAGCTGCGACCACCTGCGTCAGATTAGATAAGCGATACATTTGATTTATCCATTTTCTCCTGTCTTTAGTGTTGTTGCAGTCACGTCGGTTCAAAGTGTTTGTTTATGACACAAAATGATCTAAATGTAGGCTACAAAGAGATTTAGGAGTAAGGCACTGAGTTCACTGAGTCCATTTACACACACTATTAAAACTGTATCAGGGCGACACCGTGCGGCCAAACAAAGTAATAACAGGGAAGTAATGTACTGGGGAAAACAAGAAAGTGAAGATGAGGACCTGTAGGTTTATAAAAGTGACATAAGTATGAATAAATGCAAAAATGAATGATTAAATACATAAATGTATAAATGCATAATGAAATAAATGTATACACACATCAAATCAGTTGTATTTATATAACCCAAAATCACAATCACATTACCTCAGTGAGCTTAACAATCTGTGCAACAAGCGACATCCTCTGTCCTTAGACCCTCGATTTGAGTGAGGAAAAACTTATAGCGATATAGAAAAAAAAACCTTTTTAACAGGGGTAAAAAAAAATGGAAGAAACCTCAGGAGGAGCCACAGAGGAGGGATCCCTCCCCCAGGACGGACAGACATGCAAAAGATGTCGCATGTACAGAACAGAACAACAAAATCACAGTTTACAAATTGCACTGACAGACTATCTGATACAAGTAAATCATATAAAATATATGTGAAGAGTGTGGATCCAGGAGGACAAGTGAGCAGGCCGAGGCATCGCCAAGCGGTGCCTCCACTCCATCATTGTGACCTGAAGAGGGCAGACCATAAAAAAGAAAACTAATTTTATAGAAGTACAGATATAAGGAGATAGTAAAACAGAAGAGAGCAATGATCCATCGGAGCCCAGGGTATGACGATCGAGATCTATCAATATGAAATGTGATTTATACGTAAATAAAAAAATGTATAAATAAATGCAGAAATGAATGAAAAAACACATTTATTTCTGCATTGATTCATTTATGTATTAATTTATACATAATGCACCATAATGCATGCACTCATTTATAGAAATGTCAATGCTGGATCTGACTCTGAATCTCCTGCCTTTTTGGAAAAACGTGGGCTACTGTTTGGTGTCCACAACACCAAGAAAGTGGAGCACATCACACATGTTCTTTACCCATTGCACTGGCTTCCTGTGTGTGAAGGGTTAGATTTCAGAATCTTATCATTACTTGTCTATAAAGCACTAAATGGTCTTAGGCCTCAATATACATCTCTGATCTACTTGTGTGATGCAAGCATCCAGACCCCTCAGGTCATCATGGACAGGTTTACGCAGGGTTCCCAGAATGAAAAGCAAGCAAGGTGAAGGAGCTTTTACTTTAACGTTTTTTTTACTGGGACTGTTGGAAAAAAGGCCCACAGACAGTGCGGATAATGGAGACAGTAAGAAGGAAATTGACTTATTTGTTTGTATACTATACAATACAACGTGGCATGCTGTATCGTCCCCATAGGGAAATTTGTCTTGGACTCAAATACTGTGCGCATGTACAGTCCTGTAGCTGAAGAGAGCGTCTATGTGACCATAAATGTCTGTCGTTTCCACATGATTTTGCACAGCAGTAGTAAATCAATGAGTAGCAGCCACACAGCAGATCCATGTCACACACACTAGTTAGCTAACAGTTAACTGTTACTGCAGCTTTTTCTTCTTATCCTGTTGTAAGGCGGTTGGCAACCAGTGTTAAGGCTCATCACCGACATCTATTATTACGAAGTGAGAACAGAAAGAAACAGAAAAGATTTAAGAGACGCTGGATTATTGACATGATAATATAGTATGTCTATTGTCAACTCGATCACAGTTATTGCCAATACCAGTTGTTGCAGACACCCCTCTATTGCACATATTAAACATATTACACAACCAGTAATGATAAGAACACCACAAGTTATTGCACAGTCCCTGCGGTCTAAAGCAGCATTATGTCAAATCTTAATTGAGGTAGACACATATGAGTTTTCATAGCAGTTAAATTTTGTTCTATATCTTATGCCAGAAGGCAAGAGCTAATACTCTCCATGGAGAATTATGTGGTGGGTCAGACGGTATCTTCTGTGCTTGCCTGAAAACAGACTGCTCATATGTTGACTGAAGGGACTGATTTTTTTCCCCATAGCCTTCATGGCAGTCTGTACCAGATGAGCGAGCTTGTTTTTCAACTATATGGTAATATTGCCATCCATGCTGACATCCCATACTTGCTCTCTAGAACAGCCTGGTAGAATAAAAACATGATCCTCTGGTCCACATACACCACAAGAATGCGTAAAAAACCCAATCTCTGATGAACGAAGCACACGCTGTCAGCAAGCTGTTATCCAAGTGGAGGACAAGGTTCATAAAGGAGCACGCCTGACTGATTCTTCTTCATGTATGACCACAGAGCTATGACCCCTCACTGATCAAGGGTCCAGAACCATCTCTTCAGTTTTCCTGAGATTTATAATGAGATGGTTGGTATCACACCACTGTACAACATGCTCTATTACAGTGACATAGGCTAATGTGATTGCTATTGTCAGTAGAGATTGAATTTATAAAAAGGTAGGAGTATACATCAGATAAATGTTCAGGGTGGATTCAGAATTTATATAATCGTGGAGGTTGTGTAAGGTTTCTTTAGATTCTTTAAATTCTCTTTTTACAAACTTAAAGGGGCAGTTTGTAGTTTTGGAGAAGAAATTCAAACTCTGAACTTTAATTATTACGATAAAATCGAGGTAATAATACAAACTCAGAAATATTTATTTTTTCCATCACTGAATAAACAAGCTGTTCTCAGAGGAAAATAAGGTCCCCAGAACACTGTTTGAAGCTTGAAAGGTGGCAGGGTCCGCCACATATAAACAAAGTAAAACAGTATGAAATTGTGTTGTTCTTTAAGGTCAGTTTGTTTATTTTACCTACAAAATGACACAGATTGAAAATGGATTGATTTATTCATACATTAATACTTGCACACAAAACACAATCAAATTCAGTAATTCACATGTTTAATTATCAGCAAATAATTATGAAGTAATGTCGTTTTTTATGTTCTTTTTAAGAGTGATAAAAGTCTTGATGGACCACATCAGTGTTGATATAGAACAATAGTTTCAGAGCAAGGTTCCGGATGTTAAGCAGGGCTCAAATTTAAACAAAATATGCAATTGGCTGGTAGACTTGCCTCACTCACCAGCCAAAAAGGCAACAGTAATCTACTGAGCGGCTGGTACATTTTGAACATTCACTAGACATTTGGCCAGTGGACAAAACAATTCTTATAGATAATAAAGTTATAAATTAATCCCAGTCTGTTGGTCTTGTTTCAGCGGCTGGTGAAGTACTTTGAGTAAGTCTTGTTGTACATCACCTGATTGTCTACTCTGACCACATTCCTCAGGTTTTGCCAAAACCAGGGCTCTGCGGCAGCTGTTCTCGGCCACTCCACCACACTTTCCCCGCACAGCCTCCTCCTCAGACGTAGGAAGTGAGAGTGCTGCAGCACAGGCTCCAGCATCAGCACCACGATCACATCCATATTCTCATCCAACAGTCTTTGGTGGGCCAGATACATCGCCAGCTTGAAAACACCGGTCTTAACGTAGCCCTCTGTCAAGACAAAAAGAGTCTTGCGACTGTATTGGATGCTCTGACTGAGGTTATCCACCAGCGGGACTCCTGGGGGCCAATCCCTCTCCTCCAGACACAGAGGAAGATGCTTCTCTCCTTCTTCTTCCAGTTTCACTCGCAGATCCCTCATCACCCACTCAGAGACATGAGGGTCTGAGGTGTCGTAAGTCACAAAGACATCATAAACACCATGTGATGAGTTCAAGGAGCTGTATCCCTTCAGCTTAGCTTTCACATAGTGCAGGACGTAGGAAGCATCCCAGTAAAACAAATGAGCAATCGTTGCCACAAACATGAAAACGATAATGAAGGCGCTTGTGAGAAGGTAGATCAAGAATGCCAGACTGTCATTTACACACTGGTTAATGTCAAACTTTATCAGAGGTTTATCCCTCTGGTTTGCTGGTGTCTCACATGTCACCTCAGTGATCAGTCTAGGGATTTTTATGCCACTGTTTTCAATCCACAGAATGAAATCTAATGAATCGCAGGTACACTGGAAGGGATTTTTCTGCAAGTACAAAGTATCAATCTGACTCTCAGGTCTCGGCTGGAAGGTTGATTCATTGATGGTCGTCAGTTTGTTGTAGCCGAGTTTAAGAATCTTAAGGCTTTTCACACCGTTTAGAAATCCATTGTCCAAGTGGAAAATGTGATTATGACTCAAGTCGAGGACAGTCAAATTGTAGGTGCTGTTTGAGTTTATACCTGTCACATTAGTTAAAACATTGTAGCTCAGGTCTAAAACTTCAAGCTGATGGAAAAACTGCAGATTGTCCCACACAAAATCATTCAGTTTGTTGTGATTTATGTGCAGTCTGATGAGTTTCTGTGGCAAATATCCATAAACATCATCTGGAATCTTCGCAATTTTGTTGTAGGATATATCTAAGATTGTCAAATTAGTAAGATTGGTAAACAGCCTCTTATATGTGCCATCTTTTTCTTTCCAAAGAGTTCCAAGATAGTTACGTGTGAACTGAAGTTCTGTTAATGATTTGCTGTGCATCTGTTTTGTTGTTAATGTGTTAATGCTGTTAAAACTCATATTCAGCACTCTTAAGGCTGGCAGATATTTTGTAAAGTTCAAATTATGCGTTATCCCGAACACTTTAAAGTAGTGTTCGTTGTGGCTGAGGTCTAGCACTTCTAGTTTTTGTAGTTCACTGAAGGCGTAGTCGTAGGCCAGATCAATCTTATTGAATGACAGGTCCAGATATGTCAAATTAACCAGCCCTTTGAACTCTGTTCCATTAAGTGCTGCTGATAATCCGTTTCTCGAGAGGTTGAGACATGCGATATCTCCGTAGCCCTCGAATTGCTCTGGAGAAATGAAAAACAGATTATTTGAGCTGAGAACTACTACTCGTCCAGAGTCAAAGCACTCTTGCTTGATAAGGCTGTGTGTTAACTCAATATCGAAATCTCTCGCATGGGGCTTCACAAGCGGTGAAATCGAAAAGTCCGGCCTCTGATTGTATCCCTTATTTGGATGTGGGGGGTTTTTCACTGGAATGGGGTACAGCCTGTTTTCTGCGAGGTATATCATTTTCAGGTGGGGGAAATTGCTGAATATGGTGGAATCGGAGTAAATAATGAAGTTAGTCCCTAAGTTCAATGCAGACAGATTTTTGAGCTGGTACAAAGGTTTGAGTGTCCCTGGTCCAATATTTTGGAAGACCAAGCCCTCCAAATGCAAAGTTCGAAGCAACTTAAGATTTGAAAACTCTGTTGAAAGATTTATAGTCTGAGGATAGTACTTAAGATCGAAGTTGAACGAGAAATCAAGTCTTTCTAGCTTGGGAATGTGTCTTAGAAACGTTGCCTCCTCAGTCATTGGTTTTAGCAAGAAGTTAAATGACACGAACAATTGTTTAAGTTTGTTCAGCCTCTTAAACCAGGACGGATTCAGGTTGGTCAGTGAGTTTCCTCCAAGATTCAGCAGCTTAAGCTGTGTCAAATCGTCAAATGCATTAGGGTGGATGCCAAGAGAACTGTTTTTGCAGGGAACGCAGGGGTATGGAGCATTTTGACATCTTGGACAATTCCCTTGTATTTTTAGATTTTCTAAATAATATAACCCGCGGAAATCATCTTCAGATATGCTCTGTATTTGGTTCGGACCCAACTTTAACTTGAGTAACGATTGGGGTAATCCTTTGGGAACTTTAGTTAAGTTGTTAAAGGACAAGTCCAGAACCTGCAGTATGGTCAAATTCTCAAAGCTGTCGTCCTCAATCGTAAAAGACTGCCCACAAGGATGCCAGCTGTAGCAGTTTTTTGATAACCATAACTGTGTCACATTCGTTAAACCGGCAAGACTCGTCTTATTCAATGACACAATCTTGTTAATGTTTAGCTCAAGGGTTTTCACGCTGGGGGGGAGATTTCTGGGAATATGTGTCTGACAAGTGCCACTCAGGCTCAGTACACTTAGTTTTGTCAGATTTTTGAAAGCATTCGCATCAATGTTCACTTCTTCTTTCTTGTTTGCCCAGTTGAGATTGAGTTGAGTCAGATTCAGCAGTTTGGAAAACGAATCAGCCGAAATATTCTTGACAAAATTTTCCGATAAGTCGAGCTGAGTTGCGTTACTAGTTATCCCCTCGGGTATTTCATGCAGATGACGCCCCCTACAGTCAAAGATGACCTCAGAGGTGTTGCTGGCTGGGACATCACAAGGGAACTTTGGCGACATCCACGAAAGTTTACATGCAGCAGGCTGGATCTCGTGATGGCAACAGAGACAGAAGAACAGCAGGCGTATCCAACATGTGACGGTCTGTAGATAAACAATAAAATGAGTCAAATGAAGTTACTTTAACTTAAACAGTATGTCATCATGAATTATATCATGCATTTGCGTTATTTTAAATATAGTATAGTTTCACAATTTTCAACTTAAGTAAAGTTAGGTGCCCATATGAGTCATTAAATTGTTGTCTGCTGTCCTTTGTCCCTCCTCACTCCACCTGTTCCTCGTCCCGTCTTTAGTGTGTCTATATTTAGTGTTTGTGCTCCCTCATGTCTTCGTCAGATTGTTTTCATTTCCCTCCGTCTTGGTCCGTGTTACTTCGGTGTCCCTCCGTGATTTCCCGTTCCCGACTTTCTCCGTGTTAGCCTGTGTCCGTCTTGTCTTCCTCTGTGCTCATCCATGTTTCCCTGTGACGTCACCCTATGTTCTCCACCAGCTTCTTCCCCAGTGTTTCCTCCAGTGACTCCTCGTGTCTCTCGTTTTGGTGTGTGTGTAGTTTTGGTTTCTGGTTTCTCTTTTGATTTGTACTTTGCTTTTGTTTGCACTTTGTTTTAGCCTTTAGTTGTTACTTTGTTTCTGTCTACATGTCTCATTTTAGTTTTTCTGTATTTCCTCATTTTTTTGTATTCAGCTTTGGTTATTACAAGCTCGCCCTTTGTTTCCCCCAATACTGCCTCCTGTGTGTGCGCCTGTGTGTCTGCACTTGGGTCCTCTTCTAGTATAACCTTAAAACATAACAGTAATCACTGGTGTTTATTGGTGTTATCAGAATCTTATTGATTAAGACAATTTAAAAACAAGTTGTATTGTGTTCTGGATGTAGTCTGATTAGGTATATGATCTTCTGCTTTTTACTGTTACCTGGTTTTCCAGGGCATGCGTGTCGACAAACCGGATCTCTGGCAAGGAGAAAGGAGTCATTTGCCTATTGCTAGAAGGTTTACTCGCATTAATTGATTTAGTGGTATGAGCTGAGTTTGTATGAGTAGACAAATCAAATGGATATCTTCCAAAGTTACAGTCTGAAGAGTATCGACGGGAGGGATGCAAAACCTGCTTCAATGATCAAACATGTACAGTGACCTCACTATTGCTTTAAGGCAGTCTTGACAGTTTGTGAACCTATACTTTTAAACATGCTGCAAGGAACATGTAACTGGTTATGAAACACTTTTTAAACACGTTTAATACAGATGTCTCTATGACCTACATAAGCAAAAGAGACCGTCAGTGAGAAGATGGGCTATTTCTATAAAGTTATTATATTTAATCTTAATGCCTGTCATCGGGTTGATTTCTGACTTATCCAGGTCGGATAAGTCAGAAAATGATAAGTATTCTTTGTGGCAGAGTGCCGTGGATGTACTGAGGGGTCTCAAAGCTGCGGCACTAAAACAAAGTTTACTTTGTTTCACCATCTTTATATTACAATTATTAATCTTACATAGTCACAAATAGAAACACTCTATTTGTGTTTCTTTTCAGAATGATACCACTTGTTCCCAGCAGGTGGCAGTAGTTTGTAAGTTAAATATAACTCAACTAGAATAAGTGCTCTCTGCATTTTGTTAGAATTATATATTCAGTAATCGCTACCAACTTGTTCCTGCTTGCCATTAAGGGGGCACAATGTAGTTTTGGAGAAGAAATTTAAACTCAGAATTGATATATTTACAATGTTAATGGAGTAATATTTAATTGTTTATTTAGTTTGTTTAGGCATAATAAATCAGTCAATGAAGATTAAAATTTCTTCCCATTAACTACATAGTTCACCTTTTTTAAAGCTGTATGACCTTTACATTTTCTGCTACTCTATTTTTCCTCTCTGCTACGTTTTTGGAGGCAAGAATACTTTTTACTCACTACATATATTTGAGAACTGTAGTTACTAGTTATTTTGCAGATTACATGCTGCATCAGGGCCAAAGCCGTGCAGTTTAAAATTTATTTATTTTATCTGGACACAGATGTTTTTAAAAATGATTCCAATAATCAGAAAACTGCTAAATATGAGATCCGATAATTGGCCGGGTGGGTGATCGGTCTACCTATAGTATACACTATATACATACATGTAAATATATTTATAATATACTTTTACACATACACTTTTGATAATCACGCACATTTATCCCTAGAAAATGACTTTTGATACTTTTAATATCTGAACTTAAAGGCTTTTACTCAAGTGCTATACGTATGGGTGACTTTCACTTTTACCAAAGTAATATTTTACAGGAAATATCGAATTTGACACAACATTTCAGCCTGAAACACACTACCTTTGGAAACTAGAATTTAAAACAATGTTCTTTGGGTTTGACAAAGTTTGGCTGCACGACATGACTTTGTGAGTCCACCGGCAGACTAATGCTTGGTGGTTGACAGGCACTCTCTAAAAAAGGAAGGTGATACTGACAAAACAAGCTTTAGTTGTGAGTTAACTTTAATGAACTGTATTTACTGTAGAACACTTGATTATCAAAAAAAGAATCAGTAGTAAATTTATACACAGTTGGTCAATGTTTTATCTTGTGCGGTGAATTTCTTTACACAGAAGCACAAAATCATGAAAGATTATATTACACAAACATCCAGTTAAAAAGCACATGCAGGTCAAAAGTAAATCCATAACACATGATTTTGAGGAAATCTAATGACTAAACAGTTTGATCATTTGGTGTATCTATACATAGAGCACATCTTAAAAGCATACAGAGAAACTTGTATCAGTAAAACTCACCATCGTGCATGTGTTGTATTGATTCCTTATGATCCTTAAATGACTCTTTGGCACTTGAAACTCATTGCCAAAACTATGCCCATCTTGTGTGTCATCAAGTCAACACAAATGAAAATGTCCTACTTCATCTCTGTGTTCTTTATCTTTAGTATACAACACACAACAAATCAATCATAGCAGTAACAGACTGACTACCGTAGATCTGGGACAGATGTAGCGTGTGAATTGAGGAAGTGCATCTGTATCACTTCCCCATTTCCTAACATGTTGGCAGTTTTGTTAACATCTTAAAATAAAAGGATTCAAAATAAAGTTCTCTGCTGAGATGGCACAAGCCACTTCTCTAAAGAGTAAATGGGGTATTTAAAATAAGCACGCTATCATTTTACCATTTTCTTCTTCTTTGTTCATTTATGTAAGAAAATACACGTTACATTGTTATTCACATGCAGAAGTACATTTAGAGGAACCTAAAATGAAAGAACTGTGTATGACAGTTTATTGTTCTATTCACAGTGTCTCTTTGAAGAGGTTGTTGTATTGTTTGTGGCTTTCAGTTGCCAATACGCTTCTCAGGCTGAACCAGAAGTATGGCTGGGCCTGAGGGTTTGTTGGCCACTCCAGCACAGACCTCTTATACAGCCTCTTCCTTAATCTCAGGTACTTCGAATTGCATTGCACTTTCTCCAGGAAGATCAGTACGATGACATCATCTTTTTCATCCATTAGCCTCTGGTGGGCCATGTAGAAAGCTGTCTTGAAGTTGCCACTTTTAATATATTTGCTGGTCAGAATGAACACGGTCCTCTTGCTCTTGTGGATGCTTTGGGAGAGGTTGTCGATCAGGGGGCATCCAGGGATCCAGTCCCGTTCCTCCAGGCACAGCGTCAGGCAACGGTCTCCGCGTTCCTCCAGATGAACGCACATTTCTTTAAACACCCACTCCGTCACTGCAGAATCCTCTTTGTCGTATATCACAAAAGCATCATAGACGGAGCTTTGGGAGTCTAGGCGGATATAGCCTTTGAGCTTGGCCCTGCAGAAGTGGTAGATGTACCAGACATCCCACAGGAAGAGGTGGCTGGAGATGGACAGGGTGAGGAAGCCGAGGATGAGGGAAGTCGTGAGGGTGTAGAGGATGATCGTCAGGTAGTTGTGCTGGCAGGCCAGCAGGTCCACTGAGACCACAGGATGGCCTTTTTGCGCCCCTGGAGAGGCACAGTTTACTTCTGTGGCCAGTCTCGGGATGGTTACGTTGGTACTGTTGAGCCACATGACAAACCAAGTGGCATTGCAACTGCATTGGAAATTGTTTTTGTGCAGAAGCAGCTTGTCCATCTTATTAACAACATTGTCTGGGAAGCTAGATTGTTCAATCTGCTTTATGATATTGTTACTGAGATCCAGATGTTTTAAGCTGTAGGCGTCCTTGAGAAAATCTGGGGTTAGTTTTAGGATGTGGTTGTGGTGTATAATGAACTTCACTAGAGATGTGGTGCAGTTTGACAGCATGCGTGGAACAGTAGTTAGGCAGTTTCCACTGAGATCTAAGACTTTCAAAGAATGTAGAAGTTGTAGTTGACCCCAAGAAAAGTAGTTTAGTCTGTTGTTTTTAATGTAGAGCTCAGATAGTTTGTCTGGCAGACCGCTGAACACATCTTTTGGAATGAAATTGAGGTTGTTACTTGAGATGTCGAGGACACTCAGATTAATTAATTTCTTGAAATAATTGAAATATTTGTCGTTCCCATCTCTCCATAAAATATCTAACCGGTTATCTATGAACTCTAACCTCTCTAGAGATTGACTCTCCATCTCCGTGTTAGTGGAGGTAGAAATCTTGTTGTTGTTTATCAACAATATCTTGAGATTTTTCAGATTTCTAGTGAAATTAAGCATGTGAGTCAAGCCCTCCGACTCAAAATAATGGTTGTTGTTGCTTATATCCAAGACGACCAGACTCTTCAGCTCTTGAAATGCAGTGGAGTGGAGCAGGTCCAGCCGATTAAAGGAGAAGTCCAGATATTTTAAATTAGTCAGATAGGTGAATTCGGAGCCATTCAGACTTTGGCTCATTGCATTTCCTGACAGATTGAGGCATCTCAGCTCTCTAAGGTTTAAAAATCTTGAATTCAAGAAGAAGATGTTGTTTCCGCTCACATCCAGGGTTTTGCCAAATTGGCTGCATTTCCTCTTGACAAGGGATGAAATAACTCCAAGTTCTTTATCTCTGTATTTGCAGCTGCGTGCATATTCATCATATCTGAAGTAATGAATCTCTCTCGCTTCCCCATTTTGGTACTGATCAGCAGGCGACATGGGAGACCAGTCCAGGGGCTCTCCTCCAGAGAAACCAACAGCGTCTTGACTGTCAGAAGGGGAGGATATTTTGTTGCCAGACAGATTGATTATTTTAAAGCTTTTTAATTCCATCAGAATACTAAGGTTTGCCATTTTAATGAAGTTTGTGCCCAAATCTACAACCTCTAAGTCTCTGAGAGGTTTTAAATGAACAATGCTTACTGGCTCTAGCTGCTGAAACACGAAGCCCTTTAGCCTGAGAATTTTAAGTGATTTGAGGTGGGAGAAGCTGCAGCTCAGTTTCAGTGTTTGGGGGTACCTCTGCAGATCATAGTTGAAGGAAAGGTCGAGTTCTTCCAGTTTGCCCAGGAAACGTGGGAAGGTGGTGTCTCCTATCGCTCTCGCTAAAAAGTTTGATGAGAGATCGAGCTGTTTGAGCTCTGTTGTGCTCGCAAACCACTCAGCCGGCACAAATGTCAGAGAGTTGCTGTGCATGCGGAGCGTCTTTAGTTTTGTCAACATTTTGAAGGCGTTCTTGCTGACGTTCTGCGGTGAATCATTTGGGCATGGGTTGCATGGGAAAGGTGCATTGTAACATCGAGGACAGTTTCCGCTGATGTCCAGAATCTCAAGGTTTGTTAGGTTTTTGAAATCCTCATCAGTGACAGTTAAAATGTTATTATTGTAGAGATACAACTCCTTCAGACTTGTGGGTAGATGAGGTGGAATAAAGGATAAGTTATTTGACTTAAGACTTAACAATGTCAAATTGTTAAGCTGAAAAAAGGCACCCTCCTCTATAGAATAGGAATAATTACATGGGTTACGAAAATAGCAGTTTTGGCCGAGGTAAAGTATCTCAACATTTCTGATCTCAGAGAGGTTTGCTTTAGAAATAGAGCTAATATGATTCACTTCCAGACTCAGCAGGATCAGGTTTGAAGGCAGGCCTTTGGGTATGCTTTCGAGTTGATTGCCATCTAGATACAGCACTTGCAGATTCCTCAGGCTGGTAAAGGTATTATCCTCTATTTTCACACTCTGAAGGCACATGCGGTCCTTTGGGCCGATTTTGATTGGCACACAGTTGCACCTCATGTCAATCTCAGTAAGGTTCTCCAGACCTCGGAAGGAGGTGGAGTTTAATTCATGAATATGATTGATGGTGAGCGTCAGATTAGTGGTGTCTCTGGGGATGTCGCGGGGAATATCTTTGAGGCTTTTCTCAGTGCAGTCCACCGTCACCGTGCTCCCATTGTTGGTCTCACTAACATCACATGGCAGAGTTTTTGGGTAAGAAACGCTGGCCGTCGACAGGGAGAGGAAACACCACAGGCCCAGCAGTGGCACACACATCTGCAGAAAAACACAAGGAGGTTCACTGAGAAATATGTGCAAGTGGAAAGCTAATAACGCAGTCTAAGACACATAATACACGTATCAAGCATAATCAACTGCTAAAATCAACAAGGTATGTACAGGATGTGCTTCTTCATGATAATAATAACAATAATAATAATAACTTTTCATAGCACTTTTCAAAAACAAGTTACAAAGTGCTTTACAAAAACAGGAAAAATTACAGATAAATGATAAACAACAGTACAAATAATACAATCATAAAAAATGGACCTGCTATTATAATAGTAATACTCAAACATATTATATATTATTATATATTATATATATAAACAAAATAAAAAAGGAAGTGTGTTTTTAAGAGAGATTCAAAAGAAGAAACAGAGCTAGTCTGCCTCATCTCCTCCGGCAGCTCGTTCCAAAGACTTTAAAAGCTCGCTCTCCCCTGGTTTTTAGCCTCGACCTTGGAATAGCCAACAGTCCTCTGCCAGAGGATCTCAGGCTGCATTCAGGCTCATAATGGGTTATTAAGTCTGTGATATAATCACAGGCTTACCCTAGACGTGCTTTAAAAGTGATTATTAAAATTTTAATAATCTAATAATCAATAATCTAACCAGGATGTAAAGAAGGTGTGAAAGATAAGTTCCAGATTTTTTGTGACAAAAAGGATCACATTTTTTAGATATTGCGTAATTGAAGAAAGCACAACTGAATGGCTGATTTCAGCTGTTGATCAAAGTTAAGTTTGTTGTCAAGGACAACCAAGATTTCTACACTGGGATTTGATGCAACTGGACAGAAAACCTGAGTGAGAAGTGCTTGCTGGAGGGGTCTGAACCTATGATAATGGCTTCTGATTTATCTGTGTTAAGCTGAAGAAAGGCCTGAGAGAGCCAGTTTTTTGTTTTTTTTACATCTGTAAGACAGGATTGTATGTTAACTATTCATGTTGTGTCATTGGAATCAAATGAGGAATAAATCTGGGAGTCATCTGCATAAAAATGGACACCCCTTGTGCATAAAACCTAGCGGTAACATATAAATGGAGAATAATAATGGGCCAAGGACTGAGCAATGAAGTACACTACAAGAAAAGGGAGATCTAAAATCGCCAGTGGCCACACAGAATTTCCAATGAGATAATTAGGAATAAAACCAATCTAAAACCGTACCAGATATGCCAACCAAGTGCCTAAGATGCTCGATTAAAATCACATGGTCAACTGTATCAAAAGCTGCTTTGAAATGGCAAGTGAAGAAACGACAATTACAGCTGTATCTCTAGGCCTCACTGCTTCCCAGGATCCAGTGTTGCCTGTGTGACGTCTGTCAATTGCCAGCTTTGCCACGCCTCCATAACAACACCACACGAATGCAAAAAGGTAATATAACACATACTATTTACTGAATAAAAATGGTTGCTATAAAAGTAACGTTATGTACATAGGGTTGGGCGATGTCTGCCGAATTGGCATATGATGATGTCTACAGTGAAACATCGTGATGGATGGACGATGACATCGTTGTTTATGAATTTGAGGCAGCGTATCCCCTCAGTGTTATCACAAACAACAACAACTCTTGCCCTACAGCAACTCTGAGGGGACACACCACTTAATTGTGCTCTCTGGTGGGGAGCCTTTTAAATCACGATGTTAGGATGGTCAAGGATTAGTAGTCCATGGCTGTCAGCCATCGGCCAAACCCTAGTATATGCTTATTCATAGTCAACTTAATGCAAGGACTTTCATCAGTGGGCCATAGGCTCAATCATCATTGCATTACCTCATTCGACAATAGATAGACAGATATTTGTTTACATGGAAATCTCTGAGATTATTACTTTAAGATCTAAAAGCGATAAAACAGATGTTTGGCTGATCAAATAATGTCATTAAGAATTTTCAGCACTTTAAAACCAGATTGAAATTTATCAAAGAGCCCGTTGCCACTCATATGGTCATAGTAAAACTAGGACCTGGTACAAGCTAGCGTTTGATTTTCCACCTCTGCATGTGGTTTACTGCCCTTCTGATCAAAGTCAACCTGCCATTTCCCTACTTACAGTATGAATGTGATTATAATTCAACATAGTGAATGAATACAGGTAACTGATACTCACCAGGTGGAAGAACATTGTTCACTTGGGAGATTGAAAAGAGGTCCTGCTGTAAGTCCTGTTGTCAAGTTGGATCTGACAACTGTAACATTGATGTTCGGTGATGGGCTGAAAGTAACAGGTGCCTGGGGTAGCCCATTGAGTGTATAATTAGCCAGAATCACTTCCCTATTGTCACAAACAACACGCACCATCCAAATCTTCTATCTTTTACAATGTCTGTGTGATAATGGTCGACTGATTGCTGTTTGTTATATAATGCTGCAAACATCTACATCATGCTTATGTTACTATGAAGAGGTTTTCTTGAGGACAGAATGTCATAGTCTCTGGTTCGTATTGGGCAGTATAATGGCACAGCTGGAGGAGTTGTGGGTTATTAAGTGGCCACCATCCATGGAAAGTGCTTTCATTTCCAACTAGCCTGCAGAGGAAAGTGAAACCTATGCTTTGGTTATGGTTTCCCAGTTTAGCCTACATGGTAAACATGCTATTCTTGCACCAGGCAAAATCTTATCATGTTCTCCGTGGCTTCTTTCTTGCTCTACAGATGAGCAACATTCACTCTCACCTGTGTATGTTGGCCCTCCATTTGAGAGACCCAAAACAGGACTGTAGTTTTTCATAGCATCTACCTGATCAACCTTGCGAGGCAACTAATGTCCCCCACAGAACTGAACTAATTTTTCATATAGCGCCATTATCAAGTCAAAAACTAAAATTTTAGCAAAACTTTAGAACCGAATACCTGCAGAACTAATGACATTCCCATCATTGACTGTACTTTTGTGCTAATGAGCAAAGGTTAGCGTACTAAGAAGCTAGACTAAGATTGTGAACATAGCAAACATTACCTGCTAAACATCAGCACATTAGCAGGAGTAGAGGACGGTGCAGCATGACTCTCAGATGAATAAGCATCATGCAGCATAACACTGTACAAACACTCTCTCCTGCCCCGTAAGTGAAATGGGCCATCATCATCATTAATGCAAAAAGCATTACCAACACTCAAGCATGAGTAAATAGTAAAATCCTGAATTATTAAATACAGGTATAAAACTAAACATGGGTCAAGCAGCTTTTCTGTATGAATAATGCAATCTTAGGAGCCAACTTGGATAATCTAGAAATAAAACAAAAATGTTTTATCTGCGAGAGGTTGGTGATAAACAGCAACAAACTTGTGTTTATTCAAACACAAACAGACAAAAATTGAGATACAAACTTTTAAAACTTTTAATCTTTTTAATGATCTTGACAAAAAAGTAACAGGAAAGTACTCAGTGTTCATGTGTAAAGTATCCATTAAATTAAGGTGAATCCAGCAAATGAAAAAGTTATATTCATTACTTTTATTTGATCATGTCTTGTCCTGTGCAATGATTTGTCTAGAGCTGTATATAGTGTATGCATTTCTCCAACATAATATATATTTTTACAATTTATAAACAAGGTACTAACAAGGTGGTAATAATCTACATGTTATGCCCCTAATATAACCAATAAATCATTCAAACAATCTCTATTATGTCATATTAGATAATATAGTTGAGAGGAGGGCCATATGCTTCTTCATAGAGGCCTTAATATAATCTATTTAAAACTTTAATGATTCATATAATTTTACTTTTACTTTACATAATAAAATATTGTATACACAAGGCAAGTTTTTTTTTCTTTCACAGCAGTTCACATTGGTTTGTTAAACCCATGTCTCTTATGTATGGCTTTAAAATCAATAATCAGGACAAAATAACAACAGTTTATTTGTCGAGCAGTGTTTTCAGTGAGTGAGTTAGTGTGTTTATAATAGCAGACATGGTGGCAGAGTGATGTGTCAATGCATTCACACTTTGGTCACTGGGGGAGCTTCCCGAAGCCACCTCAGCAGCTTTCAGCAGACACACGTAGTTCATGACGACCTCATCCACCTTGGCTACCACCGAGCGGCGCTCACTCTCCCTGCTCAGGCCTTCCACGAGTGACATGCAGGCTTGCGTCAGGCAGCAGAGTGTGTGGAAGCTGTGCGTCAGAGTGAGCAGTAACTCCTCTGGGCTGCCATACTCCGCGGCCATCTGACTGCAGGCGCTGCTCAGCACCTTGGCCTGCATTAAGAGCAGCTGGGAGAACGCATCCATGTCGGCCTCGTTCACCTCCTGTCTCTCACCTCTGCACGAGTGACAGACGCTGGAACGCAACACGCTGGCTATCTCTAAGGCATCCTTCCGTGCAAGTGCAAAGCCTGTGTGAAGGCTGTAGGTTTTTCCCTTCATGGAATTGACACGAGCTAGCCTTGCTTTAAGGCTCGTGTCATTCACCACCGTGTGACTCTGCTCAGCTTTACAGTCAGCTTTCGTGTTTTCCCTGCGACTGAAAGAAACCGAGCTGACAGAGAACAGAGCGTGTGAGGGAATCTCTCTGTTTTCATCAGCGTTTGTCTTTCTCCGCAGGAAACAGTCACTGAACGGTCCACGGCACCTCCACGTACCTGCATCCAGCCTCGGTGCTGGGGACAGCAAGAGGGAGGGTCCTCTTAGCAGCTTTCTATCAGATGAACTAGACGCGACTGAACCCTGGGACAAGCTTTTGGGCAAGGTTTTGGCAGAGAATATCCTCTGTACTTTTGGGGGATTTTGAGACTGGAAATTCTGACCGCGACTCCTCCCACTAAGTGTGGCTTTGGTCTTATCTATCAGTGCTTCTAAGCTCCTGGAACCTGGCATTATGGTGCTCCAGCTTCTCCTGAGCAACGGGACCCTGCGTGGCTTCCTGAGGCTGCCTGATGTAGGGTCGCATGAAGATCCACTTGAAGGGAATGCCAGGGCGTGTGGGTCGGGCTCGGGGCTGGCATGTGTTAGCCCGGCGGGCTCTGTGCTACTTCTTAATGATGATGGTGACATGGTTGTGGTGGTGGTCTCAGTACAGAGAGCTAAAGATGACTCTTCCCCAACCTTCTTCAGCTGTGTGCAAGCTACACTAGGGGTAGTAGGAGAACAAAGGGAACTGTTAAGCATCACAGCACATATTCATCTACAATAAACTGTTTCATACTAACAACACTTATATACCTGCATTTGCATAATTGTAAAAAATATATTTTAATTCCTTAACTCTGTGTTTTTCAGTTCTGGTCCTCAGGGCCCGCCTGCCCTGCATGTTTTAGATGTTTTCCTGCTCCAACCCACCAGACTCAAATGATTAGCTTGTCATCAAGCTCTGCTGAAGGCATTCATTTGAATCAGTTGTGTTGGGAGCAGGGAAACATCGAAAACATTCAGGGCAGGGGGGCCCGGGCCCAGGACCAGGATTGAAACCATTATCTTAATTTCTAAAGGCTCAAATGGAAAGAAAAAGTGACATTTAAAGAAATCTCCCAATTTCAGTTACATAAGGGCAGGAATATATTTTGAAGTAATGGTTCCCAATATTTTTGGCCCGTTAAAACATCAGTGTGTACTTCCGAACCCTTGTCACAGATTGTTTTGTTCAAATGGTTTCTAAGAGGCGTGAAGGGATAAGGTCTAATACAATATTTTAGTTTATAGCAATATACCTGCAAATCCTAATGACATTATGATCAACCTCAGCTGTGCTGTGTTTAGATCCAGTTAGCAAATGTTATCATGCTAACATTCTACACTTGGATGGTAAACATGGTAAACATTTCACCTACTTAACATCAGCATGTTAGAATTGTCATTGTGAGCATCCGGGTGTTAGCATTTAGTTGAAAGTACTGCTGTGCCTAAAGGCGCCATGCTATTGTTCCTAAGGCCCATTATTCCCAAACTCAAGTAGTTTGAAAAATGTCCCACTGGACGTATTTTTTTCCAACAGCCCTTATTTTTAAGCAAACTAGTTGGGTTCAATGAAGTCTCCCAAGTTGGCATATGACAATGTCCACTATTAAATATTGCAATTGACCATATTCACATGGCGGCCATTTTCCTCTGCCACCACGCTCAAGGTGGGAAGCACAAATGTCATACTGTTGTGTTCCAGGTTGCAAGTCTTATAACCGTAGACAATCTGACACATTGTTATCTTCAAAGCTTTCTGAATGATCATCAATAGAAAAGACAATGGAAAGTCAAGATCCGACAGGACGTCAGGCCATATCTCGAAGTAAACAACATATTTGATAACCTTTTAGCTTCAATTAGACAACAGCTAACCTTAACATTCAACCACTTCCTAGTTATGATGTTATTGTGTCATGGCGTTAGATGATCCGATAGGAAAGGAGTAAATTAATTCTAAAATATCAATGCACATCTTGGACACGTTTATTTAAGGCTGGAAGTGAATCGCACTGGAGGTAATCAAACAGTAACATTAGCTAGGGAGTGGTTGAATGCTAATATTAGCTAATGGGTTATCAAGTCCCTCCAGATTTTCACTATCCATCATCTTTTCAGTTGCTGATCAATCGGGAAGCGGTAAAACGATATCAATTTGTCAGATTCCTTACCTTTGAACAACACAACAGTATCCCAGCATTCAAGATTCTCACCCTGAGCGTGACATCAGGAGAAAATGGCAGCTGTGTGGTCTATGGAGGAGGGCAGTTAGAGGTTGCTGAAAAAACTGTCTCCCTTCTCCAGCAAAGGTAGTCAGATCAACTCTCAGATCCCTGCCTGGAGGGCGTCCGACATACATCCCCGTGCCGGGTTTAAAAGCGCCTTCATCGCCGCACCACATGTCTTTAACTAAGCTGTGTTCAGCCTCAGAAGCTTGAAACCAAGTTAGTTCAGCTATACTGAGGTAGCTGCCTTACTGCAACTCTGAGGGGACACACTACTTTTTAGTGTTCTCTGGTGGGATCTCTTGATACATTGAGGTGAGTAACATCAGTATATGTCTTTTGTTCCTTTCATGCACTCACACAGACACAGATAAAGAGAGCACCCTCCTGTTTAGTTTTACCTGTGGTTTCTTTAATCTTGGGCATTCTGTGACTGCCGTCCCGTGTAATCGTGAACCCGGGCTCAGCACTGGTGGCTGCATGGATCTTCCTCAGCAGGGTGGGGTCCATGGGATGGCCAACCTTCCCCTGGCTGGTGGGCCCAGAAGCTCTCTCCTCAGCTGTTACATAACTCAGCCCCTTGAGCGAAGACTCGGACAGTACATGCATATTGTCTGTGGCACAAAGGGGAGAATCCATGGGAGTGACACAGCTGCTGCTGCCTGTGCTACAACCGGCGTCAATAGAGGAACACTGTGAGCTTTGGAGAGAATGAACGCCTTCACTCTGTATCGACGACATGCGCTTGCTCACGTGGTATTCATACAACCGCGTGACGTCTTGCTCGGATGGCGGGATCTTAATTTGCTGCTGCTGATTATCTTGTGAAGCGGCGTCTCCCTCTGCAGAGACGGGCCCTTTGGACGGCGAGCGCAGGTTTAAGTGTTGGCTTCTTTCATCTGAGTCCTGTTTCTCTCCCTTTACGGTCAACCTGTCTGCGTGGGAAGCCTGTGAGTCATTCACACAATCTGGAGGGAGATTTTCTGCCATTTTGTTTCCAGGCACTCTCTGCTGCCATTTCTGATGCCTGTCTTTCAAGTGAGTTCGCCCCAGATCGAGTTGATTCATGTAATAGGAATCTCTCACAGTGAACGCGTTATACTTCCCAACAAGGTGAGGGGGCTCCTCTTTGGCCGATTCGTGAGGCGTCACATGAGATCTGTCGGAGGATTCACAGGTATCTCCTTGGATTCCTTGCTTCCCTCTCTGCCTGCTCATTACTGAGCCCATGTGCATCTTAGTGAAGTATTCGCTCACCGATTTTATTTCCATCGTCTCCGGCTCCATCTCACCACCATCTGAGTGAAAAATCTGGGAGGAGGCGACGGCTGATTTTGCCTCCTCCTCCTGATGCTCCTGTGGATTGTACTGCATAGCTGCCGCACCGCCATCACTAGTCGCGGTGACCTCTGTCTTGTCTTCACTCACGGCGTGGTACCCCTCTGTCATGGCTACATGCATCCTCAGGTGGTTCTCAGAGTGTCTCTGAGCAGTGGCTAGCTCGGAGCTCTCCGTCATCTCGGAGGAATTTGTCTCGTTGCCAGAATCTGAGGACTCGGGGCTAAACGCTCGTGATATTTCTACACCTGTGTGCCACAGAAAGACAAACATCTCATTAATAACTTAATCTTAGACAAATCAAAAATATCACAGATTAGGGTGAATGATTACTTTGGAATAACACAGAACTTAAATTAGCATGCTGTGATGACTATCTTAATGGATTTGCTTTCATTTTTCTGTATTAGCAACATACCCCCTGATATCGTGCAGTGTGCAATTGTGATAACCAACAAAAATGATCCACAAAACAATAACAAATCATGACAAAATGAATGACCCTTTGATGAACACAACTGTTTGTATGCGCAAATGAATGAAGAAATACTCGCACAAATGGAAACATAGAACAAAATGGGCTTTATTGAAAAAGAAAAATCAACAACAACAAATCAAAAGTGAATGGCTGGAACATGTACGGTGTTAATGGATGAACGTTACAATAGTGAAAGGAGAACCTGTGCTACTCTCGGACTGTGCTGGACTCTGTTCCTCAGACGCAGCAAGGGCCTCGAGTGCCTGTAAGGTGGACACCACTGCATCGTTCAGCGGCTCTCCATGGCCCTGTGCCCTGTGGGTGGGCACTGAATCTATGAGAGACACTGGGATATCATTGCGGGCCGCCTGGGGCCGACCCCCAGCCCCTTGCTGCTGCTCCTCCTCGTCTGAGCTGTCCCTGAAGCCGGGAGGAGGAGCAGCGATGGCCAGGTTAAGAGAGTGCAGCAGTACGTCATTGTCCTCCTCGTCATTCCCCTCCGGTGGGGGAGGGAGGGAGGTCAAGTCAATGATGTCATCGCTGGACCCTGAGAGCGAGAGCAGCATAGGCTTGTCAATGTCACTCATCACCATGTCCTCCTCGCAGCTGATGTCATCCTCATCCTCTGCGTCATCTGTCGTCTCGGCGTAGCAGATGTCGTGCAGCAGCGGCTCCTCGATGCACTCGGTAGGACCAAAGATTTTGGTGGAGTACTGATACCCGTCGCCATCTTCTATGGCATCCATCATCTTATAGTCCTCCTCAAGACGCCTGTACATGGGGCTGTGATTGTCTAGAATCTCTGGGCCCTCATCCATCAGTCGCTGGTAGCCCAGATTCTGGGGGTTTACACTGTCTAAGGGGGGATCTCCAAAAATGAAGGAGACCTTTGCACTCCTGGAAGAGTCTTGGGGTTTGGTTCTCGGGATGTTGAGGTAAGTTTGGGAGCAAGGGATTCTGCAGCACTCCACTCTCTCCGCCATGTGCATCGAGTGGGCCTGGTGGATCTCAGTCACGTAGACCGGCTGGCCTTCATATCTCCCGTGGTCGAGGTATTCACACTCCTGATCAGAATAGTCTTGGCTGCACCTCTGGTTGTTTCTGTCTTCACATCCTTTATTGGGTGTGCTGTATGTGCACTCGATGGCCTGGTAGTTCTGCTTTACTCTCGCAGCATGGCCTGCAAAGAGGAACCAAAATTGAAACATTTAAACACAACACTTTTCTGATGAGTCATTTTGTGATCTTTTCAGTTCAGACGTACTTGTTTCCAGGCTGTCTGTCTTTTTGGCCACGTTGAAGATTGAGCGCCGGGAATCCACCAGTAATCTATAGTAGCCAGCAGTCAAACAGGCCAGATTCATTGCATCAACAGACTCCATTAAGAGAGTGATGGGCTGTGAAAGAGGCAGATAAGCAGATGACAATGGGCGCAAAGTAAATGGGAGAGCTGGGCTGTAGAATGAGGTTATAATGACTGCAGAACAGACTTAATGTTGTCGGGTAAAACCATAGAAAACAATCACAAACCCTGTCAGCACATGCTTATTTGTAATAGAAAGGTTTATTAACCTTTACGTCCAGAACGTGTAATTCCACTCTGACCCTGTTCTCATCCTCTGTGTACATCTCAATGCGGTTGACGTGACTGAAATCAGCCAGAAGGGCTACTAGGTTTGTTTTGGTGTTAATCACATGGCTGATGCCGTATTTGGGCCCAACCAGCAGCGTCACCTCTGTGTGCTTCTCGCCTTGCTGCAAAGAGGAAGAGAGAATCAGCGCACGTATCACCTTCCGAAATGAACAGCATGTGACTCGCCATATTTTTGCTGCATAAACGGCAAGATGGCTTCACTCACAATTAGTGTGGATTTAAACACCCGTCCTCCGTACAGCCTCAAGTCACTGAGATACTTCAGATAATGAACTTTTGCCTGCAAGGCGGTCAGCTGGAAGAGAGAGGAAACAAGAGATATAGGATGAAATATAAGTTTAAATGTGGCATTTAACTGAGGTGCAACATCAGATTTTATTTTGAAACTGAACTGGCCACTAGGTGGTAGTCAAGAGTCCATTCACATGTAGTGCAAGGCAAAGAGGACGAGATAGAGAGAGAGAGAAAAAAAAGGAAGCAGCAGCACGCTCTACCTTTTTACCAGGTGGCACCAGGTTCTGGTTGGTTTTGAGGATGTGAGTGAGGGCTTTTTTGATGTTCTTCTCTTTCATGCTAGAGAGCACAGCAGGAGGCAGGAACAATGCCAGACCCCACTCCTTCCTGCAGAAGCACAATTCATATAGATTAGAGAAGGTCAGTCAGGCGCTATGATAAACGGTCGAGTCATCATTCTCCGCCGGCGATCAATTTACTTCACCCACAAGTGGTGCATTGATTCACTGACGGGGTACAATCAAAATCATTCACTAACCAGCAGGGATGTATCTTCTGGCACCGAAGTAGAACAATAAAAGTGGGACTGTTATTGTTTTATTGTTTAACAGCATTCTGGACTCAGTAGTATCCTCTACACCTGGGAACAAATGACTTCCAGCCCACATGGCAAAATGTGAAATCCAGTCTACTTACTCAATATACTTGAGGGAAACTTTCTGGGAGTGCTTGGTATTGATGGTTAGAATATACATTTGCAGGGCAGCCAGATGGAGGGCTGTGTCGTATTTCAGCTCTGACCCAAATCTCTCCAATACCACATCGTTACAGCTCTGGAGGAGCCGGAGAAGGAGAGGAAAGGAGGAGGTTACACTGGAGCTACTCTTCTTGTCAAGAAATTCAAGACAACACTCTTACAGCAACCATGCGTTTGTTTAAGTTGTTATTATCGAGTAAATCTAGAGCAGGTCCTATTTAAAAAACTTACATTATAACCTATACTGTTTGTTTTATCATCATCTGCTGATATTCACCTGAACATAGAGGTACTCAAATGCTACTGCGTCTCTCCTAAGCAGGTCCACAGGATCCTTTGGGACAAAAGTGATGCGAAAAAAGCACTTCATCTTGTGTGACCCTGGCCTCTGTGTCACCTAGACCACAAGTCGGAAGATAAGATGGCACCCATTAGTCAAATGTCTTCTAACAAGTCATTGCAAAAAAATTTGTTTCCAGATAAACAAGGACAGTACATGAACTAAAATCCCGGGATCTCTCAGGAGTAATATAGAATACTGAGCGAATATTGATTCATCGCTTTCTTGTTCAATATCACTCTCATATCTGTCAGTTAAAGATAAAATAATCCAACATTTCTGCATTTAAATTACAACACCTTTGTTACATAAATTGTTGAGTTGTATTACACTATCATAAATGTTTCAAACAATGTTTACACCCAAAGAAATCCATTATTTTATTCACGGTAACAGTGCATTTAATTTGCTCGCCTGTTGCTATAATTTCCAGGGAAACATCACATGAGGAAATCAGTGAACAGGAACAAAACCAAACTTTAAAGGAGACACATTATGCTTATTTTTTCCTAGTTTTATAACACACTGAGGGAAAGGAACGACATGAAAAAGCATCATAGGTCTCCTTTAAAACATTACCTAGTCCATGAACACATCAGACATATTTTCATCAGCAATGGTGGTTATTTAATAATGAAGACAACAACTCCCATGATCCTGTGCTATTTCATGAAATCATCAAATTATGTCTTTAGTTTTATTGTTTTGATTGAGGGACCCCTAGCAGCAGTAATGACATACTGTGTGTTTATATATGTAGCTGGAGGCATGAGACGGTTAGCCTAGCCTAGCAAAAAGACGGAAAACAGGGAGAAACAGCTAGCCTGGCTCTGATCCACCTAGCAGCACATCTAAAGATCACACATTAAAGGAGCTGTATGTAACAATTAGTAGTAATTTACATGTATTAATCACTTTTTTATTGGTCATATGTCATACCTTCCCTGTCTCTCTCAGTTGACTATACAAGCCTGTGGATGGTTTGTTTAAGTTGTTTAATGCTGCTAGACTTTGGATTTCTTTGTGAAGGACTCAGGTCAGATTTTCTGCAACAGTCCAAAGGATGTGACGTTATGTACGTTCTCGAGTGCCTCGTCTCAGTGCCTCTTGTTGCTTCGCTAACAGAAAGCAACAGCAGCTAATGTTTCACAGAGCCACTTAAAGTGTAGAAACAAGAAGTAGTGGTTTTCTTAAGGGACTATTTCAAGGACCCTCTTAACGTTTGGCAAGAAAGCGAATATTTCCCCAAAACTATTCCATTAAAATCTTCCATGTATAACCTGTCATACTGATAACTACAGTTTTGCTCCTGTTGGACTATGGATTGAATACAATAATACTTTACTGTACCCTGAAGACAAGGGTGTTATCCTCCATCTGTTTTGCCATCAAGTCTATTATTTAACTCTTTCCTGTTTAGCTACGCCCCAGAGAGCTGTCTCACCTGAGTTAGCATCTCCTGCTCATGCAGGAGCATGAGTTTGCTGGCAGTTCCCTCAGCTCTGTGCTCCAGCATCAGAGAGAAGTGCTCGATGCTCTTAATGGATAGCTTTTCTTGCAGGGTCAAGATGACATCCTTTCACACAGACAAAGTTGTGGTTAATACAATCTGAGAAGCGTGCAGATGCAGCAGCCTGCTCATGCTCAGCTCAATGCCACGACCATAAATCATTTTCACGGCTGAACACACACACACAAAAACGTGACTAATACAGAACATGCGATCAGAATTTCAACTAAGAAAGGAAATGTGTAGTGCTGACCAAGTATTTCCCACGCCACAGTTAATTAGGTTTAAAATGATTTTGTATGAATCATAATCTAAATTCAGATAAGGCCAGAGTAGAGAGGGGAGTTTATAATGTACAGTGCAACTGTGAACAACATTCAACATTTAAAGTGAACAGCACTTTAGATTACATAACTGCATTTCATAGCGTAGCAAAGTTCTTTCATGGTACCTACCTTAATGGATGTGTTGCTGTCGAATTTAAATGATTTAGTCTGCCCGTTCTCCAGGTACACCTTCAGAACATTTGGCATAAAAAGAAGAGAGTTGTCCTTCACCGTTTCCTGAGGATGGAATGAGAGGTATTGATCAACAAATCTGTTTCGTCCTAATTGAAAGGTGTTTATATACTGTTGTTAAAATGCACTGGAGTCGGGTTTGAAAAGTCTGCAATTAGAGGACCCCTGCTAGAAAATGATTGCCCATTCAAGAGCTCAAGATGAAAGTGGAAGACACTTATCTGCTTTCTTGCTGGGATGATAGGACTGATACCACCCTCATGTCTGTACTGTAATCACGAAGCTGCAGCCACTAGACGCTTAGCTTAGCATAGAGTCATTTTTACACACAGACAATATATAACATGTTAATTAGTGACATTTTAAAGGTACTGGTAGGCAGATTTTTTTCCTGCTTCCAGTCTTGAAGCTAAGATAAGATCTCTTGACTAGCATACGGCAGATATGGATACTATGTGGTATTGATTTTCTTATCAAACTCAAGGTTCAAGCTGCAAGGTTCAAGATCGTTTATTTGTCATTATTAATCACAGGGTTGCCAAAGTCCTCCATGTTACACATAGATAGAACATATATACATTTATTTAGGCAATAAACATATACTATATTGAAACAAGCTTACATCCAGGAAATAATTCTGTTGTGCATTTGTCTAAATTTGTGTCAGGTAAATTAGTGTATTTCCCAAAATGTCAAACTATTTCTTTAAACATGAATGTGACTTATAGGGTGCTGCAGGAATGAGTCCTAAAACCTGGAAATAAGTTCATATTTTTGTATTTCCGTTCCCCTTGTCTCAAAGTCAATGGGTTTTTAAATGCATTTTTGGTTAAATGTCTGAAATAAGGTCTGTTGTTAACACAGGCTGACACAAGTTATTTTCATGATTTGTTCTACGACATTAAACGCACTAGTAAGTACCCTAATTGTGAATTTCAAAGTGTTTACGTATCTTTAAAAAGGCAGTTGCTAACAAGTGGCTAAATGAGGCCACATAGGTTTTTGGGGACATCATCTACTCACTAGTCAAAACTAACAAGCTACTAAGAAGGTTTGTCAGCCAATACTATAATGCTCTTGATGATTCGAACAACAGCGATAGTGTGACATGAACACAATGGGGGGAGATGTATGTTATCAACACCACCTTTAAAGTAGAGTGTGTATAGTATAATGCAGTAGGATGTTTAGTGAGGCTGTTGTGAAGTCATGCGATCGCAATGTAGTACGTTTACACTTGGCTTTTACCTTTTAGCTTTTCAAAAATCATAAAAGTGGTGTTCATCTGTGACGATTACCTTGCTGAACAAAAGAATCATAAACTTCTGTTTGCCACAGAGCTTATTTTCTGCATTAATCCAAAATCCAATTTACAAATCCCATCGGCCTATTGTCAAGTGAACCAGCTTTCAAAGCCTTAAAAAATACGTCATCCCTGCCACTCTTTACTGTGATTCCTTTTTACCTTTTCATCTAATTTCCGTGGCATGTTTTGAGCAAAAGTAGTTGTGAAAGTAATACAAAGTAACACAATGATGCATCTGCCTCAGTAATCACTGTCTGGTTTTATGTGTGATGCTGTCCTTCTTGCTCAGTGGATATGACTCCCTGATAGTCTTTTAAATTTGTGGTTGCTCTCTAAAAAACCTCTTCTCTTCTGTGTGACACATCCGACAAATCAGGGAAGCTCTCTCCGTGAGAGGCACACGCTCTCTATTTCATCCCAGCGATGGTAGTGTGATGAAAAGAAATAAGCAGAGGAGGTGTATCTCTTGCTCATGCGTGTCTTCATTTTACAGTTAGCGATTTCTAATATTTTCTCTCTTCTCTGTGCCAGCTTTTATAGTTCAAGTCTGCTGCTGCCTCTTGCTCAGAACCTCGATGTGTACTCAATGAATCAGTGTCCAGTGTGACTTACGGGGACCTGGCCATTGATGATGACCTCCTCAGCGAAGCGCACTTTAACAGGATTAGTCTTTAACTTGGCCTTTTTGGCTGCGCTGATGAATGCCGATTTGGGCGACTTTTGAAGGGAAAGAAGAAAGAGAGAGAGAGAGAGAGAAAAAGAGTTTAAAGGACGATCAGTTAGTGTAAAGATGAGACATGCATGTTTTCAGCTTCACACAATTCAAGGACATGTTCCCTTTTGAAAACATGGCAACATCCCATGTCTCCACTCCGTGCCGATGCAATTGAGGTGGCTCTGTGTAAGGGCACAAGAGGGAGGACACCCTCACTGCCGGTGTGTCACTGGGGCTGCAAAGAAAACGAATAGTAAATGGAAGCAATTACAGGCTGGATTATAAGACCTGCTTGGCCCTCTGAGTATTGTAGAATAATACTCCCGTGTTTTTCTGCAAATCACATCCTTATTCAAGTTAAGCCACTTGTTAAGTGGCTGTTTTTTAAAGACTCAACACTCATCATGCTGAGCCTCTGAAACACTTTGAACAAAATGATTAATGAAATGCACGATGAATGGATGTATTCACACAGTACATTTTCACATTTTAGGAAGTGTTGTGTGCTATAAAACTCTTTAATTACTGTCACGGTTTTCATCACAAGACATTTATTTTGTTTTCAAGGTGCAACAGATACTTTATTTAATGCTTTTAAAACTTTTCAAGATCGTTTTTAACCGAATTTAGGTATGTAGTTTATATCAGATAGGAGGTATAATTTTTATGTATGACTATGGTTATTAGAGTGAGTTAAGTTAACGTGCATTGTGCCAACAAGTCTAAAGTAAAAGACAGTATTAGGTTCAGCATTAGGTTTAAAGATTAGTAACATCAGAAATTTGGAATTTCAAGAGGAAGATCTTGACTCAGTTTGACAAAGAGAAATAAAAAGATGGATACATGAAATTAGATAAAAGGTTTGTAGCAATCAAGACCTCACATATTCAACTTTAAGACTATGTAATGACCATTAATGCCTCATAATTCTTGAATTGAAGACATTTTAAATGAGACAAATTATGCTAATTTTCAGGTTCATAATTTTATTTTGGGTTACTACTACAATAGGTTTACATGCTTTAATGCACCCAAACACATCAGTTTCCTCATACTGTCCAGTGCTGCAGCACTGTATCCCCCCTCTGTCTGAAACACACACTGTTTTAGCTCCTGACTCTTTAAGGCCCCTCCTCCTGAATACCCACTCTCCTCTGATTGGCCGGCTCACACATGCCTGACCCAGCATCGCTAACAACAACAGAGCAGCTGTGCTAAATCAATTCTTACGTGCCAATTTAGCTTCAAGGCATAAATTATGCAAATGTGTGACATGGTGACGTAGTGTGATGTCACAAAGTCACAGGATTAAAGGTGGGACTACTGACGAGGCTTTTCAAGAGCAGTGTTTTCTGTGGGAGAGAGGAGCTTCTGTTGGTGTGGACTTTGACCTTTCTATAACACACTGAAGGAAAGGAAAAGAAAAAAAAAGCATAATATGTCTCCTTTAAGACTTAATACAGACCTGCAGACATCCTGGTTTTCTGTGAGCATGCATCGATGATTTGTCTATTTTTGGAGGGGATTCAAGCATAATTCCATTCCCACCGACTGATTATGTGAGCTGTAAACAAAGCCTGAATATATGCTCATGGCACTGTGTACACCACCATCTGGTGCTCTGTTACTGGTGGTAAATGTTGATGTGGCAGGTTCATCTGTGGTCTTGCGAGGATCTGACGCTACAACATGAGAAGCCCGGGAAAGACTGCAGCCATTGGACTCCCTTTGAGTTAGCAGGGCTCTAACACTCTGATATAGTGCCAGCGCAAACATATGGCATGATTAATGACTTGCTTTCATAGAGGCGACAAAAAGATCAGCTCCACAAACACACAAAGAGCGTACTGGGATGAGCTCAATTTCATTCATAGAGGATGGAGAAACTTACCGGGTACGGCTGAACAACGGTCAACAATATGGACTCCTTGCAGCTCCTGCAAGACACAAAAATATTTTTAACGATTAAAGATTCATTTTCAACTCTAATAAAAAAAAAGAAAAGAAACAAAAGATGTGGTGAGGGAAATCTGGAAATATGTCTTGTTATTTTTGAGACACCATAGTGGACGGTAGCAGGAGGAACATTGTGTCCCAGTGATGCTCCTGGCGGCCCTGTCCTGCCTCCATAGTGCAGAGTTTTTACTGCAGAGACTGAGCTCATTCAAGGCCACAGGAGCGGTGAAGGAGTGGCCACATGGGCACTTTTCCCTGTGCTAATGTACTGTTTACAGACTGCCGCACAGGTCATATGAGGACCAAACGCTCACAGCCAGCCACTCAGCTGTGTCAGTGATATTAATCAAATGAGACGCATGAAGAAACATCAACACCAGCATACAGCTAAGTCACGGTGAATGGAGCAGGTGGCTACAAAAATATCCACCTAAAATAGATGGTTTCATAACAACATAGTGAATAAAAACACAAAAATATAAAAACAAAATTAAATAAAAAAAACCCCAAACAAAATAAAGTGAGGGACTAGTTCCAGTGCTTAAAATATTCAGCGCCCTTGGAAATTTTATGTATTATTGTTTAACAGCACTGAATCATGGGGGATTTAAAGGGATTTAAACTACGTAGTTTTGAAAACTCAGCGAGGTAACATTCAAATAAAATATTACATGTATTTATCAAATAAACATGTATATATCAAATATTTATTTGATATATTTCCACAACTCAATAAACAAGCTGTCTTCAGGGGACAATAAATGCCCCAGGACGCTGTTTGAAGCTAGAAAGGTCGATACTTGGAAGGTTCCTGCAAATATAAGCAAAGTAAAACAGTAAGAAATTGTGCTTGTATATTCAGTTTATTCAAATGCGAATGAGTGAACATATTTCTTTTCCCCCCAAAACTACACAGTGCACCTTTAATGTGCCTTTTTTGACACTCACTTTTTTGTATCTATCCCCTGACTTTTCCATCACCTTTTTACAGAGTGGCATAGAGTGGCCCTTTGTTGTCGTGGTGTACTTCACAATACTGACTCACAAAAGAAAAGCTAGACCTTCCAGATACAGATACATTGACTTTAATACACACAGATGATGTTAAACTTATATTTATGTTTAAATATATATTTTGAACATTAATATAGCAGCAAACAAGTATTTGATATGTAAAGATATAGTATGTATGTATCTGCTCAAGCAGATAACTGTTCTTTGTTTTGGTAGTCACTCCGGCTGTTAGTGTAAATGTAAGCCTACCACGTTAGTGCATGTGAGTCTGTCCCTCAAATTGTCTAAACAGTACACTAAATTTTGTTTCTGAAAACATTTGAGATGATAAATAGGCTATACAGTAACATAATCTTGATTCATATTTACTTATTTACTTCTAGAATAGGTTTACATGCTTTAATGCTCCAAAAACACATCAGTTTTCTCATACTGTCCAGTGCTGCAGCACTGTGTTCCCTGAAACGCTCTGTTTTAGCTCCTGTCTCTTTAAGGCCCGCCCCCCTCCAGAATACCCAGTATACCTTCTTTGATTGGTCAGTTCACACACGCCTGAGCTAGCACCGCTCACAACATCAGAGCAGTTCAATTCTTACGTGCCAAACTGGCTGATAGGCATAAATTATGCAAATGTGTGACTTTGTCATGGAATTAAAGGTGGGACTAATGATAAGGCGTTTCAGGAGCAGTGCTTTCTGTGGGAGAGAGGAGCTTCTGTTTGATGTGGACTTTAACATTCAAGATCTTTTGCATGCACACTTTCAACAGTGTGTATTTTAAATTTTTTTCCCCTGAACTTTATGGAGTGAAAGACACGCTTTTGTTCTTGTCCGATATGCTGGTGCGATATCTAGAGGCATTGAGCGTTGTGTATTTTATCTTTATATAATAATGTGACTTCTTAAACAAACTGGCTGCATGGGTGATTATTTCTCATACGAAAACCAATGCAAACATGTATTTTTTATTATATTTGTGATTAAGATCATTTTGTACAGATCAATCAATCAATCAATCAAGTCTTTTTCTGTTGATCGGTGTCAAAAAAGCCACATTAAATCGACTTTGGTTCCATGTTGTAAGACGATAAAACATAATAACTTCCAGGGAGTGTGAATCATTTTTCTAGCACTGCACAATTATAGACAACAGGTTTAACAGCAGGCAAATGGCATCTCACCTTAGTGTGTTGTCATACCTGACAAGGTCAATAACCCTCTCCCTGGGTGCTGAACTGACTGGCTCATCATTAATCATGATGATCTCGTCCCCTGGGATCAGCTTCCCTTCTGATGGGCCCCCTGCCGACACACAATAAACAAGAGTTAAGTGGTACAAACTGCGCACAGTCGTGCCATTTTTCTTGATGTTCTTGCTTTCCTGTCTTTTAGCTCAAGGCTCTAATGAATGCTTACTCACTGAGTGCTGTTAAAATCAATGAATCATCGACGTAAGCCGCAGAGTGAGCGGGTTTCCCTCTCTCCCTTCTGGCTACATTTGAGGTGGGTTACACCTCCTTCAGGGATTGTGTTGATAATGGCCATGAAACGAGTGAGTCACTGTTGTACGTATGAGAGCTCACCGTACAGCTGGGCCACTTTACCTGGTGTTACTGAGCGGACCACCACAGGTTTCTCACTGCCAGCCACAAATCCAAAGCCAAGCACTGGGTCTCGTCTCATCTCCACCTTCCGGGGCGCTGGTGGCACAAACTTGTCCCCTTCCAGACGAACCTCCTCCAGGGAGCTGCTCTGGGAGACGTGGCTGTAAGAGGAAAAAAACAAACAATATTTCCTGTTTCTGTCATCCCTGCTAGATGATTTTGTTTCAGTATGAAACACTGGTCTTGTGTTGCAAAACCACCATCAGTGTTTCCAGGAAAATGTTACATTTTCACAAATTTCCACGTGTTTGCTGTACTGAAAATGTCTACAGTCATTAAACCCCCACCAACTGATTTGATTTTGAGTAAACTGTCGGGAACATAAAAAGAAATATGTAGTCATTTTGCATCTAAAATTACTAGTTGATTAATCAGCAGAAATGTGTTTAGCAACTTTTTGGATTTTACTGACATTTTGAATTTGTTCCCAGTGAGATATTGTATAGTTTACATGGTGACTTTGCTGTTGTAAACATTACTGTAGAAACAACATTTAATTATATTTAAAATTTAAATCAATTATTTTCCTACTGTGATTTTATTCTTAGAGAATATTAGTGAAAAAAAAACAATAAGAGATTATATTTTTGGCCTCACACACATAGATGAGCTAAACAAACAAAAAAAAATTAATCACATGTTGATGACGGTTCTCAGTCATCCAGCTTATGGTAAATCTAGGTGCTGTATCGTAGGCAACTGGACTTGTTTCAGTTTCTTGAAGACGTTTCACCTCTCATCCAAGAGGCTTCGTCAGTTCTAACTAACTGGAGGAGTTGGCAGGCTTTTTAAACTCTGTGTGGGAGTGTTCTTACAGAGTCGTTAAGGACATGTGTGAGCTCTGTGTTTCTCAAGGTAGCCATGAGCTAAATAATAATTTCCTTTATCATCTATTTATCTCTAAATGGGAACATAATTTACACAACAAACATCATGCTGTTTTGAAAAATGCTTGAAAGTAGCGATTGAGACCATAAACTCACTAGGAAACCGTTCACTGTGGTAATAATTCCAATTAGAAATAGGATAATTTTCCCATAAGCTTACATACAATTGGAACCGGGGGTAGCCCCCTGCTGGCTGTTAGAAGGAATGCCAATTTAATGCACTTCCCTGGGAGCTGCAAAAAAGTAAAAAAAAAGTGTTTTATGAGGTCACAGTGACTTTGACCTATGACCTTTGGCCACTAAATTCTAACCAGTCCAAGTGGACATTTGGGACTTTGAAGAAAGTCCCTCAAGGTACTGTTGAGATATCGCATTCACAAGAATGGTTTGGATGGGTGGACGGAGGTATGCATGTACAGACGGACGGTGCCTCCTGCCACGACATAACAACAAGTGAACGTTAGTTGCAGTGCTAATTTCAAAATATGAATGCTGATCATATTGAAGAGACTGACAAGTGATGCTCAGACTGGTGAAAGCTGTTAAAAAAATGTCAGTAAAGGTGGCAGTAATAAATGTAACTGCTAACTGTGCAGAGTCTAAATCCTCTAAATGTCTGGAGACAAGATGCCAGATGATATTGTTTTGAAATAAGGAGCGATGCTGCAAAAATAGAACATGTGGGCGATGGTAATCAAGCTCCAATGTTTGTATTCTCACATTGCAGCTATCCACTGTGTGTTTCACCAAGAGGCAGTTACAGGTTTCTGTAGTACTCACACTGTTATATGTGTCACAGAATAGGCTAATAAAGATGCAGGGCAGGTATGCTGTGGAGTGTCATGCTGTTGAAACCTCCCGACTGCCCGAGTTTAAGATTTGCTATCTCGATGACAGTGAGAACCTGACCTCGATAGCTGGCAGCAAACCTAGACTGTACAGTTAGAACCTAATGTACCCTGATCTACGCAGTTTCCTTCGTCCAGGCAATGCAGTTATTATTGCTTTAGACATGCAAAAACTGTATGTAGCTTTCACATATCGTGTCATCAGAGTTTATACAGTGTTTCTCTACCCTCTCTGACTGCATAAGCAGCAGCAGAGGCAGCACCGTATGGTGCCAACAGTGTTGGTTAATTAAAGCCGTGGGCAGACAGTGTGTAATTCACAGTTATTCTTGACACATGTACTGTTCACCACTAAATACTAACAATTAATCTTTCACGGCACAAAGACACAGTGAGATCTGTCAATCGCAAATCCAATACTATGAAAAAAAGAACAACGGCAACAAGATGTTCAAAGTGAGATTTTTGTCAGCTGATATTTTCGAGGAGGATTCAGCGATTCTTTCCCAGAGCTGCAAACCAGAAAAAACCTGAACATGTGGTCTGTCATTAGGATGTAAAATGGAGCCGCTAGACAGACAGGAGATAAAGGGGGGTGGAAAGAATGGCTGTATCAGATTTTTTTCAACCTCTATCTGAACTAAAAGTGAACCCACTCTTCTTTGATGCCCTCACATTCACCTTTACAGACTTAAAATAGAGATTTTATATACATACATCAAATGCTCAGCCCTAACCGGTCCGTAAACATTGACTTTACAAGCCAGTTCTAGCAAAACGGGGTCCTTATTGTTGGGCCACAGCATGTAGCTAAAGCTACAATAATCTATAGGAGATAAAAACAAGTTTTGTCGTCTCCTCTCAGCTGAAGGTCGAAACATTTTCAGGGCTGCTGTTCTCTTTAATTTGAGGAACTATTACTGCACCGTCTTCGCGAAGGTTTCTCTAAATTAAGACTTTTTAAATAAATCCAACTGCTTCCTATTACAAGGACGATGCTGTTGTCCCTCCTCCCACTCCCTTGTTTTGCTCTGTATGCTTTTGTCATGTAAAAGGGAGAAAAAATGAGTAAGAGACCTTTGTGGCAGTAATACATCTGCAGTAAGACTAAACGTGTGCATTGCTTAGAAAGTAGCAAAAACACCTTCATGGAAGAGCTTGTCTCTTTTATCAGAAGGAAATGTGTCTGTGTGTTGTTCGAGAAACCAGCAGATAATGTGCAAAATATGCTGCAGATGCTGGTAATTAAACAAATGGCACTAAAGTGTTGTGTTACTGATTATATTGAAATGATAATACAAGCTAATATATTATAAACTGCGTGACTTTTATGCAGAGGCAATAATAAATGTATTAAGATATTATCCTCTTTGTTTCAATTAAAAATTACATAACCACAAGGCATCCGCTGAGTTGAGGAACACATTTATATTGAGGTGTAATGAAAAGATAAAGTCAGCGTCCTCTCTCTTTCTCTTTCCTGCATACAAATTTAGGTAAAGAACCACAAGAAATCAAACAAATTAAAACTACAATTCCACATATTTAAATTGGGACACTCAACATGCTTCAACTACTTTTGTTTTTAACTGTACATAGATCAGTCTTAGTGCTTGCAAATTGTACGCCAATATTGTAAAAGTAAGTAAGGGAAGGCTTTTAAAAATGGCTACCAAGCAGCTAAAGGCACACATTAACCGCCTTTCAAGTGTTTTAATCACTTGATCTATTAGTCACTAAATGTGGGCGATTTGCCCAGATAACTTTGTGTATCATCACAACAACAGCTCACAAAATGCTTAATCATTCTTACACCAACACAAGTACACACTGATTGATAGATTCAAATACACGCACCCATTGTGTCTCACTTAAAATTAAAATGTGAAAAAACATTACATACTTATTTTTTAAATATTATATTACTTTACTTATATCAGCGGAAAAGGTATATGAGAGGAAGACAAGATGTAAGAGTAACAAAAAGTTCATTGATTAATAAGTGTCTGGTTTCTGTGTGGTTCAGTGGTATCGGCAGGCAGAGAGCCTGGCGATGGTATGTGCAAAGCCCACAGTAACAAAACTGAAAAGATGGAGGTGGAATCGAAAATAATGAGGTGAGTGGGTTGTCCCTGTACTATACCTGAGGTGATCTACAGAGAAACACTCAATCTTAAAAATAAGATTGCATCCATTGCATTCACGTTACAACACTGCTGTTGATTGAATCATCTGCCCAGTGGTTGTCAGTTTGTGCACTCGCCAACATTGCTAACGTTAGCTAGAAAATGCTAGCTAAAGTTGCTGACCTTTTTTCACAAACTGGCAACTACCAAGACTGTTGATCACTGACAAAACACAGCTACCATGAGATACCAACGGAGTTATACTATCATCTGACAAACCTTGTTAGAAGCTGGAACCAACTGTCAGAATTCTTACACAGAGATGAAAAAAACAATCATTTTGGACCCAACAAAGTTTTTAAAATAATTAATTCATAATCACAGTAATGACCTTTAAATAAAAAACAAGCATTATTTGACTAACTTAATTATTTAAGGTCCTTATAGGTCCTATATATGTATATTTGTGTGTCTTTTGACTTTATTTTTCTCATATAAGATATATATATATAACATTATAGGGATTTTCAACATAACATAGGAAAGTAGGCAAAATATTCCTAACACACCCAGTCCGGAAATGTGGGACAGCATAAACACAATATATTTTTATTGTATAATTTAGAAAGTGTTTTCTAAATATATCTGTAAAATATTATAAATAACCATTCATGTTAGTGAATATTTTCATGGCACACTCGAACCTCCATACAAAAGAGTCAGATAGCATTTATCCTTTATCTCTGTTTCCCTTACAATGTCTTTAAATATAATAAAGTTTATTGTAATGCCTCTTAAAGTGACACGTTTTGTTCTCAACCTCGTCACACCAACAATAAAACAAGGAATTGGTTTCATAGTATTTTGACAGTCATTATGCAGCAGCTCATAACACCAACAATAACTGCATTGTGAGCTCTTTCGCTTCACATTTCTCAGATACATTTACTTTTGTGTTCTGCATCAGTTTTATTTCTCATCTCAACAGATTGTGCACAAATCAAAACCATATGGACCTGTGCATTCAGGAAGAGCGCTGTCTCCTCCCCTCCAAGGCCACCTGCTAAACATGGCTGGATTCCCATTGTGCAGACAGCCATGCATCTAATGGCCCCTAATCATACTCATTAGCTGCGAGTGTAGCACCACAACGCTCTACACGGCAATCAGAAGGCGCACTGTGAGCTATAAGGTTAACAAGATGAAGGAAAATGAGCTGGGAGACTGTCACTGTTCAAAGACTATTTTCATAAAGCATGTTTTGGAAAAAGTGGCTTGAGCTCATTACTAAAAGCAATATCCTGCTACTCTCACTGTGAATTTGCTCTGACACGGCTCACAGTTTGTTGGTGCTGAGGCGGTTATATTTGTCCTGTTTTTCAAATTATGCAATCACAGCCAGTGTGTATTGGCATAATGTTTTTTTTTTCTGCTGTGTCACTCCTCCTTTTAGGGGACTGGCAACTGTGAATTTTCTAAACCTCCTATATGGAACCTAACTTTGTCTATTAAATGTGATAAATGCTTTGACTGGGTTGATTAAAGTACTTGTGCTGCCAACCAGTCTCATTTCAGTCTCTGTTGAATCTGTCATTTTGAGGAATCTGTTGAAGAATCCTCCATAATGCAGTCGCAGCACTCTCCAAACTACATCACATCTATGTTAAATACCGTGAGTCACACTGTAAATATTAAATGACTACTGCCTTATTCATGTGCTCCCGTCACGCAGGCTAGACATGTGTTCCACTGAGAGATACGACAATTTAGCATCGGCCCCCCGTAGCCTTGACAAACTCAGATGGCCACGGACAATCACAGACACAGACATTTGTTTATTCATGAGTGTTACTCAAATCTAAAAAAAAAAAAAAGAAGAAGAAGAAGCTAAAACTGGAACCATAACAGCCTCCGTGATCTGCCTCATCCAGGCACACTCTGCATCCAGGCACTTTCACTGCTCCTCACTTCTTATATAACTCCTCTGACATCACGCTTCTCATGCTATAACCCATGTGTGACAAGTGCCTCACCTCATATTCCACAAAGCATGCAAATGTACAGATTTTCTAACGTTACAAAGATGCATCTAGGATGCAAAAACTGCGATGCATGTCTTTTAATTATAATGAATATTTGGATTAGAAGAATTGACAACATTGTGAACAAATAAAAGGAGCAACAATTTTCCAAAATCAGTCACAATCTGGTATGCACAGGGGTTCATAAATGCAGCAATATTTTTAGATCTAGTGTGAATTCATGTTGCACGTCTCTGGTGTGCAAAACAGAGCAAAGAGCAGCCGCATCAACAGCACAGATGAAACAAGCAACACACTCACTTGTTGGAACATGTGCACACAAACATATAAAGAGCCAGTGGAGAGTTTCTTTTTACCTGCCTGCGCAGATATCCAAGAGTGCCAATTACCGAGGATCAATTATAGCACTACAGCCCGGCATCCTCTGAGGGAAGTGCAGACTCTCAGATTAAAACAAAGTCCCCGCACAGGTGAATTTCTTCATCAGCGGCAGCACCGCATCGTGCATACTCTCCAAAGCCCTCTCCTTGCGTTTTGGGAGACGGCACGAGGAGTGTGGTGGGTGCGTGAGAGTGCGAGAGAGAGTGAGAGGAGGCAGGGGCAGAGTGTGCGCAGCAGTGGAGGGAACAGAGAATCAGTATTCTGAATGCACAGATGGAGACAGTGTGGAGGCAGTGACGTGGCTGGAATAATCACAGGTTGGCAGAGCATCTGAAACATCTGGGACAGCAGAGAGCTCCCCCTCTGTTTCTTTAAACACAGGGCACTTACTTGATGTAGCAGTCACGCCCCTCTCTACTGGTGCCCATGTCCCAGCCATTGGGGGGTCCCTGCGAAGAGCTCCAGGTCCCTGACGGGGGCGGCCAGCCGGAGGATTTGGTCCTGTGGCTGCAAGAGATTTTCAACATAAATCAACTTTATATCATAATGTGTATTTTTAGTAAAAAATCTTCTTGCATAACACCTGTAGTATCAAGCCGCAAGGATATCTGGAAATCTAGTTAATCTAATCTTTCAAAAAATAAAACTTGTCATATAAAATAATAATAGAAATAGCTGATGTGAAGCGATTCAACCCGAGTGATAAGAGAGCGATTCCAGTGTGACAAACAATGTTCCATAGCCACACAGTTCACTCAGTGAATACAAATCAAATTAATTACGTAAGCTAGACACACAGGCGGAGTTGTCATGCCTCACTCTTACGCTTTGAGAGCCATGAAATTGCTATTATTTCTAGATGTCAGCACGTTCTTTAGTAAAAGAAAGCCCAGAGGAACTCTCTTATAAAGTGGTTATTCGATTTGCATAATGCCATGAAGATTTGATCAAGTTTATCACAGAATACAACCAGCTATGACCATCTTTTCACACAAAAAAACAATTATTGTAGGCTTTTGTATGCAAGACTGCGCCTGGCTAAATCTCAATTTCAGCTGATTTTTCTGATTTTACCAACAAAACACAATTCTGCATGCAACAATCCCCCCCACTGTGCTACAAGTTGGCAGAGTGCAGGTATTTAGAAGAACTGTAATTGGTTAAAATGTTTTCATCTCTCTTTTTGTCTGCACCCCAGCACCCACCCCCTCTATCCTCGTCCTTCCTTTATCTCTGTCTTTGTGTCTGCACACTGGTGATGCTATGAAAGCGGTGGCAGTAAGTTATGTCACTTCAAAGGCTTGTCTGCCGTGTAACAGGGCTCTTCGCATTCATTATTCAAAGCTCCTCTTTCTTCCCCTCTAAATGTTTCCCCAGTTACTGTACTGGCGATAATAAATTGTGTGCAGGGTGTGTGCTTGTATCTGTGTGTGTCTTCATGTGGGTGTGCCTGTGAGCACAGTCTGCATTGGCGCACGTGCCCATTTCATGAGATATGAATAAAATACTGTCAACACAAGCCGAGAGAAAGAAAATATTGTAAAGCGAGAGTTGGCTACAAAATGAAGTACATCCTAGGGTCACTTCAGCTAATTAACAAAACACACCTACTACTACTGGGTGCATTAAACCATAATTAATTCATCCTTACTGTAGCTGAACATGGTGTTTTTCTTTTGTGCACTACATTTTTTAGTCAACACAGGAAGCATTGTGATTTCTTTTCCAATACAGTGCTGCGTTTGGGGGATATTAGCGTTTCCACACAGATATGGATTTATTTGACCCACAGTACATTAGCTGGGAGCAGGCCTCGAGTATGGTGTATATTTAGAACACATTTCCTGCAGCTCAAATGATGTGTGTAGACAAAACTGGATACTGTCTGACACTGTCAGAGCCATGTTTGCCTCATCGATGAGTCCTACTTGTTAGCCTACATTTCAGCTTCTGGGATAACAGCCATGTTAAAGGGGCTCTGTGTAGTTTTGGAGAAGACATTTTTAATATTTACAATATTATTGAGGTTATAATATGAACTCAGAAATATTTATTTTTCCATAACTGAATAAAAACAAGCTGTTCTCAGAGGAAAATAAGGTCCCCAGAACACTGTTTGAAGCTAGAAAGGTGGCAGGGTCCGCCAAATATAAACAAAGTTTAACAGGAGCAGAATGGCATGTTTTAGTCGAGAGATGCAATGAATAAAAAGTCAATGTATTGTAGCCAGTGGTATTTTCCCAGAATTACACCTTTGGCGAGGATACGTTTGACACTTTCCAAGTGTCTACAACACAATGAAAGCGCATTGTACTCACAATTTCAGATGCTGTGCCCTCAAAATATGTTCCTGAGCTGACAAATTCTTCCACAAAATCCATTTACTGTCCCTCAGCCACAATGTCTCTGCATTAACGCCATAGTCATGGATACTGCGATCTTTGATTTCTTTTGTCTGCAGGCAGGAGGTGCATTATGCCATTGAGTTGCTGCACTCCGGCTTCACAGAGAAGGCTGAAAAGGTTCACCCACACTGGTGGACAGTGAAACTGATCTTCCTCAGCCGGCATTAATAAATAATGCCTGCACAGTCACATCGGACTAAGTAATCGAGCGCCAAGTGGGCAAGCCATGCTGCACAATTCATGAACAGGTTACCCAAGAGTCAGAGCGAGGACAATTAGAAGAAGAAGCTGGAAGCGAATGTGGAATTCTCTCAGGACAAATTGCACCAAAACAACAAAATGCATGGCAAATTGTCTGTGTTTATCCTTGGATGCTGCTTAGGTTACTATTCAGTAGCAAACAAAAAGTCATCTTTAACAGACATTACAAGAAAAATGACTCATAGCTTGTAAAAATCAATACAATACAATGCAACTATGAAAGCCTTTGCAACCACAGCAAATAAACATCAGGGTTTTATCATCTAGATTCGAAGACTAAAACACAATTTTGTTTAAAAAGACTTCATTTTGTGCATCTTATGAAGATGAAAAGTGGCAAAAGTCTGTGACACAACTTTGTCATTTATAATTTGGAAGATATTATTGCAATTGTCCTGCCTGAGAGATGAGGAAAAGATCACTTTTCAGTCCCTCATAAAACTTGCATGATCAACGTGATCCTCGCTTTATCACAGCCGTTCACTTTCACTTTCATCTCTCTGAACGCAAGCTGGTTGTGACGAAGCATTCCAGCACGTTCTCCAAGGCTGAAATCCTGTTAATGTTGGGAGTAACTATGCATTATGGACAAGGCACAGCTAAGGAGAGCACATTCCAACACAGACACTCAAGTTAGTTTGAATAATTTACACCAACAATCTCCATGTGGGCTGGCTATATGAGACCACACTCTGGTGCCACATGCCTGCCATTACGCATATTGAGAATTTAAGAAGTGTGTTTCTTCATGGGGTGTTCAGAAAGTTATCTTCTCTGCATCTGCTCATGGTTTTGCTTACGTTTTCTGCACATGCTCATTGCCTGAAGATGAACCGCAACAGCTTTCCCAGCATGCACTGGTTGAGAGAAAAGGAAGTATCCAGGGCCGGTCCAGAGAGGCTTATTAATCTCCATTTTCCTTTGCATACGCCATCGTCAATTAAGCATCACATTATTCTCTTCCAGTGCAGCCAGTTTAGTTTGTGATTGAATACAAGATCCAGTCTCATAGGATCGACTATACAGTTAATGTCTTATGTATGAGCAACATTCTGACAGCATACATCAAATGCACGTACACACAGACACACACTTATTACAATCATGTTGCTGCAGCTACATTATTTAAAGATAGAACTAGAATGGCACTCAGTAGAGCGCAAAGTTCCTGGATCCATCCCTTTGTTCGGATCTGCGCCAAAACTTAATGTGTCCGAAACCCGTCTGCCACAGACCTTCAAATCTTTATCAATTCTCTAAAAAAAACTATTAACTTTAAGTTTAATTACATGTAAATTTTCCATCTAATTCGATTTCATAAGTTCAAAAGTGTCACATTTAACCAGTGGTGGAAAGAGTACTGAAAATCTTTTCTCAAGTACAGTTACGTTACTTAAATATTATTTGGTTACAAGTAAAACTACCGGAATTAAAATTATGTTTAAGTAAGAGTACAAAATATTCTTCTCAATCACTACTATTAGTTAGCACTAGTATTAGTTTTAACTTTTTAACCATTGATGTTTAATGCATTATCAATAGCAGCAACGAGGTTTGTTTCTCCAAATCTTCAGTCTAAATTTTGTCGAGTTTTCAATGGCCCGATTGGGATCAGACAAAATTGGAGATGGAAGGTTTAGATATTATTTCAAATTGTACGTATTGTAATACTTTGTACTATTTTTATTGTACTAAATTCTGATTTTAAAATAACTAAGTAGATAAGTATATATAATAATAGTTGTAATTAGTGACATCCACCCCTGTGTTTAATGCAAAGTTTTTCTACATGTTGAGTCAATCTGAATACATCTGGTTAATGTAAACGTAACCTTATGTCTTTATTCAGTTATTACTTACACAGGTGAGGAGGATTCTACATAAACATAATGAGCTTTTCAAGTGTTTATTATTCTGTTATTATACATTAAAGTAATGCATTTCAAATTGGTAATTCTGTCACCTGTAATAAATCACATGTGTAGTTATTTAATTACTTGATGGCTCAACATGACTGAAAAACCCTTTCATTTGAACTTATGTAATAAAATTAGATTAATAATTAGATATCACTTTCTAGGACACACATGTCAATAATACATTATAATGCATTATTGACATACTTATATTGTAATGTATCAGAATGTGTAATAATCTGTGTAATCACAGCAGCACTCATGAATATTCATAATGCTTTATAACAATAATGATAAGTCATTATGACGCTGATGTCTAGATTGCAATATAAACACATTTACGAAGTGTGCCTATAGTCATATGCAATTATCAATATTCAGAATGCTTTAAAATAATAATAACAACACATTTTACAGCATTATGTAATGACTTGTAAGGTCATGTATCAATTCTTAATAATTGCTGGTCACTCACTGTTGAAAGAAATCATCGTTGTTATACATTACAACAACAGTGTAGTAATGAAATCCCTGTTGTAGGTAGATGTAATCCATTAAAAACAGGTTATAAATTACTAACTTACTAAGTGTTCATTGTTTGCTTTATGAAATGCAAGAACAGCATACAAAACACTGTAACATGTATTTTTTAACAGGTATACAATGAATGGATTGCTCCTTTTTTGCACAATTCTGTTGTTTCTATTACATTATAAACATTGCAGTAATAACGAGTTATGATTATTGTTTTCAAACATCATGAAAATTCATGAGTGCCTATAACGATGATATGGTGTTCTAGGTGCATTATAATGTGTTATTAGTATGTTCATGATGCCTTATAATGCCTTATAAACATGGGCCTTTCAAAAAAGTGTTACCAAGAAGGTAAGTCAGGCATGTTTTCTTCTGAGCCTTTCTTGAATCCACTGCATGCTGTGGATCTGAAATCACCTCCACTCCACTGCTACCACCAATCACTTCACAACACATATACACCAAACTCTCTACAAAGTCGAGTAAAAACAAATGCTATTTCCTCTCCCTCCTTGAGTGACAAGAGGTGAAGTGCTATGAGCATGACTTGAGACACACGGTGAATAGGTGGTGACGCTGCTTACTCTGCGCTCTTGAATTAAACAGAGACACTTATGCAGAGCGAGACCACTAATGTGATTCTGTTTGGATATGAAATCTGCAGAGAGACAGATGAGATGACCATCTCCTGGGAGGAGGCCCGGGGAGCTGAGCGGAGAAGTGGCTCAGACAGAGAGGAACCTCTCTGATTAAAGGCCCTATTCCTCCACTGCCTCCATTCTGTTCAGGGCACAAACGCACTGCCTTTTGTTTCAGAAAACAGCTGCCCTCTGCTTGACTTCTGAAACCACCACCACGGCTCTAATCCTTTGGTCAATATGGTAGCACAATAGAACATATCAGCTATTTATTTCACACAATTTGTGGATTTCATGTTGCTGTTCTCGCTTATTCGGTGACATACAAATCACAGTTTTTATCCACTTCAGACAAGAAAACACCTGATATGCAAGAAACAACTTGCAAACAAAGATGAAATGACATCAGCAAAACCAATGTGTGTGAAATCTTCTGCACAGTAACACTTCAGAATGAGAGTGTCTGTTTTCCAGCTGAATATTGTATTTCTGTGTTTGTCTTTGGAAGCACTGATATTGTTGCCATGGGAAACTGCACTATCCTGAGCTGCTCTCTGGTGCCTCTATATAGAAAGGTTTTTTGGTTAGTTAATCTCCTCTGGGTGGGAATAGAACTGCATCTGGGAAACAGCCCACCCACTACGATCCTCCTGCTATTTCACTGCGAGTGAGTGAGTGAGTGAGTGAGTGAGTGAGTGAGTGAGTGAGTGAGTGAGTGAGTGAATGAGTCTCAGGTTTACCTGTCAAACACCGAAACAAAAAGACAGCGCTGCATCAGCCTGGCATCTACTCTTCAAATTAGACTACAAAGAGATGGACACAAAAATAAAGACATCTGTGTTTTTATGACTCGTGTTCCCAAGGCGTGCTTTGCACTGCATGCAAAGCACTGACCAAATATAGTGGTGAACTTACCCTGCGGGCACCTAGACTTGAATTCTGCTGCACCTCATTGTGCTACTCACTGCTTTTATGCTAAAAGCTCTAAAGGACAGATCAAAATAAATGGTTGCCTGAGACCTCTTCCACCACGCAGCCAGCTGGCTTCCATTTCTGACCCTCAGCCATTTCTGATCCACTCACTCCCCCGAGAGCTTCTCATTTGAACAGCCACAAATGACAGATCTTTTGGTCTTTGTGTACTCTGATGAACATTTAGGCTAATCAATTTGTCTCCAGACCAGTGATTTCCTGTGCAAAAACTTTGCAGTCAAAACATCCTGAACAATGGCTCACATAATGGATTTTTAATTTTTTCTATTTTGTAAGAAACACCGCCAGGAGTCAAGTCACGCAGTCCAACTAAATTTGCTTTAACTGTCTTCCATATTATTCATGTGGAGGAAAAATCACGCCAACACCATCCACATAAACAAATCCACTCGCACATTAAATGAATGCATCCATCTGTTATATAAGACTGACTAAAAATATCATACACTAACAAATAAACTGAGCGCTTCTTTAAAGCACGCCATGCAAGCATGCACCGCAATCACCTACACGCATTTTAGCAACCCCATTGAGTCAGGCAATCACAGCGATTGAGTGATAATTGACACTTTCTACATTAAAACGTGAAGTTCATGCTCATTATCTCCACAGCACCGTTGCCAACACCCCATTCATAACACCCACGGGGTGTATTAAAAGTGTAACAGCGCCTCCAGCTAAGTTAAGCCAAAGTTCGACATTGAAAGATCAAAACAGTAGCAGCTTGAACTCCTTTTGGTCGAAAGGCTCAAACTTGCTTTTTAAGACACAAGTGTGACAGTTCTTTCAATAACAGAACATGAAACGTGTGGAAAGGTTTGTTAGATTTAAACTCAGCAAAGAATGGAAGAGAAATGAAAGCAAGGGTGCGCTTTTGTTGCTGACAGCAGACACATCTGGGGGCGTCGCGAGGCAGGAGGAAGAGACTACGGGGGGGGGAACGCTCTCTTTCTTGTACTGTAAGCCTGCACATACATACATACAGTGTGGTTTCCTCTGTAAAATGTTCTATCAACCTTAGCACAACAGCATCCCGCTGACTTAAATTCTGGCTGGCAGCTGAGCGGGAGGAAACAAAAAAGAAAAAAAGCCAGTGTAGCAGTGGTAACTCATAATCAGGGATAGCACTGTGTGGCGTTATTAACAGTGACAGGATGCAGTGACATTGGTGTTCCACTGGGAGCCGCATCATAAATGCTGCCACGGAGGGATACTAAGTGGAAAACAACTGTGCTATCATCTGCTGTAAAATCCCTGCTACTATACCTGCCTGCTCTACTGTGGGAATTAAAAATGCATGTAAAAAAAAAAAATAGCTGTGATTTGCATACAGAGAAAAAACATGCTATTAAATGCTATAATTCTTTCTCCAACATAATTATCTGATCTATTAAAAAAAAAAAAAAACTGATGAAAAATGTGTCATGTGCAGTCTGTTGATGACTCATACGTGAAATGAAATGGCCATCCTTGTGACACATAACAGCCCTCTGATTTTATATCTCACATTTATGATCAGCTGTTCCCACCGCTAGTGGTCTGTGGTGTCTCTGATGGAGCCAAATCCCCTAGGAGGATTACTGTCCACTGGGGCAGATCAACTCAATCTAGCAGACCCATGGGTGCATAAGGTGAGATGTCAGCGCTGGCGATGAATGAATTCCTCGTGACTGTTGGTTTTACACTTCAAATATCACGAACTTGCTGTGACTTCTATTTTCACTTCTCTCTTACACAGAAATGAAGAAAAAAAGAGAACAAAAGAGTAAGAATAGGTTTGTTTTATTTCTATTATATTGTTTTAATCGTAAACCAGCGAGGTTTTAATTGCTCTACATCATCTTTAAGTGTAATGTTCTGCCTGTTCTGGCCATAGGTATGTGAACTTGACCACTTAGTCAGTATTAAATCACCACTAATATTTAATGGTTGTAATGACCAGAGATAGATCATGCACAATTATTTATATAAAGAAGATGATTCTATTAAACTCCCACAAATGACTTACAACTATAATATGAATTGGTAACCATTATCCATGGTAACTGAAGTGAAATGCGGTTGATTTTCCAGAACATTCATGCTTTCATGGCATCACGAAACACACAAAGCAACAGACCACGAACACTGTCCGCAATCTAAGGAATTTACTAACTTACATACAGACAGTTTAGATACATGAGCCGCATCGGCTCCTGCATCCACCCCCACTCCCATCCACCTCACTTGCTCATTCTCTTCACATCATACATGACTGCACAACTTGCTCTCTTGAGCAATCAATAACTCAGCATTTTTAATCGCCCCGGTCCATGTGTGATCACTGTGTTGCTCCCTGAATCTATACGAGAGTACATGACACAACCTACAAGAGAATGAACTGGCACATTTAACACAGACAAGCAAAACAGCAGCAGCATCCAGCGGACTCACCCTGACAGCTTTGGCATCTTCACAAAGCTGAACACATCCATGTGTGCTGCAGACTGCAGTCAAGGCTACAAATTTTTACATCTACTTCACTCCGGCTCCATTGTCCCACACTGTCTTTGGCGGCGAGGAATAAATAATTCAGGAAAAAAAAAGTGGAGCTCCCACAAGTCAGGTGGAGAGATTAGTACTGTTGTCTGGGCTTCTGCATGGCTGAGTGATTGCTGTGTCCTCGCCTCAGCAGCGCAAATCCATAGCCCATGGAAAAGGATCTGGCAGAGCAGCTTCCCCCGGTTACATCCTTCAAAGCATGCCTCTGTTAGCTGCGTTAAGCCACCTTCATTTAATTTCCATCGCGGTGGAATGATGTGCGGGAGCCGCACAGTAACAACAGCTTTGGAAAGAGAGGCAGAGAGAGCCAGGGGCAGAGGGAGAGAGAGGGAGGGACAGGGGTGGTGGCGGCGGTGGGAGATGAGAGTGGAAGAGAGAGGAATGTGAGAGGATGTTGTGTGTGTGCGTATGGCAGCGAGGGCCACAAGAATCACCACTGAAGGATGCAGCCAGCTTCCAAGAATTCCCCAAAGGCTCGCCTCATCAATCCTCAAGACGCGAGGTGTGTTTCCAGAGAGCGGGAACAGGTTGAAAAGGATGAGAGAGATGAAATGACAAGGACACACACACTGCATGATGTGCTCATAATGTGAGTGCAACAGAGGAGCAGCTGGAGGGACAGGAGGACCTAATGTGTCCCCTCCCCAGCTGAGGTCTCTGCCTCACAGCTGCACATTAGGATGCCCATACTGTACACTGCATTTGTTTTGACCTTTGCAAACAGTTCAGCTGTGAAATGCTTGCTCTCAATGAGGCCATTCATTTATAAGAGGGCCTCCAAACATTTTAGCAATCAGCCCGACACAAACAAACAGACACGGAGCCGATGCAAGAAGATCAGGATTGTAGAACTCCATTGTGGAGAATAAGAGGTGGGTTTGTGTGATTAATCAATGCCCAGAGGGGAGAAGATGAAGGCTGTTGTGATTCACGGTGCTTCATGTTAACAAATGCTTCAAGCGTCTCATTTTCTCTCTGATATTCCTTTAGATCAAAACACATCTCCGTGAATTTTCATATCTTGCTCCATCTCGTTCAAGATGTGAAGCAATTCCAGCGTTTTTGGGCATTCCTATTTCATGTCAGGGTGCGAATGCTGATAAATTGAGCAGGAAAGGAGAGGACTGCAATTTTAAAACCAGCTATAGGATAACATCACATTTCGGTCCGGATGAAGAATCACCACGCGATCACTTTCCCAAACAGGAAGAGCCACCCTTCATAAATCAAGTACCGCAGACGAGGCGCCCCTGTACCTCCGTCGAAAAACCGCCAAGAGCCAATTAGCCTCGTCTCTGATCCGGAGAGGTTTGATACTTCTTCATGTGGCGCAGACAGTTTTGATAAAAAGGAACTTCTCAAGGAAAATGCAGTCAATTTGCTCTCTTATCCTGATCGCATAAAGCTGACATCAAATAGATCCTATGAAAGGCATCTGCTTCACTTTCATGTGCTTGAACACAGCATCAACAAGTCAATAAAGTCTGAAAAAACCTGCGTAACACTCATTTATACCTCAGTGTTGTCAAAATTAACTTAAAGGGTAAAAAGAGGACCTTCCCCCATACCTAATTATATTCCGCTTGAATCTCCGCCGGGAGCTTGACAGAATAATAAACACTGCGATCGATAAAAACGTCAGGTAGTAATGGATAAATAAATTCAAAAACGTAGGATGCAAATTGAGGAATTTCAAGCCACGATTTGTTAGTGCCTCCACAGTCAAGTAGCCGGCATCCTATATTAAAATGCCACAACTTGTAAGGCTCTGCAGGGTGAGTCAATGTGCCTTTGCTGAGAGTGATACATGCAATAAAGAATGTTGTCACTTCCACTCAGGCTCAGATTTGTTTGCTGCAACAGAAAAGATGCAACTAGAGACTTTGAGTAAAAAAAAAAGTGCTGCTGATAGATTTGGATTTTTTTTTAACCTAAAAATCTCTAAATCTGTAAAAAAAAGTGTATCAGTATGTTAATCCAATTCTGAAAAACAACAGTTTAGCTGACGATACAGCTCACACAGTCTTTCTCTTTTTTTTGTCGAGCACACGCAAGACATCAAGCACGCACTGATGAGCGAGGAGAACATGTCTGTCTGCTTGCGTCAAATGCCACCACCGTGTCCTGTGGCGGGAGGATTGAAGAGACTCAGCGTATTCTGGACAGTCATGTTTGCCCATTTGGGCTCGCGGCCCAGCGGCCAACATGAGTGGCAGAGGATATTAGGGTCAGACAGAAGCGTGATCTAAGGAGACTACAGCTGAAGCTTTGACCGATAAAACCCCGCTGCCCTGCTGATCCCTAACCCTCCTCTCTATCTGTGTCCCTTTTAAAACAGCTGATTTCAGTCATTCTGGCACACTTGGCCACTTTAAGCCCAGCAGTGCTCAAACGGATCACATTGCTCGCCTTTAAAAAGCTAAAATAAGCAGAGCAGAACCACTTTGCATAACCATGCTAGATAGTTAGGGCATTAAGGGGGCACTATGTAGTTTTGGAGAAGAAATTCAAACATATTTACAATATTAATGAGGTGATAATACAAACTTAATAACTGAATAAACAAGAACAAGAAAAACAAGAACACCGTTTGAAGCTAGAAAGGTGGCAGGGTCCGCCAAATATAAACAAAGTAAAACACTATAAAATTGTGTTGTCCTTTAAGGTCAGTTCGTTTATTTAGTTTGTTTAGACATAGAAAATCAGTCAATGAAGATCTTTCTCTTCTGATTAAAATTTCTTCCCCAAAACTACATAGTGCACCTTCAACGTGTGTTAAAAAAGCATCAGAACACAAGATTTTATCAGGAAACGCCCATAGATCGGGACTGAGAAGATGTTTACATATAGCGTGCAGATTGAGCAGCATTATACCCTCCAGTGTGAGTACAATAATGTGACTTTGTAGCTTTTACCCCCCTCTGATCCCAACTTAGCATTAGCAGCCCTGACCTCTACCAGATGTGTGTCAGCGGCCACAACATCGAGCCGCCCTCAGAGGCCACACTAAACCAGCGTTATTGTTTGTTTGTGTGTCCTCCTCAGTATGCACCCTGCCTGCGAGCCACCTCAGTACCTCAACTTTCCCCGTCTGTTAGTGCGACGCAAATTATGCCAGCGCCACGGCTGATTTATTCAGTGAATTAAACAGCTTTTAAGAGGGAATTTAAAGATCTGAACGCTGTTTTGCCATGAATATTCAGTGGTGTGACTAATTGGGATAAGAAGTGAAGTGTTACCTGGCTGAGTTATGCTACGCTTTGAAAAAGATTATGGATTCGGTTTGCCAGTTTCACTACACCTGCTGATAAAGTTCAAAGTAATACTGGGAGGCTGTAGCCTATTCTGTGTGGAGTGAATACAAGTACATAATAGGGATACTGCCAAGATGCTTGACACCTACATGTACTGTGTGCTGCAAACATGCAAGTTTTTTAAAACATGTGGGTAGTCAGGTCATGTTTGGTACATCCATCCATCTTCTACATGCACTTATTCTCAGGGTTGATGCAGGACAAAACCTCTGGACAGAAGACCATATACTGTACACAATGGACATTCACCAGCCCATCACAGCTCTACAAACATGTCTAACCAACCTAGATCCAATCAGGAAACCCATTATCTATTGTCTGACAACAATTTAGCTTCTGACTGCAACAGTGTTTCAGCGATTGTGGTTATGTAAGATTTCCCAGCCCAGTCACGAGAAAAAAATTTCCGCAAACTCAAGTCTGAACATGTTATTTGTATCATAATAACATTTCTACAATACGTCATATTACGTTCATGTTACATGTGTGTGAGCTGACCTTCAGGTCTGCAGGTGAAGGTGATCGTGGTTGCGAAACAGCTAGGTGAGATGGCTGCCCAGCCAGAGGCCACTGTTAAAGACCGCGTTTCAACATTTGCAACCATGAAACTACTGGGTATTTTTAACAAAACCTTGGGACATTTTCATAGGGGTTTGCGGCAACAGGACCAGGTTAGCCAAAACATGTTCTTTTCCTAGCCCTAACCAAGTGTTGACTATGAGCACAGCATTGTCACAATATTAAAATGAAAACATAAAGTTGCAACATAAGGTCTACTTGTGGATTACTTGACTTTTGTTTTTGCTTGCATTGCATATTGAGATAGTGAGATTCCTTCTATGAACCTCCAGGGGTTTTCTGAATCTCATCTGCACAATCTGCTTCTTGTTTTGTTGCTGTGTTTCTGCTGCTTTGTTTTATTCTTCATTAAAAATAAATAAATAAAATGAGAAATGTATCATCTTATCCGTGGGGGTTTGCAGAAAAGTACATTGGGTTGGATATCTGGGCTAAGACTTACTCTTCCATGTGTAGGTCATTGTTTACAGTCCAATTAGCAAACTGAGATGCGAGTATGGAGGTGAGAGACAACTCTTATTTATCTGCACATGAATGCAGCTACATTTTTGAAAAGCTAATAAAAAAGCTAAATCATTATCAGACAATAGCCAATGGGTTTTAAGATTGGATTTACACCAATGTGTAAGGCCGCACATTATTAAAATTGAATGTGTCTGAAAATAAACATTAACATAAATCCAACATAATATTAGCAAAGATTAATTAATCAAAATAAAAAGTTTCCGCAACATTGATGGTAGGCTACCCATTACTTGTGCAACCATGTGAGGATGGCAACCAAAACCATACACCAAATAAGTTAGCAGCACCTATCCACAAGCCAGTTATCTATATTACTATCCCACGCATTTGAACATTCATGTGAGCCACAATGGATTGTTTCGTAAATTAACGAACAAGAGACTAACATTAGTCATGCTAGAACTGCTGCCGTAGAGAGCGGCAGTATAGGCCGCTTTCTACGTTGTGTAGGTCCAGTTTAATATACAACAGAATTTTTCTCTCTATCAGCTTAGGGGTCCTTGTCCTGAAAAACGCTGAAGACCCCTGGATTACATTTATTAATTATAGTTGTGCTTATCCTATTCGGAAAATGCTTCTGCGAAAAAAGCCAATTAACCCAAGCTGATACAGCAACGCTATTGGTGCCTCATTCCCCTGAACATCTTCAGTATAATCATATGTTTTGTGGAAAACTCTGTATAACCATACACTGGTTCCAGCACCGTCACTCAGGTGCGGAGATTTGAAAGTAAGAGTTCTTGAGAAAGTCGTAAACACCAATCATTTTCAAGGGTGGCTGTGAATCTCAAAGGAAAACCTTGGCAGTCCCGCAGGAACATACAATAAAACATCATTACTGAGAAGCGGTGGCAAAGAATAAGCTGGGTAAGGTGTGACCTTCAGGCAGCAATCTGCATCACAATTCAAGCAAAATTTAATTAGCATTAATTCTCATCAAAATGACCCATGTAAGGCTGAGGTGAAAAGCTAAACTGGTCTGAACACTATACAATAACCACCATCAGTGCAGTCCTCCTCAGAGATACCGCTGTGAGTAACCAGATCTGACTGAATTATAAAGTAAGCACAGAACACCCATCCACAGCACACTACTCACTGAATGACAGTGAAGATGCCGAGTTCATTGTCGTCTGGGTCCATTGCTGACGACAAGTCTTTAATGCAGTGCTTGTTTCTGTTTTTCCTGTCCAGGCCTTTCAAGCCTCTCTCTCTGATGTGTGTTCCCGTCCTACCTCCCGACTCCAAAGTTTCTTCCTGCTTGATTTGGACTCTCCATAGGCAACTGAGCTTGTCTGACTAAGCCATTCAGTTATGATTACATACAGTGCCCCCTGTCCAAGTGAGTGGCCGGTGCCCTGGGGGAGGAGACCGAGCTTGTCGCTTCTGCCTCAGTAATGAAATAACATCACATTCCGGGCCAGTGCATCAGAAAACACAAGAGGGATCAATGCCGAACAGCTGGACTCCAATGAGTTGCTGTGCTGGTCGAGGCTGCCTCAGTGAGCAAGGCTCTCATGGAAAACATGTTCTGTTTTGCTGAAATTTCACCTGCGGTGTTTTCATATTTCAGCTTGATTCCACTGGTCGTAGCAGGAGAGGCAAACAGAAACTGTCGCAAACTCGACGGTATTATTTACAACATTTCAGCACACGACCAAACTGCTGCATTTGAAATATTAATCTGATCCCTGTATGAGGCATTTGGAAATGGCATGTGTTTTATCATCCATGAGAGCTTAAAAAATTAAGCTTCCATCGTAATCCAAACTCTATCACTGTCTGCCTGCCAACTGTCACCCTTAACGGAGCCAAACCTAAATCCTATATAAACCACACAATTAGATCTTAACCCAAATGTAACACAGTGGCACCAGGTAGTATCTTACTGTTTGCATTTTTTACATCTACTGTCAAGTAATGCATCTTGTCATTTGTAATAATTACCCGAGTAAATACATCATTTTAATATCTTTATGTGTATTCTAGGGCATTTTCGCATACAGCCTTGGCATTTTCACATCATGATAGTTCACGCTGGATTATGCCATGCAGACTCTCTCATGCATGAATGGCATACACAGTCTTCCATTAGTTATGAACTGAGGCACGTGTCTTTGCCTCTGCAAGCAAATAGAGCTGCTTGCATAAGACATCTCATGCAATGTACACACAGCAGTCGTTGACAACTGAAAGTCTAGCTTCCTATGTAACAACACGAAAGGGGAAAAGAGAGTCTGACTGCGTCTTTCGTGAAGTCATTCCTCGTTATACATGTGCAGTACCATGCTAGTGTTTATGTAATTTCTGCACACACGGTGTCTCTTTATGCATGTGCATGACCATATGGCCACAATGGAGCGCTGTGTGAGTTTAAAGCAGACAAAAGCAGACCTTTCTGGGAGATAAATGCTGCACATGAATCCATCCAATCATGTGGCCTTAACACCCGCCCCTGGGCCACAGCACGCTGCATCAGTGGCCTGTTTTTTCCGTGACACACCACGAGTGCGGACAGGGGATGTTTGGAGCGCAATAACCCTGCACTGTGTACACGGCTGAGAATCACATTAAGCATGTTGTCTCTGGGTCACAACAGTGTTTTAAGACTGTGATGATAGGCAGTGTGTGTTCTGAGACTCATATGATTTAATGTGCTGTTCACTGTGTGTGGGCGGATGGCTCATTTGTTCCCTTAGAACAATGTGAAGCTGCATGCTTCTTCTGAAAATTGCTCTGACGGCTTTTGTGATGGCAACACACAACTTTGTGATTAATTAGTAAAACACACTTAAGGGCACATGAAACAAAAACATCCCCATGCTGTAAAATGACTAATAAATAACAGTTTAAACTAAAAAGCGAAAGCAAGAAGCTGAAGTTGCCTCCACATGCGGAAGATGCAAGTTCATTTTCAGCCCATCAAAGCAGATTTGTGCCTCACATAATAACAGCAAGGAAGTGACTTTTTCATTACTTTATGGAGCAGAACAAACAGAAGATGCAGTCATTTGCATAAAATGATGAGAGTCGCTCCATGCAGAACAGGAAAACTCATATTAATATAATAAGAGCTACTGCTTGGCCCTCGCTAAAGGTTACAGTTGTGTTTGTAAAAGCTGTGCACTGCATTCATTCCAGTAATGTGATTTATACTATTTGGCAACAGATCTGGGATTGGGATAATTATCTTTTTTGCCATCACAGAAGAATGCCAAATAGGTCATTAATCACCATTAATTATACAAGTTGGAAACCCATTAACGAAGTTTGGCCAAAGCCGCTGCTCTCATTGAAGTCTGATAGGTGTTCTTGCTGCTTAAGTCAAACATTGACATTAGAGGGGCATTATGTCGTTTAGGAGAAGAAATTCAAACTTTTAATATTTACAATATTAATGAGGTGATAATACAAACTCAGAAATGTTTATGTTTTCCATAACTGAATAAACAAGCTGTTCTCAGAGAAAAATAAGGTCCTCAGAACACAGTTTGAAGCTGGAAAGGTGGCAGGGTCCACCAAATATTTATGAAGTTGTGTTGTCCTTTAAGGTCAGTTTGTTTAATTAGTTTATTCAGTCATGAAAACAAAGAGAGTTTGTTTATTTACTTTGTTTTGGCATAAAGAACCGCCAATGATTAAAATGTCTTCCCCAAAACTACATACAGCACCTTTAAAGTGCACTTAAACTGAATATTAAAAATTATTCATAATTCATAATTATATTTTCTGAACTGTCAGTAAAATAGAACACAAATAACCCCAAAAGGCATAAAAACAACTCCCCTGATAAGCTGTTAGATATACTCATGGCATAGACAGGAAGTACACAAAAGTCAATCACAGTCAATGAGATAGCCAGGATATCACATTCCTCAAATCAGATAGTCACTCTCGTGTCAACACACTACAGAAGCTCCTCCCTGCTTGCCTGGGAGGATAGGATTCACAGCGTCCAGCAATTATCTGTAATGTGGGAGAAAAATCAATGTGCCCCATGGAAAGATGCTAAGGTCACCAACCCAACGTTGTCACTTGAATCAGAGGCGCTGCGATCGCTGCAGGCTGGGCTCCAAGCCTATCAAGCCAGCATCTGTGAGAACAACCGCATCATTTGTAATGCCATGGATTACGATCATTATTAGCATGACGATACGGAAGATAATTGGTTTTTGCGTGTTATCATGGTAGAATGGAGACTCATCGCGGATGCCATCTATTCATCATCATCTATTAGTGCGGATGAAAACTGTTATTTAGAGCTTAGTTAGGCTGAATTAGATCAGTTTTATACCTTTCTTTCAAACTATTTCATTTCATATAGTTATAGTTTAGTTTTACTCAAATACCAACTAAATGCCTTTCATTCGCATTTTTATGACCTTAAAGGACAACACAATTTCATACTGTTTACTTTGTTTATATGTGGCGGACCCTGCCACCTTTCTAGCTTCAAACTGAGTTCTATTATTACCTCATTAATATTGTAAATATTAAAATTCTGAGTTTGAATTTCTTCTAAAAAATGACATAGTGCCCCTTGAAGGCAGAATTCACAATCTACAATCTAAAATATACCGATGCAGTTACAGATTAGGTTTCTTATAACCAGCTCCTGTAAGATATAATACAGACTGGTGGTTCAAACCTATCATAAATGACTCATCATTCTGTTGTAGTCAATCATTCTGAAATTTCTGGGGAAAAAGGAAAAAAAAAGTGAAACAGCCTTGACTCACCACTGCTGCTCTTGATTTTCCAAACTGCTGCTAACACAAATTTCATTTTGGCCTGTAACGTCAATTTCCATGTCTTCTCTCTCAGGTAGAAACCCACAACCGTAGCTAATGGAGGGCAAACTTCGAATGTGCCCTCTGTAAGGGTGAGAAGATCCCGGCAGCACTGGAAGGGGAGGGGAGGCCTCCTTGAAACATTGATAGTCTGGTGTAAATTCTATTAACGGCAAGGAGATATTCAGAAGGATGAAAAATCAATACCTTGTGGCCAGTAATGTTGGAAGGACTGGGCTGAGAGGAAACGTGAGATGGCATGGCCTTGCCCTGACGCAGAGGCTGCTTCTGTAAGTGGTTAATCGAGTGCTTGTCTGACATCAAGATTGCATTTTCCTCTCACCATTACTCCCATTTTCCCCCCTTCACTGTGGAGAAGATGTGCTATCAAATGTAAGAGATGGTAATCGGAGTAATAATAGCAGGCACCAATCTGATGTAGCTGCACTCTGCTAAAGGGTTTTGTCTAAACATCTCAGTTTTCAGAAGACAAATGCTTTGTTTTTCACTTCTGCACCAAATGCATCTATACACCAGGGTGGAATACACATGAGCCTGACATATGTTTGATTCTTAGACTGTATAATCTCCTGGAAATGATGTCTGTGATGACTCACTGAGTTAAAATGTTGCTTCTTTGCTGATTTAAAGTGAAACCGACCATTTTGCTTAGAGCCTAAAAGAAGAAAAGGAGACATAAAGCAAAATGGTGCAATTCAATTGCATCTCCCGCCTACATGACATACTTCTTTTTTTTAAACCCCCCATACACAGCTGTAATTTGACACACAAGCAAACCATTTATTTGTTAGCTTATTGGGGTTGTTGCTCAATATCTGCACTCTAATGGAAGAGAAATAGGTGTCATAAACAGCCTGGCAAGCCCAACACTTCCAAAGGTGCTGTTTCACTCTCTTTTGGTGGCCCGCTAGGACAGATTCTCTCTTGAATGTGTATAATTAAAGGTTCATAACAGTATGATGCCATGGGCTGCTCACACTAAATCTGTGCTTGACAGCGCGCCAGCACAGACAAGTGACAGGAAGGAGGCACTGCAATGGATCAGGGCTGAACTAAGCCAGGCTATTTATGCAAAGTTCCTTCAGTATACTTTCAGGATATTATACTGAAGCCATACATCAGTTTGTCTTTAAGAGTGAACTTTAATTTAGATTGTTTGCAGACTGAATCAAAAACAAAGCAAGATCTTTATTTTGATGGCATTGTAGCATATTTCAAGTTCTATTTTATTTTATGTACGGGCTTACCCACAGTGTTATTTACTCAAATATGATGCCTGTGGTAAAAGTCACCTTCATAAAGTTTAATTTGTTCTGTTTTTGGTCAAACAAATGTTGATATAACCTATTTTGAGGGGCATATTTACAGCATTGATGTTCAAGGTTCAAAGTTGTAGTTGCTTCATCCTTCAAACACATAGGAGAAGTTTACAAATAATTACTATACATATGTAATTGCACATGTGAATTCACACCGTTATGGAAGCCCATTTCTGCCAGTAAAAAAACAAAGGATGAAAAGTATTCCCATGGAAAGTCATAATTAACAGTTTGAGGAAAAAGTAATTATTGAGATTAAATAGGCTAAATGAGACAAAAGGCCAAAACTGTGAGATAAAAAGGCTTAATAATGGGATAGAAAGTTGAAATTACGAGATAAAAAGTCAAAATTATAAGATACATGACTTTTGTATCTCATAATTTCTTTTCATTGCGATTAGTTTTCTGTCACAGTAAATAAACTGAACACAAGATAAGATAATATCAGCCTCACAAAGGTAGAATTTGCTACAACTGTACTGAACTGCATTGGATTTTACAGGTATTGCTTTCAATGTGTCTAAATCCGATATCTGTAATAGAAGAGCACCACAGGAGCCCAGAAAGCAGGTTCACTATGTGGCAATTGGGTTTGTGGCAATAAGATTAATTGTGATTTTGTTTGGGAACATGAGACTACTAAAACACAATATCCTCTCACATGAGAAGGGCCTTACGGTGGCTTCTGCTACCTGATTTTGAGGCCAAGGTGTTGAAGAGGGGCCGTATGTCAAACTCATACATCTTATGTTACATGTACTTTCAAGACACACAAATTCTGTCTAATCAAATTAACCACACAGCAAACCTGGGACTGTGATATGCTTGCATATCAATACCGTTCACAGTGCACAGGGACGGGGGTTCAACGGGAGGTTAATAGGAGCCCAGTGACAAATTTTTGCTCCAAGGCCCCCAAGCTGCTTAATCTAGTCATGGCAACAACCCAGGTAAATTCTCCAAATCAGTCATTAGTAGGCTGCAACACATCCTGCCTTGACTCAGTTAATGCTCAGAAGCAATGAGGGTGTACTATTGCCATCTAGTGGCCTGTTTTCTAGTGGTCACAAAGGGCGGATACTTTGTCTCAGCTCAAACAATCGATCGTCGGCTACACACAAATACAAAGTCATTGTTTTCCATTAAATGTCCTTCAGGCAGTAAGTCCTGAGGTACATGATGTGGCAAGTCCCCAGTGTTTATACATTATTTTAAATACTGTATGTGCATGATTAATATTAGTTTTTCAAATTCACATTGCTGTGGAAAACATCTGGGTCATCATATTCTCATCACATAGAGAAGTCTCTACAAGAGAATCTAAATGCTACACCAGAGCTTCCATCCAATAATCTAATGGCACTAAAGAACTGACCTAATAAATCACTAGGAAAAACGATCTCCCACATACATCCCCAGAAACCTGTATGGTTCCAGTGAGACAGCGCTCATAACAGCTTCACTGCCAGCAGGCTGCACATTATCCTCCTCATTATATTCCTATTGTATAACTCTGCTCTGCACAACAGAGTGCCTCTTGGAAAGCTGTTCAGCTGGTCAAGAGCGCAATTATCGTTAACAAATGTGAATAACGTTTCACAAACATACTACAGGGCATGGCCTGTGTGGGCTAAACGTTTATTCTGGCAATCTTTGCAACGTTAGTGGATGTGAGCTCACAGAGCTGCACTTATACCACTGAGAAATGACATAACGGGAAGTCTGATGAGAATCTGTGAGGAGTCTTACTCCAAACCTCACCACCACCACTACCACCACCAAATAAGTGGATCAAACGCAAAGCCATCCCCTTATCACCACTTCCCCTGTCTGTTTGGTGGACTCTAGTATCTGATGAATCCTTATCGGGACCATACAGTGCTGGTTCACATGTCATGTTATCACACAGGTCCCTTCCCCAGAGCTCCCACAGGAAGAGTCTGTTCCCAGGGCACTACATGCCAAGTATCTCAGCCGCCTACGGTGAGGGAAAAATGCAGTGTGGTCAAGAGAAGGACTGTGAGCTTAGGCAAGGTCTGTCCAATGTTTCTGTCACTGTGAGGGTCCATAAAACAAAGTGAGAGCCATATTAGAAGATTTTAAGGTATTGTTATGAGCGCCACTAAAAATCAAGATGCTGTGATTCCTTGCAAATACGACATAATGTCAAAAGTTTTTGAATGCAGTTTAATTAACTTGATTGGCCCATTTACCCTTAAACTGAACATGTCATACTATATACCCAGATAACAAAAACCAGCAGCATTATAGATATTTGTCCAAGAAACAATATGCTTCTTTTTTGTGTATTAAATTATTTAATTACAATGACTGGGACACATAGGCTAAATATATAAGATTATCTCACTTAAACATGTCTTGTTTTTGTTATTTTGTGTTTTTTTTATCCTAATTGTTATGTCTTTTTTATACTGCACTGTAACCTGCCTCGTCCAAGTGTTGTTATATGTTTTACATATATATATATACATATATACAGATAGATGACCTACTTCATCATATTTATTTTGTCTATTCACCTTTTTTATAACTAGTTTTCTCTGTTTTTAACCTTGTTTCCTATCTCTGAGAGTTACCCACATAATTTTGTTGTATGCTTACAACAGTGTTGTATGCTTACAACAGTGTTGTAAAAAGTACCCAAAAGTCATACTTAAGTGAAAGTAAATATATCATGTATAACATGTATATCATCAAAAACATTACTTTGGTAAAAGTCAAAGTCAACCATATGATTAGTACTTAAGTAAAAGTCTTAAAGTATCTGATATTAAAGGTACTTAAAGGTGTCATGTTTAAGAATTGAAGTTTAAAACATTTAGAAATTTAAACAAAAATGATCAACAGAATGTGAAAAAATAACAGTTTTGATATGGTGTTGAAGACGTCTTTGTATTGTGTTACAGAGATATCTTGAATCAGCCTGCTAACCAGTTAGCAAATGGCTAGTTTGTACCTCAAGAGGTGGAAGTCCGTTCACAGAAAAATCACAGACACTCCCCCTCTGCTCCGAGCTACAGGTAGCAGCAGTTAGCGGTTACTCCGGTGACATCTGCCTTTGTTTGGAGTATGAATTCAACAGGTGTCAAGTTCTTAAATATTGCACCTTTAAGTATCAAAAGTACAAGTGGAGGTAAATGATATATTTATTTATATGCTCTATACTTTAGGTCAACTGATTATCAACCTGGCCGATTATCAGATCTGATATTCAGGATGTGTAAGTAGCAGAACATGGAAATACTCAAGTAAAGTACAAGCACCTCAAAATTGTACAGTACAGTACTTAAGTAAATGTACTTGGTTACATTCCATCACTGGCCTTCAATGATAGTGTCTTCTGTCTTATGTGTCATATACACACAACAGGGATACTACTGCTGCAAAACTACCCAGCTTTTGGCATGTTTCTTCTTCTGTTTTGTTTGGTTTGGTTTTGTTGTTCACAAACTGCATGAGTCACATTAAAAGCTTAATTATCTTTGTGTTTGCACTGGTGTGCATACTAATTCACATATTTAATCCAACAGCAGGACTAGGGTAAACAAGCAGAGCCAGGCATGAATAAAAGACTTCTGCCCTAATTCCTCTATGCTTAATTGTTTGTTTTGGTGTTTTGGGGGAAACTACTTTCCATTTTGTCCTCTCTCTCTCTTTTTTTTTTTTATTGTTATTAAAATGATGAAAGGAGGAAGTACTGAGTCAGAGTATGTGGGCGGTGGAGGAGGGTGACCAGGGACTCCAGGCGCGTATTTCATAATCCTCAGCATGGTGACGCGCTGCTGGGGACCTGCTGCTGCTGCTGCTGCTGCTGTGAAGCGCTGCTGCTCCTCCGCTCCGCTTGGACCTGTAGCAGAGATATGAATCTCTTCTCCACTTCTTTAATAGCAAGTTGACCGGCTGAGAGGAGACATGTCCGCTCAAGGATTGTTAAGCAGTGTTTTCTCGTGCTCGCTGAGCCCCAAAATTATCTCCAAGCGGAGACTGAGGCAGACCAGGAGCTTGGACACGGCGCTGATGCGACATTACGGCTCGGACGCTGAGGAGACGTCGTATAAGGTCAGTGAAGTTGCTGTCAGAAAAACCGAGAGTTAACCCACTGGAGATCTGGATTTGCCCTACTGCTTCCTGATGATAGATAGAGATATAAGTTCGGGTCGCAGACAGGGATGAGTGATAGGATTTTGATGATGATGATGATGATGAAAATATGATTTTTCACAGACTGTGTCCAAAAAACTTGGCTTACGAAGTGATTCGGATTTTTTTTTAACGTGTATTACTGTTAAATTGTATTTTCTTATTGCGATCAACTAACAAGAATTAAAGCTGGAGAGCGCGCGGCGCAGCGTTGTACGGTGTGTCCAGATTCCGGAAGTAGCTGGAATTCCCTAAAGGATGATGTAGTCATGTGTAAGATGGTCAATATGTTTCTGTGATCTGGACGAACACATCATGAGACGTTCATAATGAAAATGTACATGCCATTGTCATATTTATATTCTCAAGTGGGGGGGGGAAAAATCAAAAGGGAATCGTTTTCTTCCACTATTGCAACATCAGACAATCGTCTGTGACAAATACGACAAACAAAGTGGCTCTGTGTGATGCATTGTAGTTTTAAAGCTGCGTCACTGGACACCAAAAAGTGATTCAACTCATGTCTTTTCATGATAAGATGTCAGCAGACGTGTTTGCTTGTCCTAACTTGCTGAAGTTACTGGAAAAGTTTTGCCACATTTGGCAAGTGTGTGGTAAGACGCACACACACACACACACACACACAAACGGATTACTTTCTCACACAGGAACACAGACTTTTAAGGTGAAGTTGTGGAAAAAGTGTGGAGGAGGCTGCGATGGGTGTCGATGTCTCCGCTTCCTGTGCAGTAAAGCTTCCAGCCTGACAATAGTCCAAACATGGCAAGCTTCAATGTGATGGAAGTGTACAAAATTATCAAATTTAGGCATTGTGAAGGTGTGCATGACCTTAAGAATAGGTGTGCCATCACTTTTTCTTAGACAGAAATATACAGCTATACACCATCTAAACTTAAGTTTCTCTCTTTCACCAAACTAAGAAATTGCCTGTTAACTCATCGTAAAACACACTAAATTCAAACTGGACAAACTAAATGAAACTCACCAAGACGGTCTTGGTTTGTCTTTCCACGATCACCTCTGCTTTGGTCGAAATAAACCCGTTACATTTACAGAGTAAGATGTGAAAATATTCCTGCTCACTCTCTAATGTCCAGCTTTCTGTTGCTTCTATCCCACTGCACGCCTCTCCCGCCACTGCCTGTCTTGTCCTGTCGTCCCTGAAGTCATAGTCTTGGTCAGAGCCGCTGTAAATCACCTCCATATTGTATCCAGTCAAACTCTCCTCTACCTTAAACTCTAGGGCAACTAGCTCCACGGCTAACTGAGCCATGAGCTAATTAGCTTACAGTCGCTAGCTATAACCTAGGTGATATTACTCTGAATTACTCAGGTGATATGCTGCCTCCTATGATTTTGGAGCTACTTTTGAATTATGGACATATTCTGCAAATTACACCTTTAAGGCCTGGACACATGGAAAAAGATTACTATCCATGGTTGTTGTCTTCATGGCGAGGTGCCTTGCTACATCACGTAATTAGCAGAAAGAAGAGGAAAAATATATAAAGGCATGTTCAGATGACAATGTCCATCTCTATTTTTGATTTATAGCAATGTCAAATGATCATAATTCGAGCCACTCTCTACTGCTGCAGTTAGGTTGGTCCCCATGGTAACACTGTTTGTTTAGTATAATGGAAATGTAATGCAGACGTGACATTATAATAGGCTTGTAATGAATACCAGGTATCTGCTCTCTCTTACAGCCATCAACAATAACCCAGATCCTACAGCCAGAGCTCTTAGAAATGTAATCACAGTAAATCTGAATGAAGCTGATTAATATTGGAGACAGCTCTGTGTCAGAAACGATATTTAAAGTGATTTATGACTTTGGGGAGTACTTGCTGCTGCCAACACCATAGCTGCACTACAGCCTAGTTTTTGCCAAGCATTGTAAAGTTGGAAAATGTTACCTCTACTGCGGATAGGAACCTCAGACGCATTGTTAGTAATTGACATTTTCATTAAGTATGAATCCTCAAGACCATTTTGAGTATCTGTAGACCGTACAGAAGAACTCCAGCCATTTGAGCTTAGGTTTGAGGTGCAAGATCCTTCCTGGAGACTCACATGACCACGCTGTCGGCTTAAACTAAGTCCCTTACTGTATGCAAACGTCACTGCAAGACCATTTTCTGGATGTGCAAATACCCAACCAGGGGTTCATCCAAGGACAATAGTATCTAAGATACAGTCGCAACAACATGAGTGAAGTCAGACTGACGAGTTTTCTCCCTTTGGACAAAACACTGCTGCACCTCCACCCAATAATAGCCCCAGCTCTACAAGACTTTCCTTTTATGAGATGTACTATATGTCAGACCGTCTAAGCATCTTGTAAAAATAAAAAGTTACTGTATTTAGATTCTTGCATTCCATCCACTGTATATTTATTGTGCTTAAGAGTGAATCACATAGCCAACCATTCACACAACACATACCTGGTGCCACAGCCTGCTGAGTCTATAATCAACGGAAATCAATCAATGCTATGTGTTTGGGCATATGTGTCCTAAATAAATGCATAAGATTCAAATGATCACCAAGCAGTGACCTACATATAGTAGCATGATCCTGGCATAGAAACACATCCTGTCCCTTGTTTAAAAAGCAGTGTCAGGATGGTATGTTTGATCTATGCTGTAAGTGACCTTTGCGTTTTCCATAGGTTGAACGTCCCAGCGCTCTGTTAGAGGTGTACTCACTCAGGGTGTCAGTAGGCTGAGCTGTGATGGAAAGCAGAGACATCTGGTTTACATGAAGAAAGCCTCCTCAACTTTTATTTCTCACAGTGCAGCAGCATGACCTGATCCTTGGCTGCAGTCCCTCAGGCACATACTTCTTCCCACGGGAGACTGTCCGTTTGCGTGGCATGGAGCTAAACCTGCTGGCTTGAAAGTGCAGCACCGTAGCATCCAGTTTGTGTCTGATGAAACAAGAACAAACTGTGGGTTAGATTTAACTAATCATTGCTTCACATCAGTTCAATTAAATCTCACTTTCAAGCCTAGTTATATAACTGACAGACGGTATAGGACCTTGTAAGTGAAAGGGTAATCCCAGTCTCAATAGCTAGATACCTGCACTGATTAACCAAACTCTTGGCCTCTCTATAACTCCAGTCAGAATGTGTTGGCATAATATGGTGTAAAATTTAGTTAGTCTTGCTTTTTAAGTTCACCTAACAAAATGAAAATTCAGTCATTATCTACTCACCCCCACACCGATGGAAAGTTGGGTCCTAATCTACTTCAGTTGTTTAGCAGAATGCTGCAATACTGTTTTGCTGTGAAGCTCCAGAAATGTTTTGTGGACTATGAAACTTTACCCGACTTTCCATCAGCATTGGGGTGAGCGGATAATGACTGAAATTTCATTATTGGGTGAACTTATCCTTTAAGGTGTCAGTTATGCTGGAAGGAGAAAGGCTCATGAACAGTCTTCACTGTCTTTCTTTAGTCTTCCCCAATTCTCCTCGCACTAAACTTGCCATCAAATTAGATCAGTGTGTTTACTGGAGAACATTGTTTTACACACAACGATGCAGTGGACACGCTGAATTGAGGGAGAGGACACAGAAGGAAAGTTTTATGAGGTTGGATCATTATGGATTATTTTGGTTTGGAGAGGAAAGTTACAGAAACAGACATGCAAGCTCCAAACGGGCTTTTAAGGCAGCATTAACTGCACACCGAAGTTCATTGGGGGCACTTCCCAAAACCTTTCATATGCATTGATTTTCTATACATATCTCCTCGCCATATTGCATAATTGCCATGGATGTCTGTGAATATCATGACAGAAGGCATGACTGCCTCACTGCAGGTCAGTTACTGTTTAATATAACTGTGGTGGATCCCCTCTCTGAGTCACGTTTAGGATTCATTTAAACTGATCTTGTTGTTATTGGACGAGCCTCTGGATATGAAGACCCTGTGAGATATTGCAACATACTGCCTTTCGGTTAAATCTTTTATGCCAAAACGTAACTTATTAACTGTCATTCAACGTCTGATTCTTTTCCTTCGTTCTGTTTTGCCCACATTGAATCTTGTCTTTGGAAAAGGGTGATTTTGAAAGGACCTCAGGCAGTGTGTGATGTAATCTTCATTTATTTAATAAGCCTTGAGTGAAATACCTTCTGTAAGTCACTCTAAACAGCCAGATCAGATATGCAACTGTAAAAAAGAGAAGGCCTGATCTCCTCTCACTCCACGCAGACTTCTCTTAGGGAGATAGTAAATTGCAGAAACTAACAAAGCCTTTAGAGGGAGCCATTTGTCATTGTGTTGTAGGAATGCAGTGACCAAATAAGGGCCATTAATCACCGGGACAAAGCTAAAGGGTTGACACTTTTGAATATTTATCCCACATCTTTAACAGCATGCAGTTTTGAATATACATCCTAATTTCAAATGCTAGTAAGCAAAGCTGCAACCTTAATTCTGAAATATTAGCTGTATTACATTTCAAACATTTTGGTGGAATAATTTAACGCAGAGAAAGAAAAGTGTGACAGCGCTCAGCTGATAGCGTGTTTAGATGGAATGTCAACTGCCTGCCTCGGAGCGCTGTGGAGGATGTACGGCCTGAGGGAGAAAGAGAAAACTTGTCTCTGTTGCAAAGCCACTTAAATCTCACATAAAGGAATTAATTTGGTTAAGTGCATCAAGAAATATGTCCTGATTATATCCAGCTTCTTTTCAGAAAATGTTAGATGTGGAGACTCGTCAAATCTAGCGGTGTTCAGTATTTTTACTAGCCTTCTCTTAATACCACTAAAGCTGGAGGTTAAAAAGCAACAACAATGCTGAAAGTAAGACTCCAATTAAAGTTTATAAGGGCAGATAATAATACAAATATTTTTGACTGAATCACTGGAAACCTTCATGAGACACTCAACCTTTCGACTGAAAACCTTGCCAGTGAACTTTTCAATGCTACAAGGGGAAGCTAAGTGCATAAGTGATTTCCAAATAATTGGACACATGGGATTTGACTGCTGTTTCGACTGCCCTTTTTGAAACAGTAAGTTAATGGAGCCTCGCCTTGTAGCTGCACAAAAGTGGAAAACCGATATTATTGGTCTAATTGCAGTCGACAGGACGGACATTTAATCCCATCTGCAGGCTCATGAAGCTGGTGGTCTGCTGACTCTGCTCCATTATGACATAATATGACAATATGATTTTAGGCCCCAGGCAGCTCCTGCTCCAGCTGCTGTACCACAGTGTTCTCGTGTACTCTTGATATGTATTAAAACTAATGTAATAACCTAAAATGATGAATAGAAATTGTAATTACTTGTCTTGTTCAATTCCTGATCTATATATACACGTATATATACATGTATTAAGAGCATACAAACTCATTTTCGGCGTATGCAATAAATGGATTGGACTTAACTGAGCGCAGTGATCCTCAGCTATATGTGCTTATATGCATACTAATATTAATTCACAGGTACAAGTCTGTATTGCTGTTTTGAGACTTCAGTATTGAGTTTTATTGTTTTATTACTAAAGATACTGTTCAAGGGCTCTTAAAGTGAACAAGGATTTCCAGACTTTGAGTATCTGAATCACCTTCAAAATGTTTTGTTTGTATCTGACATGCTGCATCCTGTTTATCAGGACCCTACTTAGCATTGACAAACTCATTCCAGCACAAAAAGCAAAAAACCAGACAGGAACAGAAAAGGCTAAAGCCACTCTGACATAATGATATATTAGCAAAAAGCAGGCTATCACCAATACGTTAGCCAGGTGGATCAGCTGGAGTAGCTAGCATCTGTTTTAACTCTGCTAGTTGTGCTGCCAAGACCTCTGAATCATATAAAGATATTAAAGACCAAAATCATTTCGAGTTGACCGGACAGATAAAGAGCCATAGCACATCAGAAAGTGTAACCTGAGTAAAAACAGCAGTATTTTTTTCTTTCTCAATAACTTTCCATCAATTTGTTAGCGTAGATGGCTGTCTGTTGAAGTTAGCTAATCGCTGTTACATTAGCGAGCAGTTCCCAAAATGACACAAACCAAACAATATACTTTCTCACTTAATGTCAGCGATATCAATTGATTTCCAGTAGTTATGTTTTGAATTCACCAGGTTTTAAGCGAGCTAAATCTCTGATATTTTGCTAATAGAGTGGTGTAGCGATGGCGTATTTCTGTAGGCTAACCCGGACGTTAGTAGCGCCCTGGTTCTCTCGACAAAAAGCCTCGGGGATCTTTGAATTGGATTTTTAGTTTAATTTATAAGTGGAAATGATACATAACATTTCTGAACTTAAGAGAAAGATCTTCACTGACTGATTTTGTTTATGCCCAAAACAAACTAAATAAACAAACTCTCTTCTTTTTCACGACTCAATAAACAAACTGAACTTAAAGAACAACACAGTTTCATACTGTTTTACTTTGTTTATATGTGGCGGACCCTGCCACCTTTCTAGCTTCACACAGTGTTCTGGGCACCTTATTTAACAGCTGTATATATATATATATATGTATATATAAAAAACTACACAGTGCCCCTTTAAACTCCAACGCTACATGTATGTGCAGGTTAAGGTGCTGTATCTCAGTCAGCTGGCCTTGTTTTCAGTAGTTTGTGTAAGGTTACCTAACTTTCAGGGGAGGGGGGGGGGGCTCAGTCTTCCCCTCCTTGCAGCTTGACGCTGCTGACCCCTCCCAATCCATTCATCAGTGTCATTCATGAGGCTCGCGTCTCTCACCGGGATGTAAATCAGCCGCGGGCTTCAGCTGGGGGCAGCATGTGGACTGTATCTACGTGGGTCGCCTCTCCTGGAGTCAGATGGCGTCGGTTTATTCAGCTTTAAGCTTTAAGGTGGTCGTCTAAAAGTTTGAGTGGCGTCTGTGGCGACCGTCGTCATGTGGCGCCCCCCTGTCGAGCGAGGCATCACCCATCTTGTGAGTAACGTTAGCTGCTGTTGGTTTATCTCACTAACCTCAGCTTTAGCAGTACAAACACTGCATTTATCGGTTCCCCGATATCAAAAATAGGTCATAAAAGTGGATGAAGTAATTGCAGGTAGAGTGACACGTAATGACGTTAACGCGGGACATGTTATGTCATGTTATGCTGGCGAGACTTTCTAGAGTGCTGAAACATCCTCAGAGGCGCGGGGGGAGCAAACGCCCCACGTTGCATTCAAGTGTTGTGTCAGCTCATTAAAATAGTACTAACATTACTGAGCTATTCTGTGTTTCCCACTCATGCATGTGCCCTTCCTCCCACTCCTCATGTACACTAGCATGGGTCAACATCATTAAAGTTAGCTTCTTATAAGTCCAGACCTCCAAGGACCTTTAGTTAATTACAGAGATTTGCTAACTGACATTAGCAAAGGGGAGATAGTGTATATCTGGCTACCCTTGCATCTGAAATAGTCTGGAGTTTACTCTGTAGAGCACTTCTACGTATTTATTTACTCTAAGAATAACAGGATGTGAGTAATTGAATGAGTTTTGGTGCCGGTGCTGGTCGTTTTCCAATTCAAAGGACAACCCAGTGTTGTTTTGGTTTGTCAGCACTGTTATACTTGTATAAATGACAAGACTAAGGTTGTGCAATGTCTGCAATTAAATGCAATTTTTAAACAACCAAGCAGAATTTAGCCTACTGGGGGACTCTAAAACAAAATAATACGGACAGAGTGTAGGGACCCCTGTGGAAACTCTTCCCACAATGCCCCATTCAGCAGCTTCCTGAGCACCGAGGAATATTCATCACCCCACCGCATTTAGTTAAGCGCGGTCAATTGGTGTAATCTGAATGTGCAATCTCGTTTTTTTGTATGAACTACCTTGAACGTTTCCTCTCTTTGTATTCCAGGGAGTGCTAACAAAAGCTCTGTGTTTCAAGGCTTTGAATCAAACTGTGCGGCCAAAACAGGGAGAGGGTTGAGATAAATTAAATCATTTGATAAATTGATGATTCAATTCGGTATTCTTGCTTTATTGCTAGCAGTGTTGCAACATTATAGAAATAGGGGAAAAAATCTGTAAAGGAACATTTTAAGTCTAATCCCTGTCCTCCTTTTTTCAGAAGGAGGGAAAAACAATAACAACAATGATTTAAAGCACTGTGATGCTTCTTTCTGTGAACTCAGATGACTCATTATGTGGAGCGGCACCATGGAAAATCTGTAAATTTCTTATATCAGATTATAAAGCAATGGCTTCAAGAGGTCAGTGTGATAAGAAACAGCAGATTCATCCAACTTTAACAATGACTGCTTCTGTCATAACAAAAATAATGAGAGGTTATGTTAGAAAAGGGTGCGCACAAGTCAGAGAAGATTATTATTTATGATTACTATATAAAAGTGTAGACTTGTTGATTTTTTTATTATTCACTCATCCATCTTCTGACAATTACAGTAAGAAGATTTAGTGGGTAAAAGTTCAATACTGCACCCAAGTGATTGTGCACTCAAACATCATGTCTGGACACGATACACCCAAACCACTGATTATGGAATAGCTGAAGGAGTATTGCATCAAAATGCTGCACGCAGTACTTTGAATTCCAGAGTAATTTGGTTCGATTTGAGGACGTCACTCCGCTGACCAAGAGAATCTGTGTGGGAATCCAGCTGACCCTCACATCAGATAGGGACAAACTTTCCACTCGCATGTAATCAAACAAGAGGAACGTCAGCAAGCTTGACCGTAACTTGACCACAATTGCCATGCTTAATTGATGTAACTGAAATGTTGTTTTTTACAAGGGACATCATCAGAATGCGATAAAAAAAATAAAAAAACCCACTGACAATAAGTTGATCGTGGTGACTTTTCATTTTCTGGATAACCGTGAATCAGGATAATCAGGAATATCATCACATGAATTACTTGGAAAAGCTGTCCAGTTGCTGACGCACAGTTGTATATTGGTTTCCTGATTTATTTTAAATTGCCTAAGCCTGTCACCATGCCTGAAGACATGGCTCACACTTTGTGTTCCCCACAAAAACAAGTTGGAATTGGATGTGTGTAAATACTGTGGATTCCAAAGCGACAGGGAGATGAGGTTACTACTCTTTATTTATCCTTCCTTTAAGCAGGAAGACCATATGATTACTAATTTAAGAGTCTTTGATTGGTTGTTTTTCACCAAAAAAAGATGTGTCCTATTAGTGATGCAATAAAAATATTTATTTCTTAACTAAATGTAAGGTTAAAGTGATTCCAGTATATTTTAGTGCAATTTTAATGTTAAAGTTTTAAGAATATTTTGATGATTATCGGGATGATATTGTGACTAGCAATTATGTTGGACAGGATAATTGTGACATGAAATTTTCATATCGCCCCGTTCCTAACTGCGATACATGCACGAGAAAATTTAGTTATAGCATACCTCACATTTCTGAGGCCAAAAGTGTACAAATATCTATTACTTGTTACTTTATTACAGAGTCAATACTTTGGTCCCTGTCAGGATCCTGTCAGAGTGATGACTGTCATTCCACTGACCTGATTGGTCAGTGGTCGGGCTGTTTCCAGGTTTTGAATCTAATCCCGGGAAGGTAACCCGCTCTTAGCTGTGCAGCATACGTAGGGGACCATGGTAAAAGTGAATCCGCCATGCAATACAGGAATGTGTACTCAAAATTAAAAGTATGCTACTGGCGCACAGTCCTAATTCTCATTTAATGGGAGTGAGCCACTTTAGTGTAAGCCTTATCCCGATAATGAGTTACTAAGCCTCTTTGGAACATGGCTCGTATGATTGGCTCAACTGTACCGGATCAAAGCACTGTAATCTCCAGCATGTAGATGCTCAAAGGTTCGGGATTTCAGATCAGATTATTTGCCCCGTCATTGGTGCAGTACTAAAACTTCAGAATGGTTTACTATTGAAATATTGTTTAGGAAACATTCTTGATATACATTGATGATATCTTATTCAGAAATCAGTGGAGTGTGCACACAAATTATATGCAGTGTTGTGCACTTTATTGAGGGAAGCAGGGATAGAATAAAAATGAGGTATTTCACATTTAAGAGCATATGGTGAAGTGTTTTTGCTTTATTATGCATTAAGCATATTTTACACTTGTAACAAGATAATCTACATGATCAGTATTCTTGCTGCTTTCTCTGGAAAGACAACTTGTCCCAGCTTTCAGATGTCCTGCCAGACAGTATTACTAATGTCAACAACTCACAGTTCTCGCTTTTACAAACAGAAAAACACATTTGTGTTAGATTACACAGAAGATACAGTACAAATGCTGCATCCTAACATCAAGAAGATACGCCCATGTAGAGATCTCTGAAAACAGGCTGTGTTTGCAGTGTTAGCTGTCAGTATTTGTCATGGGAAAGTAACAGCAGATGATTAATGTTCCAGATGGCAGGTGAAGCGAAGGTATCTGTCAGGCATGCTGAGGGTCTGAACAGGGTATGATTGGTCACAAGCGTATGATGGCAATGATTGATGTATCTGGTGTGTGTGTGTGTGTGTCCCCAGGGTGACTTCACGTGGAGCAGCGTGTCAGGACGTAGCGTTGGCCTGAAGCCCGTCCCCCTGCAAAGCCTCTCAGAGTTGGAGAGGGTTCGTCTCCAGGACGTGGCCTTCAGAAGACTCCTGCGGGATCACGACCTTGGCTGCCACATCACCATCCCTAAATGTATTAAAGCACACACACACAAACACAAACACAAACACACACACACACACCTGCACAGTAATAGCCCACTTCCTTATCTGTCCCAAGCATGTCATAGCACGTCTTGCAGAACAACAAAATGGCAGAAAGTGTTTTTTTTTTTACATGCAAAGAGTTATTTTCCTTCTCATGTAACGATGTAATGCTCATGATTACTTGCAATAAACTGTGATTGTTAAATTCATTTCATGGTGGGAGAGTGTCTACCTTTAAAGGGGCACTATGTAGTTTTGGAGAAGAAATTCAAACTCAGAATTTAAATATTTACAATATTAATGAGGTACTAATGCAAACTCATAGGTATTCATTTTTTCTGTAACTGCATAAACAAGCTGTTCTCAGAGGAAAATAAGGTCCCCAGAACACTGTTTGAAGCTTGAAAGGTGGCAGGGTCCGCCACATGTAAACAAAGTGAAACAGTATGAAACTGTTGTCCTTTAAGGTCAGTTTGTTTATTCAGGTTATTCAGCCATGAAAACAAAGACAGTTTGTTCATTTAATTTTTTAGGCATGAATAAATCAATCAATGAAGATGTTTCTCTTCTGATTAAAAAATTCATAGTGCACCTTTAAACATACTGTTTGACGAAACAAACCTCCACATCTTTATCTTGACACATTATGAGAAGTTTGCCAAGCTCTTTTTAAACTTGTAATCATTAAGGAAATGAGCCTAAGAATATCAAGTGGAGCGGGTGAGAGCAGGAGCATATTAACGAGAGTTCTTTTATTGAATTGTGACCCCTCCGCCTCTTTCAGATGGCCGCAAGCACAAGAAGTCACTCAGGCGGAAGTTGGATTCCTTATCTAAAGAGAAGAGCAGAGACAAAGGTAAAATGAGATGTGCTGGATATACTCTGTTCAGTGGTGGGAATGTTAGCGGTCCCTCTTGCAAACTGTCTTTAGATAAATAATTCATGACTCTCAGTGATATTTTTGTTATTCTTTTTCCAAAACCAGTGAAGATAAACAATTGTTTTTTAGGTCTGTGAAAGAGCCAGTGAGACCTGTCAGACTTTTATCCCCCTTTGGTTTCTAGTCTAGTCAGCCTCTGACACTCGAAAAAAGATACTCCTTGATCCTTTCGGGTGAAGCTGTGTAGACTCACTCAAGCAGACGTTCTCAGCTGTTTATACCCGTGGAGCTCTGAGTGATCAGAATCTACAGTACAGTAAAGAAGTCTCAGAGGGAGCTGTGATCTTCGACTGCCGCGCCCGCTGCAACAATGTGGCAGGAAAGTGATGTTCTCTGTCAGACGGGGCAGTCGGGGGAAATAACAAAAACAATCTTAAGTGGTGGCTCATTCATTACAGCCTATCCTCCAGCACGGCCAGCCCCCTCTTTCCTCTTTTACCCCTTCTGTTTACAAAGGCACTTCACAAAGTATGCACTCCCTGGCTGTGAATATTGAGTGTGCACTGCAGAGTGCCGTTCTTGGCATTTCTCTTGTCATATTTATTTAGAGCAGCATTTATTTAAAAGCTTATAAAGAATGAATGGAAACACACTTTTGTGCGGAAAATACAAGATCCAGAGGGTAAAATGTATAAAATGCTGACGTGACTGGCACATATTAGGAGTAATTCAACATCTCCCAGTTCACTTGGGGCAAAGTGATGAACTCTAAGTCTCCCTGTCTTGCCTTTTTACCTACCACAGAGAATTCGCCCCAGGCGTTTGGCATACCACTGTCACAGGTCATATCCAATGACTGCACACACAAGCAGCGGCACGATCCCCTGCGGGAGGGGCACAGTGACCCCACTGAATTGATGCTATCCTTCCTCCACCTCAACTCCAGCTTCAAAAGGGCCAACAAGGAGCTCTCCAGCAGCAACTCGTCCCTGAGCTCCACTTCTGAGACCCCTAATGATTCACCTCTGCTCAGCACACCAGACGTGGCCCCGCGTACGCGCAGGAGGGTGAGGCATTTCTGAAAACACGCTGTCGCAGAGCGACAGGAAATCTGTCTGATTACACTTGCACACGAGATCTCTCTGGGAATTTGTGACATTTTTTTGTGGCTGTTCACTCAGTGGGCGGATGATGCAGCCACATTTTATCACTCACTGTACGGTTGTCACCCATCTGCTTGACAGGGCGGAGTATCTGTGGACTGCATCACTGACCTTGATGATAACCAGTCTCGGCTCTTGGAGGCCCTCCAGCTGTCTCTGCCAGTAGAGGCAGCTGGCAACAGGGAGAAGCGTCATGACAAAAAGCTCAGTCTCAACCCAATTTACAGACAGGTGCCCAGGGTGGTGGGTCTCTGCTGCCAGCACCTTGAAAAACACGGTACACATTATTAAAGTAACACTAAATGAGAATGGTGTAAATCGTTTACATTACATGCCATAGTCCAGCATATCACTGTGGAAGCTTGTGTTTGAGGCTGATAATGAGCCACAATGTCGGCACTAAGAGAGCACCTTCGTCTTTGCTCAGGCCTACAGACGGTTGGAATTTTCCGTGTTGGGAGTTCCAAGAAGAGAGTGCGACAGGTACGATGATTTCAGCTAGGTTAGCTTTCAAGGATAAGTGCATCCAAAAATGAAAATGCAGTCTCTATCTACTCAACCCCATGCTGATGAAGAGTCGGGTAAAGTTTGGTAGTCCACAAAACATTTCTGGAGCTTCACAGCAAGACAGCGTTGCAGCATTCTCTGTGGTTGAGTAAATAATGACTGAAATTTGATTTTTGAGGAGAACTTATCCTTTAACACGCCTCTGCACTTGAATATATTGTATTAACCATGAGAATCATTTTTATTCATGTCATTGTCACGATATTTCATTCAGCTACGCAAGGAGTTCGACCAGGGATGGGAGGTACATTTGGATGAGGAGCACAGTGTCCATGATGTAGCTGCCTTGCTGAAAGAGTTCCTCAGAGACATGCCTGACTCTCTGCTGACAAGAGAGCTCTACACAGCCTTCATCAACACAATATGTGAGTACACATACATACGCAGGAGCCAAAAATAACAAGTCACCATACTTTTGGTTAGTTGTGTGGTGTTTTTTTATTGACGTCATGTCATGGCCTTTTTTTGTCTGCAGTGCTGGATTATTCAGACCAAGAGAGCGCCCTGCAGCTCCTGATATTTTTGCTTCCTCCCTGTAACAGCGACACGCTGCAGCGCCTCCTCTGCTTGCTGTCCACAGTGGCTGCACATGCGGAAGACAGCCTGGACAATGAGGGACAGGAGGTAAAGAAACTGTGCATGCCCTGTTTTCATAGCAGCGTTATCGAGGCCACCTGTTTCATCTCTCCTGTTTTCTGTACACATTTTGACACTTGTTGACTCCACCATCACGTGCAAAGAAATATTAAAGAAACGAGCAACTCTCACAGAATAATCCTGAAAAACGTAAATGAACTGTTTACAAGTTTAATGTGATTGTGATGAATTCCAGCAGCCATCAGAGGGCAGTAAGACAGATGTTTGGTACATCTGCAGCCTCTAATTTGAAGAAAGCGCTTTGCCAAAGCACAGCAAATTATGCATAATGATCCATTGTGGGTATCATGATTAAATGATGCACAGTCAACATGAATCACCCTGCTGCACATAAACTGCACAAACGGTTTGCTTCTACATGCATCATACAGTTTGGTCCTAATTTACTCCCCCAGTTTATGTGTTGCAGAGAATAAGAGGAATAAGGAAGTGTTCAAGGTTAGAAACAGTTTTTCTCAACACCTACATATTTGTGCCGACAGACAACAGTATTTTTTTTCTACTCCATGAAGCCAGTGTCAGTAAACATCATGTCATTCACCATTGTGATTGCAATACCTGGTTAAATGGGCAAAATGGAAGGAGTTTCAGTTGAAAACATGAGAATTTTTTTAAAAACGATCAACAGAATGTGAAGAAATAACAATTTTGACATTATGATGTCTATTGTGTGCAGAGATATCTACTGAAGTTAGCGTGCTAACCAGCTCCTGTGCTAGTTTTTTAAACACCAACACTTCCCTGGTGCTTCCATGAGCCCAGAGTTGGTCTTTGATGATCTTTTTTTTTTTTACATTAATCTTACTTTTTGACTCCTAATTGTTACATTAGAGATTGTTTCCCACGGATATAAAACAAGTTTCTTCTTGGCATTGTTCCTAGCGCATACATACTGTTAAGGTGAAGAGGTCTTCGTGGTCCCTTTGAACAAAGAAGGCAGAGCCGGCCTTATTGATGGTGGCAGGCATGTGTTGGGTGCACATTCCCAACATTTTCTGGGTGCCCACGAGGGTCTGTCCTCAACAAAAGACTCTTACTCTTAATATGATAATTACTCTATGCGTGTAATAGTTTTCATTCCTGTGAGTGAGCGCATGGGGAGATGAAAAGAAAATCAGAGGAATTTGGCTGCGTAGTTAACTTTAATATAAATCATTTCAGTATAGAAAACATTTCTTGTAATTGGTGGGGTCAAATTTGGGTTATCCAAGGTAATAATTTGGGTGTGATGTAAGAGGTTTACAAGGTTGTTTTGACTTGAGGGTTATTGCTCAAAAATAAAATATATGTTAAAGGAGACATGCTGATTTTCAGGCTTATAGTTTTATTTTGGGTTACTACTAGAATAGTTTTAGTTGTTCTAAGGCTAAAAAAAACTCAATTTTTATCGTACTTTTCAGTGCTGCAGCATTGTACTGAAGGGCTTGCATTACTGTGGCTGAAGAAATGATTGATTTCTGTCTTCTGTTTCCTGTAGATCACAGGAAACAAGATGACATCACTCAATTTAGCCACCATCTTTGGACCGAACCTCTTACACAAGCAGAAAAACTCAGACAAAGAGTTTGCTGTCCAGAGTTTCGCCCGTGCAGAGGAGAGCTCAGCCATCATCAGCGTGGTCGAAAGGATGATCAATACTTGTGGTACACTATTTATGGTAAGCCTTCCTCACTGCAAACCAAAGGTCTGCACAGTTGAACAATCTTAAGGTCTTTGTCAGATCTTCCTTTAGCCAAAAAAGTGTTTACTTCTTGAGCTTAATCGAGTGGAGCAGCCTAATAAAATATTAACATTATCTTTATAGCTTTTTAGAAGGACTGAGCTTGTACACACACTGATAAAACAAAGTAGCATCCCAGTAAAACAGTGAAATCCATGCAGTTTGTTTGTCTCTCCTGAACCCTGTGAAATTCAGTTTAGTGAACACTCATTTTAAAATGAGAGGCCTCACTGGAGAGGTTAATAAGTGTCGTTGGCGCCTCTGTTTTGTTTATAGACAATGATTGGGAGTAAGGGCAAGATCCTCATCTCCATTATGTTTCTCCGCTTTCCGCCACAAACTTAAGTGCAGATGCAGTTAATTGGAGTATCTGAAAATGATCTGTTCAAGAAGCCGGAGGGCAGAAAAAAAGCCCAGCAGACATTTGCTCTGCATCATTAGCTCTGCTTTTCTAAACTGCTGTTAATTATTTTCGACTCATAGCATAGAAACAACATGCTACAGTATATTGCATCATAGGCACTGTGAAAATACAGGCAACATGAAACTGTTTGTAGAAAGGAGCAATTGAGTATTAAAGATGCAGAGAAATTAAAGGGCAGCTCCACTAATTTTACACATTAAAGTGTATTCACAGGTCTTGGGGAGCAATTTATCAGATTACATGTAGCTTCGTCTAGAGCCACAAAAGGCTTTCTATTACTTTCTTCACATATGCAGTAGTACTCCCAAACTTTCATGTCTAAAATTGGTGGAGTTGCCCTTTAAGGTAACACAGAGTACAGTTTTTTATTATGTTCTGATTCCATTAGGTTCCTGCTGACCTGCAGAATGAGGTGCTGATGAGTTTGCTGGAAACTGATCCTGATGTCGTAGATTACTTACTGCGGAGGAAGGCTTCTCAGCACTCGTGAGTTTCCACCTCTTGTCTCATTGTGTGTGTGTGTGTGTGTGTGTGTGTGTGTGTGTGTGTGTGTGTGTGTGTGTGTGTGTATGAGAGAGAGAGCTGTCTCTCTGCCTCCAAATGATCAAGAATACATCATGTCTGATTACCCCTTTGGGATATTTATTGTATACATCATAATTAACGTGTCTTCTTTGTGTCTACAGAGACCTAGGCCCTCTCAGAGCGGGGGAGTCCTTCTCTCCTTCTGACAGACGCTTATCCAACGACTCCATCAAAGCATCTAGTGGAGAGGTGTCTCCTTATGACAACAACTCCCCAGTCCTGTCAGATGGACTGCTGTATAAATACCCAGAGGACAGCAGTCCGATGTCAGACAGGATCCCCAGACTTTCTAAGCAGCACAAACTCAGTGGCCATTCTAAAGACAGATCAGGCAGCACCTCTCCTACGCTTTCCACAGACAAAGGTGAACTAAAAAAATTGCAACATAAACTTTAGCATTATAAGTTGAAAATTAAATAAATAGTTTGACACTTTGGGAATCACACTTATTTGCTTTTTAGATGAGGAGTTTGATACCACACTCACATCTGTAGGGTGAGTATGTAAGTGGAACGAGCCGCTAGTTAGCTTAGCTTTGCACAAAGACTGGAAACAAAGGGAAGCCTGGCTCTGTCCAAAGGTACCTTTGGACAAAGGCTAACTGCTTCCTCTTGTTTCCAGTGTTTATGCTAACCATCTGCTGGCTATAGCCTCATATTTACCGTATGGACATGAGTGATATCGATTTTCTCATTTAAGTCTCAGCAAGAACACAAGATTCCTAAAATAATTTCATAATTAAGTAATAATAAAATAATTTAACTATTTCTTGAACCTCTTCTTAATAAGAAGAATAATCATCTTAAAGACAAAACAACATCTTATAATTTATGTATGTTGTTTTAATAGATATGACATTTTGATAGTATTTTTTATTGATATAATGATCAATTAAGTCAAATTAAGTAATCGTCTTGTCGCTTTTGTTCCTGTTAGAGGCCTCAAATGATCATTTCTGGGACACCTGGCAGGAACTGCTCAGCAAGGATTTTACTGGCCATCACATCACCGGTAATAGATTCCTCTGTACATGTTGCTGCAGATGGTCTTGAGATATTTAATGATTGCCGGATGTTAATGAGCATTTTCTCCCAGGCTCCCTCGGAGACGTGTCGGAATGTGAGTCGTACGGATCATCAGAGGGGCTGAGCAGTCACCAAGGTAACAACAAGCTGCCTGTCAGGCCAACACAAACCTCATTGGACGTGCTGGAAGTCAGGCCACACCTCCCGGTGACTCGCAGCAGCAGTGGCCCTCATGACCAGAGAGGACAGACACAACCGCAATCATCATTACATCAGCGACTGAGCGACCAATCAGGAGCTGTCAGCTCGGACAACTTAGCAGGAAGGACAGGACACCCTGTATGTCCATTAATTAAGGTCAGGACGCGTGGTTTGATTCCTCCTTATTACTCCGGACAGCTGAGGGACACCCATATTTCTCACTCCACACCCTCCCTCTTCTCGTATCAGCCTGACCCTCAAACCCCACAGCAGGCCCAGACTGTAGATACAGCAGATGGGCCCGGAGAAGCAAAGGTCCCTGATGCACCAGAGTGGCAGACAGAGAGGTGGCATATATGGCGGATACTGTCAAAAGACAATGGAGACGCACTGCCTGAAACCCTGGTGTGATGCACTATTTACCTATATGAACTATACTGATCACTTAAAGAGAACAGGGTCATTCTCTCATCACGCACTGTTTCTTGAATGTGTTATTATTTTGCTAGCATGTTCAACTGTACATATATGAATTTTGTTGTACATGTTAACATGATATAAACTGATTGTTTTATGTAATTTTGTACTATTTTGTAGTTTATTTTATCATTTAATAAGTTATAGCCTTGAGATAATTTGCAACACAAACATCTAAAACTGTATTTAGACTTGAATGGTATAATTGGACTTGAATGATATATTAATGCTTAATTTGAAGCCATGAATGTTTTTTAATGCTGAATGTAAAACTATAAACATTGTTTATGTTGTGATTTGGCTTAAATTTGCGACACTTTGTTACGTACTGAGGGTGCTTTAATGTTGAGTTTTGTTACAGGCTCATATTACAATCTACTTAGCTATGGAAATATTGCAGATATGTCATTATTACTACCCATGTCTTTATGTTCTCCAGAAAACAAAACTGGAGGATATGTTCTGTATAAGGCTTATTCCTCTATATTAAGTAAAGGTAGATTTTACTGAATTTCTGCACTCATTTTCTGTTTATACACACCCCTACTTTTGGAGAAAGGATTGTTAAGCACCATTATTTACAGACATTTACTATATATTATTTGTAAATTTACATTCTTTGTAATTTACTGTAAAGGAAATGTCAATGCCTTTTCTAGTAGGCACTTACTAAACTGCGATTAGATCGATCCAGAAAAATGATAAAAACAAATCTCATCCTGTCCTGTCTGATACATGTTTGAGATTAGTAAACAAATTGTAAGTGGAGGAGAGTTGCAGTATGAATTTGAATCAGGTTCGTGGTGAGACGTGAGAGAAGCTAATCAAAGCTCAAAATGTAAGAAAAGTAAAATAACATGCAGTTATTGGTATTTATTTGGCTTTGGGATTCCCCGGCTCAAGTAGGTGCTATGGACAAAGATTACCGCATCCATGGGTGCTATGTGATAATGGCAGGATGTGGCACTTGCGAAACTTTACTCAATCTAACAATAATATACAGTAGTATTGCAAAAATATACAGTATAAATGTAACCTAAAACAAAAAATCACTACACAAGTTAATTCTGTATGACTGAGTCCATCTTTGGGGGGGAGGGTGTTGCATAAATAAACATCAAGACTAATTTCTACATGATTTGTTGTTGCAATTACTTGTAGCTTTTTGCACACTTTATACTTCCACTACTACATTTTTAAGTTCATTTATTTAATTGGCAATTGGATAAAAATGATTCGGCTAATATGATACACGCTGAATACAGGATCCAATGATTAACTTGGCTGAAAATTGGTCAACACAGCAGATACACAGATAATGAAAATGTATACTTTACTTTTTTTTGTACTTTTTATACTTAAATACACTTACTGCCAGAAAATTACTTTTGATATTTAAGTGCATTTAATATCAGATATTTTAAGACTATTTGCGTGGGTGACTTTCACTTTCACCAAAGTTATATTTTAACATGATATCTTTACTTTTACTCAATTTTGACTTGTGGCTGTGGCCACATCCTTTAACACACCTCACAGTGAAATATGTTAGCACCGTTGTAGAAAAATGAATATAAAAGTCAGCAGGGTGCATATTAAACTCTTGTAAGGAGCACTGTTTTCTGGTGCCAGGTGGCAATCTAACTTGACACTTTCCCCTCGGAGTTCCATCAGGAATCAGCATGGAGTTAAAAACCAATGGCTACTTTATTTTCTATACTGCAGTTCAGAGGCCAGTGAAACAGTTACCTGATGTGGCCACAAGGGGGAAGTATAAGACCAGGAAATGATTGTTTGTCTCCTCAAGCTCTAAAAACATCTATTGATTAAATGTCATTCCTATTGAACTCATTTTTTTCACTATGTTTAAGATGGTGATTTCATATGTTATGGATGATGGCTCTATTTTATGTTTTTACATTTTAAATTTTACACTGTTTTGCTGGCCTGGAGAGTACATTTTCTTTTATCAACAGTAATCTTGCTATATGTGATGAAAATAAAGAGATCTGAGCTGACATATTTTGCCATAAGATAAACTATTAAGGTACTGGAATTGCAAGAACTTCTCAAAATAAGTGTGCAGTTCTGCAGGAAATGGAAACCACTGAAATCTGGTACAGATTACACATAGTTGATAAAAATCTGGAAACACATATTTGAGGATACAGCTGTATGATTAGTTGCTAAGTGATGGATCTTATTGAGATAACTGAGATTGTGTAATTCAATAGACTGCATTATGAATGTGTGTTTTAAAGTGAGCAATCTGATTATGCTTTGACAATAAATGTCCTCGCCCTGATAATAAACTCCTCCAAGGGGGATTTCCTCAACACAAAGATTTGCGGTTAAGCTTTCTTGGCCATATCCATCTCCACGGCTGTGTGAGCCGAGCTGTATTTGGCCACCGCACAGTCCCACTCTGACTGTGTCCAAAGAGACAGAACAGGATGTCTGGATGTGTTTTACACAGAATCCCTACAATGTGCCTAAGCTTTTGTATCTGCACCACAAATGTAGCAGTCTGCATTAAGACTATCCTGTTTAATGTCCTGGCTTTTGGACAACAAATAGCCTTCTTTTTCCTTCATCTGTGACCTACCTCCTGAAAGCGAACAATCAAGATCCAATATTTAATTTCACATCTTATCTTTGCAGCACTGATGGATGTAAGTTGATCCTCTGGCAGAGAGCTGCAACTGTTCCCAACAGGGGGTCCATCCTGTCTGAGTCCGCTGACTGGCATCAGGAGCAGCTGCAGGGAGGACGGAGGAAGGTCACAACCGAAATGAGGCTGAATGTCCAGAAACAAGAGAGCCCCAGCCCTGGTGCTTCAAGGGCGAGACTGATACACAAATCTCCACAGAAGAGAAATAGAGCTCAGTGGAGCTCATTAAGGTGTCGGTTTTTGCACGAAAACACTTTGAAATCAAAAGCTACAAAGCCTCAGTCCATATTTTGTCATTTTAGATACAAACCCTGGACTGCTTAACATACTGCTGTACACTGACTGCTTGTCAATAACATCTTAAAGGATTACTTACCCTCAGGGTTCACCCTCCGTGCTGATGATTGATTTTTTTATTATTATTATTTTTTTATTTAAAGGGAGAGTTCATCCAAAAATCAAAAAGAAGTATCCCTGCTCCTTGCTGCAGTGCTATTTATCCACCAAGATTGGTTTGGTGTGAATTTCTGAGTTTTGCAGATATCGACCGTAGAGGTGTCTGCCTCGCCTCTCTCGCCTAATGAAACTAGATGGCCTGCGATGCTCACAGCACCCAAAACATAAATTTGAAAAAAGCAACAGCAATGGCTCTGTCCAGAAATCATGACCCAGTAACTCAAGATAACAGCCTTGTTGTGAGCAGTTTTTTGTAGGAGCTAAGGAAACGTCCATCTGCTCATGGACAAGAGGCTAGCTAACGTAGCTAAATAAGCTAGGATGACGCCAGTAATGCTGATCATAGCTTTCGTGAGCATTAACCTCTCATCCATGAGAAGATGCAGTTTCCTTCAGCACAGTGATAGGGAGGAAAGAAAATGGTCAATGGTGTCCTTCTTTAGCACTGGCTAGCTTAGTTAGCTTAGTTAGCGAACCTGCTCATGACAAGGCCTGTTATCTTAAGTAACCAGGTCGTGATTTCTGGAGAGAGACACTGCTGTTGAGTTTTCTTTTCTATACTTTTCTTTTCTTTTCTTTTCTTTTCTTTTCTTTGAGCACCACAAGCTGTGTGTGAGCACAATCTAGTTCCATTATATTCGAGAGAAGTCAGACATCTCTCCAGCCGATATCTCCAAAATTCAACAAGTCACACCAAAAAAATCTAGTGGGATAAATAGCACTACATAGAAGAGGAAAAATGTGTCTTTTTTATTTTGGGATGAACTCTCCCTTTAATTTTGTAGAAAATCAGCGAGTGTACCTTTAGGATAATTCCTGCCATAAATCACTGTTAATGTGCTGCATTAACATTTTCAAAAAGTTGAGACAAGAAGCCATTTTGTGCTGATTTATGCTTCCACTTGTCCCCCATTGTGTCTGAAAATGTATTTTCCGATGCCTTTGGTGAGGAGGGACAGTATACAGCAATGAACACAATGCCTGTCATTTCACTGATGGAAAAATGTGCAATACAATAATCAGCAAACTATTAATGAATGCAAGAGCGACAAAAGTCCATAATAGAGCCTTGTAGGAGTCCCGGTCATGACTGGGTAATGAAGTTTGTTTTGAGAGAAACAAAAGTTAAAGATTAAAGGATTAGTGGTAATTAAGCCACTCAGCTCAGTCCAGTTCAACACTTGATGGACAGAAATGGGAAGTTTTAGATATCAAGTGTCTCACTGGTTAGAAAACTTGAAGTTATTTTAGACCAGATCTGAATTTTGAGCAGCACTCCCCTCTCTTCTTACGAGTGGGTTGTTTGAAGTAGCGCTTTCTAGTTAGATTTCTTTAATTTTGAATTTAATTTCAAGGCTTCCCAAATTGATTTATTTATGTTTGGAGATTATCAGACCAGTGTACTGAGAAGCATCTTCTCCTCTCGCCTGTTTTCTACAATCTCTGTGAAGCAACACCAGAGCTGTGTTTGTACAGCCCACAAAAATATAATTTCATTCGTCCCATCTGCTCTGCTTCATATGCTCCATTTGGGATAAATTTGATAAATATTTCTCATTTTGAAACAAGGCCGTGTTGAATTTGTTCTTTTTGATGTTTGCGTTCGAATGATCGGTGCACACGCAGGCTATAAAATACACTACGTTAGTGGGTGCACATGTGGTGTCCCGAATGCACCATGGCTTTTTTAGCGAGCATATCGCCAAATGTGTTTTCCCCCTTCTCTCCTCGAGTCCTCATGCAGTTCAGTTGGGATGCAGGCTGTGTATCGGGTGGGACGGGAGATCAAGTTGGGTCAACCTCAATATGTCAGTTCTTTGGCAGGCAGGGGAGTGAATGATTCACTGTTTAAATTGTGTTAGCAGCACACTTCGGGACAGCCACCAAAAGGCCGTTTTCAACAGTCAGCCTTCAAACTTGTGCAACAAACAGAGAATTATGTAGCTGACTCCTATGCAACATCAGATTTTAGAGCATCCAGATGTGTGTTTTATGGGACAGCTATGAACACATCCTTATCTGAATTCATATTATTATTATCATCTTTATTTACTCTTTTATTGCTGACTGTCTAGTTGAGCCTGTCAGTAAGTCATTTAGGAGTCACTTAGCATTACTTCTGAGACGTCTGTGAAAGATGTGTCTTATTTCCCTTTGGGATAAGGCTGTCGAGTTTAAATCTGTCTATTTTGCAACTGATAACACACAGCACTATCATGTGAAATGAGACAAAAGGGTGGAGGCTAATATTGTAACATCAACGCCTGTGCAAGTCTCTGCTGATTTATACATTTTGTTGCACAACACAGGCGATCATTACCAGCAAATGTTCGAGTTGTTCGTTTCTTGGAGAGAAGCTGGCAGTTCTCAGCACGCTGTAGGCTACGTTTGTGCACTGATTGCAACAGAAGCTGCTGCTTGGAGACTGAAGTCGACACGTAGCATTAAATCAAGCCTCAAACATATAATCACACTTTTTTCATGCATCAAAGAAAGTGCCAGCGGTTAATAAGTAAGCAGAGGATCGACCTAGGTAATTATCATAGAGTGACTCAAAAAATGGATCAACTCTAAGAGTTGCAATGCAAACACGCAAACACCTCTGTAACACGGCTGTGTTCCGGTGATAGAAGAAAGGCTTTAATCAGCACCTTCAAGATTTCACACCATTGTCCTGAAAAAGACACTGAGCAGCGTTAGATGTTCTCTGAACTCTCTCCCCACTGTGTCCTCCAGTTTCCTGCTGGCAGATTTCTCCTTCTAGCTGTCTTGGTTTATTCTTTATTCCCTTTGCTCCAATAATCAGATATGTTTTCAGAAACATACTGAGTTCCCTAATGTGCTGTCTCATACTTACCCCCCCAGTTTCCACGCTATCAACACATGATACAGATTACAGTTCTCTGATATGCAGGTCATAGTGGAGATGTGTTATTAATTTTTGCTGCTGTAGTCAGCCTGAGCAAAAACCAACAGTGCTGCAGCAACCGCTGGGAAAGCCTTCCAACACTAGAAACCACATGATTTCAACTTTGTAGGCCCAGATATGCAAGTTTAAAGCCTTTTTTTATCTCTGATATTGAAGCACTTCTGGTTTCTCAGATGTTTGTATTCCACTCTGTCCCTCTCTCTAGTTCAAGTATCAGAGAACACACTGAAAATACAAAAAATACAGACATACATACACACATATGGAGGTAAAACTAATCCGAAAACTACAAATAGTTAATTTTTTTTAGTTATCTAGGTCTGTAACAATCAGTCAGACGTAATGTAGGTGCTAACTACAAACGAAACTCATTACGTCATAACAATGTTATGCATTGAAAACTTGTATGTTGAAGTAAACATGTATGTAACGCTGTGATCCTACCCTCTCACTGAAGCTACACAGTGCAGAAACAAGTGATAGGGGGGCGGAGTGGCTGAGACAGAGACACCATTCACACTATTACAAGACACTGTACCATCAACATGATTTTGAGGGTGTTATTGTAAGGTAAAAAGGTACATAATATTGCTTTAAATAAAAATGTTACCTACTTTAGAAACTAGAATGGCACTCAGTAGAGCACATACATCCACCAAGACCCAACAGTCCTGTTTAATTCAATCAAGCCTTATCCATTATCAAACAAAACATGCTAAAAATCTGCTATAGCCAGATTTCTATTTGGATCCACATCAAGCCTTTCCATTTTTTCCTGAGAAATTTTGGAAAATGTTGAAAAACGCCCTATCTTTCAATATGAGAAAAGGTTCCTAGATCTGATCCTAGATCCGGATCTGCAGCAAAAGTTAATGGGGTCTATTCTGAGCAGAGACCCATCCTCCATCCAAAATTGCCCTCTTGGATGCCCCTACGGTAGATAAAATATGAAACATTGCCCTCTGGGGTGCCCCTCCAGTAGACAAAAAGTGCTGAAGTGCCCGTTTTTCACTATAAATATATAAAGAATTTCTGCATGCTGGTGCGCCCGCAAATACCGAAACTAATAACTTCATCAAAACAATTTTTTTACCAATAAAAACTAAACTTTAACGAGCTAACCCACTTAGGAAACTGAAACTAAAGTGAATTGAAAGAACTTATTCTGAAGCTGAAGTACACTGGTTTCTCAGATGTTTGTTTCTCTTTAAAGTGAGACTCGCAATGAAAAAAAACAGTCAAAACACAGTGTTTAAAAAATTCCTCTGTAATAACACTCCAATTTTAAGATCTTTACAAGTTTAGTTTCAGGTTTAAGGTTTTGAAAGCTGTCTTTCTTTGTTCTGAGTGAACATTTAGGCTGCTACTGAGTAGCTGATAAAGAGTATTGACTTTCTGACAGAGAGTTCAGTTATGAAGTTGACCTAATACAAACTGGTTCGGCCTGTTTTACACAAAGACAGAACACAGCCGCAAGTGTTTTGATTTATCAATTTCGTTATTATTTGAATTCAACTGAATATCATTATTTGCATTTCTGGCACCAAACGCATGAAATTAGTTTCCATAAGAAGTGAGCGCACGCTTCAGATTTCTAAGTGACTTTTGAGTGGCTCTGTGGCCTTCTGGGGGTTTTGCTGAAGCTTTCCTTGTGTTCCCATAAGACCAAAGCACCAACAATCTCCTCTGTAGTCCCCGCAGCACATTTGTTGTGATCTTCAAAGCTAATGATCTGAAAATGTTCCACAGTTTCGTCACTCTCAGCAGTGACGGCCTCAATTCTGAGTGAGATCTGGATAAAACAAAATGTCACGCACAAAGTAGTGCTGTTTGTGAAGCTTATATCATTCTGTCAGTCTGTTTTAGCCAAGAAAATCAATATTAATATTCTCCTGAACACATATATGAGACTCTTTGCCCCCTGTGGCACATGATTTGATGCCGCAGTAAATGTGGCTGATCAGATTTCTGCTGAGGTTGATTTTGGTGTTTGGCTTTACTGGAAATTTGCTGAAGTCATCAAACTCCATATACTCAAATGAATCATACTGTAAAGGTGTAATCATCCCACCTAAACAGGTGTGTAAAAAGTCCCTCTAATCCCTGGAGTTTTTCCCCTTCCTGGCAGAGCCCGGCATCTTGAAAGCTGCTGCAAACTCTCTGAACATAAAAGCAGTCAGGCTGCATGTAGGCGCCACCTTTTCCCTTAAATAATTTAGACTGTATGAAGGCTCGAAATACAATCCAAACTACTCCTAAATTAGAATAAATGAACTCAATCCATGCTGATCTGTCCTAATAGGCAAGTTAACAGTTGGCAGTCCCAGTTTTCCAACAGTCTTTCAAGCCAGATCAGATCAATCCAATGGAAAGACTCGGCTCAATTTCCAACATTTCCCTTAAGTTCCAATTACCCCTCAACCTTCAGAGTTTCAGCAAGATGGAGTAAGACTCAAACTCGTTCTACTCTAGCCAAAATGAGTTTTAGTACAAGCCCAGCAACCTCTTATAAAGTCCTTACAGAATGGGTAAGTAAGGGGTAATTCAGGAGATGACAAAGGCAGAATTGAAACAGCTGATATATCTACTTCATTCAGTTCAGCTCGCTTATCAGCTTTGTTAAATCAAGACCTTCATCATTTAGATTAACAGTCATCATTATGACTCTTAATTATGATCCTAATGTGGCAGTTTGGTGCAGAATATCAACACCCAATGACCAAACAAAAAGCTACCTGGGGGATTGCTCCCCAGCAAATACTGTCTCAAGAACCTTAGGTTTTGTTTTGTTTTTTCAATTAGGCACACAGACTCGTTACTGACCCAAGACAGATGAGTCTTCACAAGAATGTGTTTGAAATAATTAAAAGAAATCAAACAGGCAGTGTCTGAAGCTGTGTGGGAGGAAATATTCACAGCCAAATTAATGGATGAATGTACAGTTAGTAGAACCAATAAGGAGAATAAAAACAGTGCGTTATTACAATTAGTGATGCATGATACATTTTGGGAATATCAGATAAAATATGAGTAACATTTTAGCCTGTCTTACCCTCAGATGTGCATAAACTACAGGTTAGAAACTTTTTTTTTGAAGGTACAATGTGTTAGAATTGGCTAATTCAAACTCAAAACAAATAGGGGGCAGCATTTTACCAGAGTAACAGCTGACTGCTGCTAACTGTAGCTGCCGTTAGCTAGTTAGCTCAGTTAGCCATTCAGTTAGCGGTTCAAGTAGGGCTCAGGGACTAGAGGACTGTTAGCATTTACAAACAGGGGCTAGCTGGTTAGCATGCTAACTTCTGTAGATATCGCTGCAACCCAATACATAGACATCATAATGCCAAAACTGCTATTTCTTCACATTCTGTTGATAGTTTTAGTTGATTTTTGGAAGTTTTCAACTTTAAGTTTTACATATTGCCCCTTTAAAATTCGAAAATGTGAAATTATCAGTTATCTTATCAGTATCGGTCATGAGAAGCAGGTAATTATTAATAAATATTTGATGACAGAAATCCATATCCTGCATACCTAGTTACAATTATCACTAAAAAAAGGCCTTAATAGAGTATTTAAAACTGTCTGTCCAACATAAACTAAGCAAAACTGGGTAAACTGAGCTGAGGCCGTAAAGGATGAAACCCCTTACTCACCTCAGGGGCAACACAGCAACCTGCACGGCAAAAATGGTTGTAATAACATACATTTAAGTGAAGAGCCACTCCTCATGGGTGCCTAACCTCCCAACAATATGGCAATCTGCTTTGCCAAAAGAGAGCTAATACAAAAAGAATCTCAAACAAGTAAACACCACAGTTGGTTGAATAACGCAGGTAAAAATAATGACAAGTAAAACAAATCATCATGCCAAACCAAACGATAAGGAGCAAAACAACGGCAGGTGAACACACAAAAGGGAAAACAGGAATTATCAAAGCTCGCCACGCTGCGTATTAAATGATAGGTTTTGATGTTGTGGCTCACCACCTCTGGTATGGCCATTAGACAGGATCACTCAAAAAGGTGGGCAGGAAAACAGTGGGGTTCCAACACAAAATATGTTAGCCAACACATCAGATCAAAGCTTAAACAGAAGGCAGTTGGCTATACTGTGCAAAAAGGCTCATTTGAACTACATTCCTGTAGCACCAAACACAACCAGCTCCAACAGAGAGAGAGGACACGAGCCAAAGAGTGAGCTAAGGCCAGCAGGTGTCTCATATAATCTGGCCCTGATTAAGGAATTGATTGAGGGAGTAGTCAGGCCTGGAGCTGCACTCACGAACACAAATACCATATATACCTGCACTTGGAGAGCATTCCCCACCACATTAAAGGTACGAGCGAAGCGTCTTTTTTGCTGATGCAGGTTCCTCCCTGAGTGAAGTGACCTGGAAGTATCTAAGTGGCAGCCATGATAAGAGCTGGTTGAATTCTCTTCTGCTTCATTCCAGACAGTTGGAGGTCGGAAGCTCCCAGTTGAAATGTCAAAATTCCGACCTCCAAACATTTCAGGTACATGACGCCTAATATAAACAAATACGTAGCTGACCGTGACAAACTGAGGTTTCCTTGGCAATGTACTCGCAATTGAACTCTCAGCAATGTACCGTCCTTGCATATATAAATGAAACAGCGGAGAAAGAATGACTCATGAGGTAACAGATGTCTTTATACATTTTATTTTACAGCACATAACTAAATGTTTGTTTTCCGAGTTGTCTGGACCACAGCATAAATGTTAAGGAATGGTACTTCAGTCCTTCTTGTCTGATATCTTTTAGCATAGGATACATTGGACCAATCTTTATGAAAGGAAATTAGATAATGCCATGCTGCAGCTTGTTGCAGCCCTACAGCGATCAACCACAACATTAAAACCACTGACAGGTGATGTGAGTAACATTGATCATCTTGCTACAATGCATGACCTGCTGGGAAACCTTGGGTCCTGGCATTCATGTGGATGCCACTTGACATGCACTCCCCAATGGCAGCGGCACCCTCAGCAGGACAATGCACCCTGACACACCACAAAAACTGCTCAGGAACGGCTCGAGGGATGTGACAAAGAGCTCGAGGTGTCGACCTGGCCAAACTCCCCAGATCCCAATCTGGTCAAGTGTCTGTAGTATGTGCTGGACCTATGTTTTTCAAATTCTCCATCACATCTTTCATTGACTTCATGATTTCCATCGAGGTCAAGAGAGAGTGTTAAATAGGACATCATTTTTTTTTTTGACTATTCCACTGCCATCCAAGTCGGAGAACTCCGACCAGTTCCTGTTCCAGAGTCAGCACCATCTTCAACCTTTGCCACATCGGCCCAGTCATCTCTGTGTACTCCACCCCTGCCTCTGCCCACACAACACTCTCAAAAGCCCAAAGTCAGCAGTGGTGCTTTGATCTAATTTCCCAAGTATAGCCTCACAGAGCTGCAAACATGTCTGCCAAGTGTTTGTCTTGTTAAAGACTTTTTGACGGGGCCTTTTTGCCTTTGTTTGATAGTGGACAGTACAGATGTATCCATCAAACAAAAAATAGGAGGTGATGACATGCAACAAAGGCCCCTAGTTGGAATGCAGTTATGTGGTATACGTCTTAACCATTCAGCCATCATGGCCCCCTTAACCCTGAGGTAATATGGAACGAAACTATAGTGATGAACAGTCCTCAGCCAGGGATTTAGGTGCACTGTGTAGCTACCTTGGCCATAATTGCTTCCAGCATGGTTCACTCTGCTCTGTCATCCAGCAATGTATCGGTAAGAACAACTTTACTTGAGCTCCTGTGTGGTTTTTACTTTCTGTCCTGTTGAGTCCTAGCTTTCTGATTTCTCCCCAAGTGGCCTTTTTCAATTTCCACATCTTTCCAATCCATTTTGCAGTTTTGTTTTCAGTGCAAGGCCCGGCTATTGCTTGGCCAGATGCCGACACACTGTTTTTCTCCTCGCGGTTTTTTGATGCAGTGACCATTACAGCCTGACAGCATCTTTTTTTGTATGTATGCAGTCTGAATGTTAATATTGAGTCATTGTCTTTAATTCCAAGTTGAAAGGGGGAAATTCCTCAAGGCAAGGTTAGATCTCACTGAAATTCTTGGTAACCTTGACTTTTTTTCTTTCCCACTTGAGGGATGTACTCCCAATTCCTCAAATATGATCTCATTATTGCAAGTATGGAATTGTGTTTTCAGACTGACTCATCTATCTCGCAGGATGAATTCTCATTAGGGTGGAGAAAACCAATTCTCTCTTGCTTAATAGCAAGGATTTTTTCTTTGCTGCTCTCTGCCTGCTGGCTGCTGTGGATCCTTGAACTTGAGCCTTATTTTTCTCTGCTTGGTAACTCCACGAAGCTGCCTGTAGTGACAAAGAAAAGCCCTTTATCCCTATCATCTGATGCTGTCTTACAAAATATCAGTACTAGGTCCAACCTTTGACATTTTTTCACCCATTTTTTTTTTCTTTCTCCCAACACGAAATGTGAAAAGCTACTCATTAACAGTGACAGCGCTGGTGATACTGCTACAAGAAATGATTTTTATGGTAATGCATGGGGATAATGAATGTCTTCCCCTATTAGTGCCATCTTGCGTAAGGGTTAAGTACTCTTCTCAGGAGCTTTCCATGCTCCTGTGTGAACCTGTAGAGCAGCTGAGAGGCAGTATGTCAGTGAAATATGTGTGTGTGCACACACCCCAACGAAGGGGAGTGTACATGTAGACAGAAACACCTTCAACCTCCTGTCTCCAGTCTGTTTCACCTCAGGGGAAGTACCAGCTGCCTAACAGTCACACTCTGTGTTGCCTAGTGTTTATTCACCAGGGGAGAGACACATACCATGGCAGCCATGGGGAAGCAGGTAAGATCTGATAAAGAAACGTTTAGTGGCAATCGGGTTAAGGGAGTTTAATTGGCGCCAGGTCTTACATTTTGTTGCAGGGTAGCAGTGCTGATTGTCTCAGACTGAGCAGTGGGGGAGCAGTTGAGGCAACCACTGGCACTTTGTGTTGAGTCAGAAAAAGTGACAGTATAAGTATATATTAAAGATATATTATGTAGTAATTCTGACGACCACACCTTTGTTATATATTTTGTTGAGTTGTGTATTTGTGTTTCTAACAATGTGTAAACGCAGAGTAATCCACAAGTTTACTCAAGGAAACGATGCGTTTCATGTTGTCGCCTGTTGTCACTTCTGGTACGGGGAAATGAGGTTGGTTAGATTCATATCAGATTGTTTATTGGTGTATACATCAACAGTGAAGCGATTTTGTACATTAGCAGTAAGCTAACATTAGGAAGCGACGGCACACGCAGAGGGTGTGTGTGTCTGTGTGGTTAAATTCAGGACAACTCTCAGTGAATTCAGCACTAACAGGAGACTCTGGTACTCTCTTCTTTCCCCCTCTCCTCTCTGTAATGTTACGTTCAAGTAAAATACATTTCCCCTCCAGCTCCAGTTGGCAGTCAACATTACAGAACATAGACACCAGAAAACGGAGGTCAGCTCCACAGATCTCTGCTGCAGTCAGGTTGATTAACAGGAGTGAAGATAAATCAACTTTTTAATACCAAAAGTTAAAAAGTAATCTCTGAGCTCTCCTCCCATCGGTAAATGGTTCCAGATCAGAGCAGAACCTGAAGTGCCTCCAGGCGTTTATTCTCCAGAAGGTCTGGACCTGATCCTGAATCTCTAAGCAGCTGAGCAACTGCTCTTGTCTTGTCTCTCAACACTCTGCAAACATCTTTTGCAAACAACGCCCCCTAGCAGCAGAAGTTACATAATGTACATTTAATCCTATATGCATACATGTCCTGCTAAAGTCTTTTTGATATAGATTTTAATAATATACCAATCACTGCATGTTGATGTCTTTCATGCTGTAGTCTACACAGCAAGGAAAATATTACAGGCACACATGCATGGAGCCCCAGGAAAGTGCAAGAAGAAGCACTATACTTTGAACACATGTGTGTCTCAATACGAATTTCAATTTAAAAAAAAGTAGCCGGAAATCTTCTCTCAACAGCAAGCTCAATCTTGTTTGCACATGCAGCACATCTGCTCTTGAATATCAGCTAAAACAAGTGCTGGCAAATTAGCGAACTTGCAAGAATGTAACATTTCCTGTGTACGGGGAACAGTTTGTTGTCATACTTGCCTTGTCCAAGACTTTTAGTTTTGTGTATTTTTGCAAGAAAGCTTATGATTTTCAATGAGCAGCTCTACTCTCCTCCCAACTTTTGTTTTGGTGAGCGCTAAAGCCATGGCATGTTGTTCTAAGAGCAAACAGAAGTGTGCCAAATAACTGTGGATAGGGAACTCTGGTGAATTCGTTTTTGGGTTGCAGTACTTTCCTCCATGCAGGCATCTGGTTCTGCTCTGAAACGCCCTCCTTCCTTCTCCTTTAGAGACTGAAAGTAAAGTCTTCTTTTTGTGTATCGATCGTGACTTTGGTATTGATTTGTGCTCATCCGACCCTCCTTTTTTATATTTTAAAGTGGACAAGGAAGGCTGTTAATTTGAATGTGCTATTATTTCCTTGAGTGCTTTGAATGTGTGGTGATTTTTCTGTCTATTTCTAAAATCTCACTCTTCTTTCCAAGTGATAAACAAAACTGTCTCCATCAGCAGCTGCGAATTCTCTTCGCCTGCTTGCTAGGGTGAGAGCTGACACTATGTCATTGTCAGAGCCAGTAACTGTGGATGGAAATGAGTGTGCGTGTGGTATCCGATGAAGAGTATGCCTTTATCAGCAGAGGTTTAATAAATTTTAAACTCCAGAGAATGTGCTCCACAGGCCAAAATTGAGGAATGCGTCCTACAGTGTCTTGAAGGAATGCTTTGTTGACATGTCGATGAAGTGAGGATATTTCCTAAGTCCTCTCTGAGCCAAGATTCACAGCAAAAGCAGAAAACTGATCAGTTTGACTGTCTCTTAACCTTTTAATCTGCAATGAAGCTTGAATAAACGTGCTTTTTACACTGGTGGTAATCAGTGGTAGCGCCGACTGTTACAGTGACAACACTGTCAAAGGTGTCTCACCCTGAGCAGAGAGTTTAGAGAACATCCCCTCGGCCCTCAGCTCGGATGCAGCTGACCCAGATCCCACCAGCTGGGCTCCTGCCTCTGGCTCTGACTTTGTCTCCTTGGACACACGAAGGCAGCACACACAACAGATGTTCAGACCTCCTCCAGCAGTTCTTGTTGTAGGAGGTCTGAGTGAACTGTGTAGTGACTCAATTTCTCTCACTGCATGATAAAGGAACAGTACAGGTGTCGAAGTAAAATTTCATACATCCTACTGTACAGGTAAGAGCTGTAGTGCATGTTACACTGTACTTGAAAAAAAGGAAAAAAGACTGGCGTCAGCAGATGAGAGAGTGGTTGAAAGCTCCACCAGCACCATCTCTGATAAGATAAGCTCCGTGTCGCTGAAAGATGTGGAAGATTCTTGATAAAGACGTGGCACTAGTTTACTACAGTACATCTCTCAGAAGCTGGAAGCAATTACAGACCTCTCCGAGCAGCGAAGTATGTAGCAGGCGTTCACCGCACCCTTTCTGAAGGAGGATTTTTTTTTTTCTTTTCAGGAAAAAATAAAAGCCAAGATTTTCAGGCTGTGCGGCTGTGGTGTGGACTGAACATAACACATGACCTTACTTTCTCAAAACTCCTTCATTGTTTCATTTCAGTGAGAAAAGGCCAGACAGCACAGTGTTGCTTTCAAACCACAAAGTTAAACTTGTTTCCTTGGTGAGGGATGTCTGAATGTTTCCTTTGGCCTTCTTTTTTTAACCTTTTGTCAACAATTCTGAAGTGTTATGAAGTGTTAGAGTTTGGCAACAAGGTGAAGACCCCAATGCAGACAGAGGTAGGCAGTTAAGAAAACGAAAAGCTAGCTTTATTTTTACGAAGCTAGGATCCAAAAACTTGCAAAAAAAAAGGCAAGAAAAAGAGAATCCAAGAAAAACAGAGAATACAAAACATAGAACAAATCAGGAAGTGATGCGTGAACAAAAGCTGGAACACAGAGGACAAGCGAGGAGCAAATGCAGATAACCTGACACCAGGAGGAAAAATGAAACACAGGTGAAGGGGAAAAAGGCGGGAAAAGGACAAAGACGGGAAGTGTAAAGCAAAACTTGACACATGAGGAGAGAACCTACAAAAAAATACAGGACATGATTGAATTTAAAAACCCTGAACCACTAACAATGAAGAAAATGTTGATTTCATAATGAAATGGATAGAAAATTGACACTATCAGTGTTTAGATGGGTTTCCTATAAACATTGCTTTCACCATGCTGTTTTTGTCGACTACCAGGCACAAAATCTCCTTTAAAAAATAAAGGCTGACTGGTGATTCAGCTTGGCATGCAGCCTGGCACCATGCTTACCCATCTCCATCAAAGGAGCAATGTGTAAGATGGGGCCAGAATTTATTTTTAAAAATTGAAAAAGATGAACTGTGTTGACATTATGTCAAAGACTTTCTACTGAGGTTTGCATGCTAACCAGCTAGCCCGGTCTGTCCTGTCTCATAATAGCACTTTTTACTGGTAAGAGGCGATCGTCCGATAGCCCCCGTAGTTTCAGTGTCTAATCTCAGTGCTGTGAAAAGGCAGAGTAAAACATGCAGTTCTCAATTAGTAGGCAGAAAGAATTAAAGTATTGAACTGCCTCGAGTCCCAGTGGTAAGAGGAAACACATCGACAAGAGAACAGACTTTGACACAACACATTCACCAGTTTATTCCAGTTGTTCCACCATTATCTGGGGATAGCAACCAGGGAAAACAATGCCTCTTCCCATTTTAGTTGTGTAATGGCAGACACACTTCCTTTTAGTCATAATGTGCCCTTCATTTTTGCAAGACAAAATGAGCCCGGTGGGCAGAACAAAGCCAGGTTTGTAGGCAACCAAACTATACATGGATGGTGTTATTTTTACATTTTTATTTATTTATAAAAAAAAAATTGGCAATCAGTAATTGCTTCAGAATAAGTAGAAGGAACAAATTGCCTTTTGTCAGTTTAAGAGACCTAAACTGAGCAGTTTTTATTTCATCCATGACACCCCTGAAGCATCAGTATTCTGTTTATACTAGTCTTTTATATGAAATTCAATCAGACCATTTAAGATCACAGCTTTTTTTTTATGTTTGCTCCATCATATCAGAGAGGACAACTAGGCTGACAATTGATTCTGTTGTTGGCAAACCCATTAACACAGCACCAACAAAGCTATAGCATACTAAAGAGGAAAAGGATCAATTCCAGGTCAGTGCTCACAACAGTCCTATATGTTCTGCCAGCTAATCATAAAGCCCGTGCATATACATGGAGACACTGGCTAATGTGACATGCATGCAGCAGATATTCTACACTCTTAAGCTTCCACCCAGCATGGCTGATGAATAGCGTAAAGGTTATCTCCTCATTTGCACCAAAATAACACGTCTGAAAGTTAAAGAGAAAGGGGAGGAGGTGTTAATTGGTGTTGGTGTTCATTTATTCGGTTGGTGTTTGGATTGGTGGCGTGTTGCTTAGTTATGGGCAGTATGCCTTGGGGATGAAAGCAATTAAAATCCTGAACCTTTGCCATGATGAGGACAGGATACGCTTTCATCTTATTGTTTATTGGCAAAACGAGGAGTGGCTGTTTTGGACTGTCCTAGTTAGGAGAACAATCATGGCTGCTTAGATCAGTGTTCGCACTCAAAAAGACAATCTCAATGCCAAAGCATGTGCTAACTCAATTAGGCATGTGCTCTCAGACTTTAATTACTGTAGTTTCTGAGGGCTTAATGGCAAACATAACACGATATTCTGCTTTTGTGTCGCCTTGTTTTTGGTCTGTGATGTGATGGGTGCCGTTTAGTGAGCAGCAGAACAACATTTATTGTGAGGATGTATGGAGCTGTGTATTAAATGCAGCCATGCAGCAGAGCCCTGGAGACTGATCCCATCTGTTCGGGGCCTGGTTGTTTAGTCAGAAACTCATCAAAATGGGGTCCCCGAGGTTCATGCCCCCCCCCCTTTGTCTTTCCATTTGCTACATCTTTGTGTTATTGCTGTGAGGGTGGGGAGCCAGGGGGCGAGAGCGCAACCCCAATGGGGAAGGGGTGGGGGTTGATGGGCCACAGCATTAATGGAGACAGTATCCATGAAATGGCCCAGTGGAAGTGACGCTTCCTGGGCATGTTTTACGCTCGCATGAGCATACGGCTGGGGCTGTGGTAGGGTGGGGAGCTTAAGCAATGAGGGAGGGAGTGTGGAAAGAGACAAGCCGGGATGCTACTGTATGTTTTGTTTAGTCTCTCGTCCATGTGCCACTGAAATAGAAGGCTGAGCCATCAATCGGAATTGCATCTTCTTCTTCTCTTCGTTTAGAGGATCGCCCTGGACATAAGCATGTAAGTCAGGCTAACTTTCTTTCTTTTTGGCTTCTGAATCTGATGGAAAAGTTGTGATGATTTGCTTGAGTGAAGTTGACAAGGACAAAGACTCTTGACCAGTATGAAAGACTTCCCTTACACGTTCTTCTCTGCATATATTTGGACACGTTAGATTTCTGGATTTCTTTGTTCAGTGCAAAATGAGTTTGCACTTGTCAGTGAGCACCAAGGTGAAGCATAACCTTGTAACATGATGATGCAACTCAAACAAATGCCTCCTCCTGCAAGATCCCTGAGAGAAATCCTGTGTCTTTTTTTTACCCACCAAACTTTATGTAACATCAGATTTCACAGCCCATTTTGTTCCAACTTTCTTATCTGCTCCTTCAGGAGGGCTTTTCTGGCCCTTTTCAGTTCTTTTTCCAATTAATACAGCTTGATGTGCCAGCCGCCACCAAGAGAACCGCCTCGGGCGGCAAATGGCCTTATTTAGTGGGGATGAATATTCATTTGTTTTGAATAATTATTTTCGACAGTGCTGTTACTTATTGATAAGAGAATATATGTACAGTATAATGCGCCGTGTTTTCTGGAAATAATTTTACAAGGATTACACCGAGAACGTCAGCATCTTGATTGCCACTTATACAAATACATGAACAAAAAAATATATATAATTGTTATTGTCAGCATCCCAACCTCTGGACTGGATTAAATTGTGGCTTTGAGTCCTATTTTATCAAATAGCTATGATGGAACAGTTTCTCTTTTGTTAAAGTTGATTTATTATGACATAATAGATGTCAAATATGTATATTTAAAGGGGCACTATGTAGTTTTGGAAATTCAAACTCAGAATTTTTATATTTCTAATATTAATGAGGTAATAATACAAACAATTTTTTTTTTCTTTTTTACATAAGTGAATAAACAAGCTGTTCTCAGAGGAAAATAAGGTCCCCAGAGCACTGTTTGAAGCTAGAGAGATGGCAGGGTCCGCCACATATAAACAAAGTAAAACAATATTAAACTGTGTTGTTTTTGTCCATTTTTTAGGGCCGAGAGCCACAGAAACTTTATGTGTCAGTCTGGATTGAGGGTCAGGTCGGGGTTTCCAGTGGGTGAGGTGGGAACAGTTGCTCAAACCGCAGCCCAGACAAGTTGTCTTTTTTGGGGATGGTTAAAACAGACGCAGACATTTTTCCACTTGATGTTTACGACAGTTCAAGAAAGGGGAGCGACTTTGGATCGACCCTGGAGTGGCAAACCATTTTCACCTTTAAAAAGCACTGCCCTCAAATGTCAGCATGACTCTGCAGTCCATGTAAATGTCTCCAGTTTTATGGTGTTTCATCGCATTGAAACGAAATGAAGTGGCGATCTCATTACTTTCGCAGACAATTTATGGACATACAGCAGCAATGTGTGGCCTTGGGCTGAGGCAATAACACTGTCTTGTAGATTTTCTTGCTGTTGTAAATTACTGGAGAGGTTGCACACATCTGAGGAGTGATGAGAGAATAATTTAGCGCTGCACAGGAAATGGATGTGTGCTGAGCTGTTTACAAATCCATTAGTGGAATCACAGTGGAAGTCATGCTTAATCTGCCCATTGTCTCTTCTGTCTTGAGTTTAGTCGTGGTCACTGGGAGCAGAGTGACCCATCTCAGGAAGTGTTTCTCCTGCTAACAGTGTCTTTACACACTTCTTTTCCCTTAACAAAATGCAGCAGACTTTAGATTGGCATGGGACGTTGGAGGGAAGTGGAGAGTGACAGACAGCGGTAGGCTTGACTGAGAGACAAACAAGCTGTGAAGAGAGAGCTGAAGGTTTGCCAATGAAAAGATTAGAGTGGCATTTGGCTCAAAGCGCCAAGATGCATCGTTGCTCTTGCCGCACGGCCATGGCAACGGAAGCTTTATGCCTTCCTCCCAGTCCCCCCCACTGGGTGACCAGACTGCACCAAAGACTCACTTAAAGATCTTGTGATTCTTCAACATTCAGCTCGTTTGTCATGTACGTAAATCCATGAATAGACATTTGCTATGTCAACTTTGATTAGTCATTTCCATTCATTTACTCTCCTTTGAATGACATGTAAATGAGCGAGTTGCATAAAAGTCTATTATAAATGTGCACGTAACCTCGGCTGAGCATCTCTCCAGGCCCCATCCATCCCAGTGCTCCCGTTTGTCATGCAGGGCCACCTCTGTTCCCCGGTGACCAATCAGGAGTGCCTCCTTGGCAGCTAAAAAGCAACCCCCCCACCTCCTCCTCGTCTCACCACCTCATCATCAGTTGTGATTGACAGCCTCCCACAGGAAGGGAGGGGGGTTATTTACCTCCTTATGTTCTCATGGGACTAAGTTAATGATCCCAGCCAACAAAATAATACAAAGAGGGAAAAAGCCTGAGAAGTCGGCAGCCTGGTTGAACCATTTGGAGCTGTTTCGGCTTCCTTTAGAGAGGATTAGAGAAGAAGAGGCTGTGTGTGAGGAGAATTTCAGAGATAGCGGTGAGACAGACGAAGCAGCAGAGCCCCAGACAGGAGCTAAAAAAGGAGGCTTCTGAGGAAAGTGTGTGTTTTTTTTAGAAATATCTCTTCATGGGCTTTATTTTTGTATTCATATGTCACCTGGACTATGGACTGTCTGGTCCACTGGTTGACTGACTAACAGGCTGAGAGGTAAGGGATCATCTCTACTTTTAGTGGTCCAAAGTCCCATTTAAGTTACTTTTAGACTTTAAAGTGAGGCTTTGGGAAAGTTTCGCTGTGCTAAAAATACATGCTTTGCAGTATTCTGCATTATTTTTATCCATGTGTTTGAAATGTGGCACATTATTTTTTGATTTACAGAAAAGTGAAGATCACAAGATGACAAATCATTAAAGGTGCACTATGTAGTTTTTGGGAAAGAAATTTTAATCAGAAGAGAAAGATCTTCATTGACTGATTTTATTATGCCTAAACAAACTAAATAAACAAATTCTCTTTGTTTTCATGACTGAATAAACTGAATAAACAAACTGACCTTACCAATTTCATAGTGTTTCACTTTGTTTGTATGTGGCGGACCCTGCCATCTTTCTAGCTTCAAACAGTGATCTGGGGTCCTTATTTGGAAAAATAAAAATTATTATGGAAAAAGAAATTCTGACTTTGCAGTATTACCTCATTAATACTGTAAATATTAAAATTCTGAGTTTGAATTTCTTCTCCAAAACTACATAATGCCCCTTTAATGGTGACGTTGCAGCTTTGTTTTTTTTTGTCTATTAGATTTCTCTGCAACTGAATTAAATTATTTCTATGCTTTCCTTACTGCCATAACCACTGCATATGCATTAGGTCCCATTGCAATTATCAATATATAATAAATTGTTTATATAACTTCATTATCTTCCTGAACACACCTTAAAATCTAACTTGTTTTCATTGCTCTCACATTTCTTTCCATATTTTATTGAACCCTGCAGGCTGAACTGAAACATGAGGAGTCCTGGCAGGGCTTTTTTGGATCACTACTAATCCAAATCAATCCATGCCGTATGTGCTGCGGTTTCACCACATAACACAAACATTTGCTTTAAACAGAGATACCCTATTAGAAAACACCGACTTGATGTCGCTGACAAGGTCGTCCGAGGTAATGGCCTCTCACAAAATACCTCAAAAACCTTGCAGTCAAACAGCGAGGGTGGGCTCGTGTCCAGAGCTAAGAGACTGATCAAACTTTATGTGATCGGCATCACTGTTTGGATGCCAGTCGCCTCAGCCAGCACATGTTTGTGTTGGGAACATTTTCCACGCAGCCAAAAGAGTGGTGCCAAACAATCTGAGACAACTTTCAACACGATCTGTCGCAACCACAGTGCATTCCTGTGTGTTTCCATTTCAGTGTGTTCACTTGGAAAAACAAAAGGGTGTGTGTGATCGCTCTGAGAAAATAAGGTTGCTGAATGTAACGTGGCTTGTTTGATCACCATCTGCGTTAAAGAACATGCTTGTTGTGTGTGAAAAACATAGTCTGTTAATACATTTTTGCTCATCTGTGTGTTTGTATTGGGCCACTGTCTCTGACACAAAGCATCACTGTCATTTCTGGCGAGTATGCACATCATTGATTCCTGTTTACTTATGCACTATTTCATTTGGCTGTATTGAATCTTGCCTTAAGCATGAAACACATTTCCAACTGCGATAATCCAGACTGACTTTGTTGAGGATAAATAAAACAGCGTGCAGTTCACATTTTGCCTGAATGCGGCTGACAATTACTTATAAATATCACCGTACCAATTATGCAAAAATCAAGACGGAACGTGTAATTAATGCACTGGATGTTGCTTTGAGGATGATGTTTATTTGATGATGACAAAAACAAAGCTTTTTGGGAGCTATGGCAACGCCCCATGCTCTGATAGCCCTGAGTGATACACCAAACCAGCTCAAGTCCTGCCCCTTTCACGTGATTGGCCAGGCAAACAATTTGCAGCCCACTGTGTGTAGATGGGATAGGTACAGTCCTCAGTGAGAAGAGAGAAAAGGGTGGAAAAGTTTCGATCCTCCTGCTGCTATTCAGTAGAGAACAGTGTTGGAGGGTCACAACTTAGACGAGTCACTCCACTCAAAGTTCAGACTCAGCACTGGATCAGCTTTGGCACAGCCCAAAACATCAAAACTGACTGACTTTACAGGTGGCTTTTATCCCCTCTCTTGCCTGTTCATGGATGTAATCATGTGGCGGGTAAGTCAGAAGGTCATTCGTATCTCTGAAGTCTGTATTTTATGTTACTGAGTGAGCCTCTGTGTTTTTGCTACCAAAACATTGAGTCATCATATGCTTCCAAGCCTCGGGGCAGGGCTGTGTGTGCGAAAGGCTGAGGCTGTTTGGCCTCGTTGTGTTCACAGATTCCTTCATGTTCAGAACTGTGGATAATACATGAGAGATAAGATGACTAAGTGAGAAGGCCGAGGGGGTTTCTGTGATTAAAAAGCGTCAAAAGAGAGTGGGAGTTGCCAGAGAAGGTTTCCAATGTCAAAAGCAGCTATTCACTGTGAGCTTTCCTGAAATATGTGCATCTGAACTGGCTCTATGTGAAAGAATATAATACTAGTTGTAAGAGTGTAGGCTGTTCTTTTCACCATCTCTGAGTCACCATAAAAGTTTTTCACTCAGCCTTTCATCCACAATCTGGCAACCTCGTGACCTACAAAATACCATTACCAAAACAGTGATAAGATAAAAGAAACAGACTTTTCTCCCCTGGCAGTGCATCTGGACACAGTTTGCGACAGGCCCACGTGCATAACGCGCACAACAGTCACTTTTACATGAGGCTAATGAAGAGTGAAACTGGGACATCGCAGTTGGGTCTGTGGTCTCCCCTATTAATTAGTAACTTAGCTCGTTCCTGGGAGATGGAATGTTAGACATCTTCCCACCAGAGCGCGCCTGCCTTTGATCACCAGTGTGACAAACAGATATCAAGCTGTCACCATGGCAACACATGTGGCGGTCTTTATACAGGGAGACAGCACTGGTTGTCAGTGAGGGGTAAGGTGATAGGGACAGATTTGTGAATGGTATTATTCACCTATTATTATAATCTGGTTTATTTAGAGAATTGCCCTTAAGTCATTAAAGGGACACTATGCAGTTTTGGGGAAGAAACTCAAAATGTTTATATTTTCAATATTAATGAAGTACATACTGGATAAACAAGCTGTTCAGTAGTAAAACAGTATGAAATTGTGTTGTCCTTTAAGATTAGTTTGTTTATTTAGTGTGTGTTAGTCAATGAAGATCTTTCTCTTCTGATTAAAATGTCTTTCTCAAAACTACATAGTGCACCTTTAATGGCAATTTAGGAACTATATTGTGGTGCACCTTCTTCTGTAATGCCAGGGATGGTTAAGATCGGCGGAGTGATATGAACGATTGTGAGGCGTGCATCACCTTGGTCGGTGACGAAGTTACATTGAGGAAGTTGTCCTCGTGTTTTTCTTTCGCACAGCTCGAGAAAAATACAACATCCGTTGAATGACGTGGCTTATCTTTCACGTTAAAGCTGTAAAAATGTCTCCATGTAATTTTGGTGACATTTTTGAGTCGAGAAAGGTCTCCTCTCCCCTGAGTGATAAGGTAAGATACACGTTGTAGTTCATAAATCCGCCGCACGATGTCGCTCTTTGACCGTTTTCCCCAGCAACAAAAAAAACAACACTTTTGCTGTAGGGCGTCCACAAAATGCTAAAAACTCGCACGTTACGACGGATAACTACGTCTAAAAGTGTGCACACGTAGATGTGAACGAGATACTTACTTCCTCTTTAGTCTCGAGCTCAGTGAGACATCTCTTCTTCGAGCAGCCTCGTGCCTGGAAAGTCACATTCCGTAAAGTTCCTGTGGTTGTGGGACGGATATAGTTTTTTTTCTTTTTCCCGCCGATGCCACCTGCCAAGCCGCGGCGAGGAAATGAGACTTGGTACAACTTCAGCATGACCTGAAGCAGCACAGACAGAGACATGTGAGAAATAACTGACCTTTAAACCTCTGTTTCCATTCCTGAGTCTGTAAGAAGCTCATTAGCTCCAAACATTATGTACATTATTGATTCTCAGCGCCATTTCCTCATCTGGTGCTCCATTATAAAACATCCTGCTCACTCATGAAGGAAGCTGGAGCCACTTAATGGAGTCATCTTTTACTTTCATAACAGTTTTGTGTCCATGCAAAGAAAGAAAAAAGCTCATAACAGTCATACTTTTCCTGCATTTGACAGATGAGTTTTTAATTCAGTAGCCTCAGTGTTCAGCTGTGTAATTAAATCGTCCCCCTCAATAAATAACAGTAAGAAAGGGTGTTGGTGAGGGCCAGGCTCCATGCAGCTAATCTCAGTAAAGTGTGTGGCTGCAGAGCAGGTAGATTTGTCAGTCTAATCAGCTGGCTTGTGCTGCTCCAGCTGTAAATCACATTAGGCCTGAGTGGGCCGCTGCTGAGCTGGCTGCTTTAGGGAGCAGCAACAGGCCACACATTGGTCACAGCCACGCTGTGAAGACAGGATTACAGATAAATATGTTAGGTGTCTGCCCCAGGAAAGAAGACAAAGAGCAATCACACTCCCTCAGTGGCTCTGAATACATGGTTAAGAGCCATCATTAAAGGTGATAAAAGACCATAACAAAAAGGATTAGAAAGTGCTTGAGCAGGTAATTGTCGTCCTATCTGAGACATTGTAATTGTTTCATCTCTAAATGATCCATTACTTCATAATCAAATAAACCCTAAATGTTAAGTCAGTGCTCAAGTTCATCATTTGACAAAGCGCCACACAGTTAGGTGTGCATGAGTCACAGCTGTCATATCTGCTACATACGCACCTTAAGGGACAGTTCAACACAAAACGAAAAGGCATATTTTTCCTCTTACCTGTAGTCGGTGTGAGGGGCAGACTTTTGGAGATATTAACAGTACAGACAGCTGCCATCTCTTGAATTTAATAGAACTAGATTTGTGCCCAAAGTGCCAAAAGAATAGGCTACATTTGAGAAATCATTTCAGAAATCATGACCCGGTTACTCAAGATAATCCACAGACCTTATAGTGAGCAGTTTCATGTCAGAACTATTTTCTTTCTGTACCACTGCGCTGAAGAAAGTGTTCATCTACGTCTATCTAATGTAATTACAATGTCATATGGTGCACTGGGGCCCAAAAATACTTTTTTCCCATAAAACATTGTGAAAGAAGCTGCTGTAAAATGGGGGACAGTTTTTTTTTGAGCGTCACAAACCCTGCAAAATGACTTGTTCGACTGTCATAGGTTAAGCCATTTGATCCAATAAAATTGGGAAAGTCTAGAAGAGCCGCAAGATTAAATAGTTTATTTCTATTCGAGTTAGCCGGGCACTAAACTGGAATTTAGCTGGCTGAGTTGGTGGAAGTCGAAGTGTGGAAGTGTGCACGCTCTATGGGCCACACCATGCAGAAGATCTGGGTAATTTTGCCATTTTGGCCTCATGTGCCACTGAGTAGCATTCATAAGAATGAACATGGCTTCGCCTCCAACACTGTATCCAGACTTTAATGCATGCTTCCTTCTGCACAGTGATACAGTTGGCGGGTGTAGTTTGGTAGAAATGAAGTAGTTCCTACGTGACACTGCTCACAACAAGGTATGTAGATTATCTTGTGTAACCTAGTCATGATTTCCGGAAAGAGACAAATGTATTTTTTTGTTGCTTTGAGCACCGCAAGTTCCATTATATTCGAAAGAAGGCAGACATCTCTATGGATAGCACTACTAGCACTACAGGTAAGAGAACAAGTGTGTGTTTTTGAGTTTGGGGTGAACTTTCGCTTTAAGCAAATCTCCTGGGCATCACATAATCAGCAAAACTACAATGAAATATAACTAAATTTTTTACACGAAAGAAGGAAAATTACACAGATTTTTCCTCAAACTATTTGCCCATAACAGATAATATTTAGAGATAACATTGATTTTGTGATAGTTTTATTTAAGATACTAGATTGTGGTTATTTTTACTATGTAATAGCTTTTGTGATTTTCTTGTCTTAAACGCTGCATTACAGTTCAGAGCTTATCCGCAGTAACTCAACTATGATTCTCTTTTTCATCATATCAAATCTTTGGGGGATTTTAACATTTCTTTTGTAGCTTCCCAATGCAAAATGTCACAGCATCACCCAAAATAGCCCTGAAGGTAATAAGTCTTTACCTACACAAAGCCTTGCATGTAAAATGTAGCATTTCATGGACTTACATGCTATTCATGAGGAAAGCAGCCCTACACTGATCATATATGTGTGTAAATGTGGCAGCGCAAACGGAAAGGGGGAGGAATAAGCAGAAGTTTGATCTTGTGGTACTAAATTCCATCCCAGATGGGGGACGCTATGGGAAACCTGGGGAATGCCAGTCACATTCCCCCGTGCATCTCCCAAGCAGTGTAGCTCACACCCACCGCTTTGTCTGAACTTTAGCTCGTCTTTAATATTTACAGTGTGTATCCGTCGCTCATAGAGGATAGTCACTCTGGGGACCCCTTTGAATGACAGGAGAATTCGAATGGAGCACGGCGGGGGTGTGTCTGGAAATAGAGGCACATGGTAAGCAGATGTTACCTCGGTGATTCCCACATAAGGGCCAACTGGGACAGACTTGGATGTGACAGATGATGTTTCGTAGTGTCTGTCTTCATTTGTGGTCTTGTCTGTCAGAGAGAATGCTTAGTGTCTTTTTTATTTTTGCTATCAGGTGGTTGAATGAGGATTTTAGAGGACGGTTTAACTTTATTTTACTGTCTCTGAAGCTATATGGTTTTCTGAATTGTGGCCCTGATGAGGCACTTTACACATCACAAGCCTCTGGGGACACACGCGGTGATGTAATTGTCGTCACCTTGTTTTTTCGGATGCTGTGGGAATCGCAGACCTCGGTCCCTTGTTACAGATGAGTCCTGCTGCCTCTCAGGCGGCCTTTCAGCTGTGTTTGTGTCTTCAGCTTCTCTCTTTGAATCCCCAATGGCATAGCCAAGAAAAAGTCCCAATCCTCAGCATTGTGCTGCTAGAAAGCAGAAGGGACGGTCACACAAGAAGGAAACCTGAAACTCATCCTGATGCTTTGAATTTGTGAATGGGCAGCAGTGCTGAGAGGACACTGACTTGCCTGTGAGGACGTGGTCTGTGGCTGTACACAATCCTGTGCCTCAGTCTCTCTCTCTCTCTCCACCCCCCCCTCTCTCACACACACACACACACACTCATGAACACACACACTCTCTCTCTCTCTTGCGCTGTTGTCTGCTCTCTCTCTCTTCTTCCAGTACTGGCCAGCGCTCCAGCTGTAGGTGGAGCTGGCTTTCCTGGAATTGTCGGGCAACTTTTCCTGTTGTGCTTGCTACCTCTTGCTCAATCTCTTTGCTTAATGACAGCTCCATTGCAGGATTACTAGGGCTGCGAAGACTTGTGCCATCTGGATGCCACATCTCGACAGCATGCTTGGGTTTTATGGCTGGTGCACTTGTTGTCATAAATATGTTTTCATGATTTAGGTCAGAAGTTTTCCTTCAGCAGAAATGTCTCGGCAGTGCAAAGTGGGGCGAAATCCATCGGTGGGTAAAGTAAAACTGTGTATGAATGGGAGAGCTTTCAGGAGTGCATAATGTACTCGGGGCTGTGATGCAGTTTGCGGTGGCTCTTTGCCACAGTGTTGTTTTACAAGGTTTCTGTAACTTCGGGGTATTTTATACCAAAGGCGATGACATCAGAGGATTAGCGTCTTTGCATTGTGTTTTGTCATACAAGGCTCTTTTATTCATTTTGTATTTAGGACAGCCCGGTCGAAGTAATGACTCGACCTATTTGGCAAGACCTGTGCGAGTACAGTGGTTTGGCTAGATTGGCTAAAAGTGATGTGTGTTAAGATAAAAACATGACAAACAACTGGATACAATACTGGACAATTTAGTAGTTTCATGTGCCACAGGTTGGTTACTCTTGTGAGATGAGTTGAGTTTTTGGCTACTTATATATGCATGAATTAGTTAATAATAAGTTTAGACACTTTGAGAAAGTCAGAAATTTTAAAGAGAATATGTCAATGAATGATAAAACACAATCTTAAAACAATGTCTGCGCAAAAAGCCTTGATGTTTCTGTTTAAGACTGCGGGTTTGCATAGCGAAGAGGTTGTCTTTGATAACTTTTAGACACCTGCTTTCGTCGCTTTGTCTGTAAAGAACAAAATAGCAAAGAAACAAAGGCCCACAGATGCATCACAGCCGTCACCAGAGACAAGTGCAACAATCGCCTCTTGTCTTATACAGTACAGTGGGATGGCTCAATGTCTGTGAAGATTTGAATAGAATGGAAAGAACAAACCCAGGTCTGTAGCTCCGAGGTAATTGCTGTATCCTCACAACTTCAAAAGGCTACTTGTGTGCCCGACTGTCCTGATAATGAGCTTTTGCCTTCTTCACACATAATGAGTGGAGGTAGGGAGTTCACATAAGAGCGACGCTGTGAGCACAGTGTGTCCACTCGCAGCTGGGGTGTCTGACTGGCCGGGAACAAAGGCTTAGTGTCTGTGATAGTGTGGAGCCCCAGCCATCAGCAAGCAGGCCAATAGACTTCTGCTTGGCTGAGCTGTCAGTCCTTGCTGGCCTGCTGGCCGGCGGACTACAGTAAAGAGAGGAACACATGGGGACAGGCTAGACTATTCCTGAGCCAAATTAAAATGAGACCTTTCTGCATTCTCTGAGTTGTAAGTTCAGCCAAATGGACCAAACAGAAGTCCGATATGTGTGAAATATGCAGACATGTTGGTTTATGTACATATATGAAAGTAATATTTATATTCATGTTTTGAGATTCAGTTTGAAATGGAAATCAAATGAAACTCAAGATAGGATATATATTTTAGTTTTTATTATCATAAACACTTTATTTACTTTTTCCCACGTAAACTTCATGTCCAAACCTGGAAAGGGGGATGCAACTAACAATTATTTCATTATTTTTCCATAATTAATCGATTAATCGTTCGTTTAATTGAAAATAAAGCTTCAACTAATGATTATTTTCACTGTTGATTTAATTGCTGATTATTTCCTTGATTAATCACTGCATTATTTGGTCCTGAAAATTGTGAAAAATCAGCGTTTCCCAAAGCTCGAGATGACATCCTAAAATCTCTTGTTTTGTCCACAACCCAAAGATATTCGGTTTACTGTCATAAAGGAGTAAAGAAACCACAAAATATTCACATTTAATGAGCTGTAATCAGAAATAATTTGACTTTTTTTCCTTAAAAATTAAACAACTGATTAATCCATGATTAAAATAGTTGGCTGATAATTTAACAGTTGATAACTAATCAATTATTCATTGCAGCTCTGTATTAAATGTCAGGGGGAAAAAAAGACGCCTGTTACAATTTCCTAAAGCCAAAAGTGATGTCTTTAAATACCTTATTCTGTGTATTATCACGTAAAGCTGAAGTAAAGCTGAAAATCCTCACAACTGCCAAGCTGAAGCTGGAATGTTTGGTATTTTTTGCACTAAAAATAACTTCAGAGAATATCCTATCATTCTGAGTTGCAGATACAGCCCTCTCCTTTTTCAAAGCCGTCACCAATTTCTAACTCATTTCTGTCTCTTTGCAGATAGCTGATCAGCTTCCCTGGATTTCGCTGACGACCCCACTTTGTTTTGCCTGAAGATGGAAACACTGGAGTCGGAGCTGACCTGCCCAATCTGTCTGGAGCTCTTTGAGGACCCGCTGCTCTTGCCCTGCGCTCACAGCCTTTGTTTCAACTGTGCCCATCGTATTCTGGTGTCACACTGCACACCCAGCGAGCCAATTCAGTCCATCAGCGCCTTTCAGTGCCCCACCTGTCGCTATGTCATCACCCTCAACCAGAGGGGCTTAGAGGGACTCAAACGCAACGTTACATTACAGAACATCATTGACCGCTACCAGAAGGCTTCTCTAAGTGGACCTAACTCTCCTAACGAGACCCGGCGTGAGCGAGCCGTGTCCGACAGCGCAGCCATGACTTCTCCTGGCGACCGGGTGCAGTGTCAGTTCTGTGAGCAGGACCCTCCACAGGACGCTGTGAAGACCTGCGTCACCTGCGAGGTGTCATACTGCGACGAATGTCTCAAGGCCACCCACCCCAACAAGAAGCCTTTCACGGGCCACCGTCTAATCGAGCCCTTGCTGGATTCCCATCTGCGTGGGCTCATGTGTCTGGAGCATGAGGATGAGAAGGTCAACATGTACTGTGTGACAGATGAACAGTTGATCTGTGCATTGTGTAAGCTTGTTGGCCGACACCGGGACCACCAAGTAGCAGCCCTCAGTGACCGATATGACAAACTCAAGGTAAGAAATGATGTATAGTTAGAGGAATGCTTGGAGAGTTATGATGCACCAAAGAAAAACTGTCACTTCTGATTTTAGCCTACAGAATTTAAAGCTTATTTCTACTTTTGTTCAAAACCTCTTTTCAGCCTGTACAGCATCAAAGTATCATAGTACACAAGCTTTTGATACAGATTAGATTTCAATTTTGTACAAAAACAAAAATGAGCTTGTGAGCCGCTTGATTTCAGTGATATAAAATCATCAGCATATTTTAAAACTTTGTGATCGATTATGTTAAAGAAATTTCAATTTATTGGAAACCGATAGCCTCTTGGTTGGTAAAATACACAGATCAAATGTTTTATTTTTCCAAGTTAGCAAAGACCAATGTTGAAAACATGCAGATAATGTTAGCAGGCTTCTAGATTATGGCGGTTAAAATGACCAACAATGGTCAACAGTGAACTAGGTGACTTCGGCGCTCTAAACATTTTATGCATTTCAAATCACTCATTAACCTCATAGTTTTGAACCAGAACCTACAGTATTGAATCAAGTAGTACTGTAGATACCCCTGTTAACTATAGTATGTCTAGCTTCTTGCCCCAGCAGCTGGTGATCACAGATTTAAACTCAATCTTTGAGTTGTGCTTATCTATTACTTTCGCTGCTTGTAAATGCCGAAAGCTAAACTTAATGAGATTTGTAACTAATAGCGTTGAACAGTTAATTGTAATGGCAACAAAATGGCAATATAGCTGTTGCAATATCGTAATAGCAGGAGCTGCGGATTTTAAAAGAATTTTTTTATTGAAAGTAAAGTGTGTCACAACATACTTTTATAAATGAAGCATATTCTCATAGACTCAAGGGAACAGGTTAGAGATTCTTCAATAAAATGTTTTCCCTCACAATACCAATTTAGATACCTGAACTTTGATGGCTGATATGAGTACCATTCTTATACCAGTACATAAAAAATGAATATATATTAGGCTATGTTTTTTAACAGATGTATACTACTAACCCTGTGTTAATGTTATATTAGGGATGTGCTTAAAGCTACCCATGTTACACAAGTATGAACCACAAAACATTTCTGGAGCTTCACAACAAAACAGTGTTGCAGCATTCTCCTAAACTACTGAAGTAGATGGGAAGATGTGGAAAGCTCATCGAGTGTAATCCAAGTCTCTGGAAGCCCCAAGATCCCAAATTGATTTGAAAAGATGTTATTTACACCCTTTTTTATGCCGAAATCTTCACTGTAGCTGCAGAGTTGAAAGTGTTAGCACACACCCTGTCTGAAGTGGTTTCACAAGCTCGACTGCACATTTAGGGTGTAAATATTGTACTTTTTAAAAATCATATTGGGAGACTATTGGGACTTCCGGAGACTTGGATTACATCTGATGAGCTGTATGGAGCCATTTTATGTTTTTTTCCGTTGTTTTTGTAGTCTCCATCTCAGTTGTTTAGGAGCTGCAACGCTGCTTTACTGTGAAGCTCCAGAAATGTCTGGTGGACTACTTCACCTCACTTTCCATCGGCATGGGTAGTTAGTATGGGTAGTTAATGACTTCCTTAAAGGAAATCTAGAGTGACACTTCACACACACTATACTGTAAACTCTCTTAAATAAACAATATAAAACACTTACCTATACTCTGCTACCTCTAAAATGACTTCCTTTTACAATAATGTGTGTGTCTGCTGATATTCTATATATTTCTTATTGTCAGCAAATCCCACGAAAAGACCTGTGAGTCTGTGAAGCCAAATCTCGATATAGCGTATTCCTCCTTGCCATAGACCTTCATTGTTTTCCAAAAACACATCAATGAGACGCACCGTTGCACTTGGCGACATGTTCCCTCATTGCTATGAACACGGGCACTGTTATGTATTTTGAGTCAGTCCCACATAAACTGTAAATACTCGCTGAAAAGTCCCAGACTAAGACACCATTTACATCTGTTTGAGAAACAACACAGTGCCCAGTTGTTTAAAGAAGGTATCTTGAAAGTATATTTATCATGACTTGTTGTTAAGGATGTTCAGTATGGGCTCGGTGCTTGATTTTGGTCTCAATACTGGATTTGTTTACAATGAAAAATGTAGAAAACTGACAGCTGTATCCTTGAAACCAAATGAATCATAAGCTTTACACAAATAATCTAAATGGATTGAGGAAGAGGCTGTCTCCCTCTCCCGCTTAAATAGAATGACACCCAATGCAAGAGACTGCTTTCACTATTTTAGGTTAAGTGGAACTGCTCACTTTTAGCAGATGGGCTCTTATCAATAAGGCATGAGAGGAAGCTGTTAGCTGGAGCATCTAAAAAGGTGGCTCTGTATTCTTTCCTTTTATAAACATGAATCAGCTTCTATCATCAGAGTGAGATTTTGGCTTAGCGAGGTCACAGTGTCGGTTTCTATCTCGTCTCAGGCAACCTCACGGGATCATTTTATAGTCCACGTCAAGACAATTGTGGAGCTTTATTGTGAAGCCTCTGACGCGGAAATAGCAAGTTAGCTTTGACCTACTGTGTGAAACTACATTTAGGAAAAGTAAGTTATCTCAAATCATCACTATTTAAGCTTAGGAACATGTCTTTATTGTTTGAGCTTGAGTTCACCCTCGAGTGTATCCTGAGAATAGCCTTGCATCCACTGCATGAAATAGAAATGAAGCCCTGCTTTGTTGTTCACCAACACTGACAGTGTCCATGCATGACTCACAAAGGGAGGGTTTACTGTATCACAGGTAACACTGGAAACCCTTTTGTGCCCAATCCACTCTTTCACAATGCTTAGTCACAGCAAACGTGGATGCAAGCAGTTTTGCAAAGATGGCTCCGAGGACCAGTCTTAACTTGTCTCCTTTGTTTGATCATGCTGTCATTGTGCAGAAACCTTCTGGCCGCTTTCTCTGTGTGGGGCGTGATCGTTCACACCAGGAGGCCGACCAGGTGATCAGCATCATTTCTTTGATTCCACATTAAGGGAGAGATTTAGTTATGGAAAAAAACCTAAACCTCTCTAGGGTTCCAGGGATTTATCCTTTGAAAAACAACAGACAGAGAGTGAAATATTTTCAGCAACAGGTCAGCCACATGGTAATGAGACATGTAGTAAATTATAGTATTCAGTTTTGTCTGTGCAGTAGTATTGTACTGTTCTTTCTCTTTTAATAAGCACAATCTCAGAATCGACAGCAGAGTGTTGGGCTTGAGATGAAGCGAGTCCTTTATCTTCTTAAAGACTTACTCACTATGATCTGTTTTCTCTTTTGATATCATTTTACAATGGGAAACATCCTACCAATACATGTTTTTGTTGACCTCATATTGCATACACGTAGATGCATTGTTAGAACTGACATAGGAAACAGCAATTCCCATCTTAGAGAGAAGATTGTTTTTTTTCTCCTGGCACGCAGGAAAGGACCCAGGTGGCGTGCAGCTGAGCTTGTTCATAGTTGCCGTTTTTTCCAAACACATGTTTACAGTCATAGTGCCTCCCATTTCTCAGAAATTCCCACACAAAGGGATATTGTGACATTGTAATGGCTGAGTGTGTGTGGATGTGTGCACAAACATGTATAATGCAGTAATTTCTTCAGTCTGGCATTGTGTGACCTGATCCTGCTCTGGCATTGTATCTGTTAGTATCTATCCATCATTTATCTCAATTTATTCTCTTTTATGGTCAGAGGAGTGGCCGGAGCATATCCCAACATGCAGTGGAGGCAAGGGAGAATAACTATTTGCCCATTGCATGCTCAGGAAAAACCTCAGGTTGCCAGTCTGTTGCAGGGCTTATATGTAAACAGACAAAAACACTCACAGGCCATTTCAAGTTTGAACTGAATTTGAGTCAAATGGCTCAAAGCTGTGGGAAGAAACTCGTGTAAACACAGAAAGAACATGCACATTTCCCAACAAAAGACACCAGGAGTGAGTAAAAAAAAGTAAAAAATAGATAGTCATGTCAAATAAAAAACATCCTTGCTTGAAAACAATTTAAAAAATACTGTATTGATGTACTGTATCATGTGTAGGTAGACATGGGCTCCAGGGTGCTACTATTTTGGTGTGACTTAACTTTTTTATTAGGTGCTCCTTTGAACAAACCTTGCTTATCTTCTTCCTGGAGACTTCACTACATTTAAATATGATTAAATTAGTGTGGCGGTGCAGTGGTTAGTGCTGTTGCCCCACAGCAAGAACGACCATGTTTCAAGACCTGGCTGGGGCAGGGCCTTTCTGTGTAGAGTTTGCATGTTCTCCCCATGTCTGCTTGGGTTCTCTCCAGGTATTCTGGCTTCCTCCCACAATCCAAAGACATGCAAAAAAGTAATGTTAATTGGTTACTAAATTGTCCGTAGGCGTGAATGGTTGTTTGTCCCTATATGTCAGCCCTGTCATTAATTGGCGACTTATCCAGGGTGTCGCCCAATGTTAGCTGGGATCGGCCCGAGCCCTCCCATGACCCTGAAAAGGATAAGCGGTTTCAGATAATGGATAAATTAAATATCTGCCAAACCTCCATATTTTACGTTGAGTTTGATTTATTCATTTGAGTTTGTCATACACTTTGAAACTTTATTTGTAAACAATTGAGGTCATCACAATTTCTTAAGTGCGCTGTGATGTAAATAATTTAAATAATGTGGTAAGAAATTAAATCAAATCGATTATTGGGTGCAGCTAAATGATGTGCTAGTGCACCTAAATGAAAAGGTTAGCATGCACCAGTACAATCACTGTAAAAAGTTAGTCTGAAACCCTGTGGACTTAATAGTGGCACCTCTAAGAGCCCAAATTTTCAAAGCAGTAAAGTGTTCAACAGTAATAACCAGGCACCAGTTAATAGTTGGTAGATCCAAGTAATATCAGACTATAATTTACATCACAGTGTAATAATGGGTAAACACATTTAAAGATAGCAACAAGGTAAAAATATTTAATAATTGTCTATATTTTGGAAACAATATGGTAATCTGCTACTAACTATAATATGGTTATACCAGTGCAGTATTAGAGTCTACCACCAGAGTAATACCTTCAAAATCACATGGAAATTCTTGTCAAAACAAAATTGGTAATTACCATATTATAATGCTCAAACCAGGTTCATGGGTAATACTGGACAGATTATATGTTGAATGCCGTGACTTAACACCTTGAAACACTTAATTATAATAATCCTGAGTCAGAGCTGCAACATGGTATTGCTAAATTATTACCTCTTTATTATTCACTATTACCATGTTATTATCAAACTGTAATGTAAAGTGCTACCAGAAGTCCAGAAGTGCTAACAGGCGCCTGGTGTACAGTACATCATGTTTGAAATGCAGCAAACACCCTTGGACCTGCACCTTTGTCCTGCAGGATCAGCACATCCTCAACTATGAAGGTTCCTCTTCATCTGCTATAATTTACCTATTATGAAAATGTACTAGTCAGTAGACCTGCTGTACAGTGTATGGCTAACCTGTTTAACAGAATCCAGCCTCTGCATTGTTTCCTTGGAAGGCTAAATTTGTAAAACAGGTTTGAAACCTGCGTTCACTCCCACACTGACTGATGAGTCTTTTAATAGATCTTTTCACAGCCGACATTTTGACTTGTCATAGCAGGTAGCTACTGTATTACGGTATAATTTAAACTACATACTATATTTTGTGAGACTGGTCAAGGTTTGTTTCAGTTAGTTAAACAAACCTTATTTGAAATTATGATCAGATGAGAGTACACAGTAGGGCTGCAGCTAGTGATTATTTTCATTGGTCGATTTTGTTTTCCAGTTAATTGATTGGTTCTTTGGTCTCTAAAATGTCAGAAAATGGCAAAAAAAACAGATAGTAGATAACAGAGTATATTTGCACAGTAGAAAAGCCCTCCGACAAAGTAAAAAATCCCAGACCTGTAATAGGGCCGGTGGTTCACAGGATGAAGTGACAAACTCTGACAATGGATCCGATTTCTAATGTTGACACAGGATAAAACTCCGAGACCTGACAGTGACCTGTCAGGACTGCGAGAGGAAGGAAGGCAGACTGGCCAAAGCAAAGGTGTGGGACCAGAAGCATTCACGTACAAAAGGAAGCTGCTATTCTTTCCTCTCATCAAGTTTAAATGATTCTGGGAAAGAGATTTCCATTAGAGAGAGCTGCCTGAACACATGAGGGGTATTAATGCTACAGGAGAAGCCACATTTTAGGCTGATTTAGAAGTACAGCACACAGAAAGGTCAGCAGATATATTTGGCTATATCAGTTTGATTAATGTGTTAATGTTTCATGCATCCATTTTAAAAGTTTTGTACTCACCTTTGCCGTACCTGCAGCCCAGAATCTGAAACGGCTTTCATCACTTTCCTTCTTCATATAAATAAATAATACCTGTGAGAGTGGTGAAATAAAGCCTTGGCTATTTTAGTACACAGTGACGCACCTACCTTATGAAATCATAATGTGAAACATCCAACCTGAAAGAGGTCTACCGACAATTTGCTAAAAGCCTTGCATCTTACAGGCCTTTTGTTTTCCGTTTGTTCTCTTCTTCTGACTATTTTCAGTAGTTTATTTTTGATCAGGTGAATTCAGGCATGATGCTCACAGTTATATTTCTGGTATTTGTGAAACTCTTTTTGAAGGGGCGAATTTGTGCTTTCAATGTATGGAGAAGAATTGAATATTAGATCCGCCTTGGATTATTTACCATTCAACTCCAGCTTCCACTTCTCTGTCCACAGTCTCTGTCCAACAAACATGATAAACAACATGATGTAAAATATAGAAGAAAACACAAATAAAAACATGTAAAAGTACACACATTCACAATGTTGACCTCTCAAACATTATTTATATCTATTTTTCTGAAACCAAATGTTATAATTCAAGGGTTTCAAGGCTGTGTCAGTATTGTTTTTTTACCATAATAGTACAGATCCATCGTACGAAGGCGTATTAGGTCCGTTGCAGGTAAAAACAATAGCAGGGGGTGCTATGCAGAGAAAAAACTCAGACTTTCCGAGATTTAGGTTGTACAAATTTATGAGAAAAATTCTTTGAAATTGAAGTGGTAAATTTCTGAGAAAAAAAACGATTATATTCTCAGAGATTATAAAGTCACAAATTAGTGAGAAAAAAAGTTTTGTCGTTATCAACGAACCACATCACTTCACTTTGCAAGATTGGATCAACCGCCTCACACCATAGACCCTGCCGCTTGCCATGTACTATACCTGCAGTGGATGACCTAATTAAATCATGTTTTGCAATCGGATTTAGCAATAAGGAAATAAGAGTGATTTTCCATTCACATAATGTCCATTGTTAAGCATTTTTTCGTTTTTATCTGATTCAGTGAAAAACATAGGCTTCCTATAGCGTCATACAAGACGAATAATTAAGAATTTGTCATAGCTGGGTGCAAGCGTACAATCAATTTACACCTCTGTTTTCAATTTTATCACCACAATACTTTTGTTTGAATTTAAGTAATGGATAGCATGCTTAAATCTAATTACACATTAATCTTTTATTTAAGGAGAGTTAACACTTACTATCAGAAGATATTTTGTACTACCACAGTACACCGTCATCATGCTATCCAATTACAGTAAGAGATTAAGTTTGAAACATAAGCCTTTGATCTGAGTCAGTGATTAACACAGCCGGGGTTTACTTGTCCAAATCACTGGCAGATGCTCTGCTAAGCTCCGTGGCCTCAGCAGGCAGTATGATGGGATCTCTGGCACACTGGGAGACTCGAGGCTCCACACTCATCAGAGCCCAAAAATGTGGCCAGTCATATCCAGAGGCAGCCTTGTGTGTCCTCTCGTGTGCCCATTACACCCGGGCCAGATATGCTCCTTAGGTTCCCATTCAACTCACTCCCCTCCAAGATTTATTCAGCTGTTTACAGTGGGATGCGGGGGGTCAGTGTGCAACGAAATAACTCATTTTCAATTTCGCTTTGCAGCAAGCCTTGGATTCCAACCTAGGCAGTCTAATCAAGAGGACCAGTGATTTGGAAAGTCTGATGGGCAAACTTATCCAAACCTGCCAACATGTGGAGGTGAGGTTGTTTATCTGTTCCCTTTCAGGTGCGGGCTCCTCGCATCTCTGGCATTTCATGGGCAACAACTCATTAAATTATTAACACAGTGATGAATTACTGTATCTGTGAGTTGCTTTTCATCATGTCAACAAGATTAAGTGCTCATTAGTCTATAGATCAATCATGTCTGTAATATGCATACAGTTTGCTGTAAAATCTAGTAGTGTAGACCAGATATGAATGCATGGACTTGGAAATAAACCTATAAAGTAGAATGTAATAAAGCATGTTCATGGTATTTTGTTGCATTTATAATATATAGCAGGGGTTTTTTAAGACTATGGGCTTCGCATCAGTCAAAGCTTGGGAAAAGGCGCCCTCTCACCCCCCCTTTGTTTTCATTACTAGTTTTGCTCAATTCCCACGATTCCTATAGGATCATAATTATGTCATTGATCCTATAGACACTTAACTGTTCAGCCAAAACTGTCTAATAGAGCTGTTTTAAATAACCAGACTATACCAAATACATAAAAAAAAATGTCCTTGAGCAGGGTGACATGGTCTAACAATAATACTGCAGTATTTTTAGGCTATCCACCTATTCCTAGCCCCCAATTTAAATCACTTAACTGGAAGCAGCATTTTCCATGGTAACAGGACGCTAATCTTCATTCTAAGAGAGAGTATCAGTATCAGGTACTATTCATTCATTCATGAAGATCTAGGTCAGACACTTTATCGAGTGAATACTTCTAACATTAAAGGAATAGTTCACTCTAGAACGAAATTCAGTCATTATCGACTCACCCTCATGCTGATGAGAAGTCCGGTGTAGTTTCTTATTCCTCAAAGTGCAGCTGGAGACCCGCGGGGGTACCCTCCGGCAGCAAAAATCCGTATAACGAGCGTCAATGTGACCGAGACGAAAAGGTCCATAAAACTACACAAAAACTTTGTAATATTCCTCCATACTGCTTGTCCGCTGCAATCCAAGTGTCCTGAAGTGGCGACATCCAGAGTTTACTCGAAACGACGTCATTTAGTACATTTTTCTAGCCTAAACAGTCACTATGCTATATCTGCCTGGAGGCACGCTCCCATGTACACGCGAGTCTCCTTCACAGCGGTTTGCACTACGGAAGCCGCGCCAGACAAGATCAACGAGACTCGCGATAGATACACACCGGTATTTACATCCTGCACGTGGGAGCGTGCCTCCAGGTAAACATAGTATAGTGACTGTTTAGGCTGTAAAAATGTACTAAATGACGTCGTTTCGAGTAAACTCTGGATGTCGCCACTTCAGGACACTTGGATTGCAGCGGACGAGCAGTATGGAGGAATATTACAAAGTTTTTGTGTAGTTTTATGGACCTTTTCGTCTCGGGCACATTGACGCTCGTTATGTGGATTATTGCTGCCGGAGGGTACCCCTGCGGGTCTCCAGCTGCACTTTGAGGAATAAGAAACTACACCGGACTTCTCATCAGCATGAGGGTGAGTCGATAATGACTGAATTTCATTCTAGAGTGGACTATTCCTTTAACATTGCTTAGCCCACTTAACTAACACTTCTAAAGCCTTGAATGTGTTACAGGTGCATCAGTTATTATCATACTGTGTTACTTACGCTAGATCCACCAAGCATCAGAAATATCACCAATTATCATTTCCCCAGTAACCTCCCCTGTGACATATCCAGTGACCTCCGCTCATGGACATAAACACCAGGACTGGTTGATAAAATCAGACATTACAATATTTTTTACCAAATACCTCAGTATTGATCTCCTGAAAATATTGTATGGATAAATACAATACAATGTTTTGTATTTGGTTCATTATCTCATTTCATTATGCATTTATAAATGGTCCTTGCTTGACATTTTAAAAAAGTCAGCAAGCAGTCTTGTTTTGGTACATTTGAGAGTTACTGTCTTAAAGATGACTCATGACTGTGTGCCACAGGTTTATTAGATTTGTCGTGATCATGCATGTGTTTGGGATGAGAAGACAAACTGTAAACAAGGTCAACTGTCTGCCGAACATGAGAAGGCAGAATTATCCTCTAATGTGGTTTTCCTGTCACATGGGGTTTATATCAAATTAACTGTGCTCACAGTAATGTATTTAAAAAAATATAATTCAATCAAATGTGCCTGCAGTTGTGCAGCAAAAAAAAAAAAAAAAAAAGCAGATGAATTACAAAACACTGTTATCGGCTTTCTCTTATCTATATTTCTGTCCTGTCTAGGTAAATGCGTCGCGACAGGAAAACAAGCTGCTCGAGGAGTGTGACCTGCTGATTAATATCATACAGCAGCGGAGGCAAATCATAGCGACCAAGATAAAGGAGGGAAAGGTACTGTTTGTCACCTTTTGTTACCTTGATAACCTTTGTTTGTTTGTTTATCACCTTGTGCGTGTTGATAACCTTCCCACCCCACACAGCCGACAAGCCAGCTTACAACTCAACAAAGCATGCTGCTCTTATGAGAATACAGTGGCAACAAATCTTTGTTGTTGTTAAGTAAAAGCCTTATGTCTTCAAAATGTTACTCTAAAAGGTGAAGCTTTCTAACTTCTTACAGAATTGATAATACATTTTTCTTCCTCCAGATAAAAAGTTTCATCCATAAGCAATAAATCATAAGCTTACTCAGTCAGGGTTTCTCTGTTACAGCCTCCCTCCCTGGGTACCTGCCATTACTGAAGTCATGTCACTAACTTGATTTCTCTTCTCCACTTGTTCTTCTGTTACACAACATTTTAGCATGCCCCAGATCAGACCCGGTTTGTGCCTCTCATGTATTAATGTTACATTTGAGTCACTGAGCTCAGCATTCGATTTCCTAAAAATAAAAGCTCAGTGATCTCTGAAAAACCTTGTTCATTCAACATCACTTATTGCTGCTCTGAAGGTATTTCCAGAATCCTCAAAGATGCTTCTGATGATTAGGATGAAGAAATAAGGATAAAAAAATATGTTTAACCCATTTCCGAACTTGCGATTCTTTTCATTGTTCTAAAACTTCCCTTTACCCACTCAATTATTATATCCACATCACTGTTGATTATTTATCAAGAATCTAATTGAGTTAATATTTTATAAAAGTACCAACAATCTTCCCTACAATATTGTCCCAATATCAATATTAAGGTATTTGGTCAAAAATATTGTGATTTTTGATTTTGTCACCTAATCCTAACATTTATCAAGTGCTTTTGAGGAGATTTCAATATCATATAGCCTAACGATAGCCTAAAATATATATTATTTTAAGGCCATATAGCCTAGCCCTATTAGAAAACATTACAAAACATTATCTTGTGTAAAATGTAGATCTGTTGGATTGCATCATAATTGCATCATGAGACATGTTTGCTGTTTCTTATTCGGTTCACTCTCAGTCTGGTCACCTAAATGATGATGTCTTTGGAGCTACTGACTAATCTTGGAACACGTATCCATAATTACCATCAAAGCCACATAGTCTGGCTTTAAGAACTCAACTACAAAACCTTTTTCTTTTAAACTTTATAAATGTTTGAGTTTTTCTGACAGATTGTTTCGTTTCTTAAACCCCAATGGCTGTCATTTTTAGTTGACACACAGAGGGGAGCGTGTCATTCTTTGAACTCACATAAAATATCCCAAATTAAGGCTTGCAAAGTCTTAGTTGACAGTGATGAATTTCTAAATCTACTGCATTCTAATCAGAAATGTTTACTCATTTAATCTATCTTTAATAGTAAACACGTTGCTTAGCCTAGAAGCTGTTTGCACCAAAATCCTCACCAGCCTGCAGAGTTTATTGTTACTGTGCTTGTTTTTAGTATTTTTGGCCCTGTGTCCATACATTTGATGTGCATATGCTGTGCCCCTTGAATCGTTTCCCTTCCTTTTCCCCTGTTAGGTGCCATTAGAGAGGCAATGGCATGCCGTGTCAGAGTAAGATCAGCCTTGCTTCCTGTGATAGCCTCTCTGGAGGAGCACTCTTTCCTTCCTCGCCCTGTGCCTCCTGTCAGGTTCTGAGGTTGCTTCCAGCCACTAAGCCAACGAGGCACATAGGAGGGTCTGGTTACTATGGCAGTGTTATGAGGGATGTTTCATAAATACACCCTCAATGCCAGTATAGCTCTTAGAACAGGTTGAAGCTGGCAGTCTTGTGGGTATTAGACAACTAAAAAATCCAATTGTCAAAGGTTTAAATCAGATTTTCTTCAGCAGGATTTTGTAATTGGCAAGATCACATCAAATCTAGCATCTGGCAGGTTGGTGCTTTGTACAGTAGGTAGTGCATTTGTGGGTTATTTATCAAGCTTTTCATTTATGAACATGCATTTTCTTTCTCGTGCCCAGGCTATACGGCTAAGGAAACTAGCCCAGCAGATAGCCAGCTGCAAACAGTGCATCGAGCGGTCCTCCTCCCTCATCACTCAGGCCGACATAGCTCTCAAAGAGACAGACCAGACTCGTTTCCTTCAAACAGCTAAAAACATCTGTGAGAGGTGAGGGAGAAACTGTGAACAAACAACTGATATGGTGTATAAAACTGTCACCATCTAATCATGCACTTCTTCATTACAGAGTGTCAATGGCGACAGCATCCTCTCAAATCCTGTTACCAGAAATTAACTTGAACGACACCTTTGATACTTTTGCTCTGGATTTCACAAGAGAGAAGAAAATGTTAGAAAGCTTGGATTACCTCACAGGTGAGTGGTGGTCTTACAAGTTAAGCACACCATATTGCATTGTGTTAATCTCTCTGTGTATACTGCCAGATGCAGGCCAGTAGCCAGAATAAAATGTTGGCATTGTACGTTTCTGCAAACCACAGATAGATTAAATTTGTATGTTTTAGTGGTTTTATATCAACATTTCTAGAATATTTATCATATTACGTTCAGATTACATGTATATGAGCTGACTTCCTCATTAGCAGGAGAACAGGATGGTGGTAGCCTGACAGCTAGACGAGACAGCTGGTTGAGACCACTGTTTGCTTCCTGTTTCAACTGAAAAACCTGCATATTTTTAGCAAGACGTTGAGACATTTTCCAGTCTTCTTTGTGGCAACCAATCCTGGTATTTTGAGGGTGCAGTGTGTAGGATTTAGGGGGATTTAGGAGGATCTAGAGTGGGTCCTTTTGTAGTCCACTATGTTGCTTCACCAGCCAGAATGGACAAACCAAACAATGGCTCTAGAGACGTCCTTCAGCATTTTTCGTGTTTTTATTACCTCCACCAAGGAGGTTATGTTTTCGCACGTGTCGGTTTGTTTGTTTCTCGGTTGTTTTGTGAGCAGGATTACACAAAAACTACTGGATGGATTTCCAAGAAACTTGGATGGAGGATGGGTCTCGGCCCAGAATAGACCCCCTCAACTTCTGGTGTGGATCTGGATAAAGGGATGGATCAAGGATTTTTTTTGTTATTTATTTTTTAACTAAAAACATAGGGTGTATTTAAGAGGCTGGTATCTATGAGTGAGTACAATTTGATGGGCATTCAAATAAAAATCCAGATCTAGTGGATTTAAATATGTTTTATTTGAAATTGAAGTAGGCTTGCTTGAATTAAAGGGGACTGTTGGGCCTTGGTGGATGTATGCTGAGAGTATTCTAGTTGGCCAGTGTGGGGGAGGGTGAGGTGAGGGGTATTTCATTGGTTGCAATCTGCAGCCTCACTGTTAGATGCCACTAAATCCCACACACACCTTTAAGCCAAAATAGTATATTTCCCTAATCCCAACCAATTCCTTTTATGGCCTAAACCTAACCAGACGTCAAGCAAAGCGTTGCAAGAAGTTTCAACCTGTCAGCAGTTTGCAGAAATGTACAAGGTCAACATTTTATTCTGGGGGTTAGGTTCGCCAGATGACATTTGATCATTTTTTTACATGCACTCTTTAATTCTTTTCAAGCAAACAACGCATTTGAAATTGTCCTCACCTTATCCTTCGATAATACATTCATATAATTTAAAGGCTTCGGCATTGATATAATATATTTCAACTATGTGCTTGTCAGCAAGTGGCGGAAAACACAAAAGCTCACAAACAGTTGAGCTTTATTTTCCACTAAATGAAACAGGTTTGATTGTTTATGCTCAGGCGCCCGTTGTGCAGCGTGAGTTTATCTCGGCATGGGGGCTGTAGCTGTAATAGCAGGAGGAATTGTAACCCTGCTTAATTACACTCTTCAGGATAAAAACAACACAAATGGATGGGGCTTTATACCACCACTGGTCTGAGCAACACATTGTGTTTTTTGTTGTTTAGTTTGTTATTTAATGTTGTTTGCTTTCATTACTGTCTGAGAACCGCATCTGTCTTTTGTTTTGGGATTGCAGCACCAAATCCACCAGCAATCCGTGAGGAATTATGCACAGCTTCATACGACACGATCACAGTTCACTGGACATCAGACGACGAATTCTCTGTTGTATCATATGAACTTCAGTACGCTATCTTCACCAGCCAATCTAACGTTGTCAGTAAGTCTATACGCAGCTCTCTAGTGGGAGTACGGCATTATGTTTGGGGTGGGGAAACATGACAATGATGCAGGGATTTGAAAGGGTTTTCAATGGAGGACTTTAAATTGCTTTGGGGCTATGTTACAATATCCAAACATAATAGCTGCAGCAGAGGGGAGCTCTGTCCTGGCTCTTATGGGTAATGAGATGTTAGCAAAATACACTGCAGTGTCTAGGAAGGGATATGGGGAAAAAATAACATCTCAGTCGGAGCGGATTTACATCCAGATGCACATCATAAGCTCGATATTATCTTGGGGTTGGAATGAGCAGCAGGCTGTTTGAATTGATTGCTCTAACAAGGTCACAACATGCTCGATCAAGCAATTTATTCTCATCTGCCTCAGTGCTCAAGCACACTTGTGCAGACTTATTAAATGAGTCAAAATAGCAGCTATAGATTGAAACACTGCATACAATTATGCTGTATTGTGTCTCTTCTTGGCTTCAAATGCTAAGTGAGCATTTGTGACTCAACATGATGTTCTTTGTCGGTGATACTCTGTCTGTCTGGGCTGCAGGTTTGTGTAACTCTGCTGACAGCTGGATGATTGTACCAAACATCAAGCAGAATCACTACACTGTGCACGGGCTCCAATGTGGCACCAAGTACATTTTCATTGTGAAGGCCATAAACCAGGCAGGAAATCGCAGCAGTGAACCAGGGAAACTCAAGACTAACAGTATGTCAACTTTAGCAACTGCACAGAATTTATTCTAAAAATATAATCCAAGAATATTGTCATGCATATTAGAAAACAGCGATATTCTTTTATATTTCTCTTTCTTTAAGGTCAGCCATTCAAGTTGGACCCAAAGTCAGCTCACCGGAAGCTCAGGGTGTCCCATGACAATCTGACAGTAGAGAGGGACGAGACGTCTTCCAAGAAGAGCCACAGTCAGGACCGCTTCTCTAGCCACAGCAGCTACGGTGTCACAGGGAACGTCTACATCGACAGCGGCCGCCATTACTGGGAAGCTCTTATAGGCGGAAGCACATGGTAAATATAAGTTTTCAGCATGGCCCTTAGGATGGCAGTATATGTTTAGTGTTCGGTCTGTTACTTTGGTCCAGAGTGAAATATCTCAATGGATGTGGTATTATTATAGTGTTGGATAGATTGCCATGAAATTGTGTACATGGCAAGAATCTGCACACTGTATTTTGCTCCCACAATGTTTTTGTTTATTTTTATTTATTTATTTAGTTTTTACTGTTGGTGTGCAACATTTTGATCAGTTAGATCTTCTTCAGTCAACTAAAGAAGAACAGTACTCAGTGTTTTGGTGTTTTTTTTTTTTTGTTTTTGTGCATTATTTATGCCTAGTTGCTTGTTTGGCTCGTAAGAATCAACACCATTGAATATGAGAGTTACAATGCTAGAGATCTGTTGGTATTTATGAAATCTAATTGTTTTTATTCTTCATTGGGCTTGCAGGTTTGCAGTGGGCATTGCATACAAGTCAGCACCAAAACATGAGTGGGTCGGCAAAAACTCTGGGTCCTGGGTGCTATCTCGATGCAACAACTCGTGGGTGGTGCGTCACAACAGTAAGGAGATGCCCATTGAGCCATCACCCCACCTGCGCCGTCTCGGAATACTGTTGGACTACGACTCTGGATATCTGTCTTTCTACGATGCTGTCGGCTCTCAGCACTTGTATACGTTTGACATTGCCTTTGCTCAGCCAGTCTGCCCTGTGTTTAACGTGTGGAACAGGTGTTTAACAGTCCTCACTGGGCTGCCCATCCCTGATCACTTAGAGGGAACGGACTACCACAACTGACCAGACCTGGATCAATGGACTTTCTTTGTTGACCCAAAAAGAGACCAGACTGCACCTTTACTGTGATGCACACATACTGTTGTCAAAATGAAACAGTAACTGAACAACATGCAATAAATGGCCCAGGTGGTATTTCTGATCAGGCTTAGGATGAAATTAATTGGATTTATTGAAGAAATTATTTACAAGCATCTGTTGATGTTTTTCTTTGCTTTGCACATTTATGTACATTACACTGCTGGATGGTTTTAAGGGTTTGCTTTCAGTTTGAGATATTTTCATATAGGCTTCATATTTTGTTTTTACTTCTAAATTCATATTTCAGGCTTTGCCAGTCATGCTAGGGTCATGGTAAAACTTTAAGTGACAAGCGGACTCTCTGACTTTAATGTTTCTGGAAGGTTGTATTAAAAGGTTATTTTAAATGTTTTGGAAGATTTTTTAAAATCATAGCACTTTGAGACATTGTCACTATAAATGTACTTTTAAGCCACTTGTACCATAATGCAAATGTTTCCTGGACATTGTTTTGTAAAGGAAAAGCACTTGAATAGATCCAATAACAATAGTTAACAACAGTTTCACTTCAGTCAGTTCAGCAATGTTCAAATATTTATTATCTGTAAATGCTTGAGTATAGTTCAGCATTATGGGATTATTCATCTCCTCATTGTAGCAAGAGCTCAGCACAATTTTCACATTTAAGTTTAACTCTGACAAGATGTAATAAAAATGACATCTTTTGATTATCTGTGTGACTCGTCTTTTTTTAGATGCACTGCTGGTTAAAAATGTGTCTCAGTGAGATAATAATTTAATACACTGCACACTTGTTTACACTAATTTATTCTTGATCTCTAATTAAAGCTTGAACACACTCTCACAACACCACAGTGAAAAGAAAACACCACCAGCACAGAAGAAAGTGTTGCTTTACAGGACTCGCTCTGACCCACGCTGAGCCAAAATACAACCTCTGACAAGATCCGTTCTGACATCCCTTTTTGTTCTGGAGTAACGTGGCTTGAATTCTGCAGCATCTCCTTTCAACTAAAGTAGACAAGAGCAAAAAGAGAAAAAAAAAATCTGAACTCTGTGTGACCTCCCCGTGAGACACCCTGCAGACAGAGCTGTAATACGTGAACAAGACCTCCACCATGTAATGCCACCAGGACTTCAGTGGATTTTGAGATGTGTACTTTCTTGTGTGTGAAGAAATAGTGGGAGCCATGTGTGTAATATTTAATTGCTACATAATTCTGGTTCTGCCTTTAAGTTCTTTTTTGAAGGGAATACAACAAAAAATAGAAACGCACTCAGGAATTACCTCCGCAGTCGAACAGTCCCCTTTAATTCAATCAAGCCTAATCTAATATCAAAGTCGACAGTCCCGTATCACTAAATTTTAAACCACCCATAACTGCTTAATTATAAGCTCATCAGAACAACAGCCAACAACAACAACCAAGACAACAAAACAATGCAGATGAAATCATAATCTCCATTGTGTGAAGAATAATAGATTTTCATTAGGCTCTGCATCAAAGTGTACTCACTCACAGATATGCCTGATTTTCTTCAGCAAGATTCATGCACCAAGCACCTCATGTTTTCTTCCGTGTCCGTTTGTCAGCAGGATTACACAAAAACTACTGAATGGATTTCCACGAAATTTGGCCGGAGGATAGGCCTCGGCCCAGAATAGATAGATAGATAGATAGACAGATAGATAGATAGATAGATAAAATAACAATAAAATACTATATACAATATTAAACACAATAAAATATTATATACAATATAAAACACAATAAAATACTATATACAATAAAATGCTTAAGCTATAAAATAAAATAAAAGAAGATAAGAGGTAGTAAAGTAAAATAGAATAAAATGAAATAAAATACTGAGGTAGAAGAGAAAAGGTAAGAGGAACATAAGGCGCGAGAGAATAAGGTGCAGTATTTACAGTGATAATATTGACTTTTGTTGCAGATCCGGATAAAGGGACTGATCCAGGAATTTTTTCTCACTTTCTTTAACATTACGAGATAGTCATAAAAAATATAGTGCAAAACAAAATGACATTTCTGTTTTGTACCATCACACAGGATTTTGAAGAAAAGATGTAAATATAAATGTTTTTCAATGACAAAGGACATGTAATCGTAAGGTGTTTATAATGATTTCATCACTTACAGTTTATTGAAACAAAAAACTGAGAACATTCTCTGCAAGGCTGACCTAGTTCCTGTTCTTTGTGCTGTATCTTCAGCCTGCCTTAAAAGAGACAAGACATAATAGAGTTGGCAGACAAGACATATAAGGCTCTGTATGTCGGGGGATAAGAAACATTGTCTTTGTGTGACTGCAACACTAAAAAAGTCTAATCAAATGCTTCACTCTGAGTGAGTACATAGAGCAAAGAAACTCATTTGCAGGCATAATGAAAAAAAAGTGAAAATCTCTGTTTGAAGGATTAAAACAGTGCCCCAGGGCTCCACCTGCTGGATCTGTACCTTCTGTGATGAATGATTATGGTGCCAGAGGCCATATCTGTCCCACCCAGAAATCCAATGTATCACGTTGGTCTATTAGTCATGTGGTGTTAGCTTTGCAATAATGATATTGTGGGATTTAGCTGTCATCCAGGTGATGTGTGAGGCGAATTGAGTTCAAGGAAAATAGAGAATAAAAAGCACTTTGCGAGGAATAATCAAAATGAGACTTATGTGAAGTAACTCAAGACACATGGATGTTATAAAGCATTATGACACAGGTTTGTTCCTGCACATCTATCTTTAATTCATGTACTTATTTGGTAGCATTTAAACCGATGGTGAAAATATAAATCTATGCATGCATGAAAAGTTAATTAGGAAGTGACTGATTTGATTTGAATGTGTCATCACATACACAAGATACACTTTTCGCAGGAAAGTAAAGAACAGATACAACGAAAACCACAAATTCAATCCAACAATACAACGACACTTGGACATATCTAAATAAATATAACAGAAGATAAAAAATAAAATATAATGAGCACGAAAATCAAACAAGGTGCTGAAGACAGGACAAAAATATTATAGGACTAAAGGCAGTTTGTATGTTAAAATGATCAGATTCACGACAGAATAACTGTGAAAAGTAGTGTGATTAAACTATCTTTGAGTTTAATGAACTTTGTGTGAAATGTTTCTGAAACTGGATCAGCCGCCTCACTAAGCCCCGCCCACACTCCCGGAACAGGAAGTACCTGCGCGTCGCTGCTACTGCTGCTGACGTTGGTGCTAATACACAGTGGCGATGGCGTTCACAGACCAGTCCCTTCAGGACCCGACAGATAAAGAAACCTGGGAGAAACTGTCGTTATGGGACCGCCGCACCGACGCCTTGGCTCCGCTCACGGAGAAACAAATGGACTCTGTCCTGGAGCTGCGAGCCGCCGCCGAAACGCTCTCTGTCCCGTCAGAGGTGAGATGTCACTCAATAGCCAGACCGCTAGTTAGCTAGCTAGCTAACAGGGATGCTAACTTACTTTTTTAACGTCAAGTGAGGTTACGGGAACCACGTAGCTTTCTCTATATGAGCTCAGTTTACCTCCCTGTAATGTAAACTGTACATTAAAGTCAATATAGCACGTAATGTTAGCTTATAGGCTAACTAGCACTAGCACTCCGCCACGTCAACCCGTCCAACTAGCTTCACATGAAGGCTTGTTTGTTATTTTTAAAACAGTGAGCCCTGCTTTCCTTGCAGTTGCCCATTGAGGACTTGTGCAGCCTTTCGTCGCGGTCCTTGCAGTCCCCCTTCACAGCGACTGTGCCCGCCTCAACAGAGGACGTCCTGCTCAAGGGTTTCCAGACGCTTGACATGGAGAATGACAGGATAGAAACAGCACAACAGGTAACTTGTCTCTGACAGCAGTAAACAGTACTGTAGCCAGGCAGACGTACTATATCACAGTAAAATGCATGTTTTTAATACAATGCCAATTTGTGTTGCAGTTTTTTGCCTGGTTTGCCAAGTTGCAGGCAAACATGGACCAGGATGACAGCGTAAAGCACAGGTGCATACATTTTAAATGACTTTACCCTACACCTTCACCATGCTGTCTTACTGATGTATGTACTTGGTAACACCAGTGGTCTTCAAAGTTTTGTGCCCATGTTACACCAAAGTCAAGCCCAAATCTCAAGGCACGCCTGTATTCAAATCCTTACAATATATCCCTATGAAATGTTATCTGATCACTTTGTAGCGTAGATGTTCATTTTTGGTTACCTGGAAGGATTTTTCGGGGGAAAAAAATTTCCCTTTGTAGTATCAAATGAATGTGTGCAAAGGTCTGTTAAAGTAAATTGAAAGTTGTTTATTATTTGTTATATAGTTGTATATAGCAATAATAATCTATGGTTGTACCAAAATCCTAAGGCTCACCTGGACTTGCAACATTTGCGAACCACTGGTTTAGACTGAGGAAGTATACTTTATTGAAAGGATTTATCAAAAACAACCAACCACACAAAGCAAAGCAGTGTTATTTACAGGTGACTGTAGCATTTTAATGACAAGCAAACTTGGTGTGCTCTACATTAAAATGCTTGTTTATCTCACACACCATGTCCACGCAGTGGGAAGACTGTAAAAGCCCACCTCCACTCCACACATCATATACTAGCCTGGTTTCAGTGGGACATCTGAATTGCTGCCCATAAGTTGAATGAAATAGTTTATTCAGTGTGATTATGAGGCTCTTTAAATAGAAACCACAGACAAAATCATGTACATACCTTAAATAGATAGATTTCTAATCAGAATTCATTTCAAGAAATATATAACTTCAGAATGAATATCTGCAATTAAAATATGACTGTTCCTTATACCAATTAAAGATATCTCAGCATCAGTATCAGAATTCAGAATCATAATTCCTTTATTAGTCCCAGAAATAAAAGTTTTGTAGTAGTCAATTATTCAATATTTTGAATTAGAGGTTTGGCGAGGCACATTTACATTGCAGATATCAGTATTGAATATCCATTCTAGCTAATAAATGTTAAAACAGCTTGCCATACATACACAAGCATATGAAAGCAAATCATAAGCCAATGGAGAACTTTCAAGTTTGTTTTTAAAAGTGGCCACAGTTGTGACAGATCTCAGGTCATCAGGCTGTGTGCGCCGCAGAGGAGGACCAAAGTTACAACAAGCAAGGCAGAAATCTGCTGCGTCTCTGCTAAGCTGAAATTATTGATGTCACAGCTGCTCTTTTGCTTTTGAAAGCTGGTGCAGCACATCTGCTGTTACATCCCTGTTCAATGTTTGGTCAGCAGTGTGACATGCTTCAAAATTTAACTCATAAAGAACATTGCATCAAGTTGTCTGCTCAGCGTCAATCAAGCAATCAATCAGTCAATCAGCCTTTACTTATACACAAGAGATCATTGAGGGGTGATTGAGCGTCTTTTACAATAACATTGAGTCAAAGCAAAGAAAAGGCAGCCTAATAAAAAAACATAAAAAACGATTGTTTTACATTGGTTAATTAGATAAAAAGTAAAATAATTAATATTTAAAATAACATTCAGACCCATAAAAGCCCTTAAACATAATTTAATAGATATAATTAAATAATTGAATGTAAAAAAGATGTTATAGTCGCAATTAAATTAAATGAATGTTAATAAAATACAGTTATTTAAAACAATTACAAGTAGAACACTGTCAAATATCTGTGCAAACCAATTGGTAGCTTCACTGCATCATCCTGTCTTTGGGTAAACAAACAATATGTCTACTTTCCCATCAGGAAAACCAGAGATGATCTGAACTGCTACCAGGAACAGTGTGATGCTATTCTGAAAGATGTCAGTGCTGCTCTTGAACACTTGGACTCTCTTCAGAAACAGTATCTGTTTGTGTCCAATAAGACCGGCACCCTGCATGATTCCTGTGAACGGCTCTTGAAAGAGCAGGTAAGCTGCACGCTGCGTCATCCATCTATCAAGTAACATGATAAGCAGATCACTGAGACTTGATCAGTCGAGAATGTTTAAATTGTTATTTCATTGAATGTATTTTTCTCACATGGACGTCACTCCTACACTAAGAAATCTCAGAATTAGCTTTAATGTCTGTGTGGTGTAATCTCTGGAGCTGTTCCGAATTAGGAAACTGTGTATAAACAACTTTGGTAACACCCAAAGCAGTCACTGGAGATTGGAGAGTGGAAATACTATCTGGTTCAGGACAGCATGACACAGATAAAAGCTTGTCTGATTATAAAATCACTAGCAAGCATTCTGCCGGCCAAAAAAAGTATTCTGCTGCTCATTCTTTTTGTGGCATATTTAAAATCTTATAGACGGTGCAGTTTTCGTTCTTTTTTATGCAGATAGCTGCTTATGTTCACAAATATATGTAGATTGGATCATCTGAGGAACATTTTGGAACTGAAGTGAAATGAAAATGTCTTGTCATATTGTGTCAGCTGTGGTTTGTTGTTTCTCTCTTTTGCAGTCAGAGCTTGTTGACCTGGCAGAGAGCATACAGCAGAAACTGTCATATTTTAACGAGCTAGAAAACATAAACACGGTAGGATGGGTTTTATTGTTGTCTCCATCTTGAAATATGCATTGTTATTCATGAGCTTATTAGATATTAACCAAATTATTATGATTAAAGATCAGCAATTATTGTGAAGAATTTTTAATATGAGTTACATTTCCTACGTAGTTATTTCTAAAAAGTTTCATAAAACAAACTTGAGTTTCACCTTCTAAACCTTTCAAATGTGAAAGTAAAATCTGTGAAAGTGGGTAAATAGATTTTTACTTTGGATTGGTTTCAAAGTCAAAGCAACACATTTCTGGCAATGATGACTTTGCCAACTGAAAGAAATGTTTTGATTACAAAAACCAAGAGGAGGATTATAATTGTTTATGTTTGGAATCATTTCAAACCAAGCTTTTCTCTTTGTCTTTGCAGAAACTGAACTCACCGACCTTGTCTGTAAATAGCGAAGGCTTTATACCGATGCTGTCGAAATTGGATGACTGTATCGAATATGTTTCTTCACATGTAAGTAGTTTGCACTCTTTACACAGTTTCAGTTCTGTATGTGCTGATCTCATTTTAGCACCAGCGATGGAATAATTTAACACGTAATCATGTTTTTCAGCGGTTAATGTGTTTGGATGCCTTGGGTGTAATTAATGCATATTTATGCCATGCAAGATCTAGATAAAATACTGTTGACTTGTGCTACCCTTGTACTATGATCTATGCTGTGATCACAATTAAAGCTGTCTAACACTTGCTTCTTTTGATTGATTGCAGCCCAATTTCAAGGACTATCCAGTTTATTTGGCCAAGTTTAAACAGTGTCTTTCAAAAGCTATGCACTTCATGAAGATCCACATCGTAAACACTATGCAGAATCTAACAAGCCAGTTAACAAAAAGGGTAAGGAAAATCACATTCCCTCCCTTCATACAGTCAATGAGGACAGATAGAGGCATTGATACTGTATGTGCAGTCCATGATCAACTATTTATTTATGTTTCTCCCCCAGGATCCGATGGGCTTGACCAATGCAGACAATGCCTTTACACTTTACTACGTAAAGTTTAGAGCGGTTGCACCCAAAGTTAGAGTGAGTATATCATTTTTAATTACCCACTGAAGTTATGCAAAGACTATTTTCTGTAATACATTTTTTTTCTTTCAGTCTTTGATTGAACAGATAGAGCAACGAGCAGAGAAGATTCCAGAGTGAGTATCAGTACTTCTCCTTCTTTAGCACAGATAAATTATCAGCCTGACACTGTGAAAATTTTGATCGGTTATTTATCGGTATTGGGGAATTATAGGGAATTAATAAAGCTGATAATAAGAAGCTTTCATTGACTTTACAAGTGCATCTACACACTCTAATACAGTAGGTGGTGTATGCACCTTTTTAAAAGTTGGGCTGCGATTTGCCAATAAACAATAATAAGAAAAAAACATTCTTCCCCTTCTTATGCATAAACTACAAGTTATGAAATTCTTTTTAAAATGCTATAATGTAAAATAATCTGTATCTGCCTTGAGAAGCAGGCAATTATTGGTTATAGGTACCGGCTGAAATAAAATCGTGCATCCCAAATTTTTTATTGTGCTTAAAGGGTCTTACAGGTCTTGGGAAGTACTACTACATATGTGAAAAAAGTGGTATAAACCCTTTTGTGGCTCTGGAGGAAGCTGCATGTAATTTGATAAATTGTCTCCAGTGATGTCACTCAGTGGCTAAGTTGCACTGTGGGTAATGTAGGCACCAGGTTTTCAAAAGGAAGAAGAATGCTTGGATTAAAAATAGCCAATATTTCTGGTTTTGCTGTAGTTTTTCTGATCATTTCTTTTTAAACTGTACATAATGAATCTAAGAATGTTATATGAGTGCGATGCTAGACAAGTGGACTGCTTTTCAAAACCTGTTACCTACATTACCCACAATGCAGCTAAGTCACTGAGTGACATCACTGGAGGCAGTTTATCAGATTACATGCAGCTTCCTCCAGAGCCACAAAAGGGTTTATACCACTTTTTTTCACATATGTAGTAGAACTCCTGTAGAAGATCTTTAAACATACTAGCAAATGTAGTGTATAAAATAACTTGGTTAGTGTCAAATTGGTGACGTTACTTTTAATGAACTCATCACTCCGATGTGAGCAGATACCATCAACTCCTAGATGAAGTCCATCAGTGCTACCTTGACCAGAGGGAGCAGCTCCTCAGTCCCAGCATTACATCCACCATTACTGACCTGACCAACCAAAACAGCAAAGACCACTGCGCTCTGGTAAGACACAACCTGTTCTAAGCAGAACTGCCCTTAGAATACAGTGAGGTGACATTTGAGCTTGCAGAGAACGGACATCGTGCTCCCTCTGGGATATTTTCTGGAGTGGTTGGTGCAGACATAAAGCTGTGCACATGATAAATGAGTGTAATCTGAGATTGTGTACAGCGGGCATCCAAAGCTTACTCCTGTTTTGTTCACAAGTGAATTGCAGCTCAGAGTGCTGTTTTTATGCTCTGTCATACCTCATCTATAAAGCAGTGACTTCTGTGCTGTTCTCCTCCAGCGCTCAAAATTGTATCTGACCTAAAGGTTGGCACAATAATTCACGGTAAAATATTTTATTCTAGTTTGATATTTCAGAAATAACTGATCCAATTTTGCCACCTGGACAGCGTGTGTATTCTGACGCTGTGTTGGCATTTAATAACACTTCACTAATTGGCTTGATGGGGATCCTATAATTAAAGGTCAGAAATTCATGCAACAAACGTCGTCACAGCGGCACCATCTATCTGAGATTTTTTCTTTTAATGAAACTGCATCTCGTTAATGATTGCTGTAATGGGTGCCTCTATGCTTTATGTGGGAGGATGTGTTTGCTCGTTTGAAGTGGGGCCAAAGCAAAGTATTGGAAGGCACTGCAGCGGGTGATCATTATGTGTATTTGTACAGGTTCGTAGTGGCTGTGCCTTCATGGTTCACGTGTGCCAGGATGAACACCAACTGTACAATGAGTTCTTCTCTAAACCCACGCTTAAACTAGAGTGAGTATCACCTGCTTCACTCATAAAATAAGCACTGAACACACAGAGAGACACACACACAGACAGAATGTTTGCTTAAGGCATGACACTTCAATATGCATTTCAAGTTTCACTTAATATGTTAAGTGTTTGAATTACCAGCTTAAACAGCTTGGGTAGACAACTTGTATCATGATTTAAGAGCAATTCTTTTGCATAATTATTTTTAGGCTTTACTTTATCCCTTAACTTGAAGCTTGAAATGAGCATAAAGTGTAATTTTAGACTCCCTTCAGTTGTACAAAGCAATTTAATGGTGTTTAATCTCTGACAGCGAGCTGCTCGAGAAGTTATGTTTGTCCCTGTATGATGTCCTCCGGCCTCTCATCATCCACATCATCCACCTGGAGACCCTGTCGGAGCTCTGCAGTATCCTCAAGAATGAGATGCTGGAAGACCATGTTCATAACAACGGTAAATTGGAGCCTTTGTTCTCATCAAAGCTTCTCACTTGTCACATGGTTTGTTAGATTTTCAGTTACTGAATATCACTTGTGCTGGAATTTGGGGATTAAACTTTCTACCTGGAGTTCTTTTCTCTTAATTTGAAATGCCCTCTATACTATAGCCTGACTTGAAATAGCCTCTGAATCTCTCCAGTTGCATGGGAGTTTACTGTGTGTACAGGAATACTTATTGGTCTGTTTCTCCCTCTTACCAGTCTTAGTGCTAAGCTAAGGTCAGTGGTTGCTGGGTTGTTAATCCAAAATTTAAGGGAGGATTGTTTTGAGGATGGTACAGTACCTTGCTTTTTGGTTCTTATTCACTTCTCACCCCGCTGTTGAGATTTCTCTTTAATATACATTAACTTTATACTGAATAGCCTGAAGGGACTTGTATCAGATGTATCTATTAAAAACAAAGTGTTGGACCAGAGGGCAAAGTTTGTCGTGATTTTGCTTTTGGTTCGACTGTAAATCGGCCTCTTGTGTGCTTTTATGTAGTCGCTCAGTTGGGGGCCTTTGATGCAGTGGTGAAGCAGATGCTGGAGGATGTCCAGGAGAGGCTGGTCTACAGGACTCACATTTACATCCAGACTGATATCACGGGCTACAACCCAGCTCCCGGGGATTTGGCCTATCCCGAGAAGCTGGAGATGATGGAGGCAAGTTTTGTTGCTCCACTTTGCACAATATGGATGTTTTGTCTGCTGCAACTAACGGATATTTTCATTATTTTTTTCATGTAAGTAATGAATGTTTTCATCAGTTGTTAATGAATTGATCATTTTCATTAATAGTTTAGTCTATAAAAAGCCCAAAACAGGGAAGAATGCCCATCAGCAGGTCCCAGAGTGTAAGATAATGTTTTTTAAAATGTCTGTCTGACCAAACAAGCATCTGCAGGTTTGTGAATACTGTTCATGTTTTAACTTGAATTATATGTTGATTGAAGCCTTGTAAGGTCATTTGGCTTGTGAATATCTGCACTTGAAGTTAAAGGTGCAGTATGTAGAAATTTTAGTTTAAAACATTACAAACACATCATAAACCAAATAAACAAAAATGATCACCAGAATGTGAAGCAGTAAGAGTTTTGATGATATATCAAAGACATTAGTGTGTTTAGTTGCAGATAGCTACAGAAATTAACATTTAACCAGCTAGCCCCGGCCCGTTTTCTTTCAAAATACCACTCTGAGTTCCCAGTTCGTACAGCTAGCTGCATGGCTAATTGAGCTAAGTTACCAGCAGTTAGCAGTTACTCTTGTGATATACTGCCCCCTACTTGTTTGGAGTATGATTTTGAGAGGTGGCCAATTCTTACATACTTCACCTTTAAGTGTGCCTTCCACTCTGGACTGTTTTAAAGCTCTCATATGTGTTGCGTGTTACACCCATTTTATCAACATCAAATCTTCTCGATTTTGCTCTTGTTTCTCTTTAGATATTTATTTTATCTGTTTTCTTTCTGCAAAATTAACTAAATTTTATGATAAGCTTTTACAAATATTTAGACTTTCTATTGAAGCAAAGGAAAAGAAAGTGACTTTGCAACTTTTTTTTCTAGAGGTCTTTGAAAAGTCTAAGTTAAATTATGCAAATTTTAAGCTTTGGAGTCTTTGGTCTTGTAATATCTGAAATGTTGTGAAACAGTGATGAGCCTTAACTTATATTTAACAACTTTGAAATGTTTTACATCTTCCTACATTTGTTGGTCTGCCTGATGTTCTTCCTCCATGTATTATTTAGATGATTTTTTTTTTGGCTTTACGTTCATCCTAAGACTTTGCAAGTTAACTTTTATTTTCTATTAATTTATCCTTAAATAACCTGTTGTTGGATTAAATAGAAAAAAGTGACCCTCCAGAATCTCAAGGTTTCTGTCTACTTTTCTTTTTATTGTCACCCATAGAGAATTGCTCAGAGCTTGAAGGAAGAGCAGAAAAAGCAGATGTCACAGGAGTCAGTGTTTTCCGATGTTCAGCTTGAGGATCCTGATGGTAGAAGAAACAGTAATGCTGGTCCGTATTTCCAGATTGTGACACTTGTCTTTTCTCTACTTTTGATGTTATTGTCATTTGCCTGATGGCTCTTCCTCCTTTTCGTTCAATGAATACAGGGAATGTGGAAGCATCAAGCCTACAGGCGTCGATCTCTCCTGCTGATCTGCATGGCATGTGGTACCCTACTGTCAGACGAACGCTGGTCTGTCTGTCCAAGCTCTACAGATGTATAGACGTGAGTCTTCAATTTCTGTTTCTCTAGTTTATGTTTTTTTACCCTAAAATATGGCAGGATGTGTAGTAGATAGTTCTTTCCACTTTTGTATCTCTTATTCTTGTGTGTCTTACTGTGACTTGGTCTTTTTCCAGAGAGCAGTCTTCCAGGGTTTATCTCAAGAGGCCTTATCTGCCTGCATCCAGTCCCTGCTTAAAGCTTCAGATATCATCCTTAAAAACAAGGTTGGCACACATTGTTAAAAATAGCGTATGGTTTTGTATTTGTTGCAAATTTTTTCAGCTTTTTCATTATTATCAAAATAGCAGGAAATGGGCCTTTTTTTGACCTGGTAAAAAAGATCAGTTTCCTCGAAGATAAAATGTGCTCTGTAACTCAAAGTCATTCCTGCTACAGGATAGTTAACTAAAGCAGCTGGGATGTCATTTAAGGTTTATTTTAATGGCTGCTTTATTATGCTCTACAGAGTGTTCAGCAGACCATCCTTTATTTATGGGCCTCGCTCACCTTCAGATTTGCTGTCTATCTGTGCTAACTGGCCCGTTTCAACCTAACACTTCAAATTAAAGCAGCAGCATCAATCCTCGGAGGACGTGTTCCCACCCAGTTTTGATGATGTCTTTTTCCAATGTTTTAGTCGCTCGCTGAGCAATAAATGGTTTCAGCTGCCTTTTTTGTCACAGTAATACGTCCCTCTCCAGCTATGGTTAATCAGCAGTTATTAATTAGACATATTCCCTTATCGTCTTGGAGCCTGTGCTTTCTATGTTCTCTGTAGCTTGGCTAGTCAGCAGATGCCCTTTTTGTATTGGCAGCCTGCAGTGTGGATTTAACAGTGTGCTATCACTTTCTGTAGACACAAATAGATGGGCAACTATTCCTGATCAAGCACCTGCTGATAATGCGTGAACAGATTGCCCCGTTTCACACCGACTTCGCCATCAAGGAAATCTCACTGGACCTGAAGAAAACGCGAGGTAACATAATTAAAGGTGGTGGGAGCATTGGTGTTCAGCTCCATAAAGCCAGTCATTACATTCTCATGCTCATTAAGCAACTTGTGCCTATCACATGCACCAGTGGCAACAATTAATGTGGAAATTACAGTGTAATCCAACACCATAATGTACATTAACTGATGGCTCATAGGGCAGATTTGCCCCTCCTATCACCCTCATCTCAGTCAAGGTCATATTAAATTTGTAGCACTAGAGGGCACTCTAATTCTACACAGCTCAGATTTAATCTCTTTGTGCTCAGATGCTGCCTTCAAAATCCTGAACCCTAAGGCTGTTCCCAAATTCTTCCGATTTAACAGTCACAACGCCATACTTGAATTCCTGTTGGAGGTAGTGTTTTTATTTTTTTTTTGCCTGTTTTATTAAACATACCATACACGTTATATACTTTGATAGCACCCTGCCTTAAGGGAAATGTCACTTCAGCACTAAACCCTTTGTCTTGTGGCCCCCAGGGAACACCGGAGATAAAGGAGCACTACATTGACTCTAAGAAGGACGTGGACCGACACCTGAAGTTCAGCTGTGAGCAGTTCATTCAGCAGCAGACTCAGATCTTTGTGGGGAACCTTGAGGAGTTTCTCAACAAGGTAAGTGTTGGAGCAAAGGCAGTCTTAGCCCCAGGCAGCGACAGCTCATCCTGACCTTCATTTGTTTTGTTTTGTTTTGTTTTTTCAGCTTTCACCTTTTTAAAAACCTTTTAAAGATCATTTGCTTTTCACTGATCGCTGAAGGTCTCAGTAGTTTACTGGCAACTACAGATAAAATGTCTGTTTTTCATCTCGGACATGTAATTATGTTGTTAGGTGTTAGTGTGAGTATGCGTGTGTTTTGATGTTTTATTGTGTTCTGAATGCTTTAAATGCTGTAATTGTGCTGCAATAATTAGTTGCTGTTGTCTCTCTACTCACTTCACTCAGTGTTTTATTATCATTCAAGTAAATATTATTCTTTGTCTAATTAAAGACTCCGTTGAATGGCTTTTATTCTTCTGCTTGTTTTGCACTGCATACAGTAACACCATCACAATTAAGTCTTTTCAAATTATAATGTTTTGTTTTGACTGTGTGCACTCAGGTTGCAGCTCTAAAAACAATGGCTATCCAAGGTGGTCCCACATACAGTCTGTCTCAGCAACCTTGGGCACAGCCAGGTAAGATTTGTCTCAGGAAACGCCACTGGCATCATACTGTAATTCATCAAATCTTGTATAGCGAATGCTAGAGGGCATGTCAGTGTGTTTTTTTCTCTTTTTCCTCAGTACTTTCTTTTCCTCTTTTCAGCAAAGATCAACGATATTGTGATGGCTACCTACCGGGTGATGAAGAGCAAGCTGCCAAGCACTTTACAGAGCATGTCCTTGTACTTAGCCAACAGAGACACAGAGTTCATCCTTTTCAAGCCTGTCCGGGTGGGTGGCAGAAACGCTTGTTAGTCGCATGCACTGCATGAGGCAATTTCTTTTCAAGTCATTGTTAAAGCTCACAGAATTCTTCTTACAGTATTTACAAAGCGGGGATGCCACATGTTTGCACTCAAAGGGCCAATTAGTAATTATGATAATAGGTCGCTGGAGTAAATGGCTGTCAATCGATTTCAGGGAGATGTACAGTACAATCCTGCGATTTAATTGTAGTCTTTGGCTTTGAGATTGTGCCTTTAGCTATAAATTATCTGTATGATTGAACTCTAATAGAGAAATCTTTGTGCTGCCTGTGTCCTGTTCATCAATGTGCCAGGTGAAACTGAATGAGAGCGAAACAAAATTCTAGCGGTTGACATGGAAACAAGATAGCAAGGGGACGTAGGCCAAATGGAAATGTAGTATTAATTTCCCCCCAGCACTCAGTAATAGGATGGCTTTTTCCACAGAATAACATCCAGCAGGTATTCCAAAGACTGCATGCCTTGCTTCAGGAGGAGTACAGCGGAGAAGACCTTCAAATCATCGCATGCCCATCTACGGAGCAGGTACAGCACAGCAAGGATTAGCACAGCCCAAAGGCGCCTGACATAGTTTTAATAATGCCGCCGCAACATCCAAAACTGCTGAGAGCCACTTCAGCACGGAAACGTTTGATAACGAACGCCGGCTAAGTCACGGTGAGCACTCATCGTTTTTTTACTCTCTTTCAGATTAACCTGCTGCTGTCTGTGAATAAGTAATGTCTGAGTTCAGCGTTCGGTGATGCTGGTGAGCGCCCTCTGGATAGCAATGAGATGTTGCAACTCCAGCCATGACCAGGAGCTGTGAGGCTGAGTAGGCGAGATGACCAGAGAACCGTACCTGAGCTGTGAGCTGGACCAGGAGCGCTGCACTGGCAGCAAAAAAAATCCTGCACAAGGCCAAAGATTCTCTGACAGAAGCTCCAGTAGCGTCAAGTATGTTGATGTTCAGGTAATAACAAACAGGGAAGTGAAGGGTGTTATATTTGGGTACTGACTTGATCATTTTGTTTGACTCAAATTGAAGGTGGTGTTGTGGTTAGGGTTGTTTCATGTAGGAGAAATCCATTTTGACAAGGGTGGGTTTGTGATCAGAGTTGCATCTCTCATACACCAAATTGTTTTGAATCAAAATAATTTGCGCACTATGTAAGGGTGAGAGGAGGGGGCGAAATGTATTAAGAGTGTTCAGACGACGACACTCCGGGAGGCACTAAATGGTTGTTCATCAGCCAGGTAGCTAATGGCCAGTAAAGAGGCTCGCATTCAGATGCCCAGACCCCCTCGTTGGGTTTGGGAGGATAACAAGAGAAACATGCTGCAAAATATTTTAAGTCATATATTTTAAAATTTAACATTTGATAAAACTCCATGGTGGCCTGATGTGCTACACAACACTCAGGTCCAACAGGTTTCCCCCTCACAGCAAAATCCACACCGCTGCTCTTCATTTGTCAGGTGTTTTCTTAAAGGTCCAGTTTGAAGGATTGGGTGGCATCAAGCAGTGAGGTTGCAACTTCTAGTGCGTTCATGTGGTGTTGGAAAAATCAGAAAAATTTCTGACGGGGAAAATTCATGTGAACGCCCCCTCAAGTTGGAGCAACAACTTGTGAAGTCGGAGAATATTTTGGTACAGGAGATGCCAAGTTGACTTCACATGACACTAAAACATGGAAGATGACAGCAAACATTGGGTTGATGATAAGATGCATATTTGTGAAATATATTACATGGCTTACATGATCTGTTTAATTTGCCTTCCTGGCCTTCAAAAACTGTCAACAGCTTTCAATGTGTTTTTTGTTAAAATGAAACATATCGTCCATTTTGCTCCCACATTCTGACTTGACGAAACATAAACACAGTTAACTTGGAAGAACGATCTCCCGAGTCGGGAAGTGGGACTGTCTGAGGAGCAAACGAATGCAAATATGTAAAAAGAAATACATCTTATGTTTTATACGTTTCCTTTTTATAAATGGGTTGATTAATACTGATATACTTTTGGATTGTTGACCTTGGCAGTTTTGCACTGTATACTGTATGATTTATGGGTGTGTTTCCTAGTAAGAAAAAGTGACAGGACAATGTCAATGTAACCTTTGCTTTGGTGTGTCCCCTGTAAAATGATCTGTACAGTTCTTCTATTTATTAACATTCTGATTAAAACAAAGGTTAATGACGTCCTTTTGGTTTTATTTCTGTAAAGCACTTTGTCGCTGATTTAAATTCTCGGAACGCTACAGTACGAGTCACTTCACACAAATGAGAAACTGCCATTCAAGGACATGGTCGGCTTTAGGGGGTCTTCTTGGCAGACTGTTGCTGCTCCATTGGCAGCCGCCGTCTTTCCATCTGTGAGATGAGGCTTTGCCGGGGCTTGACCTTCCGCGGACTGACAGTCTTTTGATAGGTGATGAGGGACTGGATGTTCTGGAATAGGACATTGATCTCTGCACTCTTCTGCTGCAGATGCCTCTGAAGCATGTCAGGCCCCGACAGCGTTAGACCTTTGCCTTGATTCAGCTATGACAGCGAGGAAATATAAAGTGAAGCAGAATGAGTGATTTTGGCCTGTTGGGTCTACTCTTCACTTGTATTCCTGCTAGCACTACAAATGATTATTAATATCACCAGCCACACTAACTTACTTTCGGTTTTGCCCCGACATGAAGCTGTACGCTGCTTGCACCAGAGGTGAAGTGATGCAGATGTTGAGGTTAGGGCTCAGTGTCAGGCCGAGGGGCTGGTAGAGCTTAGCATGAACATAACGCTTAGTGTCCAGTCAGCTCCAGTGTTTCTTCAAATCCCCTGTGTCACTGCAGTAGGTGCCTCCCCATGGAGTCAGATTCACCCTAATAAAGAGAAGCAGCGTGTGAACAAAAAAAGCCCCTCAGGGGTTTCATTGTATCACCCAGACAGGTTGTTATTTCTGTCTGCTGCCAGTTTTATCAATAATTAAACAAACCTGAAATGCTTCTACAGAGAGAGAGAGAGAGCTGTTGATAATTAAATAGGTTTTAATTACAAAGCAATGTGCTGGTTTTATACTTATATTTAGGAATGATTCAACAACCAATCCTACCAAATACAGCCATTGTTGTGATAGCAGGTGCCCCATCCTTCGTTGGTGAAAAAACTGCCTGACTCTCAGGCTCCTGATGTTTGTCTTCTAGGACCACCATGGAAGACCAGTCAGCTGATTGGACAGCAGACATGAGAATGGCAAGCCCTCCTGATGGATAGCTTTTTAAAATATGATTAAGGTGAACAATCAAACATGCAGTATTTATGATATGTCAGTTAGATTCTCTTTAAAGGATACCACACTTGCCCGGTTCCATCTGGAAAAATAACAATAAATGTTTGACCGTTGTTGTAGTGTTTGACCAGCGGCGTTGTCCTCTGTTCAGCCAAACGGAATGAATAATTAATGTTGGCTTCTATACTCTCAGATGTAGGCATGACGGGGTTTCAACACATGACAGTACCTTCTGCCCACCATGTTTCCCATTTAAAGAGAACGTGTTTTTCAGAATCCATGACCTCTATTTCAGGGAATAAAACCGCCTTCTTAGAAGCTTCATCTGAGGGTCCATTGTGTAGGCAGGTAGATACTTCTTGTTTGGGTCCTGTAATGTAGTTAAAGGTGTCACGGCATGGATGAACACAAGTAAAAGATGGGTAAATTTAATCTGTCTGTAGATATCTGTCTGTGCTAGATGGTGTATGTGTGTGTGTAACCTGCTTTAGGGGTCTGACGATCTGAGCTCCTTTTAAATTCCAAACCTTTCAACCTGCTGTGTGTCGTGGAAATTGCAGCTTCAGAGATTCAATGGCATGGAAATCTAATTTAAAAACCATTTAATGGTTGAAGCCAATAATGGACAAGAGCGATCCTGACCTTTGATCTCTCTGCATCGCTGGATCTCGATCAGTCACGTTTTTTTTCAGTGATAACCGCTGCACCCTTCAGCAAGATCTCTGATGACTTCAGCACCTCCTCGCAGGAGAAAAACTTACACAAAGAAAGAAAAAGAGAGAGAAGACTGAATGCTACATTATGACTGGACATGTAGAATTGCTATTTATTCATATTTTCAATATTTTAACTCATCAATTAGGTAAGAAAATAATTGTAAATTTTAACCATTACTGAACAGAATGTTAACAATCAAATACCACATCATTTGTAACATTGAGACCTAACTGAATGCCTGTGGTTTTCATATTGTTATTTCAAATGGTTCTTGAAAAACATTAATTTTACAAAGAGTTCCCAAATTTAGACACAATTCAAGTGTCCATTATTCAGAAATAAATATTTAAGTGGCTGTACGAGTCAAATTCTGTTCCAAGTGTTCAAGTTCCAATTCAAACACCAAAACCCAAGAAAAAAACCCTGAAATCTGGACTAGCAAGGCTGTTTTTAGGCAAGTCAGATGCTTGGATTCATCAATGTGAGAGATGACATGAAGAGTTACGTAGAGACATACCAAGAAATAATATCTCTAGATATATTCATTAATGGTATGAAAGAATGAAGGTCTTAAAACTTGAACCACTAATTGAACAACTAGTAGCTGTAAAGCTGTACTGTACAGCTGTGGATTGACACTCGGCATGCCCTTCGACGTGTCTGTATCAGGAATTTATGGACGAAGTGGAGGCTAGAGCCGTTGCCTCCGTCCTTTTGTGAATCACTCTCAACTAAAAATGTCAACCTCAAAATCACACTAAAGAGAAAATCAGGGTAGGCTTCATCCTCTGGAGATTATGAACGTCTGTACAGAATTTCATGGCGGCCATCCAATAGCCCAGTTGAGGCAATTCAGTCTCGACCAAGGTAGCTGACTGACCAACATTGCTATCCTTATGCGCAAATACTATAGCAAAAAATACTTTTAAGTACTAATAGTTCAATAGTTTTTAAAAATGAACTGTTTGAAATTAGTACCTGGAAATTCTACTACCTAATTTCAGATGTCTTTAGCTGTAATAGTTATAAATTTGGTTGAATGTCTCAGATAGATAAGGTTTAAATCATCATGGCTTCCATGCTCATCTCAGACCCAAGCTTCACACATTGAAACTGAATGTAACTCTTCATTCAGCGAACAGCAAAATGAGCAAATTCACACTTTGAGTCAGTCAGTTTTTATTTAACATGAGCGCGTCCCCATACTAATAACTCACTCTCTCACCTCCTCTGAGTCCCTTGGGTCCTCTTGGGTCAGTCTCTTGGCTATCCTCTCACTGGTCACTGGGGACTTCTTCTGCTGCTGCCAGTACTCACAGCAAATGTTCAGCGCAGTCTGCGGGGACGGCTCTGATGAGTCTGATTCACTCGAGGTTGGAATCAAGCTGGGATAGACACATTTCTTCACACGTTTTTCTTTCTTAAAAAGACACCAACAAATATACAGCATCCAAATATTACAGTTAATGAGCTATTCATAAGGCGTGTTATCGTCTGGCATGTTTTAAAACAAGCAGCAGCAGAAGCGGACACCGGCAAGCTTGGATACAAGACAAATACAGACTAATTGCATGTTGCCTGACTGAATTCATATTTATAAGAGAAGAGGAAAGGAGCAGTATAAAAGAGGCATTTTTCCTCCACACCTTGTCCAGATTACTTAAAGACACTTCAGTTTCTCCTTGGCAGGCTGCGGGAGTTTGGGGAGTTTCCATGCTGAGCGAATCCAACACTTCATTATCTGGGGATATCTCCAACTCAGACTTCATGTTTTTAGGAACGCTCTGAGGAGAAAAAAACAAAGACACTTCATAATTTATTAAATTCTTTGAGGTCTTTAACTTGTGCTTCATGAATAAGTCAAAACCATGTCTCTAGACACCATGTCATATCATCTTTCCTTCACAAGATAAAACTTACATTGTGACAAGGATAGAAAATGCTATGCAAACTCAAATCCACAATTTCTTTGCCGATTATAAAATTATCTCTAAAAAACACAAAAAGGCCTCATATATGCAAATTGCACCTATGCACCATTTGTCTACAGTTTCTCTGCAAAGTGCATTTCAAATGTCGGTTTAATGACATAGAGATATTCTGTCAAGTTCAAAGATTCCTCTCCTACTCCACAAAGCTTTCACTTTGTCAAGGACATCATCACTGCAGTTGAGAAAGAAGAAGGTTTTACAAGTTAGAAAACTTCAGTGTGGGTTTGTCATTGTAAACCATCTGCTGGGTTTTTAATCCCACCTTAAAGGGAGAGTTCACCCCAAAGTCAAAAATACATATTTTTCCATCTAAATTGTTTTCAAGTTGCCGAATTTTGGAGATATCGGCTGCCTTCTCTGGAATATAATATAACTAGACGGCACTCAGCTTGTGGTGCCCAAAGCGCCAAAAATACGCATTTGAAAACTCAAAAGCAATGTCTCTTCTCAAAAAATCCTGACCCAGTTACTTAAGATAATCTACAGACTTTGTTTTGAGCAGTTTCATGGAGGAGCTATTTACCTTCAGCTGAACTACAGACTCAATAACAGTGTTTGTTTATATCATGCACTAAAATACAATTTAATTTTCTTTTTTTTTCATGATGGTATTTTTCAAAGCGCATACATGATATTAATCCACATTAATCTACTGTTCTTCAATCCTGCTCTCCGGCTCCAACACACCTGATTCAAGTGATCAGCGATAACAACCCATTCATTTGAGGTTCAGGTGTGTTGGAGCAGGGTAACTGGACTGAAGAACACTTACAGTGAAATGCATGTTTTACACTTTCATACCTCATTAACAACAACACTTTCTCTAATGTAAGTTTGCAGACCTAATTTACCTGTTAGGCCAAAGACTAAAGCAAATGACAGCTTGAGTTTACCCCAGATGATCGAACCAACTGTCAGAATTCTTACACAGAGATAAACAAAACAATCATTTTGGACCCGACAGATGTTTTCAAAGTATTAATTTACAAGCATAATAATGTTTTTAAGGAACAGATATACTTTAATTTCGCCTCTTTCTACAAGCTCTGTAGATGTATTTTAAAAAAAAAAATAAAAAAATGTTATCAATATGACCTTTAAATGTATGTTTTTGGCGCTTTGAGCAACACAAGCTGAATGCCATCCACTGTATTTCCATTATATTTGAGAGAAGACAGGCATCTCTACTGTCAATATCTCCAAACACGAGATAGCTCACACCAAAACAATCAATATGTATAAAAAGCTCTACAGGTTAGAGGAAAAATATGCATTTTTCATTTTAGGGTGAACTGTTCCTTTAACACTCTCACCTGCTCAGATGTCAACCCCAAAGTCTTGTGAGGAGCTTGTGATGTTTCTTTGCCTGGGTATTTATAGTCTGCATATGCGAAGAATATACTTCTCTCACACATTCACAGCCGACCAACGTCAGAGATTCCTAGTTAACACGAGATGTGAGGGAACTGTACCTTGACCGCACTCGTCCTTGTGTCTCCAGTCAGCCTGTGTAGCGACGCTAACTCTGGTGACAGCCCGCTCATCAGATGCATGGATGGTCAGATCTTCACATGAGGTTTCGCTGGAACAAGTTCCTCATTATGAGCTTAATAAGCCCAAACATGCAATAACTCAAGCACCTGTACAGTATAATACAATCCAATACAGCTGCCCTGCAACAACAATACCTACTGTATGAGATTTTGAATCAGATATACGTGTTTGAAGTTGAATTTTTGACTGTGATTAAACAAACAAAAAAAACATAGTCAAAAGAATAATAGATACACACAGCTTTTGTTGTTTGTTGTTCCTTTATTATTGTTTTTTTTATATTTTGCTTTCTGTCTTGGATGTCAATTAGTTGCACTGCTTAGTAGTCAATGTCACATTACGGCATTTCTTCCAAACCTCTGTTCAACAGTCCAGGATTTGTAGTTGAATCTCTCTCTGTTGATTTACCTGGTGAGTCAAGTGTTTACACATGCGTCTCTGTGGTGTCCTCGACTCACTGTGGTACAGATGTGAGCAGAGAAACCTCAAATGAATTAAATAAAAAGGAAAAAAAAACAAACATGTTGAATCAGATACAGAACGGTCAACTGAAGACAGCATGTTTTGCTCCTCTCGTACCATAGCAACCGCAGAACAATGGGCAACTGTTTCTACGGCTGCCGCGTTAACAGAAACGAGAGAGAAAAGTCTACTGAGGTTCTTTCAAATCCACCTCTTCTTTTATTTGATGTTTTTTCTGAAGTTCTTTCTCACTGTTGCCATTACATTGTTATTTGACTCATAACGTTAGACTGTTAAACTAGATCTCAAAGAAGAATATATATATACATATAATATATGTTCAGTGTTTGTGGTTAGTTTTCTTTTATTTCACGCTTGCTTTTGCTGTGTAAACATCTGCTTTTCATACAAATAAAACCCATTAGAATTTAAATATTCTTCAGTCTTTTCAGCCCCTATGGTAATCTTGAATAGAGTCAAATGTTAATGTCCCTGTTGGCAGGGCCGTAGCCAGGATATTAATAATACCGACGTCATGAGTCCGAGCCCTGTGGGGCTCAGGGGCATTAACATTTTAAGCAATTCACAGTATACATTTAAGGACGGAGAGAAAAAAAAGAGGACATGACCTCGGTGTCCTCAGTGGTAGCTACGGGACTGCCTGTGTTTCTTTACAGACAGTAGTAAAAGTCAACACATTACATTGTACGCAAACACAGCGCAAGATCCATATCACCTACACTGTTACCATGGATCATGGAGGTTATAGTTTGTGTAAAAAGCCTATGGCAGTTGGAAAAAAGGACAATCTGTATGTTAGTGCTACCGTTGGGAAGACCTCCGCCCTGATAGATGCATCTATAATTCAACATGTGTGGGATGTCGAGGGTCCAAAACAAAAGTCTTTGCCCTTGAGATGGCCCTCGCTTCATGCAGGTGCTGAAGGTCATCAAGGATAACACCAGTAATCTCACGGCACAGCATGATGATGTTTACCAGAGTTTTACCTGTAGTGATGTGCCTGAGATTTTTCTTGACCTTTTTCTTTAAAAACTCTAGATGGTTACTACTGACATTGAACATTTTGAGCTCGGGCAATACTATGCTCCAGAGAAAGCAAGAGAAAAGGAGTGAAAGAGAATATTCATGTCACAGTGGTGCGTTTTCTGCCATCTGCAATTTCCATAAAAATCTACAGTGTGAGTGTAAATCAGCCATATACCCACATCGAGTGACTGTATGAGCTCAATAATTTAGAGGTCTGGGAATAACACTAATTAACAGGCCATATATAGTAACTAGATTATGGGAATAAATCATTACAGTAGTCAGCAATTGACTAGAAGTCTAGACTAGTTGTAGTAGATCAAAATAATGTTGCCATCAGCTACAAGTAGTTTGAGAATGCATTTAAAGGAAGATCAGACAAACATACTAGATCTGCTTCTTTTATAAAGTATAAATTATTTGTGGTCTACAAAAAACGTTCCAATAAGGGATGCTACTAACTATCATGGTCCTGTCATTTCAATTTCATTTGATGTGTTTCCTGGATTTTTGTGCTGTCTTTTGCTCTGTTTCCCTCGTGCGTTCTTGTACTCCTCAGCCGCCTGCATCTCCTTGAGTTGTTGAGGAAATTGATAGAAGAATAATTACATTTAGGGAAAGTTATGCCTGCAATATGAAAATAAGTTGCAATCAGTGGAGAAGAATACAACCTATTACATTTTACTTAAGACTCTACTGGATCCGTACAGCCTCACACAACAAAGCATTGTTCTCTAATGCACGCAATTCAGCATTTGCAAAAACATGATGTTGTGTTTATTTCCAAAATAATGCAAATTACCGAACACAACCTGAACATCCAATTAAAAAACTGACTTGAACTCATGCAGTTTTATTCAGTACCCAAAGGAAGTCTTATTAATGTTACAGTACATTAGCATAACTTGCATGGCGGCTGGATGAACAGTTATTATTACTATGTGGTGTTTGTCAGTAGCTGTGTTTCATACACATGCCAAATAATTGGGTAGGCTGGGAAAAGCGGTGTCCCAACTGAGAAAATAGGTATGTGATAATTTTGGGAGATGTGAGGAGGGATTACATGGATGATGGGCATCTAAAATACGTGTGTTTGTGGTTTATTGTCTATTTTCTGTATGTACAATGTGTTTTTCTATAAGAAGAACCAATGACGAGAACAAGCTCCGATGTTGGAAAGAACTTCCTCCTGGAACTGCCTCTTGGAAAGTCGGAGGTCTTAGTCAGCTCTTGTACGTTGGGTTTTTATTGGATTTCACACATTTTTCAGTCATCATTCAATTCTGGACTTCAGCTATACTCTTTCATGAAAACAATTTCAATATCAATTTAGCACTGCATACATCACAGCAGATCTTGGAAAGCACAACACGAATGCTGTATATATGGCCCAATCACAGACAGCCTACACTTCCTCCCTGATATTTTTTATTTCCTGCTGCTAGGTTCCAAGCTGATCTTAATGCTTTCTGAGAGGTCTGCATTGCCAAACCATTTGACCCAATCTTCCATAAATCTCTTTCTATTAAGCTCAAGCTCTGTACAGTCGGAATGTCACAGTAAACGACTATAAGCACCAGTTTAGGCTAATATAAGGCTGTAAACTGTGACATAGCCATAAATGATATCAGCTTTGGCCAATTCTCTGTATTTCTCTCTTAATTTACATGAGTTCTTATATTTTCGGAGGTGACTTCTCCTTTTCCCTTTGTCTGCTAAGCCGCTGCAACTGGATAGTGAAAGTGTACTGGTGGGATATGCAGGTCTGCATCTGGCCAAGGAGAGAGTAAATCTCTGAACTCTTCATTTGGATGTATCTCTCCAGAACGTCTTGCCACGGCTTGTCATGGCTCTCTCGATAAATGAGCGGCGTTAACAGAAAAATTACATTACATTCTTTTTTTTTTTTGGATCACACTTTTTTATTAAGGTCTTTGTAATAAGCTTCATCGCTGACGAAACACGGATACTTTATGATACCAACAGCGTTATAGTGTTTGCTCAATTAGTTGTTGGAACGAGTTTTTACAGTTTTGACAACATTTTGAAAATGATTAATTTCACAATCATAATAATGTTTTTGAGGAAAAGAGATACTTGTATTCTGCACCTTTCGCAAGCTTTGTAGATGTGTTATTTTCTAAAATGATTTGTCTACATAAAATTGTTATCAACATGACCTTTAAGCATCTATAAACTGTAATCAAGTTTCTCATCAGTACTTAGAAATGTCTTACAATTTCACAATAAACATGTTTCTCATGCTTTTTTTAACACTTATTAATGTTCTGGCATCTAAGGACTTATAAGTCCCTTTTTACTTAAGGCTTATTATAAGGACCTCATTGTCTACATTTGTCATGTACAAAACAAAGAGAAATACTTGCTTTGATGGTGCATTTATCATCACCTACCTTCAGCGTTGACCCCACGCTGAAGCGCACAGTGTTTCTCTGATGTGCAAACGTGACGTTCTTGTGACTGTATGAGCACGCTGATGTGTGGGCCCAGGGCAAAGGTTAGAGGCTTGAAAGGAAGCTTACATACATGCGGGTCAATAGACAACCAATTCCAGCGCCTCCTCAAAGCTCCTGTCTCTCTGAGGCAGACAACTCCAACAGGGGTCAGATTAAACCCTCAGACACAACACAGAGATTAGCACCACACCCGTTCTGACCTTTAGCCAGACAGCAGTAGGTTAATCACAAAGCTTTCTCTGGTGTTCTTTACCATTTGGTGTCCAAGATACAAAAGATACAGTTAAGATTGTTTTTTTCACACCTAATAACATTCACATTCAATTTCTAATAGACTTAATTAATGGAATAGTTGGACAGTTTGGGAAATATGCTTATTCACTCTCTAAAAGCAAACATTGATATCAGTCTCATATCTGTCAGCTGCCAGCAGCTGGTTAAACCTAACACAAAGACTGGAAACACAGGGAAACAGCAAGCATGGAACCAAGCCAATCATCTACAAGATGAATCCAAAGAAAATTTGGAAAACTATGAAAAAATAGGGGGAAAAAGAAAAGGTGCAAGATTTTGCATATAATTATATAAATAGTGAGTGAAAGAACAATTCCTTCCTGACGATCGTCAACTTACAGACACTTGTACATGGCCTGACTTGTGATTGTCACCCCTTTGGACGCTTCACACACACATCACCTCCATAACGCAGCATGGCAGAGAGGGAAATCATGGTTGCTCTGTGGTGGGCTTAAGCTACAGCGTTACAAGTCCTAATTTAAAAGTTTGTTGTAACTTTCGTAAGGCAAAGGCAATACCGCACTGGTAGTGTTTTGGTTTAACGAGTGGCTGGGCTAACTGGTGACTTTCAGCTGAATTCGTCCATGGTAAGCCATCTTGCATTTAGTTACTGTCTTGAGTTGCTGAAACTACAGCAACGCCGATACTACAAAGCCACAGACTTACCCTTAGTAGTTGCTAGCTAGCTTCCCTAAACTATGATTCAGTGGGAGTTAACAGGCTTACATTTCATCTGGGCTTTTAGCTGTGTAAGTTCTGCTGCTATGCTAATTAGCTCAGCCCTACATCACATGTTTTGTTGCGCTGACTGGTTATAGGTCTATCCACTTGGACCCAGAGGCATTTCGGTATGCACCCGCTGATAAAGGCCCTTGGAAATCGAAACTGAAATGCAAATTATTCTGGCGGTGCCAGGCAGGCTCATTTGTTTAATGTGTATGAAGAAGAAGGTGTAAAAACATCTATTTGATGTTTTATGGGGGTTATTTGCTGCCACACCATTTCTTGTCAGTCTTGATGCTAAGCTAAGCTAACCGCTAGCTGGCAGTTACTTCATGCGTACTGATGTAATAAGCTACAATATTAGAGTGGTGTCATCCAACTCTCCTCCAGAAAGCGAATTAACATATTTCCCAAAATGTGGAGCTATTACTTTAAGGCCCGATTTTTTGTTTAAACGAGTATAATAACAGTTATTATGGAGGAACAATTACCATATCATTCCACTGGGATGGTAGCATGTGGAGTAGCCTTTATTTGTGAAAATGCCTTTGATGCGTGGTGCTACGTCCTTGTCCTCCAAGATTATGTAAGTGAAGTCAGACGCTCCTGCAGAGGATATTATAATGGCTGCTTTCCCAGAAGGATAACTTTGTCTATTAAGGATCATTAACACTGTGCAAACCTTTTATCAAAGGGAACAAACGTGTACCCTCTCATTAAGTACTTTCACCTTGTCCTTGATCTTCCGCTTTGAGCGCTGCCTAAAAGGATACAAATCATTACCCGTTCCATCTGGACATAAGGTGAGAAAACATTTCTCACTTTTGTAGAACTTCTTCATCACTTCCTTTATCTGTGACAGAAAATAATTACGTTATTTATTAAATTTCTGGGTAATACACTGAAGATAAAACGCTTCTTGTGGTTTATGAGAGGCAACAGCACAGCAGTAAGAGCAACAGCATACCTCTGGCTCTCCATCTGTCTCTGCCTGCAGTAAAAACATGCCAGTGGTAGTTTTGATATCTATATTAGGGACGTGAGGCTGATTGTGATGTAAAAAATCTTTTGTAACAGTTAGTTTTGATCTCGTTACGGTCTGAGCAGACAAAAGAGAAAAACCTTTTATTGATTTTTGGTAATTGAGAAGCATAAAAGAATGCATACTTCATATATTCATCACTTGTGAACTTGTGAACTTGTGTGTCTAGACTAGAGGCCCAAGGTTGCATACTTACAAAAGTCTTTCTTCCAGTTTTCTTGTTTAAGTTTTCTCTGGAGTTGAAAATGTCTCAACCTACATAGAAGTATGTTATTTTCTGCACAAGTGGGAGAAATGCACATAACAATGCCAAAACCTGAAGGCAATGTAGAATATCAAATTCAGATGCGATGAGGGGAGCTCTTTTATGGGTTACAATACAGTAAATCAATATCAGTGTAAATGTCATGCAGTTCAGGTACATGTATGTCCTTTAGCAGCCATTTCCAAGATCCAAGCGACATCTAAAATAATTGCAGATTGGTGGAGGACAGGTTTGTTACTCGCCTGTTCTTCTCCCGCTCTTTAGCAGCTTCCCCCTCCACCTCAGTCATGACGGTCGCATCAACGTTCACATGAATCTTTCTATCCGACTCCTTCTGCACCGATTGTTCTCTGTCTTCCAGGATAAGCCATCTCATTTGTTTAGCTCGCTCACAGCAAAAGAGCTGAGTAAAAGAAAATGTAATTTCTCACTATACATTTTTTTCTTTTTCTATTTCTATTTCACTTACACCGCTCCCTCCCATGAAAAGTCTGTCTGAACATTCATTATGTCTAACGAATTTTCAATTTCTTGCGTGAGGTAAACAAGTCCCACTCACCCTCTCCAAGTCTCTTTCACTCTCCAGCAGTTTACTATATGTGAGGGGCTGACAGAGCTGCTGGCAATAGACACACTGAGCGAGATGCACATCCTGTTTCGATTCAACCTCTGGAACCTACAGAAAAAAAAAAAACAGATTCACAATCACCTCTCCACCTCTGATATTATAGCCTCCACTCGCTGCTATTACTGCTGGGGAAATGAAAAAGGCCATCACTGTCATTTCGAGGCACTATGGGCAATGTAGAGATACAGGAGTAAGTCAACGGTAGCTTTTCAACAGTGGGAGTTTGTTTTGGCTCTGGCTTGTATGCTAAGAGACGAAGCAGCCCCACACGAGGTATATCATGTTCCTTCTCTGGCATCTTTTTATCCTCTCTGTCCTGATGGGAAAAGACTCGTAAAGATTGTTTTATATAAACTACTGTACATACAATATAGCCTATATGTTGACTGTATAGAAGGCTTACCAATCTGTTTATTGCACCAACTGTAAAGCATCTTAAATATGTAAAAGTAGTAATACCACTGTGTAGAAATATTCACTTACAGGAAAATGCCATGCATTCAAATTTTACTTAAAGGTGTCATTCGTAAAATATGGCCAGAATTCGGAGGTACTGTAGCTCCAAAAAACAGGGGGCAGCATATCACCAGATCAACTGGCAACTGCTGCTCTCTGCTAGCTATCCTTCACTGTAGCTAGCTACCGTTAGCTCATTAGCCCCTGGCTCAGTAAGCCATGGAGGCTGCTGACCTAAAATTGAGGATTTATTATGACCAGCCCAGAGGACAGAAGACAAACCAAGACTGTTTTATTTATTTTATGTCAAGTTCGTTTTTTGTGATGAGATACGAGACAATTAAGCAGTGTATGGTTGTATTTTTCTTTTTAATAAGGAAAAGCGAAGCAATAGTGTTTTATTTCTTGTCATTTTGAGAGTTAATTTTGTTCATTTATTACACTAACAGCTCCCATTGGCTATATCTGGCAGCTGAAACTACGGGAGCTATCCGATAATCACATCTTGGGGTACAAAGTGGTATTACGTGGTTTAGGTTAGCTGGTTAGCAGGCAAACTTCAGTAGTTGTCTCTGCAACAGGGCACATGAACATGTGTGATAATGTCAGTTCAGTTTTTGACTGTTTTAAACTAAAATTCTGGCCATATCTTACAAATTGACGTGTTGTCATCAAAACATACATAAAGTAAAGTTCCCACTTCCCACTTCTCTATTTGTATTTTTATTAATTATTAACACTGATAGGGAAAGCAACTAATAAATCGGAAACAAATGGAGTTTTAGTCAAATAAAGGTCTACATGATAGCATCAGCAAACTCTTTTCATTTCCTTACAAAAGTCATATTCATTCAAATTCATGTTTAGCCCCTGTTCTTCCATGTCCCCCCTGCAGTGGCTCTATGCCCACCATCCAGTTTGAGAACCACTGATCTATGATATTATAAATATTAATACATCATCATTTATTTATTTCTTGATTATAATTCATATTAGTAATATGAATCTGGAAAATTAGCAACTAAAGCTGTCGGATACATGCAGTAAAGTAGAAGTACAAAACAGAATAAAATCGAATTACTCATTTAAACTACAAGTATATCGAAATTGTACATATTAGTACAGTACTTGAGTAAATATACTTAGTTACTTTCTGCCACCGGATCTTGTGCTGTTTAAACAAAATTGACTTCACCTGACTCGGCATAAAACACACATCTTGCTGGGAGCAGGCGGCCTGTGAGCAGCCGGGGCCACTGTCCACACTCAGCACCTCTGCCTGCAACAACTGCGGATCATCAATTTCCTTTTGAACTGCGCAACAGAGAAATAATTGGGAAACTTGACAGATGTCGTGAGAGGCAAGAGGGGGCAGGAACAGGTGACCCCCCTAGCACCCAAACTGATGACATGGCTTACCTTGACAGCTGAAAGAGAGGCTCTGCTCCACCCACTCCCAATCTGTCTGGGTCTGTGTGCTCACCAGAGTAATGAATCTTCCATCCAGCACATGCGCCTCCATGAACTCTGGTGAGTCCGGACCGCTCAGGAGGACAGAGACAAAAAATGACAGCAGTGCTTTAATGGCAAACCTCTATTCATCTTTGAGATAAATTGGTAGAGTTTGGGTCCTGTGGGGGCCGAGCAAACAACCTAAACAAGAAGACTTGCAGCTGCCATTGTTATCTCCTAAAGTTGTTTTGGCTGATGTGCTAGCAAACAGTCGTTTTGGTGTCATTTTTGGTCAACACAGCAGCTAGTATTTGTTGACTTTTCTTATTTTGCTATTTAGTTGCTAACCTTATCAGTCTGGGTATGTTGTGCACAGGGATTTTATTGGAGATTTTTGGTGAAAAGTAGGCAAGCTAACAAGATAATAGGCTAATGTTGAGGAGCATAATGCTTTGTAATATCCCTGAAACCAATGTCACAGCCGAGCCTCAGACTAGTGTTTTGACACTGAATAATATTCACATCTTTATCCATCGGAGAGGTCAATTGCTAACTGTAATAAACCTAACTATCCATGTTTTTACAGGAGACTGCATTCACTTTGACTATTTCAACACAGCAATGGTGTCTTCAGCAAGCAATACACATAAATCAGACAGCTGTGGCAGTTTTTTATGTAGTGTTTACATATATATATATATTTTAAATGGCTTTTTAATGCCTTTGACCAGCCTGGCCTTGAATATGTTATTATATGACCATCAAAGAACAACGCGGACCAAAGGCCAAGCATTACAAATTGTTTTAAGGTCAATTTTACAGCAGCTCAAATGAAAATGTGGGTAAAATGTAAAACTGTAGGTTAAATATATGGTGTAATATAAGCATAGCCATTTCTTGCTACAGTATGCAGACTACAGTATGTGGTTACACAGGGCCACCTGGGGGTTTCCATGCTGAAATTAAATTGTCTTATGAATGGGCTGCTGAACTGTGACCGCACTGACAACAGATGTGTTGTAACACCTTGTTGCGGTGGCTCAGCAGGGTGACCAGACATCCTGAAAAGTTTGGGACGATCCTGAATGAAGAGCAGTTGTTCCAAATACCAAATTCTGTCCCGTTTGTCCCAAAAATTAGGAGTAATAGATAAAAAGAAAAGCATAGATGAGAGCTGTCTGCGTGCTGTGAGACTCGATTTGACTTGAGACCTTACTCGGTGACACAGTATTATTAAAAAATGCCGCTCTGAACATATTTTTAGAACGCTGCCAAATTGTCATGAATAATTAAAAACATAATGGAGATCGGCACAACAAGCTGCTACTGTCACCTGAGCAAGTAAAACTCAAAATCCAAATAAGAGAACCCTATCATTAAAATGATCAATTAGTCTAAATCAATTAGTAGATCAATTAAAATATTCTGATCGAGTCACTTATGTGAGCTTTAATTTCAAGACTATTATTGTTGTGTTTTCACTTTTATTTCTATCAAACTGATAAGACTAGATAACGGATGTCATTCCACCAGTTTTAAACCAGATGATAAAGAGTGCAGCTGCCACTGTGGGAGGAATTTGTGATAAAAATATTTTAAAAATGTGTTTGTAAGCTCCTACAGCTTAATGGCATTCTTAACTTCTGAAAAAAAAATGTTTGAAATGACTGTAACATACCTGTCACCTGTATATAATGGTTCATGCTTCTTGTTAAGACATCTCGGACCAGCTCGTCCTCATCAGATAAACAACCGTATAGGTCGACTATAAAAGCAGTTTATTACAACCCATGTTGATGTTTCTTGTTGGGTGGCGACCTCTACTGGCTGTAGTGATTACTACCGCAGCAAAGGAGGAAGTCAGGCGAAGTAGTAAAGAGTAGTAGAGTGAGAAAGTCCTTATAGGTTCGGGTCAAACAAACAGGACTTTCACCCAGGAGACTGTTGTTTTTATCCAGTGTGTAACCAAAAGTAACCTGTGAACTTACTAATGAGGTGAATAGGAGAAGGAGAAGGATACGGAGCAGTTTTTTTCCTCAGGCTCAGTTCATCCTTTGCGCACCACTGTATAAAAAAATTTTAAACTCAAATTTAATTCTACAACCCTGGTGTTGTAAAATAACTATTAAGTGAACCTTTAACCTTTTTTTTTAACCTCCAACCTGCTTATGTTTGCAACTGAAGTTAGCCTTCATAAGTTACCTAGTTATTTTAACCCAAACCATGATGTTTTCCTTAACCTAATCAAGTAGTTTTCTTGCCTAAACCTAACCAAAGTGCAACTGTACAACAAAGGTTTGGTATGCCAGTTGCTGGTACGGTGTAATGGTCATGTTGTTTTGGGAACGGTGATATGTGTTTTGGGAGTAACTGGTAGTCTACCCATTTACTCGTTTAGGTATCTATTTTATCCATTTTATACACTGTAATGTATAATTATGTACCTAAAAAAAAAAAATCAATAAAAGGGATCAGAATCCTACCACCATAGTTTCACAAAATAGGGGCCCCCAAACAAGATTTTGCACAGGGCCCCCAAAATGCTAGAAACGGCCCTGTCAATAAGACACCACATGATTAATCTTTAATGAATATTCTTGTCATGTTTATAGGTCTTTCTATTGTAAATTAAATATGTTACTTACAGATTCTCTTTTATAGGCAATGCACTGAGACATCCTGGTTCTCTCCAATGGCCTATATGGGAAAAATACAGTTGTAATAGTGCGGTGTGTGTATAGACAGCCTGGCTGTGAACTGCTGTCATATGCTTTCTCACCCAACTCACTTTTCTTAATCGAGTCTCCTTGTTGAAGCGCGCCTGCACATAGTTTCCCAAGGTCATTTGTCGCTAGCGGAGCGCAGATTTTAGTGTTCAAAAGAGAGCTGGAGCAGTTGTCTGGTACAATATTAACAATGGGATCTCTCTGGTCTTCATATGTCTCATGCTCCTCCAGGCTTCTCGGGTTGTCACACAGCTGTCGAGGGGAGAAGTCACCTTCTTCAGCACTCTCAGGAGATGCAGCTGCAGTGTCTCTCTGGTAGGATGGAGACCGATATGACAACTGAAGCAAAATCTCAAGAGGACACTCACTGAATATTTCACTGTTCCATTTGGATCATTTTTGTTATTGTTCAAGTGCAGTTTCCCGGCAGTAGTTTTGCATCAGGTTCATGTCTATGCAAACTGTCCTATAGTTATTCGCATTGTTGTTCTCATTACTAAGCCCATGGCACACCAATCACACATTCTCCAACAAACACAGACAAACACAGATGTTTGCTTGGTGTGTGTCATGGCAGTCTGTCCTTGTTTGGAACTGTTTGGAGATTTTTGGTTGGATTTGACACATTCAATCTGTGTTTATCTGTGTTTATCTGTGTTTGATACATTGGAAAAAATCACACAGGAATTTAAGGGAATCGTTTTATTATTTTATTTTATCTTGAGACCCTTCTTTTCATAGTTTGAAGAAAGCATGTGATAGGAATTTGCTGTGTCTTTGACACACTGTAAGATAATTCAGGGTTGTTTGTTTACACAATAACATTTGATATTTAACATTGCAAACAACTATGAAGGTAATGATTGAATTGAATCTTACTGCCTTACACGTTTAAATTTAGTAACTGGGAGTGGTTTCACATATTGTCTTTTTATCAGTGCTGGAGCAAAGTAACTCCAATAGGAGCAGCTGCAGCTTTTCTTTGCATGAAATTAAGAACTGACTCTCCACACTGAGAAAATGTTAAAGGAAATCAAATGTATTTGTAATATTCATCATCATGACTGAAAAGTTGTTGATTCAACTCACAACCTGAATATTAAGGTTACTGAACATGTTTTTACCAAGTTCAGTTAACTGAATAAGTTAATTAAAATATTTAAGACAGCTGTTGAGCTTACATTTTTAAGTTGAAACAGCCTGAGATGATTTACACTGTGAAGTTTTCTTCAGTTTGCCATGATTCAAACAGACTATTACAAAGATAGTACTCATAGTGTGCGGCTTGTGCATGCCCGGTGTTCATATTGCCTGCCTGCCAGTATGTTTCATAATTGGACTGTGACCTCATCAAACTTGCGTAGGTTGTACTCACGTGTTGCCAAAGAGATTCAGTCCCTATAATTAACAGTCTGACGTTAAAGTGTTAATACCTTTTCAAATAGCCTGTAGTACTGTTTTGGTACGACTTGAGAGAAGATAACAAAACCAGATCTGTCTTTATCTACCAGCTCACAACAAAGATGAAAATGTGATATCTCAATCTTAATATTTTATTATGATATTTCCTATGTTTCCTGCATGTTGAAGAGTTTTTGGCACTTTTAGACAATTTAAGACACAGTGGCTGAAATATGCCGCCCTACAGTTTATGAGTACCACACCACTGTGGTAAACACAAATCCCAGAGGCTCTGTGACTTTAAGCAAAAAAACCAAAACAAAACCATTATCTCATTACTAGAATAGATATTTTATTTATATATTTTGATTTTTTGTGGAACTTTGATGTTCAGCTAACTTCTTTAGTGAAAGAGAGGCAAACAATCGGAACATTATATCCCTACTGAGTCCTTTACAATGATCTCACTCTGTGATAACAGACAATACACTTCACCACCATCCTTTCATTGAGGATGATGCATCAAAGAAAGAAATTACAGTCACTACTGACAGATTTATGACTAACGCTGACAACAGAACCTCAGTCTATAAAACCCTGATTTCCGTCTGCTTGGTTATAATATTAACAGCAGGCAGAGCAACGGAGTAGTAGTAAAGCTGTGCTTTGTGTTGAAGGGACACATTTCATGCACATTTTGCACATCTAAAGGTAAGCTGGCATAATTTTGTGTATCATATTGTATCAGTGCTGTTTATTTATTGTTACGTTTGATCAGTAAATTAAATTAATCCTTCTCCTCACCTGAGTGCTTTGCTGCAAATCTCAAGGCTTTGACGCCGTGCTAAACATTTTCACTCTCATTTTCAGTCTGCCGCTGACAAAAAACAACATTTCAGGGGCCTTTTGAGGAAATCATCAACAATGTGGACCATGGCTTTTGTTCTTTGTTTGGGAAATATTTTCATCAGCGCTGAGGCCAGCTATCAGCATTCAGAGCCATTCGCTGTAATTGAGCACTCTGAAACGGCCTCCCCTGGTCTTTTAATACCAGAAAAACCGAAATCAAATAGCTCAATTCATCCACCCAGAGTAGCAGGACCAAAACCACCACACCCTCCTATGTGCTCGGAGTCGGCTGGAATCAGAGATGCCTTCAAATATGTCAATACTCTGGTCTCCCTTGTTGTTTTTGTTGTTGGGATAGTGGGGAATACAACCCTGCTGAAAATCATATATGTAAACAAAAGCATGAGGAGCGGACCAAACATTCTCATAGCGAGTCTGGCTCTGGGGGATCTAATCCACATTGTGATAGACATCCCAATCAATGCATACAGGGTGAGTTATTCATCTCATGCTGAGAAAACAATGTAGCACCTTACTCTGTTCTCTTTTTGCCCATTTTAAAATTTCAATCTCCACTTGAATTGTTTCTGCTCACTGAAAGTGTCCCCTGTTTTTGCTCCAGCTCATGGCAGAAGATTGGCCATTCGGCGTGATACTGTGCAAACTTGTTCCATTCCTACAGAAAACCTCCGTCGGAATTACTGTGCTGAGCTTATGTGCTCTGAGTGTTGACAGGTACGGAGATAAGCAGCACTGTCCTGCGCCCTGCAAGGAAATAGTGTTTGCCAGCTGGTATCTGTATTTCATCAAGCAGACAGATTTGTTTAGCATTAGCCCTTGAAATGTTCTTTAACTGAATAATTTATCATTGTAACAGACAAAAAGTCCCCTAAGCCATAACATTTTCCCATTGATTTCAGCAGATACCGCGCTGTAGTATCCTGGAATCGAATCAAAGGCATCGGAGTTTCAGCGTGGACAGCAATCGAAATAACTCTGATATGGGTTATTTCTATCCTGCTGGCTGTGCCTGAAGTTGTCGGCTTTGATATGATAACAATGGACTATAAAGACAAGCATCTGAGAATATGTCTGCTTCATCCCAGGCAAAGCACTCAGTTCATGCAGGTAATGCAACAGGACAAAACAAACAGATCAACATGTGTTTTGTCTTTTTACAACTTAGAAGAATAACTGTTGACGGGAAGATGAATTAATAATGGCTCTAATATTTTTCTACTAACTTCTTGTAGATGTCCTTGCAAACCCATACATATATATGAGTGTGTGTGTGTGTGTGTGTGTGTGTGTGTGTGTGTTTTCAATATTGTTCGATGCATGCTGTTATGTAGCAACTGCTGAACATCATGTCATTTGCAGCACCACCTGACTGTAGGCCTCTTGTCATGTCTAATCAACAGTTTTATAAATCAGTGAAGGACTGGTGGCTGTTTGGCTTCTACTTTTGCATGCCACTGGCTTGGACTGCCATCTTTTACACGCTCATGGCCAGGAAAATGCTGAGGAACACTCAGAACACGTTAAGCGACCACACCAAGCAGGTTAGTAGTTAGTGCTTTCAAGCACATCTTGCAACTTGTTTTTCACATATCACTTTACAATAAGGTACACAGAAATGTGAGTAGTTAATGAATTGTTAATGAGTAATTCCTGAATAACTGTGATTAGAGGACTATATAATAAATAATGATGAGTTCCTAGAGAAAGGACTGGGAGATCACTTATTAATGAATCATTAGGTGATGATTAGTTCATAGATATCTTTGAATTGACACACTGACCACTTTCTTCATGAGTTGTTTATGATTAACTATGAACCAGCTGCTGAGTGGCAGGGACAAGTAACAACTCATTAACTACTAATTACAGAATCATTAGTTACTCTTTTTGTATACCTGTAGGTAAAGTGTAACATTATTATGTATAGCATTACTTAATGATTAAGTAATTAGTATGTAATGCGTCTATTGGGTAACTACTGTTATGTTTCATTTTACTCAAAGATGCAGAAAAAGAGTAAGTAATGATTCATTAATTAATTTATGTTCAATGAGTCTGTTGAGTACCTACTCATATTCTTGTTTACCTTATTGTTAAGTGTTACCCTTATTTTGTTCTAACATCAACTTTAATATCAATCACATCTTTCTTTTTTCAGAGAAGAGAAGTTGCAAAGACTGTCTTCTGCCTGGTGATTGTGTTTGCACTTTGCTGGCTGCCTCTATACCTGAGCAGGATCTTGAAATTGACCATATATGATGAGAAAGATCCTAATAGGTGTCAGCTACTGAGGTGAGCATAAAGAGGAATTAAATACATTTTTTATTGTGCTCTTTTGTCTGGTAAATGCATAATTTTTATTCTCCTTTTTCAGCATCTTTCTTGTCCTGGACTATTTTGGCATTAATATGGCATCACTCAACTCGTGCATCAACCCTATCGCATTGTACATAGTCAGCAAAAGATTTAAGAGATGTTTCAAGGTAAGAAATGCTGTCACACCCTTTTTGCTTGTCCGGTTGTTCGTATGTAGGGTGCTGTTCAATCTTAGACAAATGTGATGGGGGTGAAAACAGTGTGAACCACAGTCGGATGAGCTATCATATGTGTCATCAGGACATATGGAGTCATGTCTGTAAAATGGCTAGAGTGAAAGCAATGACCCGAGGGCATAATAAGTGAGAATGGTCTGGAAAAACATCGTCAGGAAAAAAAAAAGACAGACACTTGGCAATCTACCAGACAGTTTTCACTGAATCAGAGTGATGTCTTATGAGGAGGAGGAAAACATAGCTTCAAGGCAATTTTCAAGGAAAAATATTTTAAAAGCCTTTATTGTATTAGAGGCACAGAAGGACATATCTAAAAACATGCTTTGATTTGTTTGGGCTGTCATTGGGCTTTATGCACACTACAGTGCATGAAGAACTGTTTTTCCTCTGTTATAATACTGCAAGTGGTGGAAGAATTATACAGATCCTTTACTTGAGTAAAAGTGCGAACATCACACTGTAAAAATGCTCTGTTACAAAGTCCTGCATTAAAAAAAAATGTTAAGTAAAAGTACTTAGTACAATCATGAAAATGTACATACTTAAAGTATTAAAAGTAGAAATACTCAATACAAAATAACAGCCAGTGTGACTCTTACACAATTATGTATTTTATCATTTGATTGTTATTACTGAAGCATTTATACGTAAGCAGGATGTTACTGTTGTAGTTGGTTGAGGTGGAGGTGGACTGCAGCTAATGATTATTTTCATTATGGATTAATCTGCTGAATATATTCTCCATTTATCCAATAACTGTTAGCTGTGAATCCCAGTTAAACAAACAAATAAATAAATAGATTATAATGATTAAAATAACTTTATAAAAAAGCAGCAAATCCAGAAATTGATTCAATCAATTAATAATTGATTAATAGACTGATCATTTTAGCAAAACATCATATTTCATAAGTTCTTTATATTTTTTTATGTGCAAAAATCTTAATTTGTGATATAGCAAGTAATTAAAACTGGGGTAGAAGTAGAAAGTGGCGTGGAAATAAAATATTCAAGTTGTACTTAAAGGGTAACTCCAGCAGGAGTACGACTGCATATGTGAAAAAGTAGTACAAAGCCTTTTGTGGCTGCATGTAATCTGATAGATTTCCTCCAGTGATGTCACACAGTGGCTAAGTTGCACTGTGGGTAATGTAGGTGCCACGTTTTGAAAAGCAGTCCTATAACACTGCTGGACTCATCATGGACAGAATCGATACAGCAGAACCAGCGATAAAACCTTTTCTAGTCCATGCATTCTTCTTCTTTTTCAAAACTGGGTTCCTACATTGCCCACAGTGCAACTTACCCACTGAGTGAGTGATTGCCACTGGAGGCAGTTTATGTCTGTGCAGTGCTCCCCAAGACCTGTGAGCACACTTTAATGTGTAAAATTGGTGGAGTTACCCTTTAAGTAAAGAAGTGGAGTAAATGTACTTCATGATATATTGACTGACTACTGCAAATTATATGATAATCACATCCTTTTTTTTTTTTAGACTTTTTTTCCTCCCTTTTAATATACATTTTTTTCTTTAATTAAAAGAACCCAAATTTAATATTGCTTTTGGCACGTCCCTCCACAGAGAAATTAAACAGAACCGCTTCTTAAGACTGCATCCCACACATAAATAATGCTCATAATATGCCATTTTTCCTCCATGTGAAGCTGATGGGTTTTCCTCTGACCGAATGTCTTTGCGCGTGTGGTCCTCCAGGCATGCCTGTGCAGTTGGTGTCTACCTCATCAAGCTGTTACTCGTGACGAGGTTCAGTCTGTTTTGAAGTCCAGAATGCAGGATCAGGCCTCGGAGCAGAGCTGCAACATCAAAGCTCACAAGCAGACTTCAACACCTCCACCTGAGCAGGAGAACGCTTTACCGTGTTAACCAAACTCGTGTGCAAATCCTTTGTGAGAGTTCTTAAGTATTTCTTTATTAAATATATATATATATGGCTATCAGTGCAGCTCTATCAGGTTAAATACAATGTGAAATACCTTGTGACTAACATGCAGCTCTGTCTTTTGTACTGCTGTCGTCAGTTGAACATCTGCTTTGGCATGAGCAACCTGGAGTCAGACTGTTCAGACTATTTGCCCCTGGGGCTTGACTCACTCCCAACCATTACATCAGATTTTACCTAGTACCTATCCTGTATCATGCATCACAGTCCTCAAATCACTGTTTTGGGCACGATGTTAACCTGGCAGCCATCAACAGAAATCTTGTCACGGCTTACTGCCGGCATGTATATTATTTTGATTCTGGATTCTGGAAAGACGCTTCTGTGCCGTAGGAAATCAAGCAAATGGGAATTCAGAATTATTACGGTGGGTTTTATGGGGTTCAGTGTATTATTAGCACATAAAATGTGTGTTTTCATCTCTGTTAAGTTCCCCATACACAGCAGCTGAAGAGTTTACAGCGCTCCTTTCGTCCTCGAACCTTGAGAGAAACATATCAAATTGGTGCCACCAGTAGATTCCGTCTCCGTTGCTGAATGACTGATTGATGGTGGCCTATTTTTAATGCATTGTTAAATGTGTAATGCATGGAGACACTTTATAAAAGACCTGAGAGTGGCGAAGAAGGAAAACGAAGATGACAGAATGAGGTCAGGAGGAGAGAGGGTGGGAGGAGGGGGAGGGTGGGAGGGAGGGAGGAGGGAGGGGGGGTTGTAGAGATGAGCACCTGATAGGTCTTCCTGTCACAGGACAAGGCAAGCACAAATAGAGCGCTGTTCTCCCAGCTAATGCTGTATCAGCCGGCGAAACTGCCTCGATGCTGTGCGCTGGAATGCCTATTAAAAGTTTATCTTGTCTGAGCAAAGAGCAGAGCACTCGACTGTTTGTAGAGACTCAGTTTGTTTGAATAAGAGCGTTTGAATGCTTGAGATGTTTGTGATGCTTTATAGAAAAGAAATGTGTGATGAAGACACATCTTCGTTATGTTCAAGCCATTAATCTCTGCAGTAAAGCACAACTCAAGCTTGCTTCTTATAGCAGTTTTCATTGTTTTAGGGCACATGTACATGGAAAATCACTTTTGACACGCATTTCTTTTTTTTTTTTAAATGAAAGAATCTGATAGAAAATACAAGATAAGACTTTTTAATTTGATATGAAACCCTTGTGAAAATGGCAACTTTGTTTTATATCATGACTTCTCCTTGTCAGTGCCATTGTACAAAGTGTTTGTCGCTCTAATAGTTCTTGGCACATCAAATAGAGAGCACATGGAAACGCTGGTTCCACATCACATCAAACCAGCAGGCTGCCATCTTTATGCGCCTAATCGATTATCATTGCTTTCCTCCACGTATAAACGCTAGATTGAGCAGTTAGAATCAGGTTTAGGATGTTTATTATGACAGATGAGCAAGAACCAATGTAATCCTTTCAGATGTTAGTGTGTACATTCAGAATCATGTAAAACGCGCAACATTTTAAGACCATCTTGTATATTAAAGATAAATTGGAGGCATCTGACTCTAAAATGTGTTTGTTTGTGATTAGAGATGCCAAAAATATGTTTCGAGACAACGGAGAAAGTAACATGCGCGCTTCAGCCCACACAGTCATATTGTTGCCCGCTGTGCGACACACTCGTGCACCTCTCTCTGTTCTGACATAAGAAACAGTGTCTCCTTGTCTCTGATGCTTTGACTGCTAGATACAACAGTGTTGGACAGGAGATGAGAGTTCAGTATGCTAATTGACGCTGAAGCTTTTAGCAACACATTGCCCATGTATTTTATGTACTTATGTAAATGTATACACATATTTTGGAATCTGTCCTGCTGGATTCTTCTTCAGATTTTGTGCTTAAGAAAAGACTTTAAAAAAAGAAAATCATATTACATTTTAATGGCACTTTTGATGGCTTTAATTTTTTATTTGTGCAATTAAAGCTGGGGTTGGTAAGATTGGATAAACAAGCAAGAGCAAGATAAGCATCTAAATAAAAACATCCCTCCAGGCCTCCCTCCAGAGCCACTCCTCTGGGCAATACCAAACTTTTTAAGTTTGATACAATGCCAATACTAATCATTTTGTAAATGATAAGAAAAGAAAAAAGAAAGAAAAAGATCATTACACTTAAATCACATGACACATAGCCTTGTTATGGCTTGAGTTTTTGGTTTGGTCATTTCCTGTTTTCATTTCTGTTTCAAGTTCTGTCCTCATGTGTCATGTTTTGCTTTTCATTTCCTCCCTTTGTCTGTTTTGCTGCCCTTTTTGCTCCTCACCTATCAGTAATCACCCCATGTGTTTTTAAGTCCTTGTCTTCCTTTCTCGCTTTGTCAGTTCGTCTGTTCTGTTGGTCATTAAGCTGCTGTTTCTGTTTCTGTTCTGTATGCCTGTGTCACTCCTGTTCCTTGATTTGTACCCTTTGGGTTTTTGTAATTTTTTGACTTTTCATTCCTGGATTTGCCCCTGTCTACTTCCCCTGTTTTTTGATTACGTTCATATCTTTTTTTGTATCTTTTTGATTTTGTATTGTTTTGAATCAGTGTATTATTAAAGCTCGCTTTTTGTTTCTACCTGCCTGCCTTTTTGTGTCTTGTGTTTGGGTCCCTTTTTGTTTAAACTTTAAGAAGCCTATTAATAAGTTAAAATTATAACTATAAAAAATAACTGAATAACAACTGTAAAATTATTATTATTTTTTTAAACATAACTCATTACTATGATTAAAATGTAAAATATTGCCAGAATTTGAAGGTCGCTCCAAACAAGTGTGGGGCTGCATATCAACAGAGTAACTGTCTGCTGAGAGTCGGACAACAGTGTGTATAGCTGGAGCATTTTCACATCTTACTGGAGGATTTATTTTTGACAAAACCAGAGGTGGCTGTTGAAAAGACAAACCAAGGTGGTTTTGGTGAGTCTTACTTTGTTTCTGTTGATTTGGTATGAGGTGTGTTTTACAAGGAGGTAATGAGGCAACTGGCCTCCCACTTGCTTGGTAAGGAAATATTTCCTTTCTTGAAACTCGGTTACCATTTGTGCTACTTGGTTATCGACTCGTCTGTCACTTCCACTGTGGCTCACTTGTTCTTTGGGTGAGAGTTAGCTAGCTGCTAAACAGCAGGCTCTGGGGCTGTGCACTGTGAGCACAGCACATTGATGTCATGGCTAACCATATCCAATTACCTCATGTCTCACTCACATGTAAGAAACCACCTAACATCAGCTATCAAAATGAACGTTAACATAACGGAAGTTTTGGCTGCACTTTCTCTGCCATTCTCGTGTTACTAGCTCACCTCACCTAGGCTTGCGAAAGACTCGAGTCATGCGGCACTGAGGCAGGTACAGGTAGACAGACAGGTAGCCTGTCCAATCATTTGATGGTTGGATGGGCTTATTAGAAGCCTGTGACGTTTAGAGGAGCCAGATTTTTTTTGGGGGGTATTTGATTTTTTGATTGCTGTATGGATGTTAAGAGATTTTCTTTAAATATAACAAAATGCTTCTAGAATAACTTATCAGCCGGTAGCTGACTTTATGGAAATCCGAGGTTTGCATGGTGCAGCAGCACACGCCATCAGACCCTTCTGTCAAATACTAATTTGCGTCAAATGCTGTCAAATGCTCCAGTCTCATTCGTCATTGTAAATGCCAGCAGATAATCAACAAATGGTGCAGTGCTATCATGTCCCCAGCAGTAAAAGCTAACAACTGCCAGATGACACTGACAGAATCATGCTCTGGTATTCAGAGACAGGTGACGTCAGTGTCAACATCGGCGAGAGCGGGTGTCTCAGACCTTTTTAGTAATCTCTCTACACACACTGCTCAGATAGGCTCCCCACGGTGCTGCCCAGACTCCCCAGACTGTGGATTTAATTAAACAGTGTGAAATTAATTAATCAGTGGGGTGGCAGGTAAAAGGACTCCTCACTGGAACTGCTCACACAACCAAGACAAGCATTTCATGTGCGCTGACAGTTATTAATTTGCTGTATGTTTTCTACGAGTGTTTCTATATAGAGATGCTGAAATTCTGGGAGATTAAAAAGCTTGGCATGGGAAAAAAGCCATGCAAATTATCAAAATAACAGCCCCCGAAAATCAAAGTGTAAACCTGTGTTTGATCTGTTCTATCAATTAATTAAAAATTTCAGTTCTGTATAATAATATGGTGCAAATTAGATGGAAATGAGATAAAATATTCATTTAGTTATCTGGGGAATCTGCCTGGAGGGCTTTTTAGTCTTCAGTCTGGCTCAAAATGCTGTCCATATGGCAATTATGTACAGTAGTGTTGCAGGAGGATTGGTCTGATGCCTACTGGCAGAGAGGAGCCTGCCTGTGACAAACTGCTGCTAGGATCTGATGTGAGTTGAGGGAGATAATGAGGCTGTTGTAAGCCTTAAGTATAGAGCCTGCCCCCGGGGTGGCATATCCAAGGGCTCAGGCTCCCTCATTGTTGCACGTGCAGCAGAGGATTAAAAACACATTTACTTTTTTCTCATAAACTTTGTCTGTACTTCCCACAACTCTTTGGACAACTTCTGCTTTCATGTGGCAAGCCTCTTGACATTGCTTTGTGGAGGAGCACGATTTTTTTTTTTTTTTTACGGTGTGTAGATGTGAAGTCTTGATTTGATTCTGCTTTGAGCTATCTATAGCTCTTTTTATGCACCCCACCAGAGGATGCGTATGTTCTGGGGTACAACCTAAGGTGACTGAAGTTTTGACAAATGCCACATTGTGATAGAGAATCTTTTAATATTGATCCCATTGGCAGGGCTTTCAAGTTAAATTTGAGTGACAGGATTAAAGGTGCAGTTGTAGTTTTGGGGGAGGAATTTTAACTGGATGCAAAATATCTTCATTGACTGATTTTCTAAGCATAAACAAACTAAAAAACAAACTTTATTTGTTTTCATGACCTTAAAGAACAGCACAGTTTCATACTGTTTTACTTTGTTTATATTTGGCGGACCCTGCCACCTTTCTAGCTTCAAACAGTGTTCTGGGGACCTTGTTTTACTCTGACAACAGCTTGTTTATTCAGTTAATAATAAATTAATAATAAAAAAATAAATATTCCTGAATTTGTATTATTAATAGTTATACTGTAAATATTAAAATTCTGAGTTTGAATTTCTTCTCCAAAACTACATAGTGCCCCTTGACAGAAAAAAATGAGGTGGTATGATGTGTCGTTGGGTAGACAGCATCTCCAGAGAGAGCCCACCTCTTGTGAGGACCTCTTGACATCCTTCTGCAGGTTGGAGGCCTCCACCACACTAACTGTCACACATACAGCCTGTCCCCAGAAAAACAATGGTGCAAATTCCAGCACTGTGTCCAATTTAGACCTACACCGCACTACAGGTTTTCTATTTGAGTGTAACAAGGACACCACGCAACCAAGTGCAATACACAGTAACAAAAAAAAAAAAAAAAAAAATCCCTGCAGTGTGTGCAGAGTAATTGAGTCACTGAGGACAATCGCTATAATGTTTCACGACCGAGAAAGTGTGACTAATGAAATGCAGGTAGGTCTGTAGACGTATTTACAGTTTTAACTAAGTGAAGTAAACAAGACAGACTTCCTCACACAATACCAGCAGGCATTTAATTAATGGCCATTTGGGGCCTGCATACTAAATAGGAGAGTGAGAGACTGAGCGAGAAAGAGAGAGAGAGAGGGAGAAAGAGCCATGTGGGCACAGCAGCCAATGGCAAAGAAACTTCAGAGAGACCTGCAAATAGAAGGCAGAGCCAGACTACTGGGCAGAGCTGCAAGTGGTCACTCAACCATGGGATTAAAAAGCATTTAAGCCTTGTACCAGCCCCCCACCGCCCCACCCCGCGCCTTTCGTCCAGCTATGTTATTTCTGACCATTCAGGAGAACAGAAGAGACAAATGTTCAGAGCCCGGGTTGTTATTGCTGGTGCAAAACTGCGGGGTTACAGGTTTTTTTTACCACGCCAGCATCTATAAGTGTACCGCAGTGTTTTCTTGCAGAAAAACATAATGAGCCAGGCTAAAAGGGTTTCTGTGTTCTGGTTAAGGTGCAAAATGGACTGTCACTACTGTTTATTTCATTCATGTCTGGATGTAATGGAAAACATGCAATCAAATGTAGGACACGTTTACTAGAGTGGTTCGCTTCACACTCCTATTCACACTTCTAATGCCCCTTGGGCAACAACAGGCAAATTTATGACAGGGTATTGACGTATTTATAGGGAGCTACAGTGAGTGCATGAGCTTGATTAGTACAAATCAGTACCACAGTATAAATCACCAGCTACTGTGTCCCAAATGTATTGTGCTGAGTGTTGGTGCCAAGAGGATGTTGGTGAAAGAGCTTTTGATTCGGTGGTCACCGGAGCACCACCACACCACACCCTGCCTGACTGTGCTTGTTTTGATGGGCGATGATGAAAGCACAGGTGGATGCAAGAAAAGCTCCCCTCCCTCGGCTGCTGTGGACTCCTCCTCTGTGGTTTCCTATTAGCGTGGGAGAGGAGGTTTGCAGTCTGGCTGCTGGGCGCAGTGGGTCAGTGCTCACAAAGCTCTGTTTGTTCCCTGGCCTGCAGGGCTCCCAGGGTAAGCTTGGCTCCAGAGGGGAGACAAACAAAAAGGCACCACTGTCTCACACACTGAAGCTGCTCCCCAACACATTCGTCTTTTCTGCTCAATGGGGGTACATTTCTCTTCTTAGGAGAGGAATGGCAAAAGGAAACAAGTTTTTTAGAAACAGGGCCTCGGGATAACAAAACTGCTGTTGTTCTGAGCTATGTATTTTTTCTTAGTTTAAATGCCATTTTGAGTTGTTGCTTGTGGTGATGTGTTTTTTTCCCTTTTGCTTTGTGTTTTTCATCTCCTTTTGTCTTGCTCAGACTCTGAGCTCTTTGTCTTGTGCTGCTGTATCAACATATTCCGAGTGAAACCCAAGGAAACCGCCACCAGCAACAGGCACATAACACATCGTATTTACATTTCAGCTGCAGTTGCTAACTTTAGAGATATTATATAAAGCCTTGTTGGACCGCATCTGGCGCAACTAAGATACCAAAAGGTGTCTCAATTAATTAATAATTCCAAGGTATCTCACACGTCCATATGTCTGCTTGTGATTTCTAAGGATGAAATAAAGTGCAGGGTGCTCTTACAGCTGCTGTCAGGTCAGACGTTCACTGTTGTGCTGCAATCTGCAGTCCAAGTATAACTCCATTATTGAGGGGACTTTAAAATGGGAGCTGTGTGACACACAGCAGGATGATTTAGTTTAATGACCATGGCAGTGACAGTGCTGTGATGGAAATTGGACTCCCCCTGCAAATTTACATCACTTGAGGGTACTTGGGGCTCTTTTAGCGGCTGCACTCCAGAGCACGAGCCATCAGGAGGTCCTGGATATGTCATGCTTGTCACCTTCCTTTAAGTGCATCTGCAGACGTGGGAGAGGGATTAATATTATATAGCCTACGGAAGCACAGAGGCCGTCTTATCAGCACTGCAGATGTGATAAGCACCTCTACCCCCACGAAAAAACCAGGAAAGATCTCCAAGCAAAGAGACAAGCATCTCTTTGTGTTGTTCCCTCACACTGCTTCAGAGTTTCCAATGCGGCTTTAGTGGCAGATATGGTGCAATTTCACATCTGTTGTAATTTGATGTGCCTGGATCACCCTCTGTGAAATCGTCTTGATCGCAACATGGCTCCTTTCAATTATTTAGAAAGTTGGCATATGGCTTTAGAGATAGTAATCTGATTTCTTTTGATTTTGAGGTATTGAGAATAGCTTACGCCACAAGCCCCAGTAACAGCTGCGCGGGGGGAAAAAAAAGCCCGTCTCTGTGATCATGTCATTTGGTAGCTTAGCATCTACTCTCCTTTCTTTTCACTGAAGGAAAAAAAAAGATTAATTTATTTAACAGAAAATGTCACTTCTATGGAAATATTTTCCATCATTGCCATGACACCCATCTCACATTAGTCCACATCAATGCAGATGTCAGTGTGCACAAATTGCATTGCCCTCAAACTGATTCTGAGCTGTGAATGGAAGTTATGGCAACCATTGCTGTCACTTCAGTTTTATCAAAAAAGCACCCAGTGGAACCATGGAAACAAGATGTGACACAAAAAAACATCTACATCAAAGCCAGCATATACTGTAATTAGAATTTATTGAAGCCTACTCAGTCAGAAAAGGTACATGATCCGCTCAGCCCTTGGATTCAGTCCCATACCTTCCATTAAACACAGTACAGTGCATTAAGCCTGGGTATTACATGATGCAAAAAAAACAAACAAACAAAAAAACCCCCCGAATGGGCTCATTTGTGAGTATGTTGCTACAAACGGGAATATGCCATTTATGTGTTCCAGTTTTACTGTATGAAAAGAAATGGTGCATGCATGCAAAAAGAAAGCACATGTTTAAATGGAAAATATATTTGTCATATCAGAAAATCATAATATCCATTTCATGCTAACAGGCATAGCTCTCTGCTAGTCAAACTCAGAAAATAAATATCTGCATGCATAATGAAATAAGAGACCTTGGGGGTCTTTTGGAGGAAAAAAAAAAAAAGATATGTTTTCTCACAAGTGTAGCGTGTTTTCTTACACAACACCCAAAATGCGTGCCACCCACCAGCGACACGGCATAATGACGCGGCAGGCTACCTGGCATCCTCTGTAGTTGTAAGGCCAGGGCCAGTAGCCGCGCAGAGGCTCGCAGATCCTCTGACAGTGAGTGTAGCTGCGTTGGCATTCTGAGCAGCAGATCCCCTGGTGGTCTAACATGGTGTCAAAGGTCATGGCGCCTTCCTCTCCGGCCGCTCCGCTGCGCTGCAGTTTGGAAGCAATGTTAATTTTCGAAGGGGATCTTTTTTTTCTAAATTTACACTCATTTGCAAGTCAGATGTTTTTCAAAAAAAAGAAATCCTCTCATCCTTCCAAACATGTGACTACGCTTCTCGAAGGCAGCATGAATTTTTATAACCAATGGGAATTTTCACTTCAGTTCATAAGTTCATCAATATGGAATGGCAGCTGTTACCCCTGTGACCTGTAATTATAGCAACTAATATGACACCCACTCAACAGCAGCAGCCGCAGCAGCAGCCGTATACAGTAAACTCACAGCTGACTAAATTCAGGTTAACACTTCTATTTCTGTGAGAGCACATGTTTTAACAAGGCTGGTATGGGATGTTATGCAGGAGAAGTGTTGACAAACAGAGAAACTTCACTTCATAATGTTACTTTGAGGGTTGCTTCAGGGCTCAGTGTATGCCTCTTGGTAGTTAATCAAAAATTCACCAGCTCTGGAGCTTGTTTATCATAAACAGCATTGTCGATGAAGTTGGCACTCACATGGTAGGGGTTTTCGGGATTGTACGCTGACCCCGCAGTGGACTGTCCTCCCTCCTCTTCCTCCACAACTCTGGAGGTGCCCTCCTCTGCTTGACTCACCGGGTCCCTCTCCTCGGCAGCTGCCTCCATCTCCTCCATGTTAAACTGCCGTTTGGCTCGCTGTGTGTCTCTCTTTCCCCTCTCCCCATCTGTTACAGCAGCCACAAGAGGCAAGAGTATTGGGTCAACATCCACAAGGCGCCGTACACGTCCTCAGAGCTCAATCCTACATAGCTGGGGCTGTCTCTCATGTCCTGAATTATTAAATTAGCAGCAGTGATTTCAGGCAGTCTTGCATATTTCAAGATCATTCTCTTTTGATACAAGAGCCGGAGCTGTTTTTGGTGTACGGCTCTAAATGGAGTGTATGTTCAAGATGTTCAAGTGTTTCAACAACTTCTCAGAATCAGGATTTTACAAGTGTGTCAGCAGATAAGCAGGGCAACTAAGACATGAATAAACTATGAAGGAACGGACAATAATTCAGATGAAATAGACTTGTACTGTAGTTCGCAACCTTTTTCTCTAATGTATCCAGCCCTGTCAGATCAAGTGAAGGATGCTGTCATTAGATAGGCTATAAACTGGATCTTATTATTTCTTTAAAGGTGCTATTTGTAAGAAAAGTTGATTTTTGAGTCTCATTCCCAACTCGTCAAAAAGTGACGCTTTGGGATTGTAGGATGGGTAGGATGGTGCATGCAAACTAGCTAGCCCCAGCTGTCCCAGTCCAAAAATCCTGTGCTAGCGGTGTAAGCAATAACGCTCACACACAAGTATCGGCCCCCATGCAGGGGTGACTGTTACAGCATAAGGGGGCAATTGTACCCGACACACATAATGCCTTCATATAAATACCAATGACCATAATAAACTCCCAAGAATACAGATATTGTTAAAACAATTTTAGTCATTATACAATTAAAGGTGTAATATCTAAGAATTGGCCACCTGCAGAATTCAAACTCAAACAAATGTAGCATACCACCTGGAGTAACTGCTGATGCTAACTGTTTGCTGCTCTTAGCTAGTTAGCGCAGTTAGCCATGTAGCTAGTGGTCCAGTCGGTGTCGGTGCTGTTTACATCGTTAGCACTGGAGCTTCAAACTGCAGGTTATTCTTGTTGTTTCTTCACATTCTGGTGATAATTTGAGTTCATTTTTAAATATTTCAAATTACAATTATTCATATAGCATCTGTTTCAGGTTATGGATAAACGGTTAAAAAGCAGTAAGCAGAAAATTAGCTACTCCTTGGTCGTCACTGTCACCTGCTATCTTTAAAGGTGCACTACGTAGTTTTGGGGAGGAAATTTTAATCAGATGAGAAAAATCTTTATTGATTGATTTTTATGACTGGTTGATATCAATAAACAAACTTTCCTCAAGGGAGAACACAATTTCATACTGTTTTACTTAAATAAATATTATTAAGTTTGTGTTATTACCTAATTAATGTTGTAAATATAATGTTTCTGAGTTTGATTTCCCCAAAACTGCATTGTGCACCTTTAAACCTCTCTGCTTGCATGAAGTGAGCAATGCAATGTTCACGTGTTACAGCTGACTCATTAAGTAGATATACACACAGATTAGTTGAGCTTCGCTTCAATCTTTCCAATAACCCCTTGGTAACTGCAGAAGTACCCTCTGAAAGACAAGTACCCCTGGTTGGGAATCACTGAAATAGACCACGTTCTTTGACAGCAGAGTAGTTTTGTAGACGGGGTGAATCAATAATTGCCAGAAAGAAGAGAAGAAATCAACCTTTAGGATAGATAGGTTGGAGCCAGTAAATGGGAAGTTCCCCGCAAAGACCCAGAATTTTGTCGCTCAGGAAGCTGGTGTCCTTCAGCGGCTGCTCCGCTGCAACCCATATGAGGAACTCCTCATCAAACCTCACTGGCATGGTTTCATCTGTCTGGCAGGAAGAAACAGATAATGTCCTTGAATCACTGAGAAATGACAGTTTTAAAAGCAAGCAGCAGATCCTCTGTAATTTCTTTTTTTTTTTTTTTTCCCAATTCTCAACGTTCTCTGTCAAGTAGTGTGCATATACCAGGTCAAACATCAACGAGGCTTTGTTGTGAGCTCCCATGTGTGGAAGGCTGGCTTTGATTTGGGATTTTATATAGCACTTGTCTCCTCCAAAGAAGCGGATTCCGGTTATTCCCTGCACCAAATCACAGAGATGCCATGTTTACACTCACAGCTTTGCTACTTTGCTAAGCACACACAAAGTCTCCGCTGAACTACCTCAGGAAGAGAGAACAAGGACAAACTCACTCACAATTTGAAAGTCATGAATCTCCACAGCCTCCTCAGCTCCACTCCCAGTCTTAAATCGCTCCAGGTTGTTGTCAGAATCAATTTCCACGGAACCGTCCCTCACCTCCCCATTGATGTTCATACTGTAACGAACATTATAAACCTGGCAGCAGAGTGGAACGTTAGAATGACTGATTAGTCGAGTTATGTAAATCACACTGTGGCAGACACAATAGAAGTGATACAGAGAAAAACAAGCTTCCCCTGCGCCGTAATTGTCGGTGTTGCTTCTTCTGCAGAAATCCTGTGTAGTTTAAGCACACTGAGAATTGAGCAAAACACCACAGGGGATGCTTTTGCAGACCTTGAAAGGAATGTCTGCCCTACAGGTGAGCTCAATAAGACACAAATAAACATTACACTGCCTCGTAGAAGATGGAGGAGAGCAGCAGCAGCAATTTATTAAGTTTGCATGCATTGTAGGCAGAATTAGATGCAATTTCACGGCCTGAATTGTGATGATGAATATGATTATTGATAGGATTAGAGGATTTTCTAATCTACTTTTCATTTCCTACCAAAAGCATCCTAAAGCCTCCCTGCATTCACTCCACATATCTGTTATTGAAAGGGCACTGCAGCGTAATCCTCAGTCAACACTTACATTTTTATCGCTGGCTTTCCACAGGTAGAGAGCAGCCATGGATGCACACAACATCAACACGGCGCCAACAATAAGAGCCACAGCTCCGAATCTCAGGAGGCGACTGACTGCAGCAGAGGTCGGCGTGCTTTGTTCCTGATCAAAGTTCACATTCAGACGATGCAAAGTAAGACACACTCAATGGTAACCAGGACAACTGATAAAGTTCCTGGAAACCTTAAGAGTTTTATTCACGCATCATGGATGTCATTTATATTTCTAATCAAATAGTTTTTAAGCCCGTCTTACCGGAGGCGTGCAGTGTTCGAAACAGCCAGATCCATGAGTGGTATTTTGGACTTTTTCCATCCCCTCTCTCATGATGTCCTCTATAATTCCTCCACTAATGCTGCTGCCTCTCTGTGGAGAATCAGGTTATCCAGCAGGAGGCTTTTTGACGCCTGAGTGCGAATGACGTACAGTCGATATAAATTCTTTGAGCTAAATTCTTCATCTGAATGTTACCTGTAGGTCCAGGTTGTACCTAAAGCAAGGTGGCCATCCTGCGGTACCAAACTAATGCTAAAGACTTTTGAAGCAGCTCAGCAAAGATTGTCCTGGGTTAAAGGCAGTGATGTAATGGTCGGGAGAAAGGTTATGAACTGACCTTTCAGTCAGCGTTAGTAGAAAAACATAGAAGTGCTCTGCTGGAATGTGAATAACAATAACATTTTTTGCCACTCCACTCCATCTCAGAGGTAAATATTGTACTTTTTGCTCCACTACACAGTTTTAATTACTATGGTTGCAGAGGTGGCAAAAGTCCACACATTCTTTGCTCAAGCAGAAGGACTCTGGTAAAAGTATAAGCACTGATTCTACGTCTTTACTCAAGCAAAAGTGAGAAAGTACAGGCTCTGAAATGCACTCACAGTATAAAAGTAAAACGTGTCCCTCTGAAGGACATTTCAACTGGCCATTTCTGTGCAAAGCTAACTGAAGCTCATGTAATTGAAAGGCTATCAAACTTAAAGGTAGAATTAGTAGGATTTTGTCTGAGCTGTCCCTAAATGCACCACAAAGATAGTTGATTGTTGAGTCTCATTCCCAGGAAGTCAAAAACTAAAATTTGGGGTTGGTAGCGGTGTGAGTAATCGATAATTGATATTTCGCTTCGAATGCAAAAAACTAAAGCATTAAGCCTTTTTTGAAAGTGTAAGGAGTAGCAAGTACAAAAGTAAAGTAAGAGTAAAAGTAAAAAGTTGTCAGAAAACTAAATACTCAAGTAAAGTACAGATACCTTAAAAATCTACTTATGTACATAACAAAGTATTTGTACTTTGTTACTTCCCTTCTCTGCATAGTTGTTTTTCAATTACAGGTTTTCATACCCTTCCTGTGCATGAAAACCATGTATCTCCAGATGTGTTGATTTTTAATGTTTGTGATAAACTGACTGACTAAGTGTTTCTTTACGGGTGGAGAAAATGATCCTACTTCTTCGGCTAAATAAACTATTTCTAACCCCCATGGATAAGCTGGAAAATGCATCTTTTTTCTGACATCTTGAAAATTTGACTTTTTAGACTCTAAAAAGTCAAATTTTCAAGATGTCAGAAAAAAGATGCATTTTCCATCTAAAATTTAGAGACACATGCTTCTCATAGATTATATAGAATATGATGCATTGCAGGAGATTCAACTACTCAACACTATATACTGAAGGTAGTTAGAATGAGCCCAACCTTTAACATCTACAGCAGTAAAATGCAACATACACATTAATGCAGCAAGTCAGGTTTTTAATGGAGGTTGTAGTGGAATATTTTCACAGTGTGGTATCAGTACTATTACTGAATTAAAGGATTTGAGTACTTCTTTCACCACTGTAAGTACTTACAAATAAGTACTGTTGTGATAAGTACACAAAAGTCATACTTGAGTACATGTACATGTACAGGTACAAGTACAAGCACAAGACACAAGTACAGGTACAGGTACAATGTCTGCCTCCAAAATTTCGTGGAGTGGAGGTATAAAGAAAATGGAAATACTCAAGTAAAGTACCAGTACCTCAAAATTGTATAAATGTACTTAGTTTTACTGTGCATATTTTACTGCACAATGAGTTATTTAACTCTGATCATTTAAATACATTTGTCTGGTTACTTGGCTACTTTTTTTGAAGTAAGGTTTTGAATGCAGGACTTTTGCTTGTAGTGGAGTATTTTCACAGTCGGAGTACTTCTCTTGCCACTGTCAGTACTCACAAATAAGTTGTGCCACGCTTTCAGAGAATACTTGTATGTCTTTTTTTGAATCACCCACCTCTAATGATTTGATGTCAATTATGATATGAGTGTATATAAATAATGCAGATTTGCTCCAGTTCCTGGCTGGTTACAGGTGTCAGTGGGAGTGAACAGATTGCGCTCCCTGTAGTCAAACTAGGTCTTTATCTTCCCGCAGTATGCTAAGACAGCACTAACTTGCAAAACCACACACAGACACAGACACACACACACACACACACACACACACACACACACACTCACACTCACAGAGACAGACATAACCTCTGCTTAATTATGAGTTTTGTGATTTGACAACGGCGGAAAGGTAGTCTCGTGGTCAAGGTTACTCTGTCCTTGTCGTAACTCAAAAAGAAGAAAACACAGTAAGAAAAGGGATTCAAATGTGCAGTGCTGCTGTTGCTTGGAAACAGATTGAACCACATTTTTTGGATAATTGGTAAGCTGGGAGGCAATCAGAAAAGGTGAGGGGATTCTTTGACCTTCGAGAAAATATGTAATTGTAAGAGCATTTGATCAGCGATGCACTATTTGCATGCAAATTGAGGCAGAACAGTAACTACATTGTGTAGAATAAAAAGTATATGACATTGGCTTACACTTCGCTATCAATTTGGCTGTGATCGTTGGAGGAGCACATTTTATTTACTGCAGCTTATAAGCCTTTAAGGCAAATGAAATGCATTCAGTTGGCTAATTGAGGTTAGTCTGCGTGCTTTCTGAATGTCTCCTCAGGACAATAGGTTGTACTCTTACTATGAGATTACATTTGAGTCCTGTAAGCCCAGATAGCTCGACAGCAAAACAGTTCCGCTTTTAACTCTTTATTTGTGCAACAATGTGACAAAACTCTACCACAAACATGGTAATCTTTCATATTGATTGTTTTCCACAGCAGGAAGGCCCCTTGCAGCCTCATTGTCCATTGGTCATGCCCCTTAAATAGTAACACATGCTCTTGAAAATGTATAATAAAATTCTTCTTTACATTGAATCATTATGAAAAATATATTATTAATGTACAAAATCTTGCATATTACACATGATACAATGAACAGTCTTATATGAGCCAAAAGACACGACATACTACAAAACACAGCAACAACCCAACATAGAGTCAATTAAGATCAAAGAACTGTACAGTAGAAAGACAAATTCCCTTTTTTGGAGCTTTAAGAGTTTGTGTACTCTGGGATGGAGATCTCATCCGTTTCCTGTATTCGGGCCGGCGTCGGCGGACCGACGAGAATATAATCAAACTCCTGGTGTTGGACTTTTTCATACACACTTTGCAGACCGTTGGTTTTAGGTAAGTGAGCAGGGTAGTAGTTTTCCCTCCTGGTGTCCCGGGGAAGTGAAGCTGTCTTGGAGAAAGTTGACAGATGCGGTCCACAGGCCATGCTCGTGTTGGGCCGTGTCGCTGAGGGGCTCCAGCATCGGTCCGAGTGTCCCAGCACCTTGCACTCGCTCGTGCACGCCCAGAGACCTGAGGGGGAAACAGTAGAGCTGTCAGGACGGAGAATGAATGCATTTGCTGGCTCCCCTGGTCGAGGTTAAAAAAAAAAGTGATCCCAGGTAATCAGACGATTAATTAAGAAAATTAATTGCTGATTCCACCATCTTAAAGGTTCAGTATGTAGTTTTGGAGAAGATATTTTAATCAGAAGAGAAGGATTTTAAAATAAACAAACTTTGTTTTCATGAATAAACTGAATAAACAAATTGCCTTTAAAGGACAACACAGTTTTACTTTGTTTATATTTGGCGGACCCTGCCACCTTTCTAGCTTCAAACAGTGTTCTGGGGACCTCATTCATAATTGATAACAGCTTGTTTATTCAGTTATGGAAAAAAATCTTTATTTCTGAGTTTGGATTTCTTCTCCAAAATGACATAGTGCCCCTTTAAATGTAAAGATTTGTTGCTTTTCTTTGTCATTTATGATAAAAAATGAAGTGTTTGGGGGTTTTGGACTTTTGAAGACCTCAATTTGGGCTTTTTGATCAGCATTTTTCAAACTTTTTTCCCCATCTTATTGACTAAATGATTAATCGATTAATCATGAAAAGTCACTGGCAGATCAATCGACAATAAAAATAATCTTTTGCTGCATTGTTATAACGGGGTGCAATCTGCATGGTGCATGGCTTGGATGAAAGTACAACCCACACTATAAGAAGCCAAGGATTTCATCTTCCTATCCTCTCAAATTCCTCTGAATTTCTTGCAGCTTTATTTTGTTTTCGTGACACTTACTGTTCGTCGGCGGCGACTCTTTCTTGTGCACGTCTCCACTTATGTCAGAGTCGCTGTCATTGAAGTCGCTGTCCCCTTTTCCGCTGTCCTTGCCACTGATGTGGGGATCTCTGGCTGAGATGGTCGTGAATGAATTGCCCTTCCATATCGTTATCGGCCTGACCGTCTCTTTCCCGTACCCTGGCAGCGTGGAATAACCCTGCAAAGACACAAACAAATCCCACATAGATTTTGAGTCAAGATGCCAAAAAAGACCAAAAAATCAGCGTGAAACACACTTTAAAAGAAAATAAAAATACTTGCCTTTAATTTACCCTCCATCACTCTGCTGTTTGACTCAAAGATGCCTGCTGTCTGCCTGCCATCCTCGCAGGCTGCCTCTGTTGTGTTGCTGCTGGCCAATGGAGGCTTCTCTGGAAATGGATGGGCATCAAACACTTTGCCTTTGTGGTTGGCAATCAATGAATCGATGTGACCACTTTCCACTTGCTCCACATTTGGTGCGTCTTCTTTCTCCTCGTACCCCCCCTCCCTGGTCTCCTTTCTCCTGCGGTTGCAAATGGTTGTGATGAGGATGATGGCCAGCAGGAGGAGGGAGCAGCTCCCTGCCAGGACGATGATGATGGCTATGGACATGTCCCACTCAAAGAGCTCCTCGCTGCCATTTTGAGAAGAGGAGGGCATGCTGGGCAGAGCTCCTTCAATGAAGCTCAAGTGAATGACGGCTGTGGAGCTGAGCGAGGGGGACCCGTGGTCGCTGACCGCCACTGTGACTTTGACATTGTCTGCCAGATCATACGTCAGCTGCCGGCTCACGTGCACCTTCCCTGTGTCTTTGTTGACAGAGAAGCCCAGGTGTCCCCCCTCTGTGATTTTAAAGGACAGCTGTGCGTTTACGCCCTCATCAGCATCTGTGGCCTTTATCTGGGTTACCACATAACCTGCAGGTGCATCTTTGGGCAGGAAAACCTCAGCAGATCCTTTGTAAAGCGCTGGCTCGATGATAGAAGGCTGGTTGTCATTCTGATCAACTATTTTTAGCCTGATGACAGCTGTGCTCTGCAGCTGTGGTGACCCCCCATCACTCGCTTGGATGTGTATGTCTAGCTGTTTCATCACTTCATAATTAAAACTTCTCAGAGCGTATATGGAGCCAGACACTGAGTTCAGAGACACAAAGGTGTTCACAGGGGAGCCCATGATGAGGCTGTCCACCAGTCTGTACGTGATTTTGCCATTATTGCCCAGATCCGCGTCTGTGGCCTGGACTGTGGTGATGTAGGCCCCCGGGGCGTTGTTTTCCACCACTGAAACTTCAGTGACAGCTTTACTGAAGTGAGGGGCGTTGTCATTCTCATCGCTGAGTCTAATGGTGTACTGAGTGATCTTTCTCAGCGGGGGTGACCCAAAATCCTCAGCCATGACCGTCAAGTTGTACTCGCTAATCCTCTCCCTGTCTAGAACGGCCGCTGTCACTATCATGTAGCTGTCCTCGTAAGCCTGGCGGAGTTTGAAATGGTCGTGGCCGTACAGTGTGCAGTGGACCTGGCTGTTCACACCCGAGTCTCTGTCCAGGGTGCTGATCAGCGCCACCAGACTGTCCTTGTCTGCCGCCTCGCTGATGTACGCGATGCCCGTGGTGATGGAGGTCATCGGGGTGATGCTGATTTCTGGGGCATTGTCATTAACGTCTGTGACGTGAATGATGATTTTGCACACGGAGGGGGTCGGGTTGGGTCCCAGATCGGTCGCCTGCACGTCTAGCTCGTAGGTGCTTTTGTCCTCGAAATCCACCGCGCTCCTGAGCGTCAGGCGACCCGATTTGTTATCCACTTGGAAAAGTTCTCGGATCTCGTGAGAAACCTGTTTTCCGAAGCCGTAGACGACCTCCCCGTTCAAGCCCTCATCAGCATCAACTGCGTTCAAGTCCAGGATGACAGCGCCAACCGGTGCGTCCTCCGGCAAACTGACGGAGAAACTGTTCTGGTCAAAAACCGGACTGTTGTCGTTAAAGTCAGTCACTTTGATAGTGATCTTTGTTGACCCCGATCTGAAAGGATTCCCGCCGTCTGTGGCCACCAGATCCACAGTGTATGATGACTGAGTCTCCCTGTCTAGCTCCTTCATTAGCACCAATTCCGCATATTTAACCCCATCCGCTCTCAGGAGCACATCAATGGTGAAGTGACTGTTGACAGAAATCTGATAGCTCTGGATGTAGTTTGACCCGACGTCTGCGTCCGCAGCCGGGTCCAAGGGGATCCGGGAGCCCACAGCTGCGTTCTCTGAGATCTCCACTATAGATTCCCTGTTTGGAAACTCCGGAGAGTTGTCATTGATGTCCTTTATTTCCACCTCAACATGAATCAATTTGTAGCGATCTTTGGAGAAATTCACCACGTCAAAAGTAATGAGACACTGTGGAGTGTGTCTGCAGATTCTCTCCCTGTCAATTCGTTCCCCGACAGCGAGCTCCCCGTCGCTTTCTCTCACCCTGATGAATGAAGCGTTGAATTGTTTCATCATCCTAAAATTGGTCTTGGAGGAATGAGACAGACTCAAGGACATGTCCTTGGCAAGGTTTCCGATGACTGTACCTGGTGCGCCCTCCTCATTGGTCTGGTATCGAATAGTATTTCCCTCGGACCGAGCCGGCGAGGCAAATAAAAATTGATGGATTGAGAATATTAAAATCCACCGGTGCCAATAAGTTATAAACTGGCCCCGTATCATCTTCGTGGTGATCTTCCCCTCGGTAAGCAGCCTCATTGCGCGCAGAACAGATGAGAGCAGTTCACCTCTGGAGTAGTGAGCTCTCCATGCAGCTCCCGCGTTTATGAACTGAACTGTGGCTGGAAGTGAAAGTTACTTGCTCCTTGCGCGCAGCCAGTCAGATACGCTTGTTGCCTCGCCTTCAACACAGCTCAAAATTCTGCAGTGGCGGGGTTTATACAGCTCCTCATGCTAATGAGACGAAGTGTGACCAATCCCTCGCTTTAGAATTAAAAATACCCCCTTATGAAAAAAAAAAGAGAAAGAAGAAGCTCTAAGCCTGTTTTCAGAGTGAACACTGAGGGAAGTTGCAGAAAAGAACAAAAAAAGAGGAGCAGAATAGATATGCCATTGCTTGAAGATAGTTCCTGCTCTGTTTATCGTCTTATTGCAGCCATTACCGAGTGATGGTTTTATTTAGCAAGAGCCTGTTTCTTCTCCTTTTGATGTTCGGTTTATTGTCCATGGAGCGAGTGAGTAAGGTGCGTAAATGGGCGCGCGAGCAGCTGCGTGTGCGCGCGAGCGTGCGCACGCACTCTCACCAGGCCAGCTCCATTGTCTTTTTGGAGAGCTGAGCTGAGGTTCGGTTCAGGGTGCATCTAATTTGAGAACAGCTTTATTATCTGGAGAGACATTCAGCGAGAAAGCATCCACAACCTCTCCATCACCTCGTATAGTTGATTTTTTAAATGTTCTGGTTATCTGATATGTATAAAAAGGTGAACAATGTTACACATCCCGATTTTTTAACTTGAATGGAAAAATATTACATGAATAAAGGGGTGCTTTCAAGGGCCTCCTTGAGAATATTTTCTCACTTTTGAGGTTAAAGGATAACTTCACCTAAGAATGGAAAATGCAGTCATTGTCTACTCAACCCCACTCCAATGGAAAGTCAGGCGAAGTTTAAATCCACAGAACATTTCTTCACAGCTTCTTCTAAACAACTGAAGTAGATGGGGACTTGTTTTAAAGCGTAAAGAAACAACCAAAAAATGGCTCCCGACAACTTGTCTGTGAAGCCCTGAGATCCCAAATTGAGTTAAAAAGATATTATTTACAACTTAGCCCCGCAGTCGAACTCATGCACCCACTTCAGATTGGGTGCAGGCTATTGCTTTTAGCTCAGCAGCTACAGTGAGGACCTTGGTTTTTAAAAGGATATAAATAAATTAAGTCTTTTCCAATTAAGTTGGGATCTCAGTCTCCATCTACTTCAGTTTGTTTAGGAGAATGCTACAACGCTGTTTTGCAGTGAGGCACCAGAAATGTTTTGTAGACTGCAAAACTTCACCCAGCTTTCCTTCGGCATGACAGTGATGACGGAATTTACAGAGAGCCTTATTTATCTTTCCAAATCTTACATCCTTCTCCTCTCTGGGTAATGGGCAACATATGGTATGTTAACATGTTTATCAAGGATCAAGGTACTTTATTTGTCTTTTTACAAAACTGGGTTGCACACCGAAATGAAAGTTTGTAGTCCCCTTCATGTTGCACACATACAGGTAATTAAATTTAGAATAGAAAAAAAGAAGAAAATATATACAGTTGCTAATATACATATTGTTGGAATTGGCTTAGCTCCTACACATATATACATATATCGCCTGGGTTTTGGCTGCAACCCCCCACTCTAAAAATATGACTTCATACATCATGAATTTCCAATCGCATCTGATTCAACTAACATTCGGTGCACCATGATGAGGATGAGCCATTCACTTTTGCACCTTTACATGTGCAGTTTAATAAGAACTACACTATATGAGCACCCATATATTATATACTTTTGTGTGCTTTTGGTTTGTGGCTGTTTGGGGCTATAAGCTCTTTAGTTCCAGCTGAGGGAAATCTTAATGCCAGAGCATACAGTGATCTTTAAGACAATAGTGTGCCTCAAACTTTCTGGCAGTGATTTCTTGTTTCAACGTGACAGTGCCAACATTCAAAAAGCTAAAAACCCATGAAGAAATGGTTTTCAAAGTTTGGTGTTGAAGAACTTGACTGGTCTGCACAGAGCCCCATCAAACATCTTCGGGTTGAATTGGATGATGACTTGTAGCCAGGTCTCCAAACATCAGTAGCCAATCCCCAATAAATGCTCCTGTGACTGAAAATGCAGATCCCTTTATCCAGGATCCAGAAGATTGTAGATTCATCCTAGCAGGGCAGAGGATGTTGTAGCAGAACACCACATACTTTGCTCAATACTGGAATTTCCTGCTTAGATTCATATCTTGAAAAATACCAACATTCAGTACCATTTTCAATACCACAAGGAAGAGTTCAAACCACTGAGGGAAAACATTTGAGATTTGTATTCAAAGATACATACATGAAGCCTTGAACATGACAAAGAGGCACAACTTTACTTGGTGAGTAACAGAGAACAGAACATCTATTTTTTCACTTTAGATTAGGCCTCAAAATAATCTTGCCTTAAAATAAGCTCGCTGTCAGAGAGAAGAGAGCAGGAAAGTGCAGTAACAATAAGAAACACAAAAATGTGAGTAGTTACTGAGGAGCAAGTGAGGAATGAATCAGGAACGACTTAAGAACAGACTGATGAGTTACAGGAGATACTACATTAATGAATCATTGGGTAATGATAAGTTCATTAATATCTGTGAATCGTCATACTGACCACTTTCTTAATGAGTTGTTCCTGATTAACTATCAACTACTTGCTGATTGGCAGGAAGTAGTGAGGACTCCTTAAATATTAATTACTTAATCATTAGTTACTCTTCTTTTGTTGCACCTTCAAGTAAAGTGAGACATCATGCTGAGTAGTTACCCAATAGAGTCCTTTAATACTAATTACTTAATCATTAGTTACTGTTTTTGTACCTTATTGTGAGTGTTACCTCAACATGTATCAACCAATAGCACAATGCCACCACAATCGATAACCTCAAATATCCACTGCTGCATTGAGCCCACAGTTCTCTGGCTCATTTGACTCCTGTATTGTATTGCGCACATGCTCCTGTTTTGTTGTACAGGTATAGTATGTCAACACTTGTTAAGCTTATTTCCCACATTCTTTGAAAAGTGATAGTGAAATGAAATCAGTGGGATCTGATTTAGTTTCCACCAACATATGTTTGCATGCCCATTCTTTCTTTTTAAATACTCTTTCCAACCTCTAGTGGAGCTTATTAGATTTGATGGAGTGATTTTTTTCCCCCACTATAATTATGTTTGTTGCACTTCTTTGTTCTGCTGCTGTGGAAACTGCACAGTACAGCAGAGAAACCCGGAGTATAGCTGTTTTACTACCAAAAATCTGGATAGAAATCACTTGTTTGGGGCCTCTGCTCACTATTCATCTCTGACTATTTACTTCTAACTTCTCCATCTACTGTGTTTCTAAATGAGGTGTGGAAGAGAGCTGTTTAAGTTGACAGCTTGTGTGTGTTTTGCTGGGAATGATTCATTAGTCAGCCAGAGTCCACGGCGTGCTGCTGTTGAAGCGCAAACAATAATCTGATTCAATAATGCTAACAATAGCAATAATAATCTGAAACATTGGGAAAAAGCCCACAGAGGCACATTGAAAGGGAAACGGCTGCAGTAAACAACAAAGGTAGGAGGGCAATTTTACAGTTAAAGGTTTCCAGCTAATGGAGAGAACAACTGTGACAGATTGTATTTACTTCTTAACGCATAGGTTATCACACGAGGGAACAAACAGTGTTCAGATAATGTTTTGGAATAAGTTCATATATTAAAAGTGCTCCGCATACAGGCAATAATTGATCATTTTCCTGTTTGATTAGAGTCACACTAAGGCTGACAATGTTTCTTGAAGTCAAAATCACCCACTTACCAGAAATATAAAAACAAGTTTCCTGAGTTTAAAATGGGTTATTTACTTACTGCACTGCACTATCAGTGGTGATACAGTATGATTAGTGTGCAGAGGTTTTATGTTGATAAGGGAAATGAAGATTCCTTCAAGCTGAAATCCTGCAGAGATAAAAATTTGGGCAATGCACGGTACGTTTATTCCGATGGAAATGCATAAAATTCATTTTCACCTGCTTCTGTCTCATCCTCAAATTAATTTCTTCCAATGCTCAAAGACACAAGCGCCCAGTGTATAGTACCGTCAGTCTGAAGGTAAAAATATTCTGTTATTCTGTCATTGGGTTTCTTAACTGCGTTTCTGTGATGGTCCCAATTCACACCGGGTCCATGTGGATGTCTGATGTTTTCTTTAACTTGTGCTGTCAACAAGAGGCTAAATTTGGAGGCGCTCCACTGGGGATGAAATTGAGAAAAATGGTGGCGTTGGCTCCACACTCAGGGGGATTTTGTAAGAAGACTGGTTACAATAAAAGCAGCACTAATCAGTATTTTCATAGAAACAATGGATGAAATGACCATGCGCTTGTTAGCAGTGACAAACCCACAGAGAATTACCACCTCGCTCTCCATTTCCATCAGCTTTATGGAGCGTTTTAGCATTTTATGGCTCTGTTTTGGTTATATGGTCCGTAGTATTGATTCACTCAGACTGCTCTCATCAGTGTCATTTCCAGCAACAACAGGCAGTTATTTAAAGAAGAAGAAGAAGAAGGAGAAGAAGAAGAAGAAGAAGAAGAAGAAGAAGAAGAAGAAGAAGAAGAAGAAGAAGAAGAAGAAGAAGAAGAAAAAGTAGAAGAAGAATTAATCATATACAATCACACAATGTACAGTGTAGGGAAACTGGTTCTCTGAATTTAACTCATCCAGAGGGAGCAGTGGGCAGCTAACATACAGCGCCTGGGGACCTACTCCAGATTCTACACCAGTGCCTTGGTCAAGGGAACTGTCTGGAGAATTAACCTAATGTACATGTTTTGATGGTGGGGGGAAACTGGAGTCCTCGGAGGAAAGAAAGGCCCTGCCCCAACCAGTATAAAGACATTAGACATCACATTAGCTTGTGAACATAGTTGAGCATTTAGCAGCTAAAGAGCCAGATATTACTTTAATCAGGAGTTGGAGGAGACCAAAACAAAGCTCTAAGGAGAGTGAATTCTGGACTTTTCATTCATTAGGTGGACACAAACACAACTCTGAATGAACTTAAATGCTGCTCTATATCTGCAATGGTCAACTATATGGCCCTACTGTATCTCAGAGGCAACTATTTATATTTATATTATATTTATATTTATATATATTATATTTTACTCCACTACCTTTGTCCTACAGCTTTCGTCACAAGCTCCTTTTCAGATTATAATTTTTCATTTCCTTCATTCTGGGTGAAAACCTTGTATCTCCTTTTATCATTTTCATTTTGAATGTTTGTGATAAGCTAAAGGATGATGTGTTCGTTTATGAGCTGAATAAAGTCTCCTCATTCAAAAGCTAAATAAACTATTTAAAACCCTCTTGGATTAGCTTGAAAAATGAACCATCATAAAGCTGAAAACTGTTTTTCTGAGACTGTGAAAATCTAACCTTTTAGAGATACGTGGTTCTCATAGATCTTATACTATATGATGCATCACTGTAGATTGAATTACTCAACAGTACATAAAATAGTGAAAATTGGCTAAAACTTTAACATCTACAGCAATAAAATGAAACATACAGTAATTCGGCAGTCATGTTCATCAAAAAGTAACAGATATAAAAGAACTTATAAAACACTGACAGGGAACATTTTACTGCAGAATGAGTACTTTAATTTTTGATACTTTAAGAACATTTTACTTATAACACATGCTTTTACTTAAGTGGAGTATTTCACAGTGGTATTGGTACCTTCACTAAAGAAAATGATCTGGATACTTCCTCCAGCACTGCTGCTGCATGTGTAGGTACTATCGGCAAGTGTTTGCAAACAAGTTAGCCATCTGAACTCTGTAACACTTAATTATAACCATCATTAATAACTGTTGAATTATTGTTTAATCATAATGTCATCATAATGTCAAAACTGCTATTTCTTCACATTCCGTTGATAATTTTAGTTGACTTTATGTCACCTTATAGTTATTTGACCTTTAAACAATGAAATGTATTGTAAACTATTCATTAAGCAATAAAAGGTTTATAAACATCAGTTGAAGCTTTATAATGGCCATCCAAATAATGTTAATAGATGAAAAACACGGTATTTATAAACCATTTACAAATTAATATGAACATCAGTTGCGACTTTACAATTAATGGTTAATTAAGCATTTTAATATTTGATAACAGTGAAATAACTGTTAACTTAAGTTGTATTAACTATACATTCACCATTTATCAATGCTGGTTAATATAAGTGTTACCATGAACTTTGTAAAGTGATAATATGTTAGAGTTTTGTTTACAGCTTGTTGCATTGCAAAATAGCCAAAAACTCTCTTTTCATTGTTGAAGTACACGTAACATTGATTAGTGGAGTTAATATAGCAAAAGATAGAAGATAGATTACTATCATCTTCATCAAAGTAAAGGAAAATGGAGACACTTCCCTCCCAGTGAAATATTTCTCAGACTGGTGTCATAGTGTCAATGCTGAAGTGTAAAATTTAGTAGAAACCATTCTAGACAATTAATTAAATCTTTTTTTCGACCTTTTTTCTTCTTTCAGCTTAATTAAGGACCACATATTATAATGTAGGCTGATTTGTGCATTAATGAGAACAGAGGTGATCATAGATTCAGTGTGGGCGATTCTCTTTGGATTACATTAAACCAGGTCAAATGGCTGCGGTGATAGATGGATTATTAGACTACAATACAGCATTAGTTTGAACTGGGACACGGAGGAGTTTATGTGAATTTATGATAAGTAAATGGTTGTTTATGGCTGAGAAGGTTATTTAGCAGATGGGTGCTTTTATTGTGGTGTGCAACTTCCACAGTTTGTTGTTGCTTCATTTACATACCATATTTAATTGTATCGTGTGCGGCGATCGAAACGCGTGAAATATATGGAATGTTTTCTGCAGCAGTGGATTTTCTGCTCATTATGACCTGTCAGAGATTCAAGCTGCGTGGAGGTCCAAATAAGCAGTGCTCCACAGTTAAAAATGATAATAACACAGAGAGCAGAATTTGACACTTAAAATAAATATATAAAATATTCCACTACATGAGCTCAAGGTCACTTCTACAAGGATACTTTATACAGCATCCTGCAGGCTCTGAATTCAAGCTACATTTCATATTAATATTTCATTTTATGTCTTTGTAGCAATTTATATAACTGTTTTTTATTCACGGCGAAAGCAATCAACTGTCATTTGTAATAAAAAATGTCTGCATGATGCTGATGGAAAGTCATGATAGCATTTTCATGATTAATGCTATATAATTGTGTCGAGTGTAGCTATTTCCATGAAAGTTACTGGCAAATTATTCACAGCCTCAAACAGATTCAGCAAGAGAGTGAAGGAAGCAGGCGGCAAACAGAAAATGTATGAGAAAAAAAAAAAGAGAACTGTTGCAGGGAAAAAGATATTTCAAATTTACTGTTGGCCCACAGACACAATTCCATATTTAATGGGATTGTAAATGCATTCAGTTTCAAGGGATGCCTTTTTAGTTCTCTAATCACTCTGGTCCATAATGTGCCTTAAGAAATGCCATGATAGTCTGCATTTGTGGAAGGCACTTGGCTTCGCATTCTCTTGCAAAGATTAGAAATCAGAGGCAAATTATAATATGGTGGAGCTCAGCTCGTCTGAATATTGCTGTAGTGGGAGATCGCTTGCCTTAAAGAACTCAATATTCAACGTCTTTGAGAAGCCAGACTCGTTTTATGTCTCTCCAACTCTTAATGTTTCATGTCAGTTATTCTGCCCATGCTCAACTTGACATTAAAATATGACATTTGGTTTAAGTGGTCCATCTGACACATCAGCAAAGGCTATTAACACATAGTTCCGGCTATGTGAAACGTGAGCTTAATCGTTGTGTTACAGATCAATCAAATGTACTTACCGCTCAGGAGGAACTGTGCAATTTACAGAGTCATTTTCACGAAAAGTGCTGCACTATAGCATGTACTGTTACATACATGCAGGTAGAAAGGAACAAGATGTGAAGGACAGAGAAATAACGGTGTGGGATCTTAAAAATAATTTATAGAGTAGGTGGTATTTTACCTACTGCACCTTTTCTATTATTATGAGGTATAGTATGACCTTCACTGAGCAACAAAGCTAGATGTTGGGTGAAGATGAAGTAATGACTTCTATGTAGCACTTTATGAATCCGCAGTGATTTTTTTCAGAACTACCTTATACTACTGACCTACATTAGAGTGGGTATCCTGTAATGAAAAGCACTGACAATGTAAGTTCAGGCATTTGTGAATTCCTCCCAAATGCTGCGTTGCAGGCAGTAGGTAATACTCTACCCCCTAATATTACAATATCTTCTGTTAGTTACCTAAAGTATAAAACTCTTTAAAGCAACATTATGTAACTTTTTCCATTTTTCGATTAAAAAAACATGCAATTTCATGTTATTTTGGATTATTATTGAATTTAAATAATTAAGTAGATAATAAACAAACAACAAACAAGAAGCTGAATGATAAAACGTGGTAGAGAAGTCCACTGGTGAGTAAATACAACCATCAGATAACTTTGATTTTAAAATTATTCAGCTTAAGTGGTGCCCAAAACGGCTTGGGTGTTGTGCCTAACCCTTATAAGGGTCGGGAAACCCTGTACGCTATTCATTGCAGGCTGTAATCTAAAGCGTTAGTTGTTAACTGTTAAAGGAAAGATTTGACATTTTGAAAAATATGTTTAATTGCTCCATTGCCCAAAGTTGGATGAGAAGAGTTACACCCTTCTCATATTTGTATGCTAAATTTGAAGCTTGCCTTTAGAAAGAGCCAAGCTAGCTCTTTCCCCCTGTTTCTAGTCTTTGTGCTAAGCTAAGCTAACCTAACCGGCTGCCTGCAGCTTAATATTTAGTGGTATTACAGAGGGTTTTGTGTGTATAACAAACAACATGTTAATTAGTGAGCTTCAGAGAATCTAGTAGGTGGATACTGTTGCCTTTGGACAGAGCTAGGTTAGCTCTTTCCCTCTGTTCCCAGTCGTTGTGCTAAGCACAGCTAATTGCCTGCTGGCTGTCATTTGATATTTATCAAACAGTCATGAGTGTAGTATTGATGTTTTCATCTTACTCCTGGCAAGAGAGCAAGCATTTCTCAAAATGTCAAACAATTCCTTTAACATACACGTAATGAAGACATTTCACATTAAAAGTAGCTATTTCTGCAGTTAATGTGAACAAAGGCAGAGAATTGTTTGCTTCCGTGTTTGTTAAACTGTTATTTATAGAGTCAGGGCTGAAAGGATTTCTTTCAACTCGGAGATAAGATGGTAATGGGGTCACACTCCCCTCCTATTTAGCTGTGTCCTTTGTCTTCCTTTGGTATATACATGTGTTGACCTGGTCCGCATAATTGCCCCATTGTATTGCCAATGGTGACACGCTTCACAGGGGTTTACCCTTCACATGAAAGTGAACACACCCGCCACTGAGGTTATTTGAGTCAACACTTATTTTCAACACTTACTCTTTGAAGTCAATTTAACTCACCAAAGGGAGGGATCGGGACATTAGAAATATGTGGTGTACGAGGAGAAAAAAGATGAGTTTTGTAGAGCGAATATGAGAAGCATTATGGATCGTCTTAGCTTATTATAGGCTGTTGAAAATGCATTCTTCAAAACATGCTTTTAAATACAGGCTGTGAAATCTCAGATGGCCACAGATCCCACAGGCAACATCAGATCTTTTTGTTCTGAAGACGCTCTCCGCTGATTAATTCAAACATCAAAATAAAACTCTGGTGTTTTCATATGCGAGAGTAAAGCCTCCGACGTCACATGGGGGTTTCAAACCCCATCGGAAGCCTTAAACTCAGAGAGAAGCCAATGTTATGTTTTATTGATTCTTCTTCTGGAGTTTGGAGACAATCATGCGGGTGAATATTTCATTTCTCGCTTTATGTTTGGACTGAGAGCTGTATCCCAGTGTTCAAGGTGTCTCTCCAGACATGTCCCATAGCAGACATAAACAAAGTTATTAGATGAGCAAGACAAGATTCTGAGGGAAATTCAATGCTCGGAGCTTTGGAGGAGCCCTCTGACAGTACGTTCTGGCAATTCAGACTGTCATGCTTCATTGTTCTTTGGGGGAGATGAGTGTTGTTTGACTTTGAATGTTACCATCGAGCTTATAGACTCACCGGTGGTGAGTCTCGCCTTGCATTATTGTGCATGTAAATGAGAATTTATGTTTTGCAATGAGGTGGTACTCCATGGGTTTTGCATATTGAAGGCAGATCAACTTAAATATGTACAGTAAGTGCAAAGCATTGTAGAAATTTAGGTCATCTTTCACAGGCAGTGAGATTTTCTCTCTTTGTGTGTATATTTAAGAGGAGGCGGTGTGACGTGTGTGTGTGTCTGTGTGTATGAGTGTGTGTGTGAGCACACATGGGGGGTTGGGGGTCATATCTGTAAACGCAGCGAGACCATCACGTCTCATACAATGCAGATGGAGGAGGCGGCTTCCAACATTTAGTGTTTTCTTGCCACGAGCGTTAATATGGCTGTTTCTGCTCACGCTGTTTTGCTGCGAGCAACATGGTGTTTGAGGCATGTGCTTCACAGGACTGGATGAGGTATAATTATGTAAATTGTATTCAAAGGAATCAGCAATAGCTCATGTGGAATGGATGTGTCAACAAGGTGTCCGCATTCGCTGTGAGAATTTGCTAATTAAACATGACACCGTTTCTCTCTCAACACATGGGCACAGTAGGATTTAAAAAAAATAAAATAATACTGTGGTGTATATTGTGTTGCTGGGTGAAAAAATAATCTCCTCGGAAAAAATAGGCTTTCATTTTGCCAGTGGAAGTGTAAAGAATTCGCCCTCGAGTTCACTACAGGACCATTAAACTTTGTACATGTTGTTGACATGTGTGTAATGAAAGTGCCTAAACTTCAAACAGCCTGTCCGCACAGCACAGCAGCCACTGTGATGCCTTACCACAACACAAAAAGGGATGATTTATTACACTGCTTATTTGTCTGGCACGCTAAATGCTTGAAATCTATTTGACAGCGAGCGTAGATAAACTACTGCGCCTGAATGTCTGAAAAGCACTGTACCTGAAAAGCAAAGATTAATTCAGTCCATCAGGAAACAAAAACACATTTTCCTCGTTTTTTTTATATGATATCTCTACCCCTGATGAACCAGCCTGCGCAGACCTTATCTTTTTCTGAACTTATCAACGTGAACAAGACACAGGGGAATAGCCGAGTTACAGCACTGGCTGTAGTCAAGGCACGTGACGTGGGTGAAGCACTGAGACAATTAATGAAGGAGAGACAAAGTGCTTGGAGAGCTCGTGAATGACACTTGAGCGCCGGCGAGGAGTGAAAAAAAATGAGTTTTGAAGTTTTTCTTTTACTCCCCTACTCTTGCGTTTGCCCAAGATGAATTGGCTTTTCAGATTTAAGAAAGTGCATGGCTGAAATACAAAGAGAGGCTCATCTATCAGCCCCTGAATAGTGAGAGAAAATCCTGTGGCTGTGTGGAGGGAGGGGAGGAGAGGGGATGGAGGGAAGGGGGGGATGCGTTGTTGGGTCTCTGATTAGACCCTGGGCCAGTTCTACTCAGGGGCTTGGAGCGCAAACATCAATCCTCTCTTCTTCCACTTCAAATCCTTTGAACCACTTGAGACAATTTCTTCACTGTAAGCCCCCTTTTTAAAGATTTTCTTTATCAAATGTGCCAGCGTACTGTATGTGTCAATGAGCACTCATTGCTGCTTGGTTGTTTATTATGTTAAAATTCTAACTTGACAAAAGCGAGCTCTGGGCATCAGTAATGGGAGTTGGAAAAAAAATAACAAAACAAAAAAACATCCAGGCTGCACTCCCATCATTCAGAGGTCCAGTTGTGCGAGTGAGTGAAGCTGCAGATGAGGAAAAGTGGAGCATTAGAAATGGCTCTCCCAAAATATGTCAGTCTAAACACAGAAAATACTGATAAAATTTAAAACGCCTGCCAGCCTCTCTTACACACACACACACACACACACACAAAAAGAGCATAAGCAATTACACACAGAGCGGCATTATAGAAAGCTTTTATAATGTTTCCAGGGCGTCAAGATCTTAATTTTTGATGCCGCTTTATGTGCATTCGGAGTGTAAATTGGCCTCCCCAGTTTTCTGAAGTGATAAGAGGTAAACACCAAAAACCAATAACTGTCAGGCGAACGTTAAATCAAACTGACAAGTCTCTTAAAAGGTACAGCCATGAAAAATTAACTGGGGGATTTTTGAGGAGACTTAAAATGTGTGGAGTAGCTCTTTTTTTTTTTTTTTTTCATCCGTCTCAGCTGGTGTGATCTACGTTTTTTTTTCACACTGTGACTGACTTTAGTCTGAGCTTGAATACAAACAGTTTGGGTGACATTCAGAACAAAGTGAATTTAAAAGCTCTTTATTTCAGACAAGATAGTACCCTCCTTGTCTTTTTTATTTGCTATGTGACAGCTCATGATTATTATTCTCGTATTCCACAGAGGCAAGTCAAAGGAGGTTAACTCAACACGGATATACTGAACTGACTCAGGTCGAAATGGTCACCTTGTCTTCCTGTTATACAGCCTCTGAACATCCTGTCTCCGCACGGCTGATTCTGCGACCCGTGAGTGGAGACTTTAAAGATTTTCTGGGCTCAGTCAGTCTCAGCTGTGTCCTGGGTTCAGGGAAACTGTGAGAGAATCAAGTCAAACCCCCGACAGAGTACGAGTGACATTAAATCCTTAATAGTTATTGGTAAGATATTAAGGGATTACAGCACCATGGGATACAGAGACCGAACGGAAAACTATCTGTCAAACATCCTCCCTCAGATTACCACGTTACATGCTGATGCGTCTAACAGCCCCTCTTTGTGTGTACCATAAATCTCATCAAAATGTGCATATATGGCAGTTCTGGAAATGCAGGCTAAAATTAGAGAAGGGAGAACTTCATTGCCCTGACACATGTAGGTCTTCAGTCGCTCGGCTTTGCTAGGTTTCCAGAGAGCAATCACACAAAGATTGAGCAAAGGTGCGGCAAACTTAAACATGTCAGCCAATTTCAGACGTGTGAAGCAACAGAGTGCTTCAGTAGCGCTAGCGGCTCATGGCCTCGGGTCCCGGGCTGTCTGAATCTGAAATTCACAGTTCAGAGCACACCCGGAGATGGAGCCGTAGAAATCCTTGATGCCCTGCACAATGAGGCCATTTCATAGTAGATCACGGTAGTCTCTTGCTGGTGTTGAAGGGAGAGGAAAAGCATTTTGACAGGCCAATGAAGAATTTATTTGAAATGTCTTGTGGTGTTGAGAAGATTTGCGTGCTCTTCAAAAAGCTACAAGGGAAACCATCGGAGGGTGCACAGATAGGAGTTTACACAACTGTTCCTCCAGCCTGGTCTGAGTGCTTTATCAACACTTACACCAACCAGTATTGAAGATGATCAGTCCTTTATCCACAAAATCTCTGTGTTTTTTTTTTTTTTTTGCTTGTCTTGAATTGTCAGTTTGATTCAACACATCACTTTTGACAGTGTGTCCACATAGCCTGAGCGAACCACACAGATTCCATGGTATCTCGCTGTGCACAGCAGTTTGTATGGAAACACGGGAACCAAGAGAGAGACGCTGAACATGAGGGAGCATCAGAGAAAGTGATTTAGGCTGACAAGAGAGTTCTCCGCTTGATTTTTGCGGTGACAGGCTGTGACAGTGCTCAGAGTGTACAGGTAGGGAACAACAGTGGAGAATTTTGCTCAGAGTTTTACACAAAAATACAAAATATACTTGTCGCCGAACATAACGTGAAGGGATTATGTGGCTCTCAGCCCCCGAGCCCATTTGTTCTTAGTGAAGACAAAAACAGGTCAACATTATCATAAGGCCATTATAGGCCAAATGATTTTCTAAAGCAGCTGCATACTGCAGTCTTTAGAGAACTATTCAAACCACAGGAAATAGTGGATTTGTTCAGGACCATTTTTATCCGTGGCTTTGGTGCACCAGTGAGTATTTATGGCACCACGACAAAATTAGTGTCCATGTTCATTGTAATGGTAGAAAATATCATGCAGTAGACCGAGACTTCGAAAAGGTATCCTCTGAGAGACAATTTGTGGGATTGCACACATTGTCATCCACTATGAAGGAATATAACTGTCTGTCTGTCTGTCTGTCTGTCTGTGATTCGTATATCTCGAGACGTGTTCATCTGGTCTACTTCACAGTTGGTAGTTTTGTTGCTAAGGAAGTGCAGTGTCAAATGTGGTTCAATTTTGACACATTATATGTTTATTATTAATACATTTTAAATAAAAAAGCAAACACAGCTGTTACGGTTAGGCAAAAAAGGACCCATATGCAAGATACCAAGGCAGGCAGTTAGAAAAAACAAAAAGCAACCTTTAATGATATTAAGCTGTAGTCCATAACAAAGGCAGGCAATAAGAAGCAGAGCAAAACCAAATAAAACATTAGAAATCAGGAAGACACAATGAGCAAGGGTGGCAACAAAGGTAAAACACAGGGAGCTAAATGCAGGACTGGGAAACCGACTTGGAAACACAGGACTGACATAAGGACAAAACAGATGAACTGACCGAGAGACAGGGAGAGACGCTGAATTAAATACACACGATAGGGGCAAGTTAACTAATAGGACAAACAAAAAAGGCGGGAAAAGACACAAAGGCAGGAAATGACAAGTAAAACATGACACATGGAGAGAACCTTCAAAATAAAATAGAACATGACTGCTACAAAAACCCAAACCATGACCACCGCTCTGTGCAGTAGCTGGGGCGTGGCTTCAGCACTCTGGCCTCATGGCTCTGCAGACTGAAGCTGGGCTCACACGTGATCCCTCTCACATGATCTCATGGGGAAGCAGACTTAAACAATATGGAGATTAGCATGGTGCAACTACTTGCTGTGGTAACTTGTTACTTGTTAAAAACAAGAGCAGAAGGACGAGTAGGGAGACGCGTTCAACACAGGTTTTCTCTTTCTCTTCTGGAAGAACTGTAGGTGAGAATTTAAGTTTCTGTGAACAGTAGTATGCTAGCTAGCATTAGCCTCAAGGGCTAGAATGTTGACCTTTGCTTGGCAGCCTTGAGAGCTGCTCTGTGATGCCTCTCTCATTGGTTATTGTGGTCTGACTCGGAAAGTACCGATGTAATCATTCAGCTTTTACATCCAAAACTGCACTCCCCAGAAAGGGCCACTTGAGGCTCCAAAGGTGAGTCAATCCCCCGTATAAACACGGCCAACATTACAGCAGAAATGAGTTCTTTTCATAGTCAGGTAGGACTACAAAAAACGGTTTTGGTCACTAGGCTTACAGCTAATTTCCCCAATATTTTTCTTATTTACTTCACTTGTTTAAATTATATTAAAGCTTAAAGATATGCAGAATTAAGGGCTCTGCTGCTCTGAGGGACAGTAAGCCGCTAGCTGTCTAGCTAGCTTTAAGTAACCAGGCCTCATTTAGCCTGCCTTAGTTTCACGGCTCTTCACCTCTTTTACCTTTTTTTGAATAAGTTAGTTGGAGTCAGGCACTGCCCGAGCCAACACATGAGCTTTACAATGGCTCTTCAGAATCCTGTGGGAGACATCACAGAGACTACATCCATGTTTTAACAGTCTACAATGGTGTGGCTCACTGATGTGTTTTTTGGATATAAATGGAGGAATATGGCACAGAGAAACAAGCTTTATCAGGCTTTTGGCTACAGAGACAAAAGTTGGAAGGGATTTGTTCACAATGAGAGAAATATATATCATCACCAGACTTATTCTTCAACCTCCAGGGATTCCAGCCAGCGCTGGCTTCATTAGCCAAGGTTTTGACACATTCATCCCTTTTACTCCTGCCTGCACATGAATACAATTGAGATCAATGGATTTTCTGTTCTGGTGTTTACAGCACTGAAAAACGACATTTCGAAAAACTCAACAGAAACAGGTCTTTCTAAAGACAGTGCCTATGTTTCTTGGGATAATCTGTCCCAAAAAACTCAAAACTATCTGCATGACTGTATGCCTCCATTGGCACTTGAGAAAATCTGCTCTTTCAATTTGACCCAAGATCTGCAGGGTCAAGTGGCAGTGCAGGTACGCAACTTGCGAAAGGTGAAGTGAAAAAGAAGCAGACCTATTTTCATGCAATTCAAGCAATTTGTGAAAGACTCTAACTGTGTGAATTCAAATGCTGTAAATGATGGCATGTAAAGCTAAAGGGCGATGTCAGATTTGTGAAATCAAATCTCTTTACTATCCATAAGGCATACTGTGTAGGATTTACCATTTGTAAGCACAGCACTCAAAGTTGACCCCAACCAGCTCAACAGTCGAAAAGAGCTAAAGAGTTCATGCAAAGAGCAGGAACCAAGCAGAGAAGTGAGTCAGAGAAATAAAATGTAAGTTCCTGGATAAGTGACGATTGAGAGGGATTATTTTTGTTTTAAGGAAATCCTGCATAGTATATCTTTAAGAAAAAAATGGTTTTACACAATACAAGTACATTGCGAAGGTAGAACTTTATAACCTCGCTAAAATGTATTTTGTTTGTTAATGTGTTGCAAATGTAAAGCATTATTGTTTTGCTTCTTTGTTGTGATTTGTGGAGACCGGCGCTGTGCCTTAAGGACATGCCGGCCTGTAGCTGGTCTGGGTGAATATCTGTGAAACAGACAGTATGTACAAGCCAGAGGGCATGTGAAATAATTTACTTTCACGCTGTATGCCTGTCTAACTGTCACTGTCTTTTTATTTCCAGAGAAGAACAGATTATTATCTACTAGATTGTTTTTTTTTTTTTTAGCTCTGTGGGTTTTTTAATATTTCAAGACTGGTTCTGCTGTTGGGTTTCCATGGTGGCAGACTGTGGGTTGCACTGGGGACAGTTTCCATTTAGGTGTGGCACATGGCATTTACCGAGAAGAGGTGTGTGGTGGCAAATTTGGGTCACATCGCAGGAGTGTTTTGACAGTCGGTAAACCTCCTGTCTGTTCCTGTTTTCTCTTTTTTTGCCGCTTTTCTTGACGTCACTCGTCTTATCACTCTCATCAAATCAGTGAAACTGTTTGTGACAGCTTTTATGTTGATAATATGACTGCTATATTGATTTATAAATGAATGTATAAGATGAGGTGGTATTAGGGCCGGGGTACTGTTTGAATCACTGATCCTCTACATCGGTTGACCTAATTATTTTTAACTAAATGTTTCTCATGTGGGGTCTAACATTGTGTAGTTGCAGCTTTGTACTGTGTACATGTGCACCATGTATACATTGTATTAGTCCAGCGGAACCAATCTCAGTATATGATGAAGATGGATGCAGTTAAAAAAACCCTGCTAGGCTAACTGAATGCAAAATAACATTTGAAAAACACCCAGATGGAAGCATTGACAGATCACTATTCTGTGAAATTTTTGTGCCATCAGACTACTTCAAGCTTAAAATATCACCTCCACCACATGACAGCGGGCTATGAGGTGCGACTTAGCTCAACTCCAGATGCTAACGTTAGCGTTAGCAGCCAGCCTCATCAAGCCACAGGCAGTCAGACACAAACTGAGTAAATCTACCTGTGACAGATTAACTCAATCACAAAATGCAATGCAATGCAATGCAGGTCAATTTCTGCGGTAGAGGACAAGGGTTAATGGAGACTTAGGCAATCAATGGTATGTGCGATTAAATTAGATTAATAAATCGCAAAGCATGTACTTAATTAGATTTTTTTTTTTATTGCTTGACAACCATTCTTTTTATTATGTTATTTCAAAGTGTTTACATCTCATTCATCTAAAATGCATGTTTGATGTTTGTTTCATGTCATGGTGATTCGATCTATACTAAAATATAAGCTACCGGATTCATGTACATTGGCACAAAATTTAGAATGGTTTCGTGACTCTCAGCACGACTATCTTTCGTGCCTGCACCTTGTTTCTTTGACTAAATGAAACACTACATTAACATCACATCGAGTCACATGGAGGTAGTTGGGGCAGATGGCAGGACGGTCACACCGGAAATTAGGGTCGCATCCAGTCTGTGGTTAGGCGACAAAAACACTTTGGTTGACGTTCAGAAAAGGTATTTTTTATTTTGTGATAACTCATCTTTAACAATGTGAAAGATGAGTTAGACTGATAGCATCATTTATTTTCCAAACTTTCTATAGATATCGAGATAATATTGTTATCGTCCTAAAACACACAATAATACTTTTACGATTCACTTTGGTTAAGATGAGCTAAAAATCCTTATTTTGGTTATACACTATGTTAATAAAAACATTTGTCCTTGAAACACTGATGAAATGTAATATTCAAGATTTGTGTACATGATCATGAATTTCCATTTGTGGACCTTCCTACTTCACAAACTGATGTGATACTGTGTTCTAATATACTGTGTGTCCAGTGTCAGCTTTCTTTCTACTACAAGTCTCCCACACACTCACACACACACACACACATAGACACAAAGGTTAATTAGGCACAGGTGTGCTTCGTTGACCCACTGGATTGCTCGTGGCTGTTTCTGTAGCTCAGTGTGTGCCCTGCCGGTCATACAGCTTAAAACAGAGACACCAGCTCCCAGCAAAGGTTGAGGCGGCCAATGAAATCACTCCCTGCCAAACACCAGCTTTTCTCTAGAAACACAAACCTCCGTCTTCCACCAGAGAACTGACAATGCTCTAAAACATATAGTTTACTTCTGTTCGTTCATGCTGCTGTGGACTCGTCTCTTGAGCTCCAGTTAGGGTCACTGGAGTAAAATCTACACTGTGTCTCAGCTAAACTAGAATAAAGGGACATTATAAATTCTATCGTGCATGTATTCCACTTTTAGTCTAAAGTACTGGAGATTTTAAACATCGTTTGAATGCATTATGTATGGAAGTCGATAGCCTTTCTCGTATATCTCTGCAACTGATTGTCATGTCATGGCCACTGAACCTACTGGGCACCATTGCTCTGTTAACATGAGGAGTACAAGGAAGAATCGACAATCCGCACTGAGTGGGATACTGAACGCTCAAGACTGTGGAAAAAGACGGTTTAAATATTAAACCAGAAATCCGCCAGTACTCAAAACATTAAACAGATCTCCCTCTGTTCGCTGTCTCTCCGTGTGTTGTTGAATATATTCATATGGGCTGGCTGACTGTGCTGATAGCAGGTGCATTAAAAATCTAAAGTTTATAAATGATACATTGAAGAGCAGGGAACTGTTCCGATTTCCCTTTTATAAGGTTAGCAGAATGGGCTCGTGCACTGATTATTGTTCTCTCCCTTGAACTAATATCTTCAGGGCTCAGCTCGTGGTCAAGGACAAAACATTCTGGGATGGTCTATTCTTCAGCTCGAATTAAATATTTATTCTGTTTTGAGAAGGGTCATTTCAATTTTGCTCCTGCAGGCTCCTCCAGTCGTTCTATTACATAACTCACAATGGAAACTCTAACAATAGTTCATTTCCTGCTCCTGAAGCACCAAAATGTACTCTCCGCTGTTATACCTGGGTTTCAACATGGAAGTTTGATCTCCTTCTTGCGGACTGACTGACCCCTGCTCTTTCACCACACACCATAGTAACTTCTCTAACTCATACCCCAAAGGAAAAGCCTTGCATTACACATTCAGCTTCGGTATTGCAAAGAAATTGATTGTGTGGAGTGAAAAAAAAAAAAGCAATGCTGCCGAAATGCATTGCATATTTCTTATTTCCTCCATATTGCTCTTACACAGCGACAGTTTGCATTTCAAACGTAAACATGTCGGATGTTTAAAATAGGTTGCAGAAAACAAATCATGAACACACCTACATTTCCTGATTTGTTAAACAGTGTGTTTCTGGCTCAAGATTCAACATACTAATTAGCCCCTAGGAGATCCGTCTAACAGTTTGTGATGTTTTTTTTTTTTTTCCTGATTTTTAATCAGTCTAATTTCTCTCTCCAACACACAGGCACGTTCGGCGCCACACACACAAAGCCTCTGTTTGCATAATGTGCTCACTGTCTGCTCCTCTGAGACTAAGCACTGTTTGCGCATCCCTGCATCTATGTGTATCTACTGCTCTGTATGTGTGTGTGCGTGTGTGTGTGCGTGTGTGTGTGTGTGTGTGCGCAAGCATGAGATTGCTCAAGTTCATTTGTATGTGTTTTTGGGAAAGAGGGCTCAACCCTCCTCCCCTCCCCTCCCTTCCCCTCCCACTCCACCCCCCGCCACCCCCTACTCCTTTTTAGTCTGCTGCCCTGGCTGTGGCTCGACCATGATTGCTCTGACAATTCAACAGAGAGAGAGAGAGAGAGGAGGAAAAAAAAGAAAAAAAAGAAAACACCTTCTGCCAGACTGTTTTTCCTGTTCTGTTATGGAAATGAGATTTTCCATCTCACTTCATCTTCAGTACTTAAATACCTCTTTGCTGAGAATAGGGCTGTCTGGCCTGTTAACACGTTTCCTCCCATATAAGTGCTCTGTTGTTCTGCAAAGCTTAGTTGAATCTCAGCTTCTGTGCCTTCACAGAGAAATTAGATTTCCTACAAATTGTGTGAAATGTGAACTGTCCTATTAGGCGTACGTTTATTGCTCTCTAAATCACAGTTAGTGTATGTTGTCCTGATGGCAGACTGCTGAATCTCCTGTTTGTATTATTCCCAGAAGTCATGTCTTATTGTGGTCTTCATTCACTTTTCTGCTCAGACATGCTGCACTGTGAGCTGATTCATGGTAAATATCGCCGATCCCAAAAGCACATTATGTAATTGTAGCCCTTTTATTCATAGTGCACTCTTCGGGCTGTATTTGAAAGTGATTTGCCAGATAAATGAGACAAAAAGACAGGATGGAGATGACGAAAATGGACAGAAACAAATTAAAAAGTGGTAAAACCAAGAAAACATTAGAATGTCTGTCGTATCCTTTCTTTCTGCCATAGTCCAGTGGCATGGTTTGGGTTTCTGGTTTAGTCATTGTTTCCTGTTTTATTTTGTAAGGTTCATCCTCATGTGTCATGTTGTGTGACTTCCTGCCCTCTGTCTTGTTTTCCCTGCCTTGTGATTGTCCTGATTAGTTTCACCTGTCCCTGATTATCCTCCTGTGTATTTGGTCTACATGATTTCCTCCTCTTTGTCTGCTCCCAACGTTTTCCCTTCTTACCTGTGTTCAATTAGTTACCACTCCCTGTGTATTTAAGTCCTTGTCTTCTGCTCTCTTTTTGTCAGTTCATCTGTTATGTTTTCCCACTTCAGTCCCCGTGTTCCTTATGTTCCTTGTGTTCCTTGTGTTCTTTGAGTTCCTGCCTGTGTTCCCAGTGCTTTTTTGGTTTGTACTCAGTTTAGTTTTTGTCCTTCTTTATTTCTTGGATTTGCCCCTGCCTGCTTCGCTTGTATTTTGCCGCCCACCTTTTCGTTTGGACTTGTATTTCAGCTTTATGTGAAAACAAGCTTGCTTTTAGTTCTGTTGCCTGCCTGTGTGTCTTGCGTTTGGGTCCATTTTTGTGGTTTCGACCTCTCAGATGGCTAGAGCACAGGACATCAGGTGCCATACATCCGCAGGACCCATCAGACAAGCAGCACAACTCACCAGCCTCCTAATCTAAAAGATTTACAGCTGAATGTTTGAGTTGAGTCACATCAGTGGTGTTGTCAAGTAGGTGCCTCCCTTTACGGATGCTTTGTTGAGTTTGGCTCACAGCAGCCCAAGAAAACCAAACAGTGCAAGACCATCCACTGACTCTGCCAAACCCTGTCTCCTGGATGTGTGTGGATCTCTAGGTTATCAACAAAGCTATTAATTGAGCTGCTACAAGACATAAAAATGACAAATGTGCAGGATAAAATACAAAAAATAGTCATTCATTAGCTAAAACAAAAAGAAAAGCCTGAAAAGTATGTTTCACAAAGTGTTTAATGAGCAGAGGCTGATAACATGCGAGCCAATTTGCGCGAGTGGATGTCATTGAATCGCAATATGAAATTAATTTAATACTTAAAAAAATCAATTAAGATAATCTGCCCTCAACAGCAAACAAAGCAGACATGGGAAACATGGCTGAGGAGCTGGAGAGAGAATTTCTTAATCTCAGATAATTAATAACTAGGCCCCCATAAAACACTCATTTGCTTTTTTGCTCTGGAGAACATGAAATCTCCTCAAATGTACACCGACACTATTCTTTATCAGGCCTTGTTCTGTAAAAGCACACAGCCCCGGATTCATTTTTATGAGAGCTTACAGTATTCTATTCATAGAGCCCTTTAGAAATAGCAAGCATTCATAATGGAGCCGGGATCTGATTAACCTCCTCGCTTGCCGGCACAATGGCAGGCTACCCTGAGACTCAGCCCCGTAATGGAGTCCGCTATCACCAAGCGCACTCCAAACATTCTTCGCACCGCAGGACTCGACGACCAGATTGGAATCCCTTAACTCCCCTCTGCACTCGGCACACAGTGGGGAAACAAAACATCCTCTAAGCTGATGCCCCTCAACATTAATCTATCTCCCTGCTCCACTCGTGCACACACACACATTATGCACCATAGGCGTCCTCTTGAGTGCCTTTGTTGCAATCTTGCATTCCTAATTGTAAACTCTTGCTCTATTCTACATCTTTGAAGCTTTTGTCTGTGAATATGTACCTTTAATATACGTGTCCACAGTGTGTGTGTGTCAACCTACTGTTAAATATCATGCAATTACATGTAATAGCCCTCCAACAGGCTTTTTACTATATTTATGAAGCTTATAATGTGCAATTTTTGGGTTATCGTAGTACATTATATATTATATTGTATCCCTGTTATTTTGTTCTCCGTGTGAGCAAAATAACATGTAACACAACACAATAGGGGGCCATCAAGTGAAACATTTTTCATAAATTGCCATGAGTATTTAGTCCTTACTTGCTTTCTTAGATGATATGAAGCATTACTGGGTTGTTTCAAATGTGCATCACCCACCTCAATGTTGCCATCTCCTGGCCTAACAGGATTAAGCAAGACGCTCACACACTCCTCTCTGTTGTGGAGCAAATGGATAGCCTGTGCCAAATATGTCAGAGGGAGTGATTACACCCCTCAGTGGCCAGTTGGCCCAACAGTCCGCCCCCAGTGGCCAGCCCTGTGGGGGCTGTCAGGACCAGGCAGACTGGAGCTTGGTAAGGAGCCAGTCCCACGTTTAACAGCCAGCTCCTGCCCAGCCCAAGTGTCATCTGCACCTGCCAATGGGAAGCAGTTCTCACCCATCAGATAATGGCTGAGAGGAAATTGCTTCAAGGAGGCGACATTCTAGGATGGCAATATGGAGATGTGAAATATATTCAAGGAGGAGGAGGAGAGGGACCTGGTCCTTGAAAAGGCAAATTAGCATTGACATACACATCCACACACACACATAGAGGCACATATAAATATACTCATGCACAGACATTTTTACATGTGCACACACACACACCAGCAAGGAGGCTATACTTAATCTTCCCCGCTTTGAATAATATAACCGTCCAAGGGAGAATCAAATTTATTCACAGCCAGGACTACCAAGCAAATGCTTATTTACCTCACCTGATATAGTAACAGCCAAGGAGTCATGGGAATATGGATTTGCAAGTTGGTACATCCCGGCTGCGGACGCGCTGAAACAAGGACATTTTTAAGCGCTCTTAGTATCTACAATGACCAGTTCAGCAGTGACGTGGAAGATGAAAATCAAAGTGAAAGTTGGATATGGTTATGTCAAGTCAAATATGCGCCTGCAGATCAGCACGCGCTGGAGGTTAATGTGCAGGCCTGCTGATCTTTTGGAGGCCCTCATCCGTGTAGCTTAAGGCGGTGAAATTCAATATGAAGCATGAAATGTGAAGTAGTCATCATAATTGGACTGAAAACCCATAGTGGAGCCTTTACCAACAGGAAGTATAAAGCACACACCAAGGCCACAAGAGGAGGGGAGCTGATTTCAAGAAGAATCCAGTTGGTTGGTGCAGTATTTTGAGGTTGCCAGACTCTAATTAGCCTGTCAGGACAACATGTTCTCTCAAACAAGTGGTTCAAAATATTGAATTATTATTTTTTTTTTCAGTGAGAGAGTTAATGATCTGTGTCTGTCTGAGAAGATGCACACACTTTCAGGATTTGTTCTGGCTCGCTTGCATCTGATGTTTCCATGGCAAAGTTTCAACCTGTAGATGGCACTCTCATCCCTGGTTTTAATCCAAACCTTTAGGGTCGACTCCCCATTTTGAAATGACTGGCCTCAATTCCAAAAACCTGTTTTTCTTTGTTTGTCATTATGATCCTTTAGCAGGTATTTTGTCAACGGTGCCGAGGCAGGATTCTGTAATTTCTCACCCGGCGCTTAGATTAGAATGACAGATATTGTTGTGCTGCAGCGGTAGCATACCTGTTTGTGCATATGGCCAAAGCTTATTCAAAAATGCTTATGCATAATGAAGTGCAGCTAGCAACTGTTGTTCCAATCGTTCGCAGGCAGCGGGCATTAGTTACACAGTGGGGAATGGTTGGAGTTGAGTGGGGGTAGAGGAACCTCAGCCAAACATGGTTTGTCTCTGAATACTAATGCCTCTTTTGATCTGCCTCGGCTTTTAGGAGATTTAAACAACAAAATCTGTCTTTCCAAATTTCTTAATAGACTCAGCCTTTTGTGGCCAACATGAAAAAATCCTCGAAACATGTTTACACGGCATCCATATTAATGTTCTGAATTTGTTTAAAACATGTAGAGTCCGCTGAGATCTTATTACAGACAAACCCTGTATTATTCATGCTTGGCCCTAATAGACTAATTAATTTATCATAAAATAGTCACGCATTTTTTATGATTTTCTTATGTTATGCATTTATTTCCATAATGGATCTTTGTTTTTACAAATACATCTTTTTAAGTTGCCCCTCATATGTCCTAAATTCAGTCGCTATGCAAAAGAGATTGCATCCCTGCTGAAAAGATCTGAATGCATTAGTTACAGAACTACACAGGAAGCAAAAAACAATTAGACCTAATAACATCAAGGCTACAAGTACCTATGTGATTTATATGGCCCTAAAAGCTATTTAGGAGCATATTGTGACAGAATGTTAAGTGTGATTAGGGACAGTATGTTAAACATTTGGCCAGTTGTAATCAGTTGGAGAGCTGCGAGGATGAGCTGTGGTTGGGGGGTTATCGGTGCCTGTAGCGCCGCAGGAGGTGCCAAAAGCAACAGAGACCACTAGCCAGTCTGAGTATTTGGCACCTCCACAGCTGCTGCTCACATGCTTCCACCCTCTCGTCACACCGAGAGCCAATACCAAGCACAGGATAATCTTGTTTTATCTGCCTTTCAGACAGCCCAAATGGTCGAGATTAAACCTTCCACATGACCCTCACGGCCAGAGCGGTGACATGTATACCCCCAGTTTATTAGAGCACCTAAGGTTAAAGTGAGATGAGGAAACTGATAAGGGCCTGGCCCCGAAAAATGGCTGGATGGAGTTTCCAGCCTGGGTGAAAAAAAAAAAAAGGGTCTGTGCCTATCTAAATTTAATAAACGCTGCGTCTTGAATACAAGTCTATCTCTCCTCAAGGTTGTATTGTTATCAGAGGAGCTCATTTAGGTATTTAGCAGCAGGGACTGTGTGTAAATTGTTAAATGGGCAGAGATGAGATGATTTACAGAGATCAGCACAGCTACCGTCGTATGGTCAATTACTAATCAGACTTCGTGTATGTAATATTTCGTATTGAAATCCTTTTGGTATTAATAGAAGTCAGCTTTGAAGGTAACACTTTGCAGAAAGAGTATGAATCATTTACTTAAGTAATTATTAACTGAAGCATGACTCATGATGAGTTCATGCATTAATTAATGCAGGATGTATCATCAACTCCTGTTGCTCACCATTAAAACAATTATCAAATCACTCTGACTTTATGCAATTAGTTCACACTTAATAGGTCATCAGTAAGAGATGTTAGTTTTATGCCAATTCTGTGCAAGTGTAATTATATATTTCTGGTTATTCTGTTAATGTTTGTATCTGATGACCAGTTTTATTAAAAAAAAAAAGTAGCTGCTTTCAGAAAGTCTGAGCAGACACATGGGTCTGAAATAAAGTTTTGTGTAAATGGAATCCAGCTAATTTGTTCGCATATCAATTAATGTATGAAGTATATGGGAATTAATATTCATTAAGTGAAGATCTATTAACTTTGAACTCTAGTTACATGAAGTCGAAACGGTGAGCAACAGGAATCCATGATACATCCTCCATTATTTAACACATTAAATCATCAATTGTCAATAAATTATTAAAGAAATTCAACTCACGATTTCTCTTTCTTGAATTATGGCATTATCACTGTGTTGCACTGCATGAAAGACATTTTTCCTTCTGCTTCAAGCCTTGGTAGTGCTCTTTCCATAGCGGTATAGGGCTTATATATTGCAATGAAGTACAAGTGTACAGACAGCAAAAGACACCCAGAAACTGCGTGGGTTTCTGTGGGTTAATTAATACATTAAAGGGGCGCTATGTCATTCTGGAAAAGAAATTCAAACTCAGAATTTTTATATTTACAGTATTAATGAGGTTTCTGAGTTTCTGATACAAACTCAGAAATAGTTATTTTTTCCATAACTGAATGAACAAACTCAGAGGAAGATAAGGTCCCAGAACACTGTTTGAAGCTAGAAAGGTGGCAGGGTCCGCCAAATGTAAACAAAGTAAAACAGTATGAGATTGTGTTGTCCTTTAATGAAGATCTTTCTCTTCTGATTAAAATGTCTTCCCCAAAACTACATAGTGCACCTTTAAATCATCATAAGTCAAGCATTAGTTAAGCATTTCTTAGTTATATTATTTATACGCTTATTATAAAGTCTTTTTGAACGTATGTATCACTTAGTGTTTTTCTTTTGTGTCACAGTTTTGTGCAGCTTGTTCATTGCTTCATGCTCATTTTGCATTATCTGCACACCCCTGTACTGTATGTGGCCCTACTCTGTATCTGTGCCACTCTGTCTGTTTGTGCATGGTATATATATCTGCAGGAATGCGATTTATATAGTTTCATGACAGCATAAACCCAAACAAACCAAAACATAAAAATAAAACTCCAATGATCCCAGCTCACCTGTTGATCACTGCAACTCTATATTTTGGCATTGTTATAAAAAGAAAATCCCAACACAGTAATCTCAGTGAGACAGACAAAATTAGACTCTGATAGATAACAGTAAACATATCAAAAATATCATTTTCATGAAGCCTTTTTAGCATTTTCCTGCATCTTGAAAGTATTTGGCTGAAAACTGGAAACCTAGAAACTCTAAAACAAAAAAGAAAAAAAAAAGAAAAAAACTTGGCTGACAATTTTCTAGCAGTGGGTGACATGGTGGCTGTTATCCAAAAGGTGGGCCTTTGAGACATTTGTTCCCAGTGGCATATGCCAGGATTACTGCTCCCGGTGTCACCAAATGCTTTTGCTGCCTTCCTACCTGGTGGCGTGCGAGGAGGAGAAGACACAATCTTCACATGGAATTCAAATAATGTCAAAGGCTGGTTGACATCAGACTGATTTCTGACCATCATCGAAATCACTGCGATGTCGACTGCCAAGGCAAGATTAACAATATTCTTACCATTAATTAAAATCACCTCGGTAAGAAGAACAGATGGCCAAAGCCATTAATCTGCTCTGATGCTCTTACTGTCACCACACACGTCTTAATCAAGCCGTGATCTGCATTAATCACCTGACTTAAGTGACAAACAAGTATCACTCCTGTGTTAGTCAGGCTTTGTTTGTGGTCAGACCTCTGGTGACCTTGTAGTGATGTATTGATCAGAAAAATACTCAAGACATGAGTAGGTGATGTTAAATATTGAGGCAGTTAGCTCAGACACAACCTCGGGCACGTAGACAAAATCACAAATGAGCAAGTCGTCACTCCCTGCTTTAATCATTATGTCTGTGCTCTTAATTCAAGACTGAAATATTTTCATCTACAGCTGCTCAGCTGTTACCTTGAAACCGTTGCAACACAAAGTGGTAAGTGCGTGAGGCATTTGATAAGATTAAAGTGTAATCCTCTTAGTGGCAAACAACTAATTTGGCTAATAATTCTGCCTTACCTTCTGACTCCTCGCAGCCATAAAATCCTGGATTTCAACACCCAGCCAGCATGGGACTATTGTGCTGAAGGCTTTGTGTGTCTGGTAATGGCAGCAAAGTATCTTATGTTTGATCCCCCTCTACGTTCAGCTTGATCTTGTTTTTGATTAAGGATGAAAATAGAGATAGCGAGCGAATAAATATAACCAGCAAAGTAGTAGATTATGAGAGATAGAGGCAACCTTTCATGTTTACACTCGACATGATAATATTTCTCCCGATGCTGTTGCTTTTAAAGGATTAATGATTTGTGTTTGATTTTGTATTGGCCAGCCTGAGCGTATAGAACAAAACAGCACTCAATTGAATGATTTGTGGCATAATGCAGGCTTCAGCATCTGGGGAAACCACTTGTTGGTTCAGTGTCTTGTGGATTTGAGAACAAACTCTTCACATCCGCTTCTGCTGTAATGTAATCTGACTGGAGCACGTTCCAAGTTCAATATGCAAATACTGCAGCTTTCAATAGCATGCATTATGAATGGGCTTACTCTGCTGGAAAGTGTTTTCACTTTTTTTTGTTTGTTTTTTTGTGTTCACGCTGCTTGGTATTCTTGCCAAGAAAAGCAGGCAACATTATCTGAAAAAGAAAAATCAATTTTCACATTTATCACATTTATTAAACAGGGCATGCCCAATCTGAACCTCACTGGTGCGTTGTTATTGGACTTCTGTACTAGTCATGCGTTGGCCATATCAAACACCACGTTCGAGGGTGATTCATAAATGTACTTAGTACCAAAACGATTGGCTCTGTGGTGGTATCATTAGATCTGAGAGAACTTGTTATAAGTTTAAACTGGGAACGTCTAGCTGAGGCTCCTGTCTGAGGGTCTTAATCGCTCATCTCTGAAAGAATTTCTCATGCATGTTCAAAGCCTTCATTGTGGAGGCGGCTGCTCTGGGTTATGGTCAGAAGGTCGTCAATGCCTGTCGTGGGCGAGGTTTTCCAGGCATGTCCGGCCAGTAGGAGACCTCGAGGTAGACCCGGAAGATGATGGAAAGATTATTCATCTGAACTGTCTTGGGATCCCTGAGGAGGAACTACAAAACATTGCAGGGGAGACTGACAAATGAACATGCTTAGCCTGCTGCGACCCTGCCCCTTCCCTGAATAAACGGCAGGAAATGATGTATGTATGGATTGACATTCAGTATTTTAGCAAAACTGGACTTGTTTAACACTTTAAAGATGGATGGACAGAAGGATAGATGGACAGAAGGGTGGACGGATGGATGAACATTTATATAAGCAAAACTGCGCTTGTGTAACACATATGGAGCTCCTTATCACCTCTTGCTGACACATTATCACAACTATCTCAGGTCTGTGTGGCTGTTTATTGTGTGATTTCTCACACCTTCCTGTATGTGCCCTCTCGGGGGCTCAGACTTCTCTCAGCCAAACTTTTGTGAGGTGTCAAGAGCCCTTTGAAGAGCTGCAGACGCCTTTTAATCAGCAAAAGCTAATCACCCATATGGTTGACAAAGGTCTGGTTGACTCATGCGCTTTTGTTATCACTATGGGAGCTGTTTCTTGTGTATGTATGTTTGTGTTTGTGTGTGTGTGTGTGTGTGTGTGTGTGTGTTTGTGTGTTTAAGTGGGAAGAGGAATCTTTCAGTGTAGCCAGCACTTCTTTTGTCTTCCAACTTCCAAGGCTCTTGTTTTAGAACTATAGTTGAAAAGGTTCAATTAGGTGAATTTAATTGTTTATTACAATACAGATGGTTATGATTGCTGCTTTTTTCTTCTAATGATACACTGTACATTATGTGTAATTAACACTGTGCGTGTCCAACACACAACACCAATCAAATGACACTTGTTTGACTTGATGGGGCTGTTTTATTTACAGCATCACATTGAAATTCCTCCTCTGCTATTTGAGCAGATGAGACCTTGTCTACGGATGCATAACAGAAAGATGGATGTCTGCCTTTGCTTTATTATGCAGATTATTGATGGGCTATGTCTACATGAATACGTGTGATTGAGAGAGAAAAAGGAGTGTTGAAATAAATATTTATAGATTCTGTTTGGGTTTTATTAAGCTTAAATGTCAGTGTGATGTGTTTGATGACACTGCATGATTATAATACATAGGTGTGTATGAATAACAATGAAATATATCCAGTTCTAAGATCCTCTTTTATTAGATGCTTTCTCCAGTTTCATACTAGAATTACCCACTGCTTTTATCTATTGGTTGAAGGTAACTAGGCACTTTAAATTAAGAAGTGTGTTTATGTATACTTCAGGATTTCCATTTTATACCATTTTATATTTTCGCTTCACATTTAAGGGGAAAATATTGTACTTTTAACTGAACTACACTTACCTGAAAGCTAAAGTTACAAGTTACCTGATTGCTTTTAACTAGTTGCATGAAAAACCTGAAACTTGGTGTATTGTTACAAGTTAACCGACCCATCAAGATATAACATAATTAAAACCTAGCTCCACCTCGAGCAACAACAACATTAAAATGCTGCTCATACATGAACGGCTGACATGGTAACACTTTATAATAGCCATCATTAATAAATGGCAAATTTATAGGTAATCAAACTTTATTTCAATGTTAACAAACGAGGAATTTTGCAATTGTGAAGATTTGTAAACACCAGTTGCAACTTGACAATAAACAATGGCTTCATACATGGTTTATGAAGCATTTCATTGTTTGTTGTTTCATTAACTATAAATTCACCATTTATCAATTATACCGCTAACACTTTATAATAAATGCAACAAATCATATTGAAGGAACGTACTTATTGGATGGAGATTCGCCCCGCTGCATCGGTCAGAATGCATTTGACAGGACCCTGGTGTTCATTCACTGCACTTTATTAACTTGGGTCTCCACATTAGGATATCTGAGTGAAGATTTGTGAACATGTGGTTTTTAGCATGAACACAAACTCCACTCAGAATTAGACTGAGTGCAACTAGGAACGCTCACATATGGATTAAGTACTGCTTATCTAATGCATGACTCATGATGATTTAATGCATCCATTAATGCAGGATGAATCATAAATACCTCACATTAACAAATGATCGAGTCGCTGTGACTTTATGTCATTTGTTCATTCTTAATAGATCATCAGTTAATGAATGTTAATTCACAGTTATGTCAAACATGAACTGATATGCTGTGGATTTAGCTCGATTTGAGTTGCGTTAAAGTTGATTTATCGTATAAGTTTAGTATGTGAATGTTTGCATCTGACAACCAGCTTGCTAAAAACACAGGCTTATGTTTCTACTGTTCCTTAACTGATGAAGTCATAGTTACTCGATTATTTGTTAATAATGAGCAACAGGGTTTCCTGATACATCATGTATTATTTCATGCATTAAATCGTCATGTAGCTAAGCATTATTTCAGTATATCATTTGTACCCTTATTATAGAGTGTAGCCCATTAATTAATGAATAGAAAACATCCAATAATATATCTAATAAAACACTGAAAGAAGCTTTTATGTTGTACATTTTTCTAATCACAGTTTCTTAAGTACATTTTTGAATTCAGGACTTGTAACTGAGTACATTTACATGTGTTTTTGGTATCAAATTTTATTTTTCTCAATGCTGGAGGTGTCATCAGCCTTTAAATGTATATATAATACTTGACATTAATGATTTTAATTTAACTATACAAGCACAGTACTCGTGTTTATCCGTGTATAATAGGAGATTCATCAGCTACCTGACAAAAGGGCTCTTATGTGCCCCTTCAGTACTGAGAGTTTCACATCCTTCCTTCCTCCACCCTGGATGGCACACGGGTAGGACAACTGCAAAATAACAAGAGTGAATGAAAAATACGTATACATATACACTTACACATACACAAATACATAACATTTCAATTATATATAAATGAAACATCTGTTATAAATGTAAAAAAAAGAAGAGTACTTAACATGTTGATGCTTTAAAGGGGCACTATGTCGTTTTGGAGAAGAAATTCAAACACTTATAACTCAAAATGTTGATATTTACTATATTAATGAGGTTATAACACAAACTCAGAAATATTTATCTTTACTATAACTGAATAAACAAGCTGTTCTCAGAGGAAAATAAGGTCCCTAGAACACTGAAGCTAGAAAGGTGGCAGGGTCCGCCACATGAACGAAGTAAAACAGCATTAACTTTTGTTGTGTTGTCTTTTAAAGCCTCTACTGATTAAACTATCTTCCATAGTGCAAAATAACCTCAGAACTTCTTCCACCACTGCTGTTCATTTCAATAAAAGTACAGCAAAACTACATTCAGGGTCGATGCTCATCATTTCTGATGTTGTGAGCCCTTGTTTACTTTTGCAGCAGCAATCAGCAATTATAATCTCATTGACATGTGGATCTTCTTTATTTATTTTTTTTTATCTCTTTCCACCCCACCGTCTGCATAATTTCCTAACAGCCGGTTGGTCCTTCAGGCTTTCAACAGGTAGGCTTCAGCTCCATCTGATGGCTCTAAGTCCTATCAACTACAGTCCTCCCTTAAGTGATTTAGTTAGCTAATTAATTACCAGGTGCAGATTTATTTAAGTAACGCTGTTAGCAGCCTGATTAAAGCCCCACAATCAGTTTATCTAATAAACCATTTGCACACACAAAAGTGAGCAGCAGCAGCAGCAGCCGCAGTTTGCTGCGGGGCCAAACGTCGCCCTGTTGGTGGTCCACTGGAAGGCCATTGGTCGATGGGGCAGGCTATTTGCATAGACCGGGGCTTATAGACCCACAGCAAAGTCAGAGTTTGACACAGTTGTGAATCGACCTGACACAACACGAGTGGAGGACTCTTTGCATCATTTATGACTTGTTTGAGCAGCACTGTGTAACTCCTCAACATGGGATTTTGCAGTTTTGCAGGAGTTGGACTGTGCATGCTGTTTGCTTTATTTTACACAGCTCGGTGTACAACCACAAGGTATGTCACCTACGAGGAGGATGCACCCGGGACGGAGATTGGGAATTTGTCCCAAGATTTAAAGATCGATCCGGCCGATGACCCCGACACCTCGTTCCGCTTCATGCAGGAAAACAACTCTTCTGTGATTGAAATGAGGGACACTGACGGGCTGCTGAGCGTCGCGGAGACCATCGATCGGGAGCAGCTGTGCCCCAGGTCTCCGCGTTGCTTCATCAGCTTCGACATCGTGGCCCACTCCAAGGAAAAGTTCCAGCTCATCCACGTGGAGATCGAGGTGAAAGACATCAACGACCACTCTCCTCACTTTCCGCGCAACGAGACGAGTTTGGAGATCGTGGAGAACGTCCCGCTGGACTCCAGGTTCCCGCTGCAGATCGCTCTCGACCAGGATGTGGGTGAGAACTACATCCAGAGCTACAACATCTCCCCGTCCGCTCACTTTGCAATTGAAGTGCGCGATCGGGAGGATGGAGTGAAGTTTGCAGAGCTGGTGCTGGTGAGGGAGCTGGACAGGGAGGTGGAGGACTCCTACACCATCGAGGTGACTGCTACTGACGGAGGAGCGCACGCAAAGTCGGGGTCGATGGTTGTAAATATCAAAGTGCTGGACTTTAACGACAACAGCCCGACGTTTGAGCACAGCTCTCTGAAAGTTGAGCTGAATGAAGACTCCCCTGTGGGTCACAGAGTCCTCAGGGTGCACGCGTTTGACCCGGATGACGGCATTAACGGCGAGGTGGTGTACGCGTTCGCAGACGGGCTCTCCCCAGATGTTGCACGCCTCTTCCACATCGACCCATATTCCGGGGACGTGACCTTGAAGGCGCTGGTGGATTTCGAGAAAAGGAGGTCGTACGAGCTGAGCGTCAAAGCGTCAGATCTGGGCGCCAACTCCGTCCCGTCCGGCTGCAAAGTTGTGATAGACATCGTGGACGTGAATGACAACGCGCCGGAAATCAGCATCAAGCCGATGACCTCCAGCAGCGATGGGGTCGCCTACATCACGGAGGCTGCGGCCGCGGAGAGCTTCGTGGCTCTGATCAGCACCTCGGACAGAGACTCTGGCTCCAACGGGTACGTGCGCATCAGCCTGCTCGGGCACGAGCACTTCACCCTCCAGCAAGCCTATGGTGACTCTTTCATGATTATAACCAGCACTGCTTTAGACAGAGAGAGGATCCCCGAGTATAACCTCACAGTGGTGGCTGAAGATTTGGGAACCCCCCCTTTTAAAACAGTCAGGCAGTACACCATCCGTGTGACAGATGAGAACGACAACCCTCCCCTCTTCAGCAAGTCTCTGTATGAAGTTTCAGTCCTGGAGAATAATATCCCAGGCTCATATGTCACCACTGTTGTAGCACGAGATCCAGATGTGGGGAAGAATGCCAAAGTTTCTTACAAAGTCTTAGACTCAGAGGTGCCAGGAGGATCTCCAGTGTCCACTTATGTCTCTGTGGATTCACTCTCAGGCTCTTTGTACACTTTGAGGTCTTTTGACTATGAGACTCTTCAGCACATCGACCTGGTGATCCAAGCTGAAGACAGAGGCTCCCCTTCCCTCTCAAGCACCTCAACAATCAGGATCAGAGTCGTGGATCAGAATGACAACTATCCCTACTTCACCTTCCCCGTCCTGGTGAACGACTCCGCTGACATCCCCCTGCCTGTCAACGCACCTGCCGGCTACCTGGCCCTGAGAGTCTCAGCTGAGGACGAGGATGAGGGAATGAACGCCGAGCTCTCCTATCAAATCGTGCAGGGTGACCCGAAGATTTTCGCGATCAACAAAGACACGGGAGAGATCGCCTTGAAACAAAAGCTGACGGCTGAAATTGGCGACGTGCTGGAAATGAAAATCACCGTGAGTGACAGTGGCAGGTCCCCGCTCTCCAGCAGTGCCACTGTTAGGTTTGTGATCACAGAGACGGAGCCCTCTGAAGACCAGGTCGTCATTGTGCTGCGGTCGAGTGAGGAAGGAGGCTCCAGCTTGGATGGCTCACTAATTGTCATTATCATGCTCGGAGGGGGGTGCGCGTTGTTGCTGATTGCAATTGTGGTGGTGGTTGTCACATGCAAGCTCAGCCGTGGGGGGAGAAACCGTGGCCCCAAGAGGGAAGTGTGCCACAGCCTGTTCGACGGCGGGCCCATGGCCATGCTGGGCTCAGCAGAACCCAACATATACACCGGCCAGAGAGGCTTCTTCCACGAGAGAACCTCCTCCTTGGATGACTCCTGCCTGTATGAGGAGAGGAGCGGGGACTCTGAGTCAAAGGTGAGCCAACTTACAAGAGTATATTCTTTTTCATCTTTGTATTTTCATATGCATATGATGTTCCCTTGATCTCAGTGCCAGGAATGGAAACTAAGCTTCTCTGCTGTCGTCTTGTTTTGTTCCCTCAGATGTTCCTGCCCTCGAAGCATTTCCAAGCAACATCTGTGTGGCAAGGCGACAAATACTGCTTGCAAGTGAGGTGAAGACAACTCAATGTTATTCCTTTTTCCCCAGATAAGAATGCGCTTTTGTTGCACAGTCGAGTCTCCCTGAACACAGAGGGTGATTAACATTTGGTACATGTAGTTTTGCTCGTGGCTCTTCCCTGTGCAATGAGGTTAGATGGGTTGGATGGAGACAGGCAGGCCTCGCATGAAAAAAGAAGGCATCAATAATCAAGCTAATGCGCATGCAGCGGTGGCTCATACTGTATCTGTTGATTGTATCCGCAGTGGCATTGGCAACACTGACCAGCTGAGCGTGAAGGACAGCGGCAAAGGGGACAGTGACTTCAACGACAGCGACTCTGACGTCAGCGGCGACGGAGGCAAGAAGAATTTTACAACCTTCCACCCAAGGCTAAAAAGTGAGTGAACTAAACACACGTGACACAGATGACAAATGTAACATCTGCAACAGCAATTTCTCATCCTTATTTATTTATTTATTTTTATTTATTTATTGCATTTGCAGGTTCATCCAGCGCTGCTAACAGCTTATCTTCGGACTGCCAAGGCACCTACTGTGCAGTGGCACCACAGAGCTTCAGGGCCCCCAGAGATAATGCATACACAATAGGCTTCTCCCCCGCGCCGGTCTTCAACAATCCTCACGGGTATCACCACTCCTGGAAGGATTCTGGCTATGGCACCAATCGCCCGAAATCAAGGAGCAGCATGCAGAGCTTCTCCAGGACGGGGACCCTCCCTTCTTACTTCCCTCAGCAGCAGCGTGAGGCTGCTGTTGGAGGAGCTGAAATCCACAAGCAGAGTCCCAATATTGTAACTGTGGCCACGGCATTAGAGGTTGCAACTATCTTTTAATTAAAAATGTTCATAAGCTAATTTAAATGTAAAAGAAAAATCACAAAAATGGTTATTCCTAGGCGTTTAAAGGGGCACTATGTAGTTTTGGAGAAGAAATTGAAAGTCAGAATTTTAATATGTACAATATTAATGAGGTGATAATACAAACTCAGAAATATTTATTTATTCCATAACTGAATAAACAAGCTGTTCTCAGAGGAAAATAAGGTCCCCAGAGTTTGAAGCTAGAAAGGTGGCAGGGTCCGCCAAATATAAACAAAGTAAAACAGTATGAAACTGTGTTGTCCTTTAAGGTCACTTTGTTTACTCAGTTTATTCAGTCAGGAAAACAAAGAGAGTTTGTTTATTTACTATCAGTCAATGATTTCTTCCCCAAAACAACGCAGTGCACCTCTAGGAGGTGTACAATTTTTTTTTAAGGTGAGAGAAATTATTATGAAAACACTGTATATAATGTTTATTCATGTTAGTTCCTGTATAAATGTATTCAATGACGCACACTGGTGTTTCTTTTCCAATAAAAGTGTGATCAAAATAACAAAAGCTGTCATTTATTCAGCAAATGTTCTCAAATGTGACAATGGGTCGAGCAGAGAGAGATCACAAAATACATAAATTCAACGGAGAGACGTTGTGTTTTGAATATGGAACATTATTCCCTTCTTGGCTCAAACTCCGGTCTGATTTGTAAAAATGTAGAACTCTTCCCCCAGTTTGAATCTACATGATCAAGACTCCAGTCAGCGATGATCAGATGTAAAATCTCAAGCTGCTGCATTACCTGGGAGGCTGGCTTTGAAGACTCCTGGTTGCTCTGTTGAGTTTCTTGCATGCAAATGAGTGAGCGGAGTCGGTGCTCAAGTGGAAAATAAAGTATAAACCATTATTCCTACAAAATCGTGGCGGGTTGCTGTCACACCTGCTCCAACTCACCTAAATAATTTACATCACTGTAAGCACACAGTACATTACAGCACGCATTGGGGTTGCCTGACAAATTCCTGACTGTCATTTGCTGCTGTGAGGTGCAAGTATTCGCCTCAAACATGACTGCCAGGAGGGAAATGGGACAAAACATACAGGGGATGGAATAACCTCATGTGACTCTTCCTGTGAGTGCTCTGACATTTATGAGGCACGTGCACGCCTCACATTTTCAAAACCGGTCACTATTATTAAGTTTAATGCAGCCATGAATATGTAGGGCGAGGGCAAACTGTCTCTGGTCCCGGATGATTTATTGATGGGACATTGATGAGTTTAAAAACCATAACAAACACTGACACACATCACCCTGAACACTGGTTATTAGCTGTTGAGCTCTTTTATATGTAGCATACCAATTGTACAACATTTGCATTGTTTTCTTAGTTACATCTCCCAAAATAGAGCAGCAACAGGATTTTATGCAAGTAAATCCAGGACACACAGATGCAAGAAAAAAATCCCAGGAATCCTGAATTATGCAAGATGAAATTAATCAAACACATCTCTCAATCAAGGGACGGTGTCCGCAGGGAAGTGCATGTGTTTTCATCAACAACTTAAAATGTACAGGCCTCCTTTTAACATTGCTTTTCATTAACGTTGTGAAATCTGCTCTCGAGTTGAAAGCGCCGAGCTGAAAATATACATTTTTCAACAATGTTTAGCACCTGCTGATTTTCATCTGCTCACGCACGAGTTTGTCGCGGTGTTTTGTCCTCATTATTTTTGAGGTCACTTTAAATGAGCCAGTGATGTATGAAAGCAAATGAGACAAGAGTAAAGGGCTGTTACAAAGTATATAATAGCCATCTGAGGGCCGGTCCTGAGGAGAAAATAAATAGTTTCCAAAACTGCTGCCAAGGAAGAGCTATCAGTAGGAGCTGATGGCAGACTGAGCCATTATTTTTTTTCCTCTCTCTCTCTCTCTCTCTCTCTCTCTCTCTCTTCCTCTCTTTTCTGTTCATCTGCAGGAAACGAGGGCTAAGAGCAGCGCTCATTTGCATAAGCATAAATACCTGCTTTTCTGCTTTTTGATAGCTGTGATAAAAGCTGGAATAGAGTGGATTAGATGCCTTTTTACATAACTGTGAAGCACTAAAAAGAGTTCTCACACATTACCACAATATGCCTCATTAACAGAGAACATTGTTCAAAAACCACATTCCCCACTGAAGGTGTCCTGATCACCTTTCATTTAATACTGCCAGTCTGCAAAGTCACTACACTTTGGAAATTGCAAAGTTAATAACTTTATTTTCTGCGTGGCGTCCGCTGAGGATTCAAGGCCACACAGTACAAAAGGCAAGCAATAAGAAATAAGGTCATATTTGTGCCCCCAGTGATGTGCACTGGTCTGACAGATAGCCAATTGCACAGAGAGGGAAAATGCATTTATCAATCAATACAATATGATTCCCTTCATCATTGCTTTATATGCTGCTTGTAGGTCAAATAGTTGTGCATTGACCTGACAATTTGTGCCACAAGGTATATCCATCTGCACAGTTTGGTACAAAATGTGTGTCTGTTTGAAAAGCCATCGCTGGCGGATGCTGTGTTCATTCTCATCCAAATGGACTTCACATTAATGTCCTGCAGCAGCTCTCGCAGCACATTTGAAATCTCCCCAGGTAATAGAAAATGAGTGTTTTAGAGCCGGTTTTCAGCTCATCAGTAGTCCACCGACAAATGTGTCAGATATGCATACGTCATCCCTAGCCTCTGCACCTGCTAGGTTTATTTTTGACGAATGGCGAGCTGTAGGACTGTGATTATGCTGTTACGGCCTCTTAGCATCTCATCTTAAAGACACAAGTGTACCCCAGTGTGTGAAGATGGAGCCTCTCTGAATCGATGTCATTTGGTGCTTGAGGCCCGTCCCGCATTGCAATGTTTTGTACCACTCGCACCTCATCTTCATCTTTGTCTCAACTGCCAAGTGTGGGTATTGACTTTTGGATGCTTTGAATTGTGGGGCTGGTGTGTGAAAAAAACAACACCATTTGTTTTGCGCTTGACAGTTCGTCTCCGAGGAGAAGTTTTGTCTGTGTTTCGTTTACCATTAAGATGTTGTCTGCTTCATTTACAATAGGTTATATCAAACCAAGTTCACTCCCACATCATCAATGTCTGACATTTTGGGAAAGTTAAAAACATTAGACAAAAGGCAAATACAGTCATTTCTGCTAAATTATGGGATGTTATCACTGGGTCTTTGTCATCCCTCTGTAATTACTGTCGAAACCTACAGTATGTCTAGATAAAACCTATCCACTCTGAGGGCCTGGATGAACTCGAACTTCAGTCTTTTGTCACCTCTACATATTGTGAAATAAAGCTTAGATTTTCAGTACTGTTTGATCACTGAGAGACAGAGACCTTGCTTTTATTAATAATTTTCCCGTCAGAGTCATTTCACCTTCTTTTCATTAAGGGCAAGGCAGAGGTGACAGACATATAGAGAACAATACCTTTATAGATTTTTCAGAAAACATACCCCCAACCCACCCAATCTTAATAATTGACTCAATAAATAAATTAATATACCATTAAATGCAAGAAGGAATAATATTAACATAAATGTAGACACTAATAAATTTGTAAAATGTGATACAAGTTTATATCAATGTTTCATTTGCTTCTCTTTTTATTTACCTTTTGTTGTAAGTCCCCTATTTATTTGCTTTCCCATTTAAAGGTGCGATATGTAAGAATTGGCCACCTGTCAAATTCATATTCAAAACAAATAGGGGGAAGCATATCACCAGAGTAACCGCTAACTGCTGCGGACTGTAGCTGCCATTAGCTGGGACCAGAGTCTTGGTGTTTACACCTCAAGCACAGGAGCTTTGGACCGGGACAGGCCAGGGCTAGCTAGTTAGCATGCTAACTTCAGTAGATATCTCTGCAACACAACACATAGACATACTGTCAAACAATTATTTCTTCACATTCTGATGATAGTTTTAGTTATTTTTTAAAAAATGTTTTACACTCAAATTATTTCATATTGCCCCTTTAATAAATTCATTTATTATTTTATATATTATCACGGGGTTAACTTTTAACCTATTAGTTCATCTACATTAGAGTGCATACATAAACTATTGCTACCACACACTGGTGGCTATCAAAGACAGTCTCAGGCTCACCAGAAAGTAATACATAAATAAATAAATACATTTAAAAATTAATACATTAATAAATACTATGGAAAATTGAGAAAGTCAATAAATAAGGGAATTAACATAAACATAAATAAATACAGAAACAAATAAAAAATTAAAATGATTATCAGTTTATGTCACATCATTTAAATAAATCAATGCCTAAATGTATTTTTAATTTATTATTTTTGCTGAATTTAATGGAATTTCAATTTATTTATTTATTTATCATTCAGTTTTGATTTTGGCAGTTTTGGTCCTCCATACAAATCATAGGTATTAGGTGCCACCAAACCTAGGAAAATGAAAAAACAAAGACAATTCAAATTGTGATGAGAAATACAAGTAACAATAGACATAAACAAAAGCAATCAAACAAAAAGGAAGCAGAGTCAGTGTCTGGTTGAGGTTTCAGACAGGGTAAATGAATGTTTATGTTTGGCTGAGTGTTGTTTCAGGTCATCAATCAACCGTACACACTCACGAGATATCGGGGAGGTTTGTTTTAGTTCGTTGAGATAAAACATAAAAGGGTTCCATAGATCCCCTAAGTGTGTATTTGATCTTTTCAAGCCTTAAATAGAGCGTGAGATCACTCATCCATAGGGAGATGTTCAGGGGATTGCAAGAGTGCAACAGAATTCTCCAATGGGCAAGTAGGGTCGTGAATGCTAATGCTAATGCTAATGCTAATGTCTTTATGCATACTATTAATCTGTTGTTTGCTTAGCACCAACTTGTAAATGTTTGTAAACATCAGTTGCAACTTCACAATAACAATTGCTTAATACATGTTTTATGAAGCATTTCATTGTCTGTTAAAAGTCAAATGACAATAAACTAACTTAAATTAGCTATAAATGTATTTACCATTATTAATGATGGTTATAATAAAGTGTGACTGAGGAATAGTTCGATATTATGGAAAATACAGTATGCTCATTTGTTTTCTTGCCAAGAGTTAGATGAGAGGGTCGATACCACTCTCATATTTGTCTATTCAATACAAAGCTGCAGCCAACAGTAGGTTAGCTTAGCTTAGCATAGAGATTGGAGAGAGAAGGGAAAACAGCATGTCTGGCTCTGGAGGTCACAGGGGTTGCCAGGCAAACAGCTGAGACTTCAGGACGTCACTACACATTACCCTCAGAGAATTGTTGTTTTTACACTTTTTTAAAATTTAATTAAGCAAACAGGATACAGTGTGCCATTAATGAGCTCTCGAGGTGCTGGTAGGTGATTTTTGCTACCTTTGAACAGAGCCAGACTAGCTGTTTCCCCCTGCTTCCAATCTCTATGCTAAATTTAGCTAACCGGCTGCTGGCTGTAGCTTTACTGAAGGACAGACATGAGAGTGGTTTTGATCTTATCATCTAACTCTTGGCAAGACAGCAAATAAGTCCAATTCCCCAAATGTCGAATTATTCCTTTAACCTCCAATGCACCTATCAAGGACATACTTTACTCTGTTTTGGTGCTCACTCAAATCATTCGATAAATATTGAATCTTTATATACAGATCTGACATGAAAACACTTTTCTGTCTTTGCCAAATAATTTCATATACTTGAACCGTTGATAATACAAAGCTGTTCAAATGTAAGCTTAGGTCAATGGTATTGGATCACAGACATCATTGGTATCAGACATGTCAGAGCATCAGTCTGTGGTCATAGGGCGTTGCCCTCAGCTGCACTGCTGCTCCTGCTGCATCTTTACACTCAGATTTAAATGAATTCAAGGTGCTATTTTGTAGTATTTTATCTTTATAGCAGCTCCCTTCTCGAACATGCATTTTGGTATGCTAAAGACAGACTGTTTTATATTATTTTTTAGACTCAAAATGTCAGGCTACATTTGTAGTAATTGCAAAAGCTAGATTAGAGTAAACGTAAAGTGAGGAAGAGTTTGGTAAATTGCAATAACTTTTCTAATTCAGTCAGAGACATTAAGAAATACGTGCTACTCAAAAAATGGATGGACAAATGAATTGCTCACTTTATCTTTATAGAAGCTTTTTCTTTCAGCTGTAATGTTTTTTTTCTACAGAAATGTGGAGACAGGTGTCATTTAGGTCTTTTGCAATAACTGTAGATGTTTGGTACCAGAATACAACCTAATGTGAATCATACTTCAAAACACTGCATTGCATTTATATTACATTAAAGGGGCAATATGTATGAATTTTAGTTCATTAAATAAATTATTAGCAGAATATGATTGAATAGCAGCTTTGACATGATGACACATATGTACTGTGTTGCAGAGATAACTACCGAAGTTAGCATGCTAACCAGTAGCCCAGGCCCGTCCCGGTCCAAAGCCCCTGTGTTACCAGTGTGAACACTAACACTCCCCTGATCCCCAAACTCCCAGTCTGGACTGCTAGCTGCACGGCTAACTGAGCTAACTAGCTGACGACAGCTATTGTTAGCAGCAGCAGTTAGTGGTTACTCTGGTGACATGCTGCCCCCTATTTGTCTGGAGTGTGGTTTTCACAGGTGGCCAATTCTTACATATTGCACCTTTAAATATTCTTAGAAGTTAGAGTAGACTGCAAGATCGAACACTTTGCAGCCACAAACAGACATTTAAAAACAATTTAAGACACATTAAACACAAACAGTTCTGTTTCTGCATCTCCTTTCTGGAATCCAACAATATTTGCCCTCTGGGTTTCAATGCAGCCATTTGATTTGATTGATTCCATATATTTCCTGCTTTAATATGATGTGCTAGATTTCTCTTGTGTCTCAAAAGTCCGACACAGATAATGACCAAGAGAGAGAAGAACACTAACATCACTTCATCATAAAAAAGATGTTGTAAGATATGATGCAGAGGTCTTCTGGACATTTCAGCTGCCCCATCAATCATTACTGTTTTTACAGCATTATTGTAGACATTCCCCACATTTGTAATGATCAAAACAGTCCCAAACAAGTGAAAATGGCAGGAATTTGTTCATTATTTGGACTTAATTCTCCAGGTGATCTTCATGAAAGCTGACTAACAGTAGTTCACAGTATCTATCCTAGAATCTATTATCTTTTACCGTGTTTTGTTTCTGTGCAGAATAAACATGTGAACTATAGATAACTAAGTAAAATATTCCTCCCTCATTAATCACTGCTGTATTTGACCTATAGCACCACTGAACAACATTATTAATGTCTGTCTGTTCTATTTTAGGTCTTATACCACTAGGGGGAAACATCATGCTATGCAACCTCAAAACATTACTGGCAACCACATAATTTACATGTGTGGACCACTGCTTTATGTACAGACACCTGGGTAAAATGGAATAAGAATATGATTTTTAACAAAAACTAAATAGCATATGTAATTCAGCTCCACTGTTCTGTTCTTCGATAGAACTCAAACATTTTTTCTCTGCTGAGGCAGTGAAGTGTAATTCAGAGCTCTCGCTATGCTATCAAAAAACCTCAGTCAGTGTGTCAGTGCCATTTCTTTCATTGTATGTCTGGCGCTTTCAATGTCAGGTTCAGCGGCATTGTCCTGTCTGAGGACTACCGGTGATTTTAATTTGTTCGGTTCGATGTGGCATCAGCTGGAGGGTTAAGGACATGTTGCATTCAAGTCTGGTGAACAAACAAAGGATGAGTACGCTCTGAGAGGGGCTTCGGCAATCAGAGCATCGAGTGCTCATTTTCAGCTGAAGCACATCTGTGAGCCATTCAATGCCATGAATCCCATATTCTGATCTTTGATCTTTTATAAAACCAAGAACATAAACCCACACGCACAGTATGAAAACAAATTGACACTCGCATTTTCTTGCCTTCTGTGTAAATCAGATTCACGATTCCATAGAAACACTGGAGATAACCAATTCACATCAATACCGCTCAAGACTGGGGATTAGCTCTTATTATGCATCTTTATAAATAACAACTATTATTGTACGCATGAGCGAACAGAGCGCTCTGAATGTTACCTCTGTGACAGAGAGGCAACAAAAGACAACAATAATCATAAACACTCTCCCTTAAAGCCTCTTTTGTTATATGGCGTCTATATAAACCCATTCAGGAACAGGATGTTTCATCTCATCAGGAATATTAATTCCATTCATCGCTGCATTAATGCAGACGTGGAGTGGAGTGCTGCTCTCCCACCTCAGTAACACACTGGTTGACCTCTGTCTTAAACAGTAATGGCAGTGCCTGCAGTTCTCTATCTGCGGCGTGTGTCAGCTCACACGTAGAGCTTTGGTTCCTGAGCTGATGATGATAAATCTGTGCCAGTTGTTCACCAGTTGATTGTGGTTTACTGCTGAGCCGGGAGAGTGTCTCATTGTGTCAGTGTGGGCCGTCATGGAGACAGCTGCCAAAGGAAACACAGCCTTTATGCTTGTTTCTGCTATATGAAAGAGAAAATTAGGGAGAAAGAGTGGAAGGGAAACGGAGGCAGGGAGAGAGAAAGAGAGAGAGAGAGGGAGAGGGAGCACAGAATAATATGTTGCATCAATCAGTCTAAATGACTTGCTTATGTAATTAGCTAACAATGTTTTGTTTCTCCGCTTCCCTGAAGTTATTAGTGGCTCACAGTTAACCTTGAAGTAATTGGAAAGGCTCTGTTGATGTTCCTCTATCTGTATGGGACTGACAGTTTATTTTTCTTCTGTGGATGGCTTCCCTCCTCTTTCATGTTGCTACAGTATTTATGAATTAGTTTCCTGTCACTTTTACAGTACAGCCTAATACTAATTGGTGGTGAGATATATTGGTTATTCACAACCCACTAGGTGGCACGCTGCCTTCCTTCCTTCCTCGACATTTACATGACTGAGAGTTGTCAAAACTAATAACATGGTGTTGCTCTGGTAATGCTGCTGCACAAATTACACCTTCCCTTGAAAACAGCATAATCTCTAACATAAATTTTAAACAGTAACTCTGCAGCCACCGCTCCTCCAACTAGTCCCTGACATTTTAATTTGATGCTTCATCTGCAATTAGACATGCACTGCATGGCCATTGGCTTATTTTTATTTAGTGAGAATCAAACATTCACTTTGGACTGCTCTTAATTTAAAAGGAGAGACTGAGGCAGAGTCAGTGCAGGGGTGTTAACCCTCAGTTCTTATTAAGAATTAATAAGCTGGACAATGTTTCACTGAAAAATGAATTTAGCTGTCATGGTTTTGATGACTATACCGTGACCATAGGAGGCAATCACCAGGCTGCTGGGTCTATTGTCAGTGGAGAGTCTGAGCCCTGCGTGTTAGAAAAAGTCTGCTCCTCCTTGTTTGAATTTGTGAAAAGAAAAACACGCAAAGACAAAAAAAAAAGCAATATGTTAGGGAACATCTTGGGATGTTTGCATAGTCGATGCTTTGCTCAGTTTTGTTCCATTTCTATTGCACACAGTGAAAAAAAAAAGAAAAAATGTTATGTCCTTTTTAATTTTCTGATAGTCCCTTGCCTCAGTCGGCCACTTTGCTGGATAGATATCTGCCCGAGAAGTTAATTTAAATGACTTTTTGAGGATGGTGATTGATCCATTGCATACTAAATAACTTTCCCCCGCCTGAGATAAAGTGCCACTGCAGGAAGAATAAGGAAATGTCATGAGCTCTTCTAAATCACACTGCTATTGTGACTATCTACTATCATTGTTTCCATCTAATTATGTAAGCGCAGTTCGTAGCGTGGCTCTCACCTTCCAGTAATCCTGCACAGAATACAGAAATCTAGTCATTGTCAAGATTAAAAAGCTTATATTACATTTATTCTGAATCTTTAGTGCTCTGAAATTTACAAGGCATTTTTCAAGGGCTTCCGACTCGACTAATATTCAAAAATATATCAAAACAAAAAAGTGCTTTGTTTATTGTTTTCTTTGGGATTGTCAAGGATCGTAGAGGCTGCGGCAGGTTTTCTTTTGTTTACCCGGGAAGATCACCGCCTGGGTCATACTAGAGATGTTTACTCCTCCTGTCAAAGGATAAGTTGTAAATTTTAGCTCACAGGAAATGAAAGATGTAGTAGCGTACAGAGTACAGACACCAAAGTAATGTCACCTTGAGTGAGCATCTCTCTTGTCTGGACTGGCAGGTGATATCAGAGGATAAACTCCGTTTTGACCTTGTGCTCACTCATCACAACAAAAACACAAGAGAAGAACAGCACCAAGAAAAAAAAAAAACAGGAAAAAAAAACCACCCGTCACATTTCAAATGTTATTGCTTCAGTCAGCTGATATCACACGGCACGTCTGCAGATAACTGCACTTCATTCTGTCTGGAGCAATGGATGGCTAGGTTTGATGTTAACACTGTTATTAAAAATGCAAAAAAAACAACAACCAAACATATCTTCATTAACATTCAGTACCATGGAGGTGTGATTGATTCCATCATCAGCCGAGTCATTTTCGTGGCCGGCATAGGAACATCAAACACCATGACCTCCATTATTTCCCCTTTGAAATTGCATTCACTTTATTCGCCTCTGCGGCTCTCCAATACCTTGAATCATTTCTCCTGGGAGGTGTTTTTTTCTAACCTGCTGCTTCTCTGCCAGTCCTAAGAGCGGTGTAACCAGCAATTCTCTCACACTGTATGTGGGACACTTGAGCTAAGAGTGAGACGAGGCATCTGGCACAACCTTGGTGAGACTGCGCACTGGATTCAGCTCAGTGAAATTTAGACGGAGGCCCCAGAAATAAAGTGGCACACATGTTATATTTATCTTGATAATATATGGATCTTTTGTGGCACAAATCAAACTCACTCTTCGAAAACCGAGCAGCAGACTTAAAAATAGATTTAAGCACTTATAAGTTTTTGTTCGGTTTATTCTGAACTTGTGTACTCCCAAAGTCCCATTAAATAAATACACAGGCTTTATACTCTACTTACGATGCTCACAGAGATAGTTCAACATTTTGAGAAATGCCCCTTGCCTTCTTTCTGAGAGGTAGATGAGAATATTGACAACTCTCTAATGTCTGTACTTAAAGTGTGGAGCTGAAGCCAGGGGAATACTACAGACTTGGGAAAACAGCTAGACCTAGATCTGTGTCATGTTTCTTTAATCCAAAACGCAATCATAAATGTAAAAATAACAATTGGTACATCTTGGCTACCTGGAGTCTTGTCATCACATGGGGGCCGCCAGGGAACAAGTGAGGATGCTGCACAGAAGTGCTAGGTGAAAGGATAAAGAAAGGCAGGTGCTATTAGCACTGAGCCGACAATGCTATTTGCACCCCCCCACTTCCTCTGTAACATTACTGATTGATAGTGTTGCAGATGGAAGGAAATGCATAACTTAGTTCTAATACAAGCCTGGAAGTGAAACCCACTGGATGTAATCAAACAGTAACCTGAGCTGGGAAGTGGTTGAAAGCTAAGATTAGCTAATGGGATTGTCAAATACGTTTAGTTTTACCTCAAAATATGGCCCAATTCCCCCCCAGATTTTCATTGTCCAATAACATTTCAGTTGCTACTCAACCAGGAAGTGATGAAGTGATTTGTCAGATTCCCTGTTTATATGACGTGCAACCTGCACCACTGCATCATAACGTAATCTCGGCACTCAAGCTTCCCATCCTGAGCGTGACGTCAGAAGAAAATGGCCACCGTGTGAATCATCTACATCTACAGATCAGCAGCATCTACGCTAACCTCTTGAGGAGCTGCCACTGTTGTTTTCCAAACAAACATCCAAACCACCTGTAGCTACCTGTAATTCTTAAAATAATAAATCAAGTAAGTCTAACACAAACTCAGGTCTCTTGTGTGAATCCTGTGAATGAGACTACCTGCTTCCCTTTGTGTCCAGTCTGTATGCAAAGCTAATCACTTCACAGCTCCAAACTTAATGCCAAGACATGAAGGTCATACAATATTATCTTCTACCTCCTGCAACAAAAGCAAATACATTTATTTTCCAAAATGTCAGACTTCTTTAAATCTTACACAACGAAAAAGTAGGATGACTTATAAAATGTCCAAACAAGGGTCCAAAGCTTAGAGGTCCATGACTGGTTGCCTTTTTCAACATTCAAATGCTACTTTTAACAGCCTATTTATGGTTCGCTTTCAAGTGCATCTGTTGTCACCTTCCAACATAGCTGTTATTTACACTGGGGACATGCCTCTTTTGTTCCCATCACTCTTTAAAGGTGCAAGTTGTAATATGTACATTTTAAATTCCAAACTGTGCTAAAATTATGTTATGAGTTTTGACAGTATAGTATATCATGACCATCTATGTATTGTGCTGCAGAGACATCCACTGAAATTAGCATGCGAACTAGCTAGCTAGTCCTTTTTCATAATACCACTCTGAGCCCACAATTTGGATCGCTAGCTGCATGTCTAACTGAGCTAACTAGCTAACGGCAGTTACAGTTAGCAGCAGTTAGCGCTTACTCTGGTGATATGCTGCCTCCTATTTGTTCAGAGTGTAAATTTCTTACATATTGCATTTGTATTAAAAATGTTCTGAAAACTAACTTGCAGAAATGTTAACTAACAAATGAAAATGTCTGACTGACATGCACTGATGCTTTCTACAGTAGATGTTATATTGGCATTGTTCTACAGAAATGGAGTTGAAGTTGTGGATCTCATACATATGGATGATTGTTACTTTGTAACAATTGAAACTCTGCAGTAGCCTTGGCTGTGGCTATACTGTTATGCAATTTTTTTTTCCCACCATAGGAGGAGTTTGACATTTGCGCTGGGGTGGGCGGCAAACATTTTTTAAACTGGTGAGTACACAGTCCAAAAATTAAATGGCGTGTTGTGCATACAGTAACAGAAGACAAGTAGTGCCAGGCATGCCATAGAGCCAAACAACAGGGCACAACATTACACATCATTTATTATTTTTTTACCACTTGAGTTTTTGTCTTTCACTTATCACACAATTAAGTTAAAGTTTTTAAAAAGTGATATATCAATCTGTTTGGGCCTATATAATACTGTTAGGCTTTCATTTTCCATGTACCCTTTTAAACCATTGAGTGTAGGCGTACTGATGAAATTGAAAACTGAATTATGTGGATTCACTCACACACTCATAGATAACTGCTCACTGTACAATAGAAAGATAGTTAGCTGAATCACTGCCTGCAAAAGAGAGGGAACTCGCATCGCAACAGGCTATGTCACATTACAAATTACATAACAGAACAATAAAATAAACATAAAATAAATTAGACTATTTCTTACAATATATGTACATTTTATTGGAGCTCTTAAAATATTTGTATATATATTTAAGAAATGTTTTTATTGGACTCAATGTAGTTACTTTTCCAGCCACTGGGGGGGCAATGCCACCCCTGCCTCTGGCACCACTTGTCTTCCAATAACCTTTGACCCCTTCCCAGTCGATGCTGTGACTGGTTTTGATCTGGCATTCACAGTCCGCTGATGTCTGTTTCCGGTGTCCATTTCATCAACACAGTGCCACCCCGAGCTGTCTAACTTGGCCTCATACACTCCACTTCTTCACTCCGGGGGGGTGTCTTTAGGGTGTACCGGCACAGATCTTAAGGTGTTGAATGATTTGTGGTAAGTGCTGACTCACTCTGAGTCTTGTGGCTAGATGTTCTGACAAGCACAATAGGCCTGTCTGACATAAACTGAGCCGTCAACTCTTGTTGAAAGCCTGAATCAAATCTCAGATTTAAGAATATTACATGATACTCATATGATGATCAAAGACGCCTTCAGTAATTGTGTGCGCGCTTTTAAGCCTGTTTTGAATTTTGAGCTGCAAATTGTTAGAGGAGCCCCCAAGCTACACGGTAGGTTGTAGATTACTGAAGTCTAACGAGTTAGGACATGAGGTCATTACGGAGAGGAATAATCAATGTATTTCTGTGAGGATGATTCTTCCTGACAACTGCAATACTGTAGTCTTTCCAGCTCAGGCTATTTGCAATTACCTGACTAATTTGTAATACAAATCCACATTCCTTAATAAAACCTGCTTGATTAAATGGTAAGTAGTATGGATCGGCTCAAATATTCACAATGCGTGTGTTTGGTCACTGTTACAATATCTTGTGCAAATCTCAGTAACAACTTAACAAGAGACTTATTGATATATTTGACTGTAATTGATTGTATTTTAGATTAGTGGTAACTGGTCTGACTCAAAAATGTCAGATATGTAACATGTTAAACCTCCTGACATTTCTGCTCATTTAACTTGCAGCTGGTAAACTTCACTGTATATTCAGAGGCTGCTTTTCATTTATTGTCAGTGCAAAAGCTCGCAGGACTGTCTGTTGGTGCATCGCAGGTTATGCTGTTTATTTTCTTGTTTCTCAAATTGTATTCATGAGTCCAGTCGCGAATGTTTGATGTGAATTGACTGTGAATTTTGTTCCAGAAAGTACGCCGTTAGTTTTACAATCCTAATGTGTTTTGTGTTTGGATCAGAGCAGTGTATTACACGCTTGTTTTCCAGACTGATTGATGAGCAGGTAATTTGAGAGTTTTTAGGCACATATTTGCATAAACCCTTTAAAAGGCACATTCTCAACAGACAGTCACACTTTTAGCTCCTTCCCCCACAAATGCAGATTAGGTTCAGAATTTATTAAACCCATCTTACCGACCACCAACCGAAACTTCACTTGATGCTATGAAGAATCCAAAAATGCCTCCAAGTCAGACTTTCAGTTCTGATAGTTTGGCAGAAGGTTGACTGAGCTCCTGGAGCCCCAGAGAGTTTTCTCCGCAAATCTAATGCAAAAACATCAACTCCTTAACCCACACGCTCTGGAGAGCAGAGCTCCACTCCTGAGCTTTGATACAGAATTGAAATGTTGGAGAATTGGCACGTTGACCCCTGAGAATTTGCATTCACATGCAAATCCACAGATGGACTGCAACAAAAATAATTTATTCTGCATGTATCGTGATAACAAGGCTTGGGAGATGTGTAAGGCTCCTTTTGTTGCACATACAATCAGACCAATAGTGCTGTCTGCAAAGGTGGATGTGGAAGAAGACTCTTATGACAAGTGTCTACAGGAACGCAGGAATAATGGCCACTTGTGAAAGGCCAAGGTCTGGTCATACTGTGTAAAGAAGCCAGTGGTGAAAACGAACATCTCTGTCCTATTACTACATGTATTCCTTAAATCAAAGGGGATTTAATTTGTTGACATGTTTGCATTTATTATATAGTTGACAGAAGAAACTCAAAAAAGTCCTGTAAAAGGTCTCCAGCTGGTCTCAAATGAGGTGTGATGTGATAAGATATGCACCTGAGACCACTCGGCTATAATGATGCCCTAGCAATTTAACAAGTGAAAACATTCTGCCTGTTGAGTCTGATTAGAATTTTACCACATATCATTTCAGGTATTTTGAGAGGACAAATAAGACAAATCATTCCACCAATATGGAAAATAGACTTCGAGGATAAGGTTGGTGAAATTATACGTTCTGTTATTTGGAACAGCTCACAAAATCATTGAATTTTTATGAGATTTATTTCTTTTTATCCCTCTTATAAATTGTATCTGCCATTTAACACAGCCTCAGGAGTATGCCACTCTGGATGTCACTGTCAGTGTCTGAAAAATAATAAAAGCTAAGTAAGTTCCTGAAACAGCAGGGCTCTGTAGTTTTTAGCGCACGCTTCTCCTGCAGGAGTAAATAGGGCATTTGTTGGGGGGGCTATTTTCAGCCGTGGATTAATACACATTTGGTACGCTAGTGTGTTGTGACAGCAGGATGCTGGGATCTACTGAAAATAAACTACAGCATCCCATGATCATCTTACTGAAGTAACACAGCACCCAGTGCAACGGTGACAACCCCCTCTCAGAGAATTACATTTATATGCTACACTTAATAGGTTTTGAAGGAATGCCAGGCTGGATTACGTCTTCTATTAACCTAATGAGAGAATGTTGTTGATTAAAGGGGCAACGTGTAAGAATCTTAGTTGAATCAGTCAAAAATTGATTAAAACTGTCAACAGAATGTGGAGAAACAGCAGTTTTGACATTGTGATGTTTATATATTGTGTAGCAGAGATATCTATTGAAGTTAGCATACTAACTAGTTAGCACCAGCCTGTCCTGGTCCAAAAATCCTGGTCCCTGAGCTCCCAGTCCAAACCACCAGCTGCATGGCTAACTAAGCTAATTAGCTAACGACAGCTACAGTAAGCAGAAGTTAGCATTAACTCTGCTGGTATGCTGCCCCCTATTTGTTTTGAGTATGAATTTGATAGTTGGCCAGTTCTTTCAACAGTTTCGTTCATCTCGCAACAATGTTGCTACCAAATCAATAAAATGTTGACTGTGTGCGCTGTTAATGCCAAACATTCACTCAAAAATGTTTGCCTTTGAGCATAATCCAGGCGGCGATTACATTTGAATCAGAGTCAGCTTTATTGGCCAAGTATGTGTACACATTCATGAATATGACCTGACTTTACAGTGTTCTCAGTGTGCTTACACAGAAATAGACTGGGAACAAGGACAAGAACTGAACAAATAAGGTAAAGATTAAATAATGGTGAATAGAAGAGCGCAGTACTGTACAGCAGCATGTGCAAAGAAAACAGGTTTATATACAGTATATTACAACACCATGAGAGTCTGTACAAGTCAGCCGCTCTGTGTGTAACAGTACAAGTAGTGCAAATGTAACAATTTAGTCCTATATGAAGGTAACTTCAAAGAGACAATGTAGCTCACTGACAAAATGTTCATAGTTTTTGGTAGCTCAGAGAAATAAGGCTTTGACAACACCGGCCACACTTGTTAATAAGATGTCTTCACTGTTGTCTTTTTCCAAGTGTGGTGTTGTTGACAATAAGAAAAATATCACTACACTTATCCTCAATTTTAAGAAAAACACAATTTGAACCACAAACATTGACTAAATTGGACAGCTCCGTACCGGATGAAATAACAATTTGAACAGTCCGTTCACAAAATAAACATTTCCCCTCTTGCCCCAGTAATATTGAGCCATGCATATAGTGTCAGCTTTATCTGCTGTAGTTACAAGGTGTCCCATTCTGCTGCCACCCCGACAGAAGAGAATTGAATTTTGTTTCGGGTGGTCAAACGTCTGAAAATGACATCTTTCTAGAAACAATGTCCTGGTCTCTCTGGAAGTATTCACAGTATGTTTTGTGGATGATTCGTAAATGATTTATTATGATTTTTATTCATCATCATATGTTACAGGGTCGAGGGGGGGCTGGAGCCGATCCCAGCTGACACTGAGCGAGCGACGGGGTACACAATGGACAGGTTGGCAGTTCATCACAGGGCCTATATAAAGGAACAAACAACCATTCACACCTTTGGGCAATTTAGAGTCACTAATTAACCTCACCTGCACATCTTTGGGTTGCGGGAGGAAGCCACAGTACCCAGAGGGAACGCACGCACACACAGGGGGAACATGCAAGCTCCACATAGAAAGGCCCCACCTGGGAATCGCACCAGGGACCCTTGTGCCACCCTTATTACCTCCGCCAAGGAGGTTATGTTTTTGCCCTATCGGTTAGTTGGTTTGTGAGCAGGATTACACAAAAACTACGGAACGGATTTCCAAGAAACTTGGATAGAGGATTAGTCTCGGCTGAAAACAGACACCATCGAATTTCGATGTGGATCCAGGAATATTTTTCGTACTTATTTTAACATCGCGAGATATGACATTTTGGGCATTTTCGTCAATTTCTGAGGGTTTAGTGGACGGATCTTGATGAAAAAAATCAAGCATATTGGTGGCTGGTACCTATGAGTGAGTTCAATTTGATCCAGATCCAAATAAAAATCCAGATAGCAGATTTTAATATATTTTATTTGATATTAAATAAGGTTTGGTTGAATTAAAGGGGGCTGTTGGGCCTTGGTGGAGGTATGCACTCTAGTGAGTGCCATTCTAGCTATTATTATCTTTGATCACTGCAAAAATGGTTCCTGCTAGTGAGATTTTAAATATACTTCTCCATGGATGCAGAAGTTTCAGAGATGGATTTCTCCAAACCTTGGCACACGTGGGAACTGACCCTTTAAATTTGGTCCTGAGGAGGACATGAATGATGCAGGGATATGGATTATTGTCACAAGAGAGAAAACACATGATATTTCGCTTCACGAAACTGCATTGCACTGTTTATTTAACATAGAAGTATAGTGGTTCTAGAAGGATTAGTATTAAATTAACTGACTTTTATTTGTGTTTGCTTTGACAATCCTAGGGAGGTTATGTTGTTGTTTCACCATCTTATTCCTTTTCCCTGTGACTGATCAACAGAACGTTCTCAAAAGCCCGTTTTGGTGTTCAGAAACCTTGCTGTACGTGTTGTTTTATGTGTGAAATTAACATGTTTACACAGTGTCTCACAGAGAAATGTATTCCACACAGAACTTGCTCTCTCATGCGTCTACTCTGCGGCAAAAAAAGAAAATCTAGCGACTTGTGTTGATGAGCGTTCCCACTCACCACCATCAGTATTCCAGTGTGCTGCTCGAGGTGTGGTGCAACCATCAACGGTCGCAAAAACAGAATGATAAACAACTTAATCTCACCTCTAATCATGCTTGTGCACAGTGGTAAAGTGAGTCACATTAAAGAGATACCAAGATATAGTGCGTGTGCTTGAATGCGCATAGCCACTGTTTAGTCACTTCAACCTCTGTGTGGATTACAACAGGTATGATTTTACAGCACCAGAATAATGTGCTTTCAAGTAAAAATCAATTCGTCATGAAGCAACCGACGCAATCCGGGTGTTTTTCCTGCCTACACAAGCTGCAGAGATTGCGTTTCATTCCGGGGCAGGTGCGGTGGTCTCATTAGAGAAAGTTATCCATGACAAAGTCGTCAGCATCGACAGAAACAAGGCATTGGAAGCCACACATTAGGATGTGGCCTATTTATTATGGATATGAACCACCCTCTCATTCAGAGCTCAGATCATATTAAATGGTATGACTGTGACAATGCAGACACAGTTGTCAATAGCAGTCCTTTCCTGAGGTTTTAACATAGAGTGAATGATAATTAGTTTCCCTTTGTTGTCCTTATCTCTTACCTGCAGAAATGGCCAATTTATGCAGGCTGCACCCCGGCCAGCCAAAGTTGATGCTCCCCAGAGGAGGAAAGCAGCCATGTTTCAGACAATGGAAATGAACTCGGGGACAACTCAAGGTTGATTTAGATCCTGGGCAACATGGACTCAAATGAGCTACCAGGCCACACAGTTCTTACCCCAGTGTTGACTCAGCCTCCTCACAGAATCACTCGCATATAAGGTACCTGCAGCAGCGTAGGAGCAGCGTGTGTCTCTCAGATCTGGTCAAGTGAGAATAAAAATGCAAATGTCATATTGTTGAAACGCTGAGTGAACTAAATGTCAGTCCATCTTTTTCAATATGAGATATGAGATTGATGCGGATAGGAGGCTACTGGAGGCAAGTGTGATAGCTGCAGAAGGCAGGTTATACCAACAGCTGTGATATTTGAGCTGTGAAATAAGCCTTGTTTTTTTTCACAAGCATAAGTAATTCTCTTATGTCCTTTACTGAGATTATCCTGAAAACACCCACGGTCTGTCTGTATTTCATCTCCCCGCTCATAAAGATAACAAAGAGACAGGTGGTATTGTTTTCAAATATTGATAAGAATCTTTAGTCCCTGAATACCCAAAGAGCTCCACTGACACTGAGAACATGCCACTCTGAGTGAGGGAAGAAACCCAGTTCATTTAACCCATCTTTAATTTCACATTTTTCACCCCCTGATGCCCATCTGATCCACTCCTCCTCAGACTGACCACTTGTCAGCTCCCTCCTGCGTCCACAGCCAAACACATTTCATCGATCTATTCATAATCCCCTAGTTCACATCCACATGTATTAGGAGCAACATCCAACCAGCACGTTTCCTCCCCCCCCCCCACACCCCGCACCATCTCTCCCCCTCTCTCCCTCTCTCTGATGCTGCTGCTCGGTGCGCGCACATCAGTAAATGAATCACGTAGCACTAGAACAGCCCTTCTTCATGCGATCTTGCCAGACCTATTGGAGAAAACCCCCCAAAGGCAAGATCTGTCACTGTTCACTCATTTGCTGGAAGACGATCAGAAACTATGTTAAATGCACCAAGAAAGACACTGGAGTCTGTTATAAAGGCGTCGAGAGGATTCCGGTCAGATCTCACTGCGAAGGGAGCAGGTTTCAACAGTTGACGCGGAGAGAACTGAGCGCAGGAGAAGCGATTAATTCTGATTATCTGAAATCTTTCTTTTTCCGCGGTTTTCTTTGTTGTTGTTTTTTTTTTTTTGCTTTTTCGGGGCATCGTTCACGAGGGGCCAGTGCAGACGAGCATTGTCCGAATGAAGGATGATAGAGCACTGGGTCCAATTGGACTGGATTATGGGATTACTGGACTGATTATAGGACAATCATCGGGCAAAAGTCGCAGCCGCGCTATAGATGCTCTTGAATGACGGGAACGCAAAAGGTTGGACGGGATTAACAGCTCCGTATCCTGCTTTTCTTCTACTTTGTGGCATGGGCAGGCTGTGTGTGCCGAGCGAGCAGAGCCCATATGCAACAGTGTGCCGCACAGGAGAAAAAGTAAATGCATCGTGAATGGTAACATCGGACAATGCTGCATTTTGAGACGGGCATGTCAGTATCCGCCGTAGCCTAGGTGTAGATGTCGCATGAGGGCAATGCGCTTTTGTAAGCTCCGGTCTAACCTTCACCACAGAGATCCACACGCTTTAACCTTGGATGCAGTAGGGAATATTAATACTTTATAGTCATCGATTATTCATTAACTCCCCCCGCACACACATACACCACCACCACCACCTGTGAGGAAAAAACAAAGCATTTCTCGCACACTATGTTTAATTTGATGTTTAATTCATGCCTTAGGTGTCGTCGGGCGGTCATCTTTGTTTACAGAAAGAGTTCATCACAGCCGAACGGCATGTGAAAGAGGTTAAAACACAAATCAGAAGGCGATAACGCTTCACGGATCGATTTAATACCTAATTAGTGTGGGATCGGCGTCAACCACATGCCTGCTGTGGGTTTAGTCCTCTAGGTTTGCCGTAATCAACAGGTTGAAAGTCAACGAGGATTTTCTTTTTTTTTTTTTTTTTTCCTGTCTGCCACTACCGCATATCAGGTTGAAGGGATGCGTCTCTCTGTAACCATTTTCTTTCTGCTGTGGGTTAAAGCCCTGACATTGAAAAATCTCAATTATTCCGTCCCGGAGGAGCAAGGACCTGGCACTGTTATAGGTAATATAGCAAAAGATGCCGGATATGGGACCATGGAGAGAGGGAAGAAATCTAACTTCAGGGTGCTGGAGAATTCTGCACCACATCTGGTGGATGTTGACCCGGAGAGTGGACTAATCTTCACCAAACAAAGGATTGACAGGGAAACGTTATGCAGGCGCAACCCAAAGTGCCAGCTCTCCATGGAGGTGTTTGCCAATGACAAGGAGATATGCATGATCAAGATTGACATACAGGACATAAATGACAACTCGCCCAGCTTTCCTTCAGATCATGTTAATATTGATATTTCAGAGAACGCAGCTGCTGGGACACGTTTCCCTCTCACTATTGCACATGACTCAGATTCAGGGGAAAATGGGATAAAGACATACCAGGTCACGAGAGATGATTACAATACATTTTCCCTGGATTTAAAAGTGAGAGGCGATGGGACTATATATCCAGAGCTGGTGGTTCAGAGACCTCTGGATAGGGAGGATCAGAGCCATCACACCCTTCTCCTCACAGCAATAGACGGTGGGGAGTATCCGAGATCAGGCTCCATGCAGATCAACGTCAGGGTGACTGATTCGAATGACAATAGCCCAGTTTTTGAAAAATCCTCTTATGTGATTGAGATTCCGGAGAATTCTCCTCCTGGGAAAGTGCTTATAGATTTAAACGCCACTGACCAAGATGAGGGGAGCAACGGGCAGGTGGTCTATTCCTTCACTGGATATGCATCTGAGAGAATCCAAGATCTGTTCTCCATTGACCCCAATACTGGCGTCATCAAGGTCCAGGGAGAGATTGACTATGAAGAGAATCCAATCATAGAGTTTGACGTGCAGGCTAAGGATCTGGGGCCCAACCCGATACCAGGCCACTGTAAAATAACTGTGAAAGTGCTTGACAAAAATGACAACTCGCCAATCATAAGTTTTGTGTCTGTTCGGCAGGGAGCCATCAGCGAGGCAGCACCTCCAGAGTCTGTCATAGCCCTGGTGAGAGTGACAGATAAAGATTCTGGACGAAACGGTCAACTTCAGTGCAGGGTGTTAGGAAACGTCCCCTTCAGACTGCAGGAAAACAATGATAATTTTTACACGCTGCTCACAGACAGACCTCTGGACAGGGAAATGAAAGATGAATACAATGTAACAATAGTGGCGAGAGACAATGGGATCCCTTCCTTGAACTACACAAAGTCGTTCACTGTGAAAATCTTGGATGAGAACGACAATGCGCCACGCTTTACAAAGACGGTGTATGTGCTACAGGTGCCTGAGAACAACATCCCAGGGGAGTATCTGGGCTCTGTCCTGGCCCACGACCCAGATGTAGGTCGCAATGGAACAGTGTCGTACTCCATTCTGCCGTCACATATCGGAGATGTTTCCGTGTACACCTACGTGTCTGTAAATCCCACCAATGGAGCCATATACGCCTCGCGGTCTTTCAATTATGAGCAAACAAAGTCCTTTGAGTTCAAAGTTCAAGCTAAAGACGGAGGATCCCCTCACATGGAGAGCACTTCTACAGTCAGGGTCAACGTCCTTGACGTCAACGACAATCTCCCGGTTATTATTTTACCCCTTCTGCTGAATGATACAGCAGAAATCCCAGTGCCTAGAAACGTAGGGATCGGATACATCGTGGCCACGGTGAAAGCGGTGGACCACGACCACGGAGAGAGCGGCCATTTGACCTACGAGATCACCGAGGGAAACGACGACCACCTGTTTGAGATGGATCCTGTGGGAGGGGAGGTGAGAACTGCCCATGCTCTTTGGGAAGAGGTTGCCCCAGTGGTTGAGCTGGTGGTGAAGGTAACTGACCATGGCAAGCCCCCCTTATCTGCCGTGGCTAAGCTGATCATTAAGGCGAACACAGAGACGGCAGCAGGAGGGGGTTCCAGCGCGAGCGGGGAGCAGCAGCACTGGGATGTATCCCTGCCCCTCATAGTTACCCTCTGCATTATCTCTGTCATGCTCTTAGCAGTCATGACCGCCATCGCTGTCAAGTCCAAGCATCAAGATAAGGAGACTGGGAATTATAACTGCCGCATGGCTGAGTACTCCAATCCTCCAGTGGGGAAAGGCAAAAAGAAAAGGATCAACAAGAGTGACATCATGCTGGTGCAGAGTGAGATGGAGGAGAGAGATTCTGCGAGCAGGATGAACGTGGTGAGCAGCCCTTCACTCATCACTTCACCAATATGTTTTGACTACCAGAGCCCTCTGCCGCTCACACTGCCCAGGTCAGAGGTCATGTACCTGAAAACCACCCCAAACAGCCTGACAGTCCCCAGGGCGGGCTGCCACTCCAGCTTTGCCGGGCTTAGCACAGACACTCCAGCGAATAGGATGTCAGTGATACAGGTAAGGATGCTGCTGCACCGTATTCTTTATCTGCCCTTTATTCTCGCTTATCTGCACACGCTGCTTTGCCATACAAATCTGACAAAAGAAAAGTAATCGACTGAAAGAGAGAAACTCTGTCACTGGGAGCAGACATCATTATCATTGCTTTTTCTTTCCCTGTTATGACACTGTGAAATATTCTCCACATGATCTGGTAACTTAGTGCTGGGATGTAATAATGTGTCGTAAATGGCATTTCACTAAAGAGAGCTGCATTTGAGGAACCAGAATCATTTCAGAAAGTGCCTCCATTGTGAGTCGTCTCTTGCAAAACGGTACAGGTGGTCTGCATAATCAGAGAGCTCCTCTCAGTTAGACATGCAAACAGTTTGAGTCTTGAACAAGGCTGCTGTGACCCTGCCAGATCCACTGCTATAGAGTGAAAACAAAACCCTGCCTGAAATGTGGGATTGGACAGGTGTTTGAGCAGCTTGTCTGATCACATTACTGAACCAATGTGCAGCAGACAGCTAGATGCACACAGCATAACCTTACAATCGCATTTCTCGCTCCCCACAAATATGGGCCAGATCCACCCATCCGCGTCTAAAGTTGGCACGATAAGGCCATTAATGGGGTCCGGCCTTGTCTTGTAGAGATGGCGGGGTTGCGCACACGAGCCAGCTAGCATGCTAATTTGACAGCATGGGCTTGTCGTGACGTTTAGCACAGCAGAATTATCTGTTGTAAACGATGTAAATATCTAGGACAGTCTCACAGACAGTCTCATTTGGAGATGATAACACAGATGACAAGGCCTGGCACTGTCACCAGCCACTAGGGTATGTGGGTGTGATCAACACAAACACATTATTCTCAAGATAGGGGAAATAGGATGCTGATGACAGTGGCTAATGCTTTACTCCTTTGCCGTGCCAAGGAGTCACATATGGTCACAATGGAGATTTGTTCTTATCATGCCGTCAACACTGGCAGCCACTCTGTGGCTTTTATTGACATCTTTCAGGTGCTAAAATCAAGATATAAGAATCGGAATAAAACAGACTAGTCTGATTCCTTTTCCAGTCCTAATCTCATGTTACAGAGTTGATTGCTGAAAACTGCATTAAACTTTTAACGTGGCCAATGCAAAATATGTTTTTTCTCTCATTTCCAGACGGAAAATTTCCCCTCAGAACCCAATTATGCTGGCAGCAGGCAGCCATTTGTTCAAAGGTAAGAGCTCTATCCAAAAGCTTCCTGATTTAGCCTTTCCATCCTTGTATCAAGCCAGCTGACTATGGCTATCAAATAGAAGTGCTCACGCAGAGGTAATGGCAAGTTATGTGTTTTTTTCCTCCCCCCCTCCTTCTATTCTGCTGCAGCTCAACATTTAAGGATGCAGAACGAGCAAGCCTCCGAGACAGTGGCCATGGTGATAGTGACCAGGCTGATAGTGACCAGGATACTAATAAAGGCTCACACTGCGACACGTCTGCTAGGGAGGCCCTCAAGATGAAAGCAACAGCAGTTAATGGCCAGCCTTTTGAACAGGGTGAGTGGATGCACTCTCTTCCTGACATCTTGAAGATGCCTAACTGACTCTTGTACCAGACATTGTTTATACTTTATGCACCGAGAACATGCATGGTGTTTTTTAAGTGGTGGCCCACAGTGCAGCTAAACAAGTCATGGAAGAGGTAATTCCGCACTGTTATTAGATGCAGGTAGTGTTATTTTGCACCGCTATACATTGCAGACAGCCTGAGCTGTGTTTCAAAGATGACATGGAGGCACCAGAGTGGAAGGTAGATGGTAGTTTGAAAGGATAAAAGAGTCCATTGGCTGAAGGTAGAATGTTCAAACATCTTCTGTCTGATTTTGCCATCAAAAGGAACTCATATGCATGGCAAAGTGTACCTCCACCCGTGTCTCTTTTGATCACGTCATTATTTGAACACAGATTCACTGCATGCATGTCTTGAATAACACGACGGAGACAAGAAAGCATGATAGACACTTGCAATGTGCAATGACAGTTGTTTCTGGTGCAACATGACAGAGTCTTTCCACCTTTCGCTCGGGAAGATTTTCTCAGTTATTATCAGGTTTGAGGTGGTTACACTGTTTCGAGGGGGGGCTTTGCTTTGCGACTCAAAATAGAAATGTTAAATTTTATTTCGCAAATCTGAAGCGATCCTCAGTGCCAGGAGTATAATCGTAGATGATTGTCAATCTGTTGCAACCCAGCTGACCTGATAGGGACTGATATATTTAGCTATAAACTGAAAATATGAAAGCTGCTCTCACTGGTAAGATAAAAGATAATGGGGGACTCGAGTGAAGTGGTGATGTTTCTCATTTCCTTGTGCGAGCCTTGGAAGGGGAATGGCTCTGGTCATCAGGTCCCTATGCAGCACTTTCCACACCATTTACATTGCTATGAACTGTTTGTTTGTGGCGTGCTCAGGAGGCCAGAGATGGAAACACTCTTGCGGCTGCCAGAAGGATGTGTGAATCTCTCTCTCCCTCTTTCTCTATCTGTCTCACTTTTGTGTGTATATGTGTGTGTTTTTGGGTGTGTGTGTGTGAGGAATTATGGCAGACCAAACTTGACTCTGTGGGAGGTGTAAATTCAATCACAATTTTTTTTTTCTTCTGCCGCACATTTCTGAATCTGATTCAGCCCAAGTTCTAAGGCCAATCAAATAGACACATATTGAAAGAGACGTTTTGTACATGACTGAATATTTACATGAGCAGCACTGACAGGAATGGCAGTTAATTTATAGACCTGCATATGTAAGATAAGAGAAATGCAAAGAAGTGTGGTGTTGCTTTTAATATTAATAGGTTTTTTTTCTCTCTTCTTTTTGCTAATGCCTCCCCTGTTTGCCTGTGAGAAATCTAGTTAAAAAGCGAAGCGATTAAATGGTTTTTCTCCTGTCGGGTTGGTCAGTTGAACATTAAATGGTGTCACTGTCTGCTCACTCCTCGATGGAAGATCTGCATTACGCACCGTGGGCTAGACCTGATCATGCAAAAACATCACCCTCAACCATCAACCCACACGCTCCTTCTGTCTCTTGCTCAGGCACATACATACAGGTACATTTATTGAACAACAAAGCCACTGCCGTGCAGATTTCTGACAAGATAGTGTTATTATCCAAAATGGATACACCACAGAATTTTTGTTCTAAATGCACCAACACAAAAGCTTGCGGGTTAAGTAGTATTGCTTTTATGTCTTTACCTTTACCATCCCTCTAGTCTCCCTGGCTGCTTTGATACAGGTAATATATGCACCTGTGCAGCTTCCACTATCATGCACTCTGAATATTTATTCACTCTCACAGACACCAGATGCACAGTGGGTATGTTGCTAGGCTTTCTCTGATTCTATTTATAATGGGCAGGAGCTTTCTTTGTTTTTGAGTACATGTTATTGTTCCATTCACAGTTGCCCATAAGATCACAGCTACTTTGCCACTTTGTCATGATTCTATTATGTAGCTGTGTTAATGCACTGGACTATATAAGACCATTGTGTAACGCCATCATTTTAGAGCTATTATTCAAAAAATTGTTATTCACTGATGGAATGGGAAATGAAAATGGAAAGCAGATGACAGGCACAATAGATGAAAGCACCCTTACTTCCTCATCCTCTTCACTCTGCATTCTTGTTTTTATTAAATGATCAAAAATTATAAAGCTACTAACAGTACTGTGATACCTCATTTTTCTTCCAAATTGTTACATGTAGTTAATAGCTATTTAATAAAAAAACTAAAAAACTATAATTGATCATGAGGGTGTAAGCATTTAATCTTATATAAACATGCAGCTAGATCCCTAAAATTGCTTCTGGTTATATAGCGAGACAAATAGCACAATAACAAAAAAAAAATACCTTCCTGCTCAACCTTCTAAGCACATACATCCCTTTGCATCAGCATCATCTGCGAGCTCCTCTGCAGTGGTGATAGGTACCATGGAAATGAATTCAGCATCCCTCTGCTTCTCCTTGCTTATGCTTATTGTTCTGGCCTTGCGTATCTGTGCCTAAAAAATACTTTTCTCCATGGCGCTGAAAAGAAAGACGGAGGAACACAAATGCACGGGGCACAGAACTGCAATCTAGGGTGTACATGCTTCAAAGCGTAGCACTTATAATATGCAGGATCTTTGCTGCGGTTTTGCCAAATCAAAGCCATCATTTAGTTCTCCCTTTTGATGTAAAATGCATTTTGAACTCAAATGCGTATTTTCTCTTGATCTTAGTCCTGACAAAGACAGCACCAGAATGGTTTGTGCTCTGAATGTAACAGTGTGAGTTCACATAATATGTAACATGACGGGGAAAAAAAAGAAAAATCACAGTATGCGGCCTAGAAATATAATTTGTTTCGGAAAGAGTAAAAGCGGCTTGTTAAAACTTACTAGTTGTGTTTGAATGGGCACAATTACCGTTTGTTGCAAACACAGACTACTTTACTGCAGACTGTAACTGTAATTACCATGCTTCTGTCATTGGTTAGTAAGTGCCAGAAATAACTTTAAAAACAAAACATGATTATGATCATTATTGTGATCCAATTTCATTTGAAACCCTTTAACCAACTTCCTTTGTACCATATATGATACATTCTCACATTATTTCATTTCAATCTTCTTTATTTCCTGTCTGATTGAGATTAAAGTTGCACTATGTTGTTTCGTAAAATAATTTGACCTCAGAAATTTAATATTCACAATATTAAAAAAATAATAATACAAGCCCAGAAAAAGTAATTTGATATGTTTCCATTCAAACAAGCCATCATTGAGGGAAATAAGATCCCCACAGCACTGCTTGTAGGTCGAAAGGTAGCTACTCTCAAAGGTCCTGCGAATATAAACAAAGTAAAACATTCTGAAATTGCATTTTCCCTCGAGGACAGTTTGTGTATTCAGATAATTCAGTCATAAAAATATATCAGTGATCTTCTATCTTTCAGTTCATCCGCAAAACTACAAGATGTACCTTCTTTTAATCTCTTTTTCAAGAGAGACCTGGCCAAGAGGACAGCGTGAAAGCATTGTAAAAACAGTGTAAACACAAATTATACACAATATCCAATCAAGATGCAAGAAAGGAGTATAGTCGATATCCAAGTGTGTAAGCAGATATGATTTTCACAGCCACCCTGATACAATCGCTGGCCACCCCATTGGCTGCCCACTCACCCTGCCCTTGCACCCTTTGCATATGCATGATACAGCAATACAAATCCTTGTATGCATTATATCTAGCTTCTATCTATTTTAATTTAGGTCCTATTAATTTACAGAAAATCAATAATGGTGATAAGAAATGCATAGCCACTCCACCCACACGCTGCATTTGGTTGCCACCCAGTGATTTTCACTAAAAGCTGTAATTGTAAAAGGAAAAACTCCTGTTATCCAGATCCTTGACACCAACATTCAGAGCAGATTTCTGAATGCATTGTTTATTGAACTCATACAAATTTCACCACTTTGCTCTTAACAAGTAAGCATCATTCATATAATATTTCACACATTATTTAACCAGATACTAATAAAGGCTCCAAGGTTGAGAATTTTCTATTGCATTAGCATCTGATGGTTTTCGTGGTCAAAACCCACTGACTTGACTTTACAGAGAAGGAAACCGCGTTTGCCTCCATGTGAACCTCCTTTGTGTAATCCCAAAGAAGGCGGATAGTGTGCACATCCAACCCCAGTTGGGTTCCAGCTGCACAATGAAAACACTGCATACAAAGGAAAAAGAAGAGGCTTTTCCACACAGAGAAAATGTATGTATGTATGTGACGTTTTCAAGCTTTCTCAGGCAAATTGTAAAGACAAACGCAACAGCTCCACCTACAGCATGATACAAAATGAAACCCAATATCCCTAAAACGCAAATAAAAACACCTAACGTCCTAAAAGAAATGTCAAAAGGCCTTTTCCTTTAACATTTTCAACATCGAGAGCCCTGTTTACTGTTTCAAATCTTCGTCCTGCCACAGAATAATTAACACTTCCATTTTGTCCTATGGCAACAACTGTGTGTGTGTGGGGGTGTGTTTGCGGGGGTGTTCATGGACTACTTGATAGTGGTGGCCTGTACTTTGCAAATGAGCTCGCAGTGTGCCACATGGTGCTGGTTTTCACATCTCTCGGGGTTTGCGGTATCTTCTCGTCTGGTTTTGAACTCCCCCCCTGGGTTTGCGTGTCCTCCAGCAAACTGGTCGATGCCGGTGCGCGAGGAAGGTGTTGTCTTTGAACAAGAGGATCCCCCCACCTCTTCTAGGAAGAGCCCCCCATCGTGTGTTGCTTCCCCTTGTTCCAGGCTGATACTCACATCCTCATCAGGGCCAGGTTTGAAAATGAGATCAAGTGGCTCATTCACAGTTAGTCACTTGCTGCTCATTGTCTTTGATATAATATAATGGCATGTGAGCAAGATGGAGAAGCCTTATTAATAGACCAAAGCTATGAGTGCTGATCGGTGTAGTGTCGAGCCAACAGGTTTAATGTTTTGGTTAGAGTTTTTGGTTTCCACGGGAGAAGGAGGAGGAGATGGAATTATGTGAGAGATGGCATGTGAAATGATAATGTGAGACTGGATCTAGATGTGTGAATTTTTATTTTTTTTGCATTTTCCATCATTATATTTCACTGGGAACGTTCGGTTCCTGTGGGAGAGACACCTACATAGAGGAGGAGATTGTGCAGATGTGGTGTGCGTTGTCTTTGTCTGCGTCTTTCTGTGTCTTACCAGCTCATTCATTCATTTCATATAGTTGGAGATTTTTGACAGGAAACACACTGCAACAAAACCTTAAAATGAATAACCAAACTCGGACCGATTCAGCCATCATTACTTTAATTTGTTTGCATGTCTTGCGTAAAGGATGTCAAGACATCAGAGCAATAAAAACACATTTTTTAAAGTCAAGGCATCAAAGCAACACAAAGAGTAAATTTATACTTTTACAATTTAAATTGCTGCCTCACTAGAAATGAAGGAAAACCGTCATTTACTACCAATTTACAAAAACAAGTTTGACATTTGGCTTCATGCTGCCACATGCAAAACACTTCCATGTATCATTGTCAAATTAATTTTGATAGCGGAATGTAATGGCTACAGAAAAAAAAAAAAAAACCTTCTACATCATAACACCCTGGAAATTGGCTCCTTCCTTGTGTCACTCTCTCTGTCTGTGCTTATTTCATGTCTACCGGGGTTAGATGTGATGTGAAATGCGAAAGACGGCACAAATATAGAGCCTTAACCATTGCTCCACTTTTGACTAGTGACACTAATACGCAGTCTCTCGCACATGTTGTACAGTCCTGTGGCATTTGGCTTTGTGTTCGGCGTCAGTTAATGCAGCTCATGCTACCTCAGTCAGAGAGTAATCAGGCGACCACTTCAATCAAGAATATGTTGTCAAGAAGGAAGGTTGCGTGTTTTAGTGACATAAGTAGTCACCCCTCAATTTAAAATTCTTCTTCTATTGGTGTTAATCTAGTGGCACTGAGGTGATACCTACACTGTATGTAAGTGACTTTCACTTTTTAATGTTTCCTCTAGAGCCCAACCGATATATCGCCTCCCACAGATATATCGATATCGGTGTAAATGTCGGCCTGATATGAGCCGATATGAAAACTTTTTTTTTTTTTTTTACAAATTTTAATGCAGAATAAGATGCTTAGGGTAATTTTTGACAATTAAGTTTATTGTTAAACTGTAACATATCCTGCCTTTGTTCTTAGTCACACGCGTTTGATAATCGCATTTGAGGGATCACTGCAAAAAATGTGTGTATGTCGACCGGTACGATCAAATGTTCGCTTCCTAATATCGGTATCGGCATCAGCCCCAAAAATCGAGTATTGGTCGGGTTCTAGTTTCCACACATCCAAAAGCAGTTGTGTTTCTTGCTGCAAGAGTAAACTGTTGCCCACCACTCACAGTGAACAACGTCCTCTTGTTGCAAGGACAAGTCACAATATACGTCCACTAATAAGAGCTGAAATGAAAAATGGGCAGGAAATGCAAATGAGCTGCTGAGAATGCACCAGACTCCCTCATAGTAATTAGAAAAATTACTAAAGGTCAAACTAATGAGTGTTTGTGCTACAAATGGTATTCCCAAAATGCAAGTTCACCTTGATTTTTAATTTTAGATATTCATCTGATTTTCACAGCTCTCTGAATATCCAAAATAAACACCTATACTTTCTATGAATCAATTTTTAAAAAAAAATTGCAAATATTGAGCTCGCCACTGCTGTGATGTTGTGATGTTTGAGTACAAGGCTCTTCCCCAGACTCCTGATAAATACATATTGTGTTCTTCATCTTCTTAACATATAGTGTTACTTGTTTTCCATATAATATAAACAGACAGAGGCACCTTAAGAATATATGACGACTATGTAGCCTGAGTCCTTTTTGGAGTACAAACTATTGGAGGTAGATGAATTGTACTTGGATTTTCGTTATGTAGCTTTTGTATACAGTATTCATTACTGTCCAGTGAAAAACACTTATCTCCAGAATGTCAACCTGTTTTCAGCTTTGTGGCGATGCATTCTCCAGACGATCCAGTGGCTTTGTAAATGGTTTGTTTGGCTAAAGTAAAAGGAGAATTGTCTCAACTCATAAAGGAGCACTCCCTCTCTCAGTTTTATCGAAAAATTCAAAAACACCAAATTTGAAGATAAGTGTTTTTCACTGGACAGACATCTTATACTCTTATTTGAGTGATGACAGTGTGCAACAGATGAGGCGTGTTATGTGTGTTTATAGGTATAGAGATGGTGACTGTATTTATCACAAGTCCTTGCACTCGAAACGGCAATAAAAATCCTTTTAACTGGAGCCACATGGTGTGCAGATCTATCCATTTCAGCCCTGCAAGATTTTTTTTTTGTTTCATCCTATTAGTTGCTGGGCTGTTTGTGTCTTTTTTTTTTTTTTAATCTTCATCGTTATAGACAGTGTTATAACCAACAATAGTCTACCAACTACAGAATTTCTCACCACTCATGCTCATGCAAATTGCTCATGCAAATTTCCACAGTTGTTTTTCTGTTAATTCCACTCAAAGTGCTGCTGCTGGAAATGTAAATGAGAAACACATCACTTCCTCTGCACCAGATGATATTTTCCAGGAAACACCTACACACGTTGTTGAGAATAGCAGAGGGAAAAGGTTTCATGAATAGGTTGACTCATTTGCTACTTTGACCGGCAAAAAAAGAGGATTATTAACTTTTTTTCCCTTTGCATGATGCCGTTATTTTAAGGTTGCATTGTGGGTGATGTCTAGAAAAGAAAAGCTTGTACTTAAGTCAATCAAAACAACTTTAGCTGTCTCACAGCTGTTGGAACAGGCGACTGTTTTTTTATTCTGAAAAATCCCAGTGATGCATGAATAACATATCAAGAAAGATCCTATAGTTGGGAGCAGGAATGTAAAAAATAGCACTGGAATTGTGTTTTATTGTTGTTGCTCATCCTTCAAAATGTCATCTACATTTTCTTCTAGGTTGTTTACTCTTACCACAGCAGGGTCCAATAACAAATGTTTAACTGTTTTTGCAGAGCAAGACAAATCAGTCCACTGCACCGATGAATGTCGTGCACTGGGACATTCTGACAGATGCTGGATGCCAAAGTTACGGGTAGGAAGCCAAGCAGACAGCGCCGATAATCGCACCAACCTTTTCATCCCTGTGGGAATGGACGCCATGGTAGAGACAGAGATTTATGGCACCATCAGCTGCAGCAGCAGAAAAACCCTCAGCACGTTTGGAAAAGAACAGCGGGACAGTACAATCCTCGTGGCCAATGGTCAAACCTTACTTAAAATCGCAGCGTGCACTGAGCCCACCGCTGCAGGAGAGTCCATCTGCGTCCAGTAGTCCCACCAAGAGCAGTATGCCCCTGGACTTGTCCAACCAGGAGTCCGCAGAAGAGAGGGAGGGTGGTTCAGACATCAGTGCCTATGGACCTCCAGATGGCCAGTGCTCCCCGCTGCACACTGAATTGGAGGAGCCCTCCTACCTGACCTGCGAGCTCAGGCCTAAGTCCCTGTCAAGCAGCCTCATTCACAGCTCTGTCATCAGCCAGGAGTGTGGGGGGTCGGATTGTGCTCTCGACCCACTGGACTCCGCTAACTGACAGGTCAGATGATCCCGCTCGCTCTCACCTGCCAGGGGCGTGATGATGATATCACAGATTAATGACCAAGAGGCGATTTATTTTGACCCACACAGGTGTCCAGACACGCATTGTATAACCAAAAACCATCCGCTTTGTATGTTTCTTCTTTTTTTTTAGTTTGTGACTTGTTGTGTTTAAGTGAAATATGTGTCCTTGACTGCTGTGAAGGTTTGGGGAGGGAGGGGGGGGGGGGGGGGGGGGGGGGGAGAAAAATCAGTGCTTACCTGACTTCAAGTGTTTTCACAGTGTACTGTACCTGTCAATTTAGATGTCTGTATTTTACACATTTCAAGCTCCAATTTTGTGAGGCTGTTGAACAAATTGCTACTGTTAAGCTATTGAGTCCTGTCTGCTTTTGTACAGTGAAGCTTTCTGTCTCCATTTAGTGTTTAAGGAACATCTCTTTGAATATCACAGGCAACTGAAATACATATCAGTGACGTTAAATACAAAAAGTGAAGTGTCTTATGAACTGTTAATGGTGGTGCAACAGGGGAATGTCCCTTTTCATAAAACCATTTAAGGTTCCTTATAAAAACAGTTTTTTAAGAATGTATTTGTAATTTTATTGTCGTCTCTGCAGTTTATGTGAAAATAAGCTGAGCTTACACGTGAATGTGGGCTACTGTACTTGTTGTGTATTTTATTAAATTTGTATACACTGTGTGCACGGAAGGCAATTATTTTTGACTGGCGAGGAATTCTGAAGCTGTCATGTTTTTGTGTGCGAGAAGTGCATTTATGTCAACAAGGTGCTTAAAACGTGTTAAAGACTAAAAGCTCTCGCGACTCTGCAAACTGTAGCTATATCCTGTATACCAGCATCATGTTATCTGCAGTAGTCTAGGTCCTAGGTAACTTCAAACAAAAAGTCACAATTAACATTTTACACAGCTATTTATATTTAAAAACTCCAATAAAATCAGGCACTGTGTGTTGGTGCACCCAACAGAAGACGAGTTGACTTCTTCTGCTCGATGCTTACATATGCATCATATGTTGGAGCTGGAAAAACCCCCGCTCGTGCCTTTGTACTCTCCAAGTCATCAGAGCAGCTGTCAGTTAATCGCCGCTCGTGATTATAGGTTTATTTATGAGCGTGTCTGACAAATGACGAGACGCAAAGCTAACAAAAATGTTAAAGTTAACATTCGTCTGCGGCTGTCAGTTACAAGCAAAGACTTTTTGAAATTCTTTGATTAGATAAAATGAAATTTTAATGATCCCTGTGGGGGAAAGTGGGTCATTGCGGCAGCAAAGCATTGAACAAATAGTGTGTTAAAGGTTATCAAAAGTAGATACAAAAAAGAGAATTATACAACAAATAATAAAACATACAGCATCTTCGCTGAAGAGAATTCAAGGTTAGGAGGCTTTTGATATCTGGAATTTCATCATCTTTTCACTGCAATACACAAAATGTAATCTGCTCTCCTCCTCATGTACTGACCAAAGCGCATGTGCGAGAAAAGCTGTTTGTATGCATTGTTTACTATTCAATCAAATGTTTGAAGGGTAGTTATAGTGACACAAGGTCAGATCACGGTGGAAGAACCTAAACAGCTCCGGTCCGTCTTCGCTTATTTCTTTCAAACATACTCTGTTTTTTTTTTGTTTTTTTTTGTCTGTTTCTTATTCATTCCACTTGAAGACAGGCATGTAAATGTTGCCATGACCTGTGTAATGCTATTCAGAGAACGTATATCCATTATATCTGCTCGAAATATGGTCCATAAAACAATTAAGTACCGACGTGGATGTATTTACCGAGAATCATTTAACTTGGGAATCCTTGAAATGTAGAAATGTTTTCTGCTTTTCATCTGTAAAACAATCACACAAAAGCCTCCTGTTTTTTTCTCTTCTTCTTACTTAGTTTAGTTTAGTTTCTCCATCTGGAGACACTGACTTTTGTACCCCGGCTCGGTGAGCGGTTTGAGAATGCCTTGTTTTTCATGAGCTCGGGATAACAGAATCCTGTCATCTACTGAGAGCTGACTATAAGTACGACTCAGTTTCTCCTCGGGGAAAACACATTAATTTGGATTTTGATTTGCATTTGTTTTGGTGCTGGTATTGACACAATTCCAGACCTAGATGTCTCATCTCAGCAGGCAGCTCTGATGAGCTCATCTGCATAAGTTGAAATACTCTTTGAGAGGGAGATTGCGTGGGTCACAGCAACTCATCCCATTGAAATACAGACAGAAACATCACATCATTTTATCTGTATCAGTCCCCGGGTTTCAGAACACGGGGGATGAAGACAGGTGAGCAGAATGTCAAGTAGAAAAGGGTTGAACCATTTGCTGCGACACTTACTCCTCCGATTTCTTTAGCACTATATCATTGTTTTACATCACAAGGATGTAAAGCAGGTTAAACTTCCACTTCTGCCGTAATTATGCTAAATTTGCTTTGATCAAACCCTTTTCTTAATTAACACTGTACTACAGTACAGCTGCTTGACAAAGCAGTGCTATGTTGTTGAGGGGAGCTGAATGCAGATTAAGGACTAGCATGCAGTGCTGGATGAATATGACTTGTCTCTCAGAATGATTACAGTCACAGTGAAAGGGAATTACAGACAATGAAACTGATCTGTGTAATACCTCCATTCTTCTACATTTTACATACACAAATGATCTATTCAGATGAAAATGGAATGAGCAGTGTACCATTCAGTTGTGAAAAATTGACATGCTCACCCTGAGTACTTAAGCTTTTAATTCAATAATTCAATAACACAGCCGATTAAGAGCTTGTCTTCCACCTCCACCAAATGCTATGGGAGATGGTTCCACTTGGCTGAGAACTGTTGGTGGGGAAACAACAGTGAAACACAACACATAAACAATATTGCGAGTGTAGTTTTCATTTTAACTGAGAGATGTCATTGAACGCAGCGTGCATGCCTTTAGGGCGACAATATTAAAATGCTGCCTCTCGGTTTATTTGCATATTTGTTTTAAACGTAGGAAAAACAAACTAGCACACAAATAGCTCAAACTGTACCCAATTAGATAATGTAAATGTGACGCCTCTGAGTTTAATGTTACTTTAAGAATCACTTTGTATGATACACACAGTTCCATCATTCAGTGATTCATGAACACATGCATTCATTTTTAATGAAAGAATTTCAAGTGCACTCGAGGCACTCATTGGTGCAAACCTTTGTCACACTGCTTTTTTCACCAAAAGTGTCACAGGGACGCAGAAAGCCTCGATATCACCAGATACAAATGATGGCACTAATAGGGTTTATGAATAGCAGTTTGCTGTAGTTAAAATCTGTGTTTAAAAAATGTTGCGACATTTCGGGAAATGTGCTTTTTCGCTTTTGTGCCAGGAGTAAGATGAGAAGGCAGACACCACTCTCACATGAGAGCACGGTATCAATCTTCTCATCTGACTGTTGGTGAGAAAGCAGATAAACATGAATGCCAAGATGTCAAACTATTCTTTTTAATACATGGGAACTTGGGGGTGAAACCTGTTTCACATTTTTAAGACAAGATTGTACAGAATGTTTTTAGGTTACTTGAGTTAGTAAGGTATACGAATGAAATTCTGAGACAGCCAGGGCCGGACTAAAAGAATAGATTACACCAGGGCAGACTACAGAAAAAAATCATACAACAACAGATAGTAGAGAAAAAAAGATTAAAAGATGAAGAAAAAGGTGGTGGCCTTAAGGTTAGAGCAGCAATGTTGTGACCACACAGTCCCTGGTTCAAATCCCTGGACTGGCAGGATATATCTGGGTGGTGAAAGTGAAAGGCAGCACTTGCTCTACTCTCATTACCAACCCTGAGATATATATATATATATATGTATATATATATATATATATATATATATATATATATATATATATATATATATATTTATATATATTTATATATATCCCCTATATATATATATATATCTATATATCTATATATATATATATATATATATATATATATATATATATATATATATATATAAATATTTATATTTATATATATATATATATATATATATATATATATATATATATATATATATATATATATATGTATGTATGTGTGTGTATATATACATATATACACACACATACACATATAGATATATACCTCCACACATGTATATACCTGCCCATTCTTATAAATGAACACTCAAACCTTTACAAAGGCATACACACATACTACATATACAGGTACATTAAAATACAGTACCTACCTAGAGATTGCAGAGTTAAAGTGTCAGTACATACTTAGATTATTTAGATTATAGTAACCTGCATTAATCTGAATATTAGGAACTGATCAGTGTTGGTGTTCGTTTAATCAGGACCAGTAACGTTGTTGTAAATGTTCTTATTACTCTGATTTCGTGAGAGGGACTATATATATGGAATTAGACATTTGTTCCAAACCTTATGGTGTTTCAAACGTTTGTAGTAACAACATGTTAGCATGATCTCTCATTTATATAATTGATTTCCTTTTTTCTTGTTAGTGGCTATGTTTTTTTGCACAGAAACAATCTTATACTAAAGTGTGGCCAGTTTTAAAGTTTTACACCACAGATTTTTTTTGTAGATTTTAAAAATGTCCTAAAATATATGTTAAACATTATTTAATGTAGGCAGTTTATGATCTTTGCCCCTCGCTACGAGCCCCCTAGTGCAAAGAGGCCCTACAGGCATGTGTCTAGAATGCCTGTTCCTACATTCAGCCCAGCCGACTGCTTATACATCAACAGATTTGACGATGTTTATTGTAAGCTCATAAGGGAATAGTACACACATTTCAACCATGCAATATCTTATTGACGTTAACATAAAAAATCCACAAAAATATTGAGCATTATGCTACTCAGTGACATTGAAATACAGCTTATGTCTCTTTGTTGTAGCTTCTCATCCTCATGCATGGGTGGAAGCCTAGAGAAGCGCCAGTTTTCCTTATAAAGAAAATAAAGCTGTTATAATAGCTAACTAAAAGTACACAAAGGAGATAACCTCCTGAAAACACACAGAGAAAAAAGCGGTTAACCAAACTGATTATTGTGTTGTTAAATTTCCATCGCGCACAGTGACATGGAAATACATGTAAATGCCAACTTTCACTATTCAGCAATGATTTCCTTAATTTGGATTCAAAGTAGCGCAGTAAGATATGCAAGTGGTGAAGCAGCTGCACTTTCACAATTTATTTTCCCTTTGTGACTGTAGACAGACTTGACGGGCAGTCTGGGAGGCTTTTTTTCTTTTATAAAAATACTGTCCTTTAAACATTGTTTTGCTTCCGTTCTTAGAGCAGCATGACACCGTTGACTGCATTTAGTTTTTTATTCAGACCCACAGGAATTAACACTCCTTTCATTGACCCCATCTGACGGAAAAATTCCAGACTACACAGACACTTCATTTTGAGCGCTTGTTAAAAAGGTGTTACTTATGGCATTCTCCTCTGGGAGGAGTTCAAATGCACGCCAATCTGTCAATCACGATTCATGTTGAATGCCAAGAAAGGATATAGCATGAGGGAGCGATCCGGCAGGACTTCACACAGGTTTCACTATGTGTTACTGGGTCATGACACACTTTCCTTACTTTGAATTGGGCAAAAATAGTCCTCTACACGCCTTTTTAGTGACAAAGTGGGCCAATATCTGCATAAAGTGGAAAAGCTAATGCGCTCTGTCATATGCTCAAAAGTCCTGAGTCTAAAAAGCTTCACCCTTTAAGTGCTTTGTCTGCCATCACAAATAAGCTGGAAAATTTAAAGCGGAGACAGAGAGAGAAAGGGAGCACTCGACAGAGAGAGACGGAGAGTAGAAACATGGCCAGCCTTTTAGAATCGATGGACAGTTTATTGAATCAATACACAGTTTGGTATAGTGTGAAACGTCTGTCTGACTAAAATGGTACATGTTGAATAGGATGGCCCGATTAACCGTCACGCAGACACCAACCATGGGCTCGTCAGACACAGCAGGCCCCCACAAGGTACAGCGGTTCGTCTCTGTGAAGGTAAAGATGCCACAAAGCTTATGTAGAGCGTGTTGACTGTAAAGCTTTTACATCTTGTATAGCTTTTAGAGCTGTTCAAAGAGTTCTCATTTCATTCGACTTAGCTGTGCAGGTAATAATGCAGTATCCTTGGTTGGAGGTGGCTTCGGTGTGTTGGTTGGGCCTGTCTGCATGCATTTGCACATTAGTATATGGATTCCTACATCATATAGGCAGCTTGGTGTCTATAAATTCCGATTCATTAGGCAAAGTCATAATGAACATCTTAAATTTATGCTCCCTTCACGGACGAAAAAAGATGCATCTGTTTCAGATGATTCACGTTGGCATGGGTGTTAAACAATACAAACACTAGAGGACACCACTCAGAGTCGCTCATGGACCTCCACTTTTCCTTCGCCACCCACCACTGTATTCGTATGCGTATCTAAGGTTCATCGACTGATTTTTTTAAAATGCCTAACTAACCTTAACTGACAAACTCTCTTCGTTTTCATGACTGAATAAACAAACTGACCTTAAAGGACAACAACATTTCATACTTTTTATATATAGTCTAGTTGGCGGACCCTGCCACCTTTCTAGCTTCAAACAGTGTTCTGGGGACCTTATTTTTCTCTGAGAACAGCTTGTTTATTCAGTTATGGAAGATAAATATTTCTGAGTTTGTATTATTACCTCATTAATATTGTGAATATTACAATTCTGAGTTTGAATTTCTTCACCAAAACTACCCCCTTTAACTGTGGGCTATATCAGAGGAAACACCACAACAGACTGAAGTTATGTATTAAGATAGGATCAGTGACTTAATCATTTAACAATTCAGTCACTTTTATTTTGTCAGAGTTACTCGTCATTGTGTTGTATTGAAGTTGTGACTGTACAAAACCTGTCAAAATCACTCTAAAACCCTTGATTTGAGTCAAGCCTAGAAAAACATCACATTTATGTCAAAAAGTAAGCAAACATGGATGAAAAGTATAATTAGGAGGTGGTGGTTCTCTGAAGTCTGAAGCAGTCCCACTGACATTAAAGCCATTATACACTCATGGACCATCCAGGTGTTTTCACTTAATTTGGCGAGGGCTGCGTGGGTGTGTACAGAAGAGGGCTCAACGACATCTCCCTCACCCTCCGGTTAGTTTTATGGCACCTGTTCAGCTCAGTCAATTTGCACCTTTATGATTATTAGTACATGGAGTTACATAATTCCCAACAAAGGTCCACCAAACAGAGCTCTGACATGTTAGAATCACAGAAAACAGTTTTGCAGGGCCTGGGATGTCTGGCATGCATCACTGAACATTGAATGCATCACTTATATATACAAATAAACAAAATATGTAACAGAGATGAAAGATCATTTGAATGGATTACCTGTCTCAGACTTGTTTCATATTCTATATAAAATATGTGCAGATTAAAGATGTGTCAGTACTGTTATGGGTAACTGAACACACAGTAATCATTTATCACTTGAATGACTGTTTTCTTATTAAGTTTTCGACCCTTGAATTAGCACGGGAGCTCTAATTATTCCTGAGTCGCCTTTTCTTCTTCTACTCTCCTTAACATTCTCCCCTGTAACAAGCAGCTTTCTGCTGTGGTGCAGTGTTTACAGTAATTGGCTATTTTGATTTGCTTATCATTAGTACATATGGATTTTCTATTCTACCGATGTGGTGCATTAAAATGCTTGAGGGATGACAGTCTTTTTTTTTTTTTTAGGGATGAGTAAGCCATAGTTTCATTATTAGACTACACAGCTCAGTCAATAAAGCATTAAATATGTCAAACTGGGACTAGAATGAAGTTTTCTGGGCCATCTGTTGGTTACAAATCGGCAAAGTTACGAACAGCAATAGACTTTTAAAGGTGCTGTATGTCAGAATTGGCCACCTGTTGAATTCATGCTGAAATCAAACAAATCGGCGGCAGTGTGTCACCAGACAGTAGCGCTGTCCAACCCCATTGTAAGAAACGTTAGCGTTAACATCTGTTCAATGAAGAAAAGTGAGTTTGGTATCAAACTTCATCTCTTTACTCACTAATGCCAACTCTTGTTCTGCTTCTTTCTCTATAACTTCTTTTCTTTGCTGCCAACAAGGTTTTTTGGCAGGAGCGGGGTGGTGGTGATAATCGTGGCTTGCCAAGAGTTTCGGCTGTGTTGCATTTACTGTTTCATTCATTGACTACCTGTCCTTACATGGTCTAACTGGGGGCATTACCTTCAACATGATTAATCTCAAGGTTTTCTATATTAAGGCACCACTATGGCTTAAACAACACTGAGTTACATGTTATTACATTTTTTTCTTTCCTTTTTGTCTGCTCTTAGTCATCATTTTTAGTCATAGCTGTTACACTCGCTGTCTGTACTGGCTGCTTGTTTACTGCTGTTATATTGTTGGTTTTTATGTCTGTATTAGAGTGTTGTGTCATGTTTTTTTTCCCCTCCAAAGCCTAACCAGCGACAAGGACTGCAAATTAGCCACAGCTAGAAGCCATTATACAATGCATTGGTTGTATTATAATTATATGTAACATTGCCTACATGTATTGTCCCTGTCAAATAAATGGATAAATAAATAAGTACATAAATAAACAAAGACATGTTTACAAAATGCCAGTGGTCATTATCTATTTGTCCAATATTTCAGCCTATTTAGCCAATTATTGTTTAATATTTTCACTTTCTCACAACATTAATGTTATTTCCACAAGCCTATTTCAGTATGAACAGACTTGTAATAGAACATAGGAAATCCATAATAAAAACCACAGCCTACTTAACTATAAAATGTTCTCAGACCAGGGCCAAGGATGCAGACAGTGCTCAATGTGAAACTGACAGTTCAACTACTAATGAATGAGTCCTTGTCTGAACAAAAAGGAGGAAGCAAACAGAAATACTCAGTTTGAGCCTCAATACAACAGCTGCGTAACGGAAATAAACCCAAGTGACACCTCTTGCTTCTCATGGACAAAGTTAGCGATTCTGCGACAACTCTGGAGTTACCTCCTGTCAGCTAGGCAGTGCGTCGCTGTCAGCTCCAGGGAGGGGCCGGCTTTGGAGGTGAGTGGTTTGATGGTGGGTCCACAGAGGAGAATGGAGTCGGAGAATAATCCAATTCTGAAGGGTGAACTATGAATTAAGGACTTCTTGGCTCGTTGTCAGAGGTTGGCAAGCTAATTGATGATCACTCTCAGGACAGACGGCGTTTCTTCCGCTGGTGAGTAACATTAGATGCACACATTTTACTCAATACTTTGCGGGCTGGATGTGAAACTTGATGTCTGATGTGGCACAGAGCGCAGGCTGGATGCTACATTGACTAACTATTGCCTCTCAAGGTAAAAGGAGGTATTAGGAGACAGGACGGGTCAAGGCTAGCTGGTTAGCATGCTAACTTCAGACATATCTGCAACACAATACATAGACGTGTTTGATATTTCTTCACATTCTCTTGATAATTAGTTTCTTGAAGTTGTGTTTTCGCCCATCTCTGTTTGTTGGTTTGTGAGAAGGATTACACAAAAACTACTGAACGGATTTCCATGAAACTTGGATAGAAGATGGGTCTCAGTCCAAAATAGACCCCTCTGGACAGATCCAGGTTCTTTTTTAATTATTTTTTTTTTGTTTTCTTTAACATCGCAAAATTGGGTGTTTTTTGACATTTTCGTTACTTTCTCTGGGAATAATGCATGGATCTTGATGAAAAAGGCTAATTTAGATGGCTGTTATCTATGCCTACAGATGAATATCAATGAGAATGTTTTAAAACTCGAGTTCTTACATACAGCTACTTTAAGGTGGTTGCAGCCACTGGTAGACTTGAACACTCCAAATACAGCCATGGGGATGGTCTCTCATACACTGGGGTTTTTTTATGCACTGATAATTTGGCTATTAGCCTGGTTGGGGTACATAGGTTAAGCTGTTTCCATGCAACTTTAATACCCCCCCTCAAATGAGAAGCCTTGTCATCATAAATAAAGCATTGAAGAGAATATCCATCTATCATGGCACTCACAGATAGATCAGTCCGTTGGCATAAAAGTATGAAAAGCAGCTGCCAGCTACCCCCACCCTCTTTGAACGAGCAAAAGTAGGTTAACCATAACGCTGTGCAAGTCGGGTAAATATCACAGCAAGCCAAGCCTCTTAGCCTGAGAGAATTCTTCTATATCGAGGCAGTTATGGCGGCTCCATACGTTGACCCAAAGGTCATATTGTTCGAGCAAAACGGACAGGAATGAGAATGTGGTACATGTAGTCACGGAGTTAGCACATGGATCACATCAATGAGATGTCCATGATTAAGTGTAGCCATGACGCACACTACACACTTGAAGTATTGATGAATGTTCCCAGTCTTTTCATTTTCAGCTGCACCGGCTTGATGATGAGGTCTCGCTGGCATTCATGGACCAAAAATGCAATTTTGAGAGCAACAGACTCGACGTAGATGTCCTATGGTGCTGTTGTTCTATAAGCACTGTGCATTTATAGCTGTGTAGTGGATTCATTATGAATGCCCAGTTAAGGTAAATTTCCACCCAGAACTGTCTGCAACGTTTTAAGAAGTCATGCCAACTCTAATAATTTTGGCAGCTGAGTAAATGCATGTAAATAGTGTGACCTTAAACCAGGATAAAAATATGATTTGTTTAAAGAAGTGCATGACAAGGTGCCATGGCAGTTGAGTGGATTAGAACAACCCCCTGGGAAATCATCCATTTTCAGCTCTTGCATGGGTCTGAATCTAATTGCATGCAATGGTGTTATATCTCTCTCCTCAATCCTGTTCATCGTCACTATACCATCTGAAGACCAAACTAAAATGATGAAGACATGAGTATTCGGTAAAAGCCTGAGTGCCCTTGGATATATCTATTGATGGACAATAAACCCTTTCATTGAGGGTTTCTGCTCATTTCTGTCCTTTTCTCACATACTTTTTTTTTACCACATACTTACAGCTTGCTCAGTGCAGATAATCAAAAGATGTCGGACTGAGAGATGCCCTGCTCTTCACGCTTCCACGTCTTTCTATATGCCAAAGAATTCTCATAAAGAACATTAGCCTGAGCGGAGAACAAAAGCAGAATTGTAAGGGTCGATTTGCAGAGATTCCCTGACCTCTGTGTTCATCCCACACTGATAATAATAGTCCATAATTAAAGTCAGAAACCTCAGCGCTTGCTTGGAGCTACATCTATGCTGATTAGAGGTTAAAAGGTCTAAATGTTGACCTGAATCTTAAGTTGGTGTCAGCAAGGGCAGTGTATGAAAGCAATAAAACACAATCAAAGAATCAGTTGACAGGCAAACCATGCCAAATGCCAAATCATCAATCACTTGGCACATCTTTAAACAGCATACACACTGTGTCGGGCAAAGGCCTGCTTTGTCTTTTCAGGCTATAACTGGAAGTAAATTTGGATAAGTAAATGTTTGGATCAGCGGGAGCACTTGGATCAAACTTGTTTGTGTTGGAGTCGAAACACTGTTTGCAATATTGACCCCAGAGTGGGGACTACAGTGTGATTCGGCTCTGACAGTGCTGCTTCTTGTCCATCTGGCCCCGCTTCCCTTGCAGAGTTTGTCACAATGATATGTAACATTCTTCAATTAGGTTTTTGCAAATGGTTCTTTTGTGGAATAATTACCTTGTCAAACATCCAACGGCACATCATGTGAGGCCTGTTTACTGTTTACCTGAAGTCTGAACAAAGCCAAAAATGGAGGCAGCTCAACTAAAATGAGCAGCATCCCTGTTTCAAGCATGCACGCTTTAACTGGCACCGACTGTAGACTCCACATTAGGCTGTGATGCAATACCTCCTGTCCAATCCAGTCTCATTTCAATTCTCATTGCAGCCTGTCTGCAACAAGGACACAGCGTCTAACACAGGGAAGACAAACAAAAGAACCCCACACACTATAACTCTAATCATTGTGAATAATATAACCTTGGTACGACAACTTCCTCCTCAAGGTCACTCATTGCACCGCTGCTAAAAATACATTAATGGCATCTACCAAAAGCCTCACCGGCAGTGAAGTGTGGGTCTCTTCAAGTCCTGAACTCTTATCACCAAATCCCGGGCAGGATTTCATGCAATTTGTGAAGGCAAATGTGTTCCTTTCACTAGTCCCTTTACTGAAAACTCCACATGTGTGGATGAAAATGGCAGCCAAAGTGGAGTTTCATTCTGGCTTAGATGAGGTGAGGGAGCATTTACATTCCCTTGATCCCTTATTTTTTCTCCCTTTAGTGAGGGATATGAAACGTAACCATCCAGCATGACGTTTAAATCCCACAATCCTGCGGCTCTATGAACACTCCTGCCGATCTAGACAAACAAATCATGTCAGTGATTAAACCCAAATCGAATTAATATAAAGTTAATTTAATGTATTATTTATCTAGTCTGAGATTTAAATGAGAAGGCCTGTCAGAGGAGTCGAAATTATTATGAGAGCCAAGGCAGAGGCAGCAAACTTCCAGGTTATTGGAGTGGTCGACATGCTACCACAGCGCTCTGCTGGATATGCACCAAAGGTACAATAAATGAGAAACTGAACACACTTTGAGCAGCCTCGAACAAATTGAATGTTTATGAGGAGTTTCCTTTGGGGATTTAGTTCTTGCACCAGAGGGTGGAGTGATTGCGTGGGCTCTCGTCATCTTCCGCCCCCCCGATCCGTTATAAAGACTCTTCCGTCATATGTGATCCTTTTCCCCCGTCATCTTGAGAAAGGAGATTAGAGCTGGATCTGAATACTCTTAAGTTGTTTTTTTTCTTCCCCTCACAACCACTTCTCTTCGACCTTGATGGAAACACGTCACAGTCGAGATAATGTGCGACGGAGGAATCATAAGTTGGGAACAATCCACCACCACAGTGCTGACATAATTCGGCTAAAAGAAAAGTTGGCATATAATGAAGTGACAATGGTGGTAACTGACACCTGAATGGAGTGACTTCTTTAAAATATTGCAGGAGAGGGGACATGTGGGGACAGCAATATATCCTTCCTTTCAAGACAGGCCTGTTTTTTTTCTCAAGGAAATAAAAGGGAGCAGGGGAGAACCTTACAGTATATGAGGGTTTTACTACCGACTTCACTGCTGCATCTGACAGCCAGCCGCCTTAAGGACTTTATCTTAAGGCAGTTTTGCATAGAGTGCAGATGTCTCACCTCTTTTCCAAGCTAGCCTTTGTTCTAATGGCCTCAACTCCACACTACATTTTCTCACACAGAGTTTCTTTTGTAGCCTCTCTGAAAAGCTGTAATATGATAACTTAGTTTTTCAGTTCAATATGCTAAAGCTAAATTTAGTCCTGCACTCACCTCGTATTTCCAGCGCTAAAATAAAACAGCAATTATTTTGTCAGCGTTCAACAACTACTACTCCCATAAGGCTCTGATAGCACACGGATCCCTGAAACTTATGGTCGTCCTCACCCTCCCCAGGCTGAAAACTGATAGGAATCAGCACCATGGCGCAGAGGGGGTAATTGGCCATTTCACAGGGAGAAAACTAATGTAATAATATTGCATCTCTGCAGCATTATAGAGAATTTAAAGCTAAGAATGTACTATTACTTTCTAGATTAAATGTATAGCTTACAGCTGCAAATTAAGTTATAGGATATGAGTAATGTCTTTTGTGTGAACAGCTTTTTATCAGCTTTCCGATGCATTCATACAGAATGGTGCGGTCACGTTTATAGAGCATACAGACAAAAAAGGGGGAAATAATCAGCCTCACGCCAAAGAGTGTAATAGACCCACCGGGTCAGCGTGTGATGATGACGGTTTGACTCGCCAAGAAACGAAAAGTACAAATATAAACAAAGTAAAACAGTATGAAATTGTGTTGTCCTTGAAGGTCAGTTCGTTTATTCAGTTTATTCAGTATTGAAAACAATGAGAGTTTCTTTATTTAGTTTGTTTAAATCAGTCAATGAAGATCTTTCTCTTCTGATTTCTACCTCTAAACCACATAGTGCACCTTTTAAGTTTCAAACTAAAACTCCGACCTACCACTCGAGCACCAATTTTGCATGTACAGGGCTCCGTGATCAACTTGGTAATAATACTTATGCAACGTCTGGTTAAACCTTCAAAATAGACATTTTATGACTTTTGGACTGTTATCAGTGTTGTCAAGCAGTCCCAATTTGGTTAGGTTTGAACATCAAAATGTTACTTAAGTGACGCAACTACTGTTGCAAAAAATAAATGACTTAAGTACGTAACGTAAGGTAACGTAACGTAACATAAGGTAACGTAACGTAACGTAAGATACATAATTTACGTACGGTAACCTAAAGGGGCTCAGTGGAACTTCTGTGCTGTGCTGGCCAGTCGTTAGCGGACATTTCTAATGTAACGTTAGCTACTGTTGCTCTCTGTTAGTGAAGCGGAGTGAAGCACTGAGATGAGGAACGTGCACAAAGTCACATCCTTTGAACTGTCGCGGAAGATCTGGCCCGACAAAGAAATACACAGTTCAGCAGCATTAAACTAGTTCAACAAATCATCCACAGGCTTATATAGGGAACTGAGAGAGATGGGGAAGGTCTCATGTTTTACTTCTTGTTACAATCCGCTCACATATGGCCAATATAAAACGGATTAATTACGTAACATAACTTAACAACAAATCACTCTTGACTTTTGGTCACAAACAGGATTCAAACTCTGGTCTCTGTAGGGAAGGTCGACAGTATGACCCATCCAACCACCCCAGCCGCCCCCTGCCTTTGACTTTTCTCACTCCGTATATGACTGCACTAGAGGGTTGCTTCAAGAACTGTGTAAAACTTAGAAGCCTAAGGCCACAGGCTGCTATATTTGATAGCAGGAGGCCAGAAGTGCAGTGACACAGTTGACCGGCGGGTCTATTACGCAGTCTGAATTAAAACAAAAAACACCATAGACTTTATCCCAATACCCAAAACAAGTGTTGGCAATGTATCGACAAGCCACAGACATGTTGAAACTTGACATTTCTCTGGGTTCAGTTTTCAATTTTATGTTGCGACAATGCTAGAAACATTTTTTGGCTCACCTGGTTCTGATGCCATCAACACGACTGGAACAGTGGTTGGAAACCATGTCATGTAGCTGTCACGTGGTCTACCCCATCCCCTCCTCTTGATGTGCAAATCAGCTCATATACATATAATCTGGATGTGTTGATAGAGAAATGTTGATATAATACAAAGACAACATTTCATTCTGGCGCCCGAGCCGCCTACATCCAGTTGGCCCTCTCATCCTCCAACACCACCTCGCTCATCACTCTTACCCCAAGAATTCTCATAATTACCTATATACAGTAAGAAGTAAAAGTCTATAACTGGCAAGATACGTATACTGTATGCATCGTTTCCATCAGATAATCATTTCTGTTGCTGTGTATTTCTTCCCACATGTTTGCATTTCCCACCCATGGGAGAGGAACTAGAACAAAGAAAGTATATGAGAATAAATTACATGACGTTTGAGACAACTTCTAAATGAATACCATTTCATTTATCTGTCATGCTTCATGTGGGAATTTTGGGAGATCCCCCCTCCCAGTCGACTCAAAGGAGGACCGCATCCAGAGAAAAGTGTTTTACATGAATGAAACACAGCCTTACTGGAAGAGGCAGAGAGAGTGACTTATCATCGGGGAGATTCATGCAACCATGAAAATCATGACAACAAATTCTCAAGGGAAATGGATTCATTTATCTGCAGATTGATGCCGTGGAGGAGGCGTATTCTTTATATATGTCAAAGTTATTCTGTTTTGACAGCAGTTAATGGGCCAACGTCTAGTATCAGTCAGGTTTTGTTTCCTGGACAACTTTATGTGCTCTAGAAATTATTACGTATGGACTAAATCATTAAAGGTGCCCGTCTTTAAGGTGTATGTCATCATTTGCTATGGAGAGATGTTTCAGCGTGAACGCCGTTGCTACTCAAAGAGTCAAAAAGTTAACAAGCAACATCAAGACCAGATCTCCAGTGTGTGACCTTGGTCCGTCAGCACAACCTTTGCTGACAAGCGTGGTGTGACATTTTGAGTGTCTTGGGTTATTCAGCGAATGAGAGTTCAATCATCACATCATTAATGGCTTTGGAGTGGGGCCAGTCATTCATGACACTGTGCTTTATAGCTTTGCCAGAAATCTCAGCGCTGAAATGAGAAGGTTGTAGATATTTTCTATGGAGCTATTTCCTGACCAGAGGGTGCCTTTGATTAATGGCTTTTTCGCAGCAAAGCCATTTAGGTAATCCAAAAGAATAATCTTCTCATGTCTTTGAAACCTTTACCAGGGCAGGTCGACCCGTGCTGGGCCGTCCCGTCCTGGTCAATTAGTGGGCTAATTGGTATTAATGGTTTTTGTCAACTAGGATGTTTTAAGTCAATTGCTTTTGTCTCGTTGCTCTTCATTTGTGTGTGTTAGCATTTGCATTTTCTCCAGCCGCATGTACAGTATGGATAGGTCTTAGCTACCCGACAGATCTAGGAAGGGTGTTTTGCATGATGATATTTATTCAGTTTTAGTGGCGTCTTATCCAACAAAAGCAATTTACAGGCTTATTGATCACAGGCTCTGTTTTATTAGTCAATAAAATCAGTTTTTATCAGCTCAGGATTTCGTTTTCTCCTGAGAGTCTCTGTGTTGGCTGATCCTGATTTGTGTGTGCTCAAGTTATTGTTTTCTGTTTTTTATTTCTTCTGAACTTCATGCCTCCCATCACTCTCAAGACTGTTGTAAGGCTTTATAAAAATCCACCCCCCCCCCAAAAAAAAAAAAAAAAATCCATCTCAGTAAGTAAATATAACTGCTTCCCTTCAAAGCCTGTTGAGTGCCTCTCTTGACTCACATTGACTGGGCATTGCCTGGGAGACTCAGCCCCGCGCTCTGCACCACAAGTGTTAACGCCAATTAAACTCCTGGCACCACCCTGTCATTCTCCACATTCTGTGACATATGAGTGATAACACAGACCCTTACCTTCAGGTCTCATCTGACGCACATTAAATGGCACTAGACCCCAGCGTTTCCTGACATTTTGCGGAAATCGATTGCAATTTAATCAGTGTGTGCGTGCTGCTATCAGCCACGCTTGCACCAGCTGTTTTCTCCCTGTGTTACCTGGGCTGAGCTTTCCTCGGGTGGAGAAAGAGAAAAAGAAACAAAACAACATTAACTGCAATTTCAAACTCTGACAGTATGAAACTCTCATTTAAGGAAAAAACAACAGAAAAAAAAACAAGATCACAGCATCAAATTTGATAATAATAATCACAGATTTGATGTTCCTGTGAAAGCATATTTCCATTCAATTTGCACGCTATTAGATTTATTGTCTATTTTGAACACTCATTACACCCTCCCTCCCTCTCTCCCTCTCTCTCCCTCAGCCTGTCTGTCTCCCTCTCTCCCTTCCTCTTTCCCTCTGGTGGTAAGTGCAATAATTATCCCATTATTCTTTGAAGTCTTCGTAAAAATCCAAGGCCCCCAAAACAATCCCCAAACATGTGAATACATGCTCCTTTTAAGTATTCGGGGTCCTACGTGGTTGCCTGCAGCTGGAATACTCTCTCTTTGAAAATCCAACAGGTCAAAATAAACCCACGAAAGAACACTGACTTCAGGATGGAAAAGGCATCCAGGAGCTTAAACGATACACAAACCTTTTCCTTGAGCAAAGGTGTGTACTGAAGGCCAGAATTCAACTTCCGAAGATTATCTCTGAACTCGTAGCAGTGTGTGCCTATTGAATCCTCATTACGCCGCCATTGCTTACTGCTTTTTTAAGAGAGAAAGCGCACACAGATGCCTCAAGGTAAAGTCTAATGTCTATAGAGCTCAGTGCTGAGATGAACAGGCTGAGCTTTTGGAGAGGGTGCTCGGATACCGATTTCTAAATGGCTTAATAGGGCGCTAATGTTTTAAAATGAAAATTTGTCTCTATTTTAGGATGGGTTGTATTGCCGGCTGCAGAGTCTCACACATTCACACATGCGCTAGACACAAGTTATTATCCCCTCATCCTTTTGAATTTGCAATTAAGTATGCAGTGCAGACTGTCATCTTGTACAGAGAAGCCAGGCGCAATGAATATACCGGCATGTGTTCCTGTTTCTATGCATATCCAGATGAAATATTGATCATGAATGGCAGCTAGAAACCTGGGCTATTAGGTGGACTAACATTTCACAAACATGCACTCTCACCTTAATTGAGTAGAGACATTAATACGTCAGTGATGTACACATATCTGAGTCCTGCCTGCCACTAGGTATTACTCCGGGTTACTGCCTTAGGCTATACAAATATGAGCTGAAAATGAAAGCAACTCCATAACTGTTTGGATGGTGGATGGTCTGATAGACGTGATAGAAATACTCAAGCTGTTTATGTCGTCTGAGCCGGTGCTCTTCCCCTGCTTTATAACTAAATCCACAAGAGAGCAGGGAGAGAGGTGATGGTCAGCTGAATGATCATCGCTGGTGCGGAACAGGGACATAACAGCGAGCACGAAGCAACACATGTCGAGACATGCATGCAAACACGCGCAGGGCTTACAGACAACATGACACAGCATGCATGCCAATGTACACACTGTGAGCTAATTATCTAGTGTAAACAAATGCATGACACAATATGCTTCCCATTGTAAAACGCATAATTGATGAGTGAAACATATGCAGCAACATAACTTATTGAATACACAGCAGCAGAATGAGTGCAGTGCGAGTTGGATACTATCATGGCTGCAAATGATCACCCAAAAGATGTGAGCAGAGGCTGTCATTAAAGGCACAATGTGTGTTACCGTGGCAACATCATAGAGGCCTCCATTTTTTGTAATGCTGTGGTTGTGAACAATCAGCGTTGCACCCAATCCCCTTGTGAATTAAAGGCACATAGCTAAATAAAGCTCAAGTACCCTGCTGCCTCACTATTACAATCCACTGTTTGTCTCTTCTCTGCGGGGAATTCTGTAACAACCTGTTTCAGCGGGGAAAAGTAGGTAAAGTATTAACACTCGACGGTGGACAAGATGGCTCTGTGTTAGCCAAAATTTCATTTAAAAACAATTACAGAAGGACAGAAATGACAAACTGTCAGATTTTGATTGTCACATATGTAGGTCGCAGTGATTAAACAGCTGTGTCTCTGTTCTCTTCTTCTTCTTCACTCATTTGTCACGATCACACAGCTGACAATATTCTTTCATTTAGTGTCCTTGGTTAAATGTAACTAAGTCCAACTCCCCACACAGTTACTTTTCCATTATGTTCCTCAACGACCTCTCTGACCAAGGTAATTACCTCGGCTCTTGAGTCATTGGAGTCAGAGATAAAGCCCGCAGAGATCTTCCTGCATCAGATTAGCAGTGTGGTTTTTGCAGTCCTCAGAGGGCTGCGGCGCAGTTGTTCATTCTGGACCTGCACTGTGATTTTTGCTTGTTTGTTTGTTCATTAGCATTTGATCTGACAGCAAAAGAAAAGACGTCTTTAGTTTACAGGAGAGTCTTGACAGCGCTAGCAAACTGAGATAAGGTGAATGTAGTATTTAATTAAGAGGGAAAGGAGCCCTCCTGGTATCTGGCAACATACAGACACCACAGCAGCAATTGACCTTAGTGATCATGTCAAGACTTTATCTTGCTCCAATCAGCCCTGAGCTCGAGTTGTGAAGACTGTAAATAGAGACAGCCTTTTGATTTCCACAAGCAGAGCGTGTAGCATTTTCAAGTGGTGGCTCACGGTGTTTAGGTGTTATATTTCATCCAAGAGAGGCAACATTGTTTCATGCGTAGTGTTTCTAAATGCTAATTAATGCATGTCGTGTTTTTCTCCGTGCAAGCAAATTAACTCTTTGCTCTTTTTTTGCTTCAAAATATGTGTGACAGGAGGAAACAAATTGCACCGAATTTACCATCAGTTTAAGAGAGAATGTTTCCCCGAGCTGTGCTGAAAGTATATGACAGACTTAAGGGGAAAACACACTCAGAAACAGGATCTGCAATGTGCTAGTTTTGAACAATAAAATGCAAATCAGAGCATCAAGATTTGGGATTGAACATTTTATCATGTGACAGATTCTGAGTTGGTCCATCTTCATTTAATTAGTGAATCTGTGACATATTCAGTTCAAATAATTTCTAAGTATTTTCCAGCTGTGAGTCAGTAAATGATCCTAACCCTAAACACAGAAAGAGACAACAAAGGAAGGAGCAGGGAGGGTAAACTAACAAGATTCTTTCCTAAGTCAACAGTGCCACCTTGAGGTTTGAGGTGAAATTACACGTCATTTGTTAGATTGCATGGGTTGGTGCAGGTTAACTAAAAGATAATTGCCCAATCATATAATTCCAACATCTGCAGGAGTTAGGGAGAGAGTAAGAAAAGGTGAAAGAACAAGCATAAGAAGGATAGAAAAGAAGAAGAATATTAAGAAAATATGAAAGGAACACGAAAACAACAAAAATAGACAATCAAGCCTAATCCAATATCAAATCAAACATATTTAAATCCGGATTTTTATTACAATCCACATCAGATTGTACTCACTCATAGACACAAGTCACCAAAATCCGCCAGATTTTTCTCATCAAGATCCATGCGTTATTCCCTGAGAAATTAAGTAAAATGTTGAAAAATGCCTCTCTCAATCTCTCAATGTCAAAGAAAGTGAGAAGAAATTCCTGGATCCATACCAAAAGTCAATGGGGTCTATTCTGGGTTAAGACCCATCCTCCATACAAATTTTGTGGTAATCCATTCAGTAGTTATTGTGAAATCCTGCTGACAAACCAACCAACAAACGGACACAGATGAACAAACGTAACCTCCTTGGTGGAAGTAATACTGCATTATAATTTATTTGTTGATTTGTATTCTGTATTAATAATCTGAATCCGAAGTAGAAATGTAAAGCAGCATAAAATGGAAAGCACAAGTACTACTGTACTGTACTGAAGTACAGTAGTTGAGTAAATGTACTTAGATATATTTCGTCACTGCATTTGATACATGTATTTTTTGTGAGGATAAACTTTCTATTTCACTAAAATGTTCCTCTGAGTCACCATAAACCAGCAGCTGTTGGAGTGAAGCACTCACTGCTCTGGGTTCTTGTCAGAGATCAGACTGAAGCAAATGGACGTAACTGGAGTGAAATTGCTTGCAGTTACTTCCATTTGCTTTGGTTTGATCTCTTTTACTGCATGTCATAGAAATGAAGCAGTCACACTCAAGGATACCAATAGCTTTTCTTTTTTGGGGAGGGGGGGGGGCAGTGACTGTTGGTAATAATTCTAGTTCTTGACCCTGGTGCTTCAGACGTGTACTCACATCTTCAACAAGCAGTTCTCTTCAGTTTTTTGGGTCACTCTTCAAGTGTTAACATGGCTAGGCAAGTTAAAAGAAATCTAGTATTTCTTTTGTCGGTTTCTGATCTTCCAGCCACTTAAAGTGCTGTTTCATTCTTAGGGAAAAATTATTTCAAATTTTTTTTTTTCTCTCTTATTCACTTCATTTCCAGCCAAATATGCAGCGATACAGCACCAGCACAGGCTGACTTTTCATCACAAACTGCCACGTCCATGTCATCTATACAGGTCAACTAAACGCATGATTAATTTATTGGTCAAGATGTGTTTTAAAGATAAATGTATTCATGATGTTCTACAGTGCACTAAACTATGTTTCTTCACAGGCAGAGAGGGAAATGAGAAGAGCTCTGCCTGCCAGTTTTATTCTGCTTGCCCAGACACAGTATGGATACAGCACCGTCATCCCCTCTGATATATAATCCTCACTTTGTCTTTTATCTCCTCCTGCTTTTGTAGTTCTTAAATTTGACCAAGAGGTGGCGTCATAGCAGTTACCAAAGAAACAAACAAAAAACACAATGGCTCTGATTCTGCTCCTTGTTATGAGCAGTGGTGTCCGCACTGGGGTTCATGGACCACCAGCAGTCCTTGAAACCTTTCCAAGAGGTGTCAGGCAGACTGTGATGGAGCCACAGGGTTTTTTTACTTTAATTTCTCTGACAGGGAAGAACAAAGGACTTTCAAAGACAGCATCAGCACTTGCATCATAAACAAAAAGCATAAAACATAAACATTCAAATGCGCAAATGGGGCATCAGCAGTTAGAGGAGTATCTGTCAATGGGCCCTTGATATAAAAAATGTTATGATCTTGAGGATGTGGAATTATGGCATCATAAACGTTATAGACCCCACAAGGGAACGTTAAAGTAACACTGCAGCAGGGCTAGTTGAGGAAATGACTGAGTAAGATCATATATATCAAAAATATATATATAACAACATTGTGCTTTAACATAAAAATTGAATCTAGCAGCAGTTTTCCATTGTTGACAATTTTATTTATTGCTGCTAATCCTACATCAAAATCTCAGTAGGAGAAATTTTGAAAAGAAAAAAACAGACCACAGGAGCACAGATTCAAAGAGAGTCCATCCCCCCTCAGGTGACTGGGGGTGTAGCTGGGAAAATGCCAATTATATAAAACAACAGGAAGTCCTCTGCAGGTCAAATGAATTAAGTCCAGTTTAATATTAGTTCTTCAAAAGTCCAGGCTGCCAGGTTGGTGGTATTACTGGATATTTCCACTATGTTCTTAAAAGATAAAGAAGCCTCATAACCATAAAAGAGAAAGAGCTGCCATGGGTAAGGACAACACAATGAAATTTAAGGGGTTGGAAGGATTTTAATGTCATATGCACATTATCTGCAGGCTTGAGGAGTAACAGAATACATGTAACAGGATTACGTAATTAGGATACAAAAAAAAAAGGATCACTGTATTCAGATAAGGTTACAAAATAAGGTGTAATTAGATTACAGATATATTCAGTAAATTACAGATCAAAAAAAGTGTGATTACTAACAGGACTACAATTCTAAAATACATTATAGACATTGTAACCATGCACAAGCACAACACTTCACAAGACGAGTGGACTGCTTTCAAAACTTGGTGCCTACATTACCCACAATGCAATTTAGCCATCGAGTGACATCACTAGAGGCAATTTATCAGATTTCCTCTGGAGCCGAAAAAGGCTTTAGTCTACTTATTTTTCCACATGTGCAGTAGTGCTCACCAAGACCTGTAAACACACTTTAATGTTTAAAATTGGTGGAGTTACCCTTTAAGTGAATATACACACACTCAATATTAAAATTAAATAAATGTTATTATTGACATTTCTTGTCTCTTTTCTTTATCTGCATATGTTTGATACTGAGGTAATCCAAAAGTAATGGAAAGTAATCAAGTTACGTTACTATTGTGATACTTGAATAACGTTACATTTTTTAACAAAAGTTTTTTAAAGTAACCCCTCCCAACACGGATTATATATGCACGATATAAATTCACACTATCACACAGTGCATGAAAATAATTAAATATATATGAGTGTTGTGAAAAAAAGGGTAAAGTGTACATAGATAACAGACTGCATTAGATAAACAATGTGTAATGAATATAGTTTGATTTTAAATTTGCATTTGAATGAAAACATAGTCAACAGCATTGTACACGTTTGAGCAGATAGTGGACACATATTAATAGCTCAGAAACCATTATTATATAAAATTACATCTTATTGTCTGGGGATTATTATGGTCTGCTGAGAACGGTGGAGACTGTGGAGCCTCATAGCAGCAGAGATGAAAAACATGTTCTGTGTGCCTTTATTTATGGAGCTGCATGCCATGGAGAGAGCCGCCCTGGGCACAGGGATCCATGTGGGGGGTGAGAGGTGTTGTCCATGATGGCTGATAATGTGGCCATCATCTTTTTCTCCCCCAACCTCCTGGAGGGAGGTTGCAGATACCCTGGGAGGCATGTTCTCTGACTGCCTGCTGTTGGATTTCTTGTATACGAAGATGTTTTTCATGCCCCTACAAACTCGCTCCCATTCCTCTGCTGCAGCCTGTCCTCGGTCTTCCTCCTGCTACAACTTCTTTTTTTGACCTCGCTGATCTACCTCTTCTGCTTCCTCTGTACCCACCTCAGGTCCTCTTCGTCCCTGACATAAAATTCTTCTTTTTTGTCATTCAGTAGAGCCTTCAGTTGTGGGTCCCAGGACTTGTTGGAAAAACACTGCACCTCCCTGCTGGACACGTTTTCAAAGATTATGCATGATGCGGTGTGTCAGGCTGTCTGCAACCTCCTCCCCTTTGAAGCAGCTTCTGAGAGCCTAATCTGACCGTCTCCTTACTGTCCTCAGGGTCACAGGTTGTTTCTGCACCAGCTACTTTTATGCAAGGTGATTAATAAAGGAGTATTTTCTTTTTTTTTCTATATTACATCAATTTATAAGTAGACCACTTTTGCAAATATTAGTAAGGCTAAAAGCTTTTAGAAACGCAGATAATAGTAGATTCTGACAAAAGAGTACATATTACCCCACTGTTAGCTCTATAAACAGGGGCTACGGAGCTTTTGCATTCAGAGCACCATAAAATGTGCTTTTACTTTATTATTTTATTATAATTCATTTTAGATTATACCTTTGTTAACGCTGCTGTAAGTGATACATTTTATTATAATAAGTGGTAAATAGCGCTATATTCCAACAGTAATCACTGTTATAGAGAGGGTCAGACACCCAGGTCTCTCCTCCCCCTGCTCATGCAGTAAAAGAGAAAAAAATGTTCTGGTATCCCTGTCCACTTCATCCAATCAGGACTGAGAACTCCAGAAAGAGGCAGTCCTGTCCTGAGAGCAGGATCTTCCTGTTTGCAGCCATGTCTGGCGATTACCACTCCACATTCATGTGGTTATGTAGAGAGGAGGGAGGGGATTGCTAACTACAAAACAGACAGGAAGTGGGCTAAAATGACAAAACACCTATAGCAGCTTTAAAGGTATAATTCGTAGAATATCAGCTAATTATATCATGGTTTGGTTTTTCGGTGTAGTTGTTTCATTTTGGTTGATTGACCCTTATGTGTCATTTTTTACTTTCCACTTCCTGTCTTTAAGTTTTTCCTGCCTTTTTAAACTGCCCCATTATTTTCTGCTGTCTCTTATAAGTCTCCCCTCCCTTGTGTATTACGTCTGTGTCTTTCCCTCTCATGTTGTCAGTTCATTTGTTTTGTTCCTGGTGTTTGCTCTGTGCTTGTTCCTTGTGTTTCATCTATGTTACTGCCTGTGTTCCCCACACTTGACTCTGTTTGTACTTGGATTCACTTTTGAATGTTTTGTATTTCCTTGGTTCTTGTTTTTTTTTCTTCTGGCTATTTTCTTATTTTTTGCCGCCTGCTTGTTTTTTGATATCAGGTTTTCATTAAAGCTGGCTTTTTTCTTCCTCCATTTGCCTGCACGGAGTCTGCATTTGGGTCTTTTCTTTTGCTACAATAATAACATATTAGCTCATGGCTCACTTAGCCGTGGAGCCAGTGGCCCTAGAGTTTGTCTGGACCAGGACCTCAGATCACAGGGCAAGTCACCATGGGCGACAGGGCCCAGCTAAACCGGATTTGACTGCCTGACATGAGAGTGAAAACGGCTGGACACCGAACTGTGACTGAACACAGCCTCCAAAACCGACTGAGGTCAGTTTGACAACAGGGAATACAGTACAGAGGTGATTCACAGCAACTCTGACCAAGACTGTGACTTCAGGGATGACAAGACACGACAGGCGGGGATGGGAGAGGTGTGATGAGGTGATGTGGAAAGACAAACCAAGACCGTTGGTGAGTTTTATGTCATTTATGTTGAGTAAAGTGTGTTTTAGAGGATTATTGAGGCACTTAAGCTCATCTTAGATAGGTAAAAGAGAGTACGGTTGTATTTTTCTGTTTAGTAAGGAAACTAGAAGTAAGAGTATTTGATTTATCGACATTTGTGGGTTTATTTTCTTAATTTATTACTCTTAACAGCTGGCATATAGTGTATCTACCAACTTAAACTACAGGGGCTACTAGACTGTTGCCTTTTGCTTGTACAAAGTGGTATTATGAGACAGGATCGGCTGGGGCTAGCTGGTTAGCATGCTAACTTCAGTAGATATCTGTACAACTATTCTGATAATGTTAGTTCATTATTTGAATGATTTAAACAAAAAATCTGGCCATATCTCACAAATTGCAACTTTAATATCTGTGGACATTGTGAACACCTTTAAAGGTGCAATACGTAACAAATGGCTACCTACCTGGAATTCATACTAGGAATAAATTGGGGGGGAAACATATCACTAGAGTAACCACCACTAACTGCTGCTAACTGCTAAAGTTAGCTAGATAGCTCAGTTAGCCGTACAGCTAGCAGTCCGGACTGGGAGCCTGGACTTGCATTTGTGTGATTCATTTATTTACTACTTCTGTGTCTGTGAAGCACTTTGTGACGTCTCTGCTCTTAAAATGTCTTATATAAATAAACAAAGTTGCTTACTTACTTATTATTACTATAACAGACCCCCCCCCCCCCCCCCCCGCATGTTGCGCTGCTGACATAATAATCTGTGTCGTCTAGTCATTGGCTGTGTAACATCACTTCTGATGCAACACAGAGCCCTGACAGTAATGTTGTTGCCAGACAATAGCTCGGGATGCCGAGTGTTCTTGCATGCTCCAGCTGGACACAGTTGACAAAGTGCGACGCACCATCTGTAAGGAACATACATCAGAGGCACTACCCATCATCCTCTGTGGCACGGCTCCAACTCCATTTGTGTACTTCTGACCTTGGAGCACATAATTGTTAGTCATCATCATTTTCTTCCTCTCATTTGTTATGCTGATTCCCTTCTTCTGCGTGTGTGAGTGTGTGTGTGAGTGTGGAGAGAGAGAGAGACAGAAAGAGTCTTCTGCTCCCAGTTGGAGATTATGTTCAGTGTCATGGAAAACTTGGAGAGATATTAAATGAGGCTCGTATCATGCATCGCCTGCGTGGGCCTCATGTTCCCTCTGCACATTGTGACCATGGACAAACATGACTTTTCATACTGCAGGGAGATGCAAACATATGTGAGAACAGCATCAAAATGCAAAGACACAACAGTCATACAGCCAAATTAAAGAGAATAATTAATTAATATTCAAACAAATACACCCCTCACTCAGATATCTGCAATGACGGCTATTTTAGTGAAATAAGATATAAGCCAGCTGCATAATTTGATTATCACATTGCAACAAACATAAATGCTAATTTATGCAGGAATAGTGCTGTAATGATGGGGTTTAGCTAATGCTGAGGCTGTAGCCCAATATGCAGCGCGAATCTCTGAAGGCAGAGGAAACAGAAGCACAAATGAAATTGCATGCAGGCTGAATACAGCCTTCATACTCTTTAACACGAGCCACAGGCAGTGTCCCTGATGTGCCTGCTCTCCTCCCATGTGAGCAAGAGCCAAGTGGAGAGGATGATGGATATAGCTCCACGAGGACACAGCAATATACAACAATACTTGACGTGTTTCCACATCAGTGACACTGCATCAGGTCGAGCAGTGACAGGTCCCTTTCTTTACCTTTTGGCCCTGTCACTAAACCAACGCCACCTATTATTTGTATGCGACATGTGCCACCAGTTCAGATCTGATAAATTAAAATGAGAGGGTTGGATAATTCCCTCTAATTGCACCTCTGAGATAACACGGGCTGGGAAGGTTTGGTTTTCATTAAGATCAGGTGAAAAGACACTCAGCAAAGGCCGATGAGTCATACTCTGTGTGACTCACAGTTTACGCTTTTAATTTTAATAAACCACAAGGTAAATTGTTGCACCACCATTACTTTTCATTTCCAGGCTTTCTCTGCTGGCACAGGGTGATCAATACTCATCCTAGCATGGCAAAGCCCCAGTGTGTTCATGCATTATGCAGTGGATGACATGATTACTGAGGCTGTTCTGCACAGGCCATATAAGCACTTTAGTGCTGCTTTTGAGGAGTCGAAATGGGATCAGTGTGACAATTTATTCAAGAATCTCCCGCTGTTACACGGATTGTGACAAAATTCTGACTGAACTGTAAACCTTTTAACAACCCCTGACCTCCTAGTGGCACGTTGGATGTGGACAGAAAGTTTAAAAAGCCTGATCAGCCGACATAGCACCCTCAAGCACTCTGACTTAAGATGTCCAAAAATAGCAGCTGGGATAAATAAACTGCTGTCAGTGTGAGGGCTGGAGAGATGTAATCAATCCCTGTCAGGTCAAAATAAAGACACACTGTCACCGGTGTTCCAGGCTCCATCTCCGCTCCACAGCCACCAAACATTACAGGACAGGCCGAAATAAGCTGATGTAACCTGGCATACAGAGGAAGGCTCGTGTTTTATTTATTTTATTATTTTTATTTTTCCTTCTTCTCAGGATGAATAACATGATAAGCGGTTTAACAACCCGCCTGAGCGCAGGAGCGCGCCTCGCCCGGTGAATTATTGATATTTTTTGGGACATCTTTTCCGTAGGTAGGTCAACATCTTTTTGGGGGGGGTGGGGGGGTGGATGTATCTCGGTATGATGCTCCACTGAGCTGATTCTTTGTGCATGAAATGACTTGACATCCTCCCGACCGACCACCGAGTGTGCGGGCGTGCGTGCGTTGCGCGCGTCCACGGACAGAGAGAGAGAGAGAGAGCGCAAGAGAGAGAGAGAGAGAGAGAGAATAAGCAACTTTGTTAGCAGGCATAGCGGTGTCTCCTCTGGCACAGCTGGGTTAAAGAGAAGCATTTGGCAGTTATGGTTGATCAGCGTTTCTTTCATCCTCTCCGGTGCGTTAGAGGCGACATACGAACGCGCTCCTCGCGTTGACTAGATCCCATTCTGCTATTTCCTTTTTTTTCCTCTTTTCTTTCTTTCTTTCTTATTTGGACGGGATTTAAGAAATTAAAAAAGAAAAAAAAAAAAAAAAGATGCGCTGAAACACACAACGAGCCGACATCTTCATCAATGTGCGTGAGGTACGTATATCTTACCAGGAGTTATGAGACAGAAATTATGCAGGCTGTCTCATGTCTGACAAGGCGTGCACTGTGATGCAGACATTTCCCAGCTAACCCTCTTTGTCGTTTTCATAGCTTTTTAAATTCAAACGCATGATTTAATTGCATCTTTCATGTCTTAACAGGCAAATGCGATATGGCTTCCCCCAACTCCCTCTCTCACAGCGGATTTGGACCGTTGTTTCGTGCTTATGTGTCTTGCTTTGACCTTGCTTTTTTGTGTTATTTACATAGCTTGAAGGAGTTGCTTTCTACCCTGCTTTTGTTTGAGCCATTTTAAATCAGCAGCCACACAGCCAGAAGTTACCTCTGGGTAACAGCAAATGAAGCTTTGACTCATGCAGGGTACAGCTTGCTATGTGTGTGCGTGTGTGTGTGTGTGTGTGAGTAAGTTGCTTTCAATGCAAGCCTGCCTGTTTTCACATCACCTTGTATGTGTCTTTTGTTTCTAGATGACATTGAGGATATCTTAGCAGGACTGTGAGCTCGGCCCCGTCATTTGCAAGAAAATGCATCTTTGGATGTCATATGTTTTGCTGAGTGCAACGTCGGTGTGCACTGTTGAGATGTTTGGCGGTTATGGAGAAATATGTCAAAGACTGTGTGCCTGCGAGGAGAGAGAGGGGATAGTCACGGTGAGCTGTGAAAACAGAGGAATTGTAAGTCTCTCCGACATAAAGCCGGTGCACTTCCCTCAGTATCATCTGCTGCTCACAGGGAACATTTTGAAAAAGCTATCTGCCAATGATTTTACTGAGTACAATGGACTTACAATACTACATCTGGGGAATAATGACATATCTGAGGTGGAAGCGGGAGCTTTTAACGGACTTCAGGGATTAAAACGATTGCATCTAAACAATAACAAGATTGATGCCTTGAAGGAAGAGTTTTTCTTTGGCCTTGAAAGTCTGGAGTATCTACAAATTGATTACAATTATATCACTCATGTGGCGCCCAATGCCTTCAGCAGACTTCGACATCTGGAAGTCCTGATTCTAAATGACAACTTAATATCTGCTTTGCCTGTGAACATTTTCCAGTATGTACCACTGACTCATTTGGACTTGAGGGGCAATCAGCTCAAAGTGCTCCCCTACTCAGGTCTGCTGGAGCACATGAACAGCGTTGTGGAGTTACAGCTGGAGGAGAACCCCTGGAACTGCTCCTGTGAGCTGATCGCTCTTAAAACCTGGCTGGAGAGCATATCCTACACAGCTTTAGTGGGCGATGTTGTTTGCGAGTTCCCTTTCCGTCTCCACGGGAGAGACCTTGATGAGGTTTCCAAACAGGAGTTGTGCCCGAGGAGAGCCATCGCTGAGTATGAGATGCCACCTCTGCCACATTTGAGCACCGATGCATACTATAGGACCACCCCGGCTCTAGTAACAGCCTCTTTCACCTCATCTGGGATTGCCCGGTCGTCATCGAGGCCCACTAAGGGGCCCCGCCAGTCAGGCAAATTAAAATCAAGGCCCACTTCTCGCATCCCATCTAATAAACCGCAAAATTACGGCCAAATTATTTCATATCAAACCAAGTCCCCTGTGCCTTTAGATTGCCCGACTGCCTGTACCTGCAATCTTCAAATTTCAGACCTGGGCCTGAACGTGAACTGCCAGGAGAGAAAGATTGAGCAAATCTCAGACTTAGATCCCAAACCTTACAATCCCAAAAAGATGTATCTAACAGGGAACTATATCCCTGTGGTGCGGAGATCAGATTTCATCGAAGCAACTGGATTAGATCTGCTTCATCTTGGTAACAATCGAATAGCTCGCATACACGACAGGGCTTTTGCCGATTTGACACATCTAAGAAGACTCTACCTTAACGGGAATCTGATTGACCGTCTTACAGCTGATATGTTTTACGGATTGGACACCCTGCAGTTCTTATATTTAGAATACAACGTCATCAAAGAAGTCGCCTCTGACACCTTTCAGCACATACCCAAACTTCAGCTTCTTTTCCTCAACAACAACCTCCTGAAAACTCTGCCAGTGGGAACATTTACCGGCCTGACATTAGCCAGACTGAATCTTCGCAACAACCATCTGCGGTATCTGCCTGTCAGCGGTGTGTTAGATCAGCTTACAGCGCTGGTGCAAGTCGATTTGTTTGAGAATCCCTGGGATTGCTCTTGTAGCATACTGGAGCTGAAGATGTGGCTCGAGCAGCTTAGCACAGGCACGGTTGTAAACAATGTCATCTGTGGCTCGCCTAAGAGGCTAGCTGGAGAGGATATGAGATACATTAAGACAGCTAATTTCTGCCCTAATAACTCTGATATACTTGCCTCCATGATCCCACCCTCTGAAGAATCTTTCCCTGGCAGCACTATCACCATAGAAACATCCTTGGACTCTGACACACAATACGGCACCATTCCTTTATCTGTGATGATACTTGCCCTGCTCCTCATGTTCATTGTGTCTGTGTTCGTGGCTGCGGGGATGTTTGTGGCGATGAAAAAGAGACGTAAGAAGAGTCAAAACAAGCAGAATATCTCAATGAATGCCTGCATCAGCTCCCTCAACATGGAATATGGCCTTTACAAAAAGGCATCCATCCCCAAAGTCAGAACATCTGCCGGACATGTGTATGAGTACATCCCACCTCCCGCAGAGTCCACATGCAGAAGTACTGCTCACACCCCGATGGACAGCAAATCAGTGGACGGATTTAGAGACTTTGACGAGTTGAGCGGCGCTTTTCTGGGTAACTCGGATGAAGAGGCAGCCAGTAATGTAATAAGCTCTGAATACAGTGCCACTACTCCTGAGCCTCTCAACAAGCCCTGCACCGCTCACCAAGATGATCTATGTTACTACAGAGATTCGCTCGAGCCTGACAAGCACACACGCTACAGCAATACGTTACCATGCAAGCACACAGCTCATGCATCGAGTCAGTATACCTCAGACTGTGATGCAAGGCATCAATATGTGCACCCGGAGAGAATACAACAGACAATACTTTATTGTACAGCACCAAGTACTGTTTATGTAGAGCCCAACAGGAGCGAGTACTGGGAACTGAAAGCAAAGCTTCATATTGATCCAGATTACCTCGAGGTTCTCGAGAAACGAACAACATTTACACAGTTTTAAAGAGACTGGGCCTCTGGACTGATGCATTGATACAATGTGTCCATTTTAATCAGGAATGAGACCATGTTTAAAAAACAGGCGGAACTACTTTATCACCTTTATCAGTACAATGCATTGTGAGCTACAGGAAATGCTTTACGGGACTGAATCATAAAGGGGAACACTACTCATTAAAGTATCACTTAACTCTTCATCCCTGCGGTGTTTAACAGTTTGGTTTGGATTTGTAAATATGAACAGGCAACCAGAGATTCAGGGCTCTTATGACTCATCCCGCCATAAAATACATCCTGGAGGTGTTTCATTGACAATAATGAGAGACTGCACTGAGCTTACTCTCAAATTAGCTGCATTTCATGAGTGTTAATGAACCGTGCAGATGATATGTTCTTATCCCAAAATAACACAGGTTTTTGTTGCAGCTATGTGTCTGGCTCCCAGTCCTGTCTTTTCAAATTGATTCAAAGCAAAACATACACATGAGCCTAAATCTGAAATTATCTGCACATAAATTTAGCTGTAGCCGTGAATTCGACCACCATGTAGGTGTTGACAAAAGTCACACAGCCTGATCATGTGTTTGGAAATGTTTAGCTCCAGCGAGACACATTTAGCAAGGTAGTTTCTCCTCCAGTAGGCACAGCTCTGGGATGATAATTTTAAATGCATGAGATCATAAAACAAATTTCAATGTAATATCTCAAAGCACAGATTATGAGGCCATTAAATCTCTGCTGTCTTGTTTGCAGATTTGGGAGAGAATAATTAACGTATCCTAAAAATATACCGAACTGGCCTCGTGCATATACTGTAGGGTAATATGTGGTGTTCCCTCACAGCGTTCCCGTCTCCAAACCAACTGCTCTTGTGGATTATGGTCACATGTTGCACTTGTGTTGTTTAATTAATATGTTATGTAACTTTACTCAGATAATCACGACTGCATTCAGGTGTGTTGCAACTGAGAGAAAATGAGCTTTAACTGCAGGTCTACATCTATGGAAGAGGATAAGGGCCACTGTAACAAAAAAAAAATTGAGTTCTGACTTTTTTTCACATCTCTGACTTAATTCTCAGAATTTATTCTTTCGTCTCTCAGAATTCTGACTTTTCAGAAATCTGAGAAGAAAAACTCCAAAACTGTGGAAATAAAAACGTCAGAACTTTCTTTTTTTCCTTTTACAGTGGCCCTTATCCCCAAAATCTGTACACATACATTTCTTTTGGGGCATTTTACTAGTAGAAGCAGGTTGAAAACATACTTGTTGGAAACTGATGATCTGTATTTACCTGCACCTGAACCAAAGCACTGCACACTAAAATATCAACTCAGAATATATGCAAAGTTTGAGACAGAGGGTTACATCAAAGCACAATCCTGTGTTTTATTGTACCCTAACAACCTTTTTTTTCCTTAATTATAAGTCTGAATACAACCACAAAAATGTCTTCCAGTTGCAATACACTTGAGTACATTTGCATCACAACAAGGGTCTAATGTTTCTCCAGAAAGTTCTGTTAGAAATCTTTTAAATCTGTTGGTCCTGGGCCCATATGAAACATATTTTAAATGACTATTTTTATACAAACAAATATTTCCTTTCTTTGTTTTTTTGGTTTTTTCTTTTGCAAAAAATGCACTATTGACTTCTACAGGTCAACAATGATGTCACTTTCTGAAATGCACAACATGGTAACACGTGCGTATAGCCATAGAAGTAGGTTTGATAACTGCATACATCAAAGTAACTCATGTTTAAAAGATCTTGCACTATGCATAGATATACAGTAGAGTATACTTAGAGACAATCTGTACAAAAATGCAGCTCATCCCCAACCAACACTCATGATAATACATGATCAAACATGATATTAATAATAGTATCACATCCCATAAACACTTATCTGAAATTTAACAGACATGGATATTAATAATAGAGGTACTTTTGTGCCACATTTTGGATAATTCATATTTTCTAAAACTTCATATATTTTTAATTACATGTGTTTTTAGGGGACTACTGAGTGGATTTATTTGTATTGCATTACCAAGAGAAACACTGTCTCATTATTTAGCATTGTTTGTTTCATCTGTTTGGTGCGGGCTCGTATGAAATCTGGCAATTTGACTGCAATTAGCAGTCTCTGTTGCTCTCCTTTCAAAGAGGGATTGATGGGATAGCATGACAAATGCATAAAGGTCCGTGGGAGCTTTAGCTATGAGATTGAAAAGCACAACAAATGAATGCAGGGGTTGAATGGCCATCTTTATGCATAAAAATGTCCTATGCTCTAAAGCAAACTAAGCACATCATACAGTCTTAATGCATTCTAACCAATTTCTGGGTCAATAGTATAAGCCCCAGAAATCTGACTATCCCTGAGAGTTTAATACACAGAGTAAATTCACATCATTTGCAGTATTATGCACCGAACCTGTCATCTTAGCTCAGCTAATTAGTGGACATGGTATATCTGGACCCTGTCTGCACGTCACCATGTATTACACACTGCAGCATTAGTCATGCTGTTTATCAACTATACAGTCTTGGTTTGTTGCCTTTCACATGTTCACAGGCCCTTTGTGATTATTTTGTCAGTTGACCTGTGTCTGCTCTTTGGAGTTTCATCAGAACTAAAACAAAATCTACACAGTGAAGCATGATGTAAACCTGCACAGGTTTGTACTTTGTTACATGTGGGATTTTATGAATCAATATGTTGCTGTGAAGTTCGTGGTGAAAACACTGTAAAACCTGCAAACATGCACAGGCAGATACACAGAACATGTTTTTATTGTGACCAGTGGCCGATATTTAGTTAATTGATGATTATTTTTTAAATGTCTGGTACATTTTGTATAGCTGACACTAATGCAACAGAAAATACCACATCCAAAATAGGGCAGACAGTTTAGTTTGCCTGTGTATCTGGAGGAAAATCCGACACTTTTAATTTTTATTTGTCATGGCATTTCTTTGAATTTGTAAGAATGTTGCAAAGACAACTGCATTTACTGTATATAACAGACATTTGTAATATGTTTTTTTGTAATCAATGACCAAATGCAGATTTCTGTCACATGTGAGACTTCAAATTCTGATAATCCAAAAATATGTGGAACTGAAATGTGACTGTCCTGTGTATATGTGCAAATCTTTAATTTGCAAAGACGATGAGATCCGGTCAGTGTCTTATTCTTACTCCAATTCTTATGTTTGCTTTTGTTTGGTTTTCTTATGAAACAGTGATTTTTCTATATGTGTCAACCTCTGATTTGTAAATAGGACACTTCATCAGCATTTCCATGCAAACTCGCGTCGGCTCTGAAAAGCAAAAACCTAGTCTCTTATTGCAAAGACACAGTACAACTAGGAATATGTGGGGTAAATATATCTACAACGTGCTGTTTCTTTAGTTGTTAGCTGATGAATAAAAGATATGCATTAATTTGGTATACCCTTGTTTGTGTGTTCCCTTCACACTCTTAAAGCATGGTGTGTGCAGCAAATGTCACAGTGCACACAGAGGACACGTTTTAAAATGCTGCACAAAACCCCCATTGGCATTTTTTTAGAACATTACTTAAATTACAATAGCCATTTTAAATGTTCAGATGAGGCCATTGTCATGGTTTCAATTAGGCAAATGGAAAATAACGAGTAGAGCTGCATTGCATAATCAACATCAGAATGACATGGTTCATACATTGTGATGCCTTAGTATCACCCAAAGACATTCTGACAAAGAACTTAAATGATCAAATCTCTCATGTATGAATGAAATGATTATCTGATGCCCAAAAAGTTCAAACAGCTGCACAAATCACTGAACAGGCCTCAGGCAGAGTGACAAAATGTAGTTTGATCAAATATGAGTTTCTTGTACACCTTTGAATTCAAAATGTTTGATCTCACGGCAACAAAGGAGGCATTTGTTGTGTCAAATGTAATGTGCATAATGCTGGGATGAGGATACCCGACCTCACTGTAACTGTGAAATATTATCAAATCTGCATGCACATGCTAGCAGAGGAACTTTATTCTTAGCAGACAGCCCAGTATCCATGGAAACATCCAATTACCTGACAGAGAAAAACAATTCTCGAGCGAGAGGTACAACGCTGACACAGACTGAGAGCTAATTTGTAACTCAGCTTTTTGACATTTGTGTGATTACTGCAGCGGTAGAAGAAATACTCAGATATTCCACATAAAAGTAAAAGTAGCAGCACCACAGAGACACAAACTGCTGCAAATAAAAAGCTGTGCATTCAAAAGTTTACTACAAGTACAAAAGTATTGTCAGCAAAATGTATTTAGGCTATCAAAGTAAAAGTACTGGGATTTATGACATTATAAGATTGTTAATGAACATTGCATCAAATTTTAAAAAAGCATTGTACTGTCGTAGCTGCTCAAGTGGAGCTAGTTTGAACTACTTTATATACATCTAGCAGGGGCGGGCTCAGGATGATTGAGGGGCAGGGGCTAAAAAAATTAAAAGGGCACCAGCTGTATGTGGCGGAGCACCAGCATGCAAAAAGGGCACTGAAAGGACACCCAAAGAGGCACTTCAACACATTTTGTCCCCTGAGTCCACCAGTGACAACAAGCTTAGTCCAGCCTCGCGTTTGGCTGCCTCCAAAAGGACATGAGATAAATCTAAAGGGTATGATATGATTGATGGGAGAAGAAAGACGAAAAAACGCAATTCTGATACACCAGTCTGTATTCGAATTTGTGATTTGTTTCGTGAGATTTTACATATCTTTGGGCCTCAAACTGTTATTTAAATGAAATTATTGGAATCTGAAAAGTTTAAAGGTGAAATGGCTCTGGTGAAGCTGCTAAAAACCCATCTGATATGCTGCTACACACTGCTTTTTTTAAAAAAAGAGGTCACAGACTCAAAGGGTTGGAAATCACTGGTTTAATCTTGTGAATTATGATTTTTATCATGTAAAATCTTAACGTGAAAAGTATCTTGTAACTATCAAATATAATGGAGCAAAAAATAGAGTATAAAGTAGCATAAATTGGAAATACAATAAAAGAAGTTAAGTGCAAGTATCACATAAGTGTCCTTTCAAGGGTAGCTCCACTAATTTTACATGTTAAAGTGTGTTTACAGGTCGTCATTCTGCTTCAGAGGAAGCTGCATGTAATCTGATAAATTTCCTCCAGTGATGTCACTCACTGGCTAAATTGTATTGTGGGTAGTGTAGGCACCAGGACAGTGGACAGTTTAAAAACAAATGAGCATAATTGATACAGCAGAACCAGAACCATTGGCTCTTTTATTCCGCGCATTCTTCTTCCTTTTCAAAACCCGGCACCTACATTACCCAAAATGCAACTCAGCCACTGAGTGACATCACTGGACGCAATTTATCAGATTACATGCAGCTTCCTCTGCAGCCACAAAAGGCTTTATACTACTTTTCTCACATATGGAGTCCCCAAGACCTGTAAACACACTTTCATGTCTAAAGTAAGTGGAGTTACACTTTGAGTAAATGTACTTTCAACCACTGTATTATTGTATGTTGCTTGCCTCTTAATTGTTCACATTGTGTACGAAAGACTAAAGACGACTTGCAAGGAAAACTATAATAATCTCCCCGCGTTGCATTCAGGCGTGACTGATGAACACAGGCTCTGTGTCTGCGAAGTGTCAATTTTAATAAGACAACTAACCACTGTGGATCATCTTTGACTCATCTGTTTGTCAGATTGATGGTGTTATGTTGCTTAGCCGCTTGAAGACCCCAATTTTGCGCGGGAGACGGAAATTAGGGCAGATCTGCATTATGTAAGCTTGAAGAGATGTGTCAGGCAGTGTGAAGACAGCATATGACTGTAAGCACTCACCAAAGGGAAAACCTTTACTATCTGCTTACATCAGGGGAGCCAAGGCATTAGAAATACCACTGAGTCAAACACCCTTGATTTCGCTTTCCTTCATAGACGAGAACGGAATACAATCTCACATCTGGCGACATATGTATGGCTTCCAGTTGTTAGTCTTCAGTTTCTGTCCCTGAAGCTTTTTCAGTCCTCTGCTTGCCTGTGCAGCAACGCTCTGTTTTCTCTCTCTCTTTCACTTTGTATGTGTGTGTTTGAATGTGTGTCTGGCTGCATAAATTATTGACTGAGTGTATTCATGCTTGCCTCGAGGACTTCAGCCAAGCAATGTAGCAAGACCTTTATCCTCTCTCTTTTTCGTCTTCCAACATTTTTGTTTCTATAAGCCTTCACGCAGCTCGCCGGCGAAGCAAAGGGCTTCAGTAATAATTGATGCATTACATCTTGAACATAAACTGTCATTTATCTGTGTCCAGTGCGCTTGTATATGCTGTTTGTCATGGCAGTGCCCATTGTTTTAGGTTGATTTGAAGAGAAATTGCTGCTGGGTTAGAGTGGTATTTGCACACTCAGCGAGGGGGGATTTGGATTTGGGATGTGCTAAACTTTGCCAGTATATTTGCAACAACTGTAACAGTATGTATGAGACACACTAATATTTATGAGGGCTTATCCAGGCTTATGACTGCCAACCTGAAAAAAGTAACAAAATCCTTCTTCATCCTCCCATTTATGGTACTCTACACTAAACATGAGAATGATATTTTCACATTGAGGAAAAAGAAAAGCTTTGGCAAAAAGGCAAAATAAAATGTTGTGTTGTGCATACAGTGAATTGATGTTTATAAGAGGCTTTCATAGCTCTCAGGCGCTCTCTACTACAATGTCAGAATGCTGGCTGGATGCATAATATCAATCTCTGGAGATTTCCTGCCAGTATTCACACAAATGAATGACTCCCCAAATCGGAATATTAGCCGCTCTGTGTATCATGTTTCCCCTCCTTCAGTCACAAGCAGACTGTGCAGCTCGGAGCCGCTCATCTCACATTAACCTCTGCCCATGCCCGATATCCACCCTCTTTTTATCTGGCCCCATTTTCCTCATGGCTCTTCGGCACAACAAGGGCACGTCCTCCTCTGTATCCTGGCCTGAAGTGTCACTATAACTGCTACAACAGACTGACATGCTTTGGCCTGTAATTTATAGCGACAACAAAAATGCCTCGATGGACAGCGGGCCACATTTGGGAACATGTTGTGAAAATGTGTCTTTAAATCGAAACATTCAATCTGTTTTTCTTTTCTTTTCTTTTTTTTCTCTTGCGGTGTATTTATTTATAAATGCGGCACACCAGCGGGATCCACTACAGCCCTGTCTCCTCCTGATTTGAAAAAGATGTGACCTGAAAGGGCCCTGTTTGTGCTCCCTCGTTCAGCTGAGAGACGGGAGAGACACAAATCTCACAATATAAAAAGCAGCCCTGTCTGAACAATAACGGTATACTCAAGATCAGAGGATAAAGGGCATGATTCTCTGCTGGAGCAAAGGCAACTGACCATTGAAACAAAACTGCAGGCAAGATTATACATTTACTTTTAATGTCTTGGATTACTATTGATGCATTCAAACTGTACTTTTATTTTCAGAGCTAAAACAATTTATAGTTGTATCTGGTATTATTTTATACAGTCTTTTCTGTGTCAAAATCCCTCACACTGAGATAAATCTGACTTGGCTGTGAAGCTTTTGAATCAAGTGCTATGATGTGTGAGCGCACTATTACAGACTGCCCATGTACTGTGGCAGCCTGGATTTAAATGCAGCCACTGCTGCTCTGTTGCACATTTCCTTCTTCTCTTTCCTGACCATCTCCTAAAAGCAAGCTGACAGCTGGAGGAAGGCGGCTAACCGCTCGCCTTTGTTCAAATGTTCAGTTTGTTCTGACACGAAGCACTTCAATCTGATTAAACCTTTCCATAGTAGGAGTGACTAACTGGAATAATTATTCGCCCTGAACATATTTCCCGTTGAGTATTTCTTTGAGGGGCACAGTAATAGTGACAGAAATTGTACTGGATGACCTAAATGAGTTCAGGGAATGATACATCAGTCCTGCATTCCCTATAATGGGCTAACATTGAATCTATAAGTGTAAGTGTTGAGGTTTAAACCTTATATTAATGGTCAGTGGAAGCGATGACAGCTAAGAGACACAGATGTAATGTAACAATATTCTGAAATGACTCATTTTATGGTTTCTAAACCATTATTTTATTAGTTCATGATTGTCACAAGTATCTTTTCTAAATACATTTCTGTTATTGTCATTGCTGAAGTTTCTGTGGACAGACTGGAAAAGACTTGATCTGCAGCGCTCTACGTTTATATGGAAATACTTGTGTATAATACTCGATAAACCTCAATCACAACCCTTTAAATGGACTTAAAGCACATTGGAGAAAATATCCGCCAGCACCTCAGCCTTTTATTTCACTATAAGTTTTTATATATACCCAGTATATTCCTCAACCACAAAACTCATGCAGGCACTATGAGTGGAAAGAGGATCACTGTTGGAAATGCAATATTTTCACACTGGCACACTGTCAGATGAGTGATACGACACCTACTGAGCAGATAAGGGTTGCTCAAGGACACTGCAGTAGAATAGACCCTTTAGGTGACAGGAGAAAGCTACTGTGACCCTCAACACCACACTGCATAAAGTTCTGTGCTGGAATCAAGATTTAAGGTAATGTATTTCTCATTTTACAAAACAGGGTTGAATAACAAAAAGAAAGTTTGTAAACCATTTCATGCTACAACATATATTCTATTATTTATATACATGTATATATATAGATATATAACATCTTTGATTTGGAAACATGAGATTAATTTTCTCATTTTAAAAGTTATGTACTGAATGAATATGTCTTTTAAGCCTCAAACAGGATATTAACTAATTGAAAAATTAGGCAAATTAGGTCTCCTTTAAGAGCCAAATGCACTGACGCGTACATTTTGAAGTACACCTATTGTTTTAAATGCCCGAAAAAATAAATCTCTCATCAGTAATGACCAAATTCAGCTATTCTTTATACTAATCTTAGGTAAACGTAGTAATTTCCTGTCATGAGTGTGAGGAGGCAGCAGGAGAGGAGATTATTAGCGATGTAAAGACAGAGGAGGAGTTTTCGTTTTGGATTGACACGCTGGATGTATTTATGCTTACACGCATGTGTTGGGGGTGCTTGCGCAGACTGAGGTCACTACAGGGGAATATGAGTGCTACATATAAATACTGCTGATTCTGTGGTGTTGGTATGTCAGGTCTGATGCCTGCAGTGCGCCATAGGAGCATTAAATGATGTGCTTCAATTGAGGTGTATCATTTATCACTTTCAGTGTGTGGGCATCTAAGATTAAGATGTAATATACCACATTTCTGCATTGAAATGTCTAATCAACGACTGGCCTACATCATCCCAAATGTTTCCAACAATGTTCAAGCGCAGAGAAATCTGTAAGTTTACTTGTAGTGTAACGGTGCGTTTCAATTGGTTGCCTGTCAATGTAACTTCCAGGAGAGACAGGAAGTAAGAGAGGAAGGAAGGAAGAAAGAAAGGAAGGAAGGAAGGAAGGAAGGAAGGAAGTCAGCTGAAGAGAATGAACGTTAACAAACCTTTAAATCATTACCTCGTATGTGAACATGTCTGCCCCAGTCGTTGGTTGTTGTTAAACAATGAAGACAACAACTCCCATGATCCCACGCTACTTATGTCTTTTGTTTGTTAATGTTTTGTTCTTATTGAGAGACCCCTAGTGGCAGAAATTACAGACTGCGCATTTAAATTATTTGCTGATTTATTTGTTGGTGTCTTGGCTTTAATTTTTTCAGTGTGCTGAAATTCAAGAATGCAAAAAATACTTTTTTGCTAATATGCAGCATATTTCGCAGACAATTGTGCTGCAACGAGTAATTTGATCTAAAAACCAGCAATTTCCCCTTATTTCAATTCTGTGAACACTTATCAGAGCCCATGTATTTCCAGATTGAACCAACGTACTTCAAGATTTCTTGTAAAATAAAATTATCTACTACGCATTTCAGTATCAAAGTCATTTTCTCCTCACATTCACTGTTTATTTCTTGTATTTCAGCTTCCCCCCTTTTTTCTTTGCAGTGCACACGTGCTTTTGGCATCTGGTTCAGTAACTTTACAGCTGGTTTATAAAAATGCAACATAATCCCTGCCTTGCCTGACACAGGCTACTGTCCACTTAAATCAGTGTTCTTACTGAAAATCATAGAAAACAGCGAATACCTTCTAGTTATTTTCCTCTCCCTGTGTTTGTCTAATCTCTCCTTGTGTTGCCTTCGGCCACCATTCCTTACAACACACATTTCTTTGCAAGTAAATATAGAGTAACTTGTCTACAATAGTAGCATTGTAAATTTAAATTTGAATGCAGTTTCATTGTTCATCCTATTTATGTATAAACACGTGTTCCTGTGCATCTCAGAATGCTCAGAAAGAAAGAGATATTTATGTACACAGCCATGTCTGCGCACACTAAAAGAAAACTCCCCTCTCTGTTCAATCGGTGGCAACTCAGACACTATTATATTTAAACCTGAGGATAACTTTTTATGCAGTGAATAGTTCATGGCAGAGCACGACTTTCATATCATACTCAACTCTCGTGACAGGCTGAGGGCGTGCTGAGGTTCCTAAAAGCACTTTTCCGTGTTTCTGTCTCTCTTCACTGTGACTATCCTTGTGGGATTTACAACAAGCTACAATGGATCCAAACAGATGGCAAGGTGGGGGTGTTGGGTAACCATCTTCCTAACCCTAGGGAGCAGTGCCATATACAAGCTGTCAAACAAATGTCTTCACTCAGAGTTTTATCTCTTATAATATAATGAGATCCTGACTTTGATGTTCATTTTCAAAATTGTTCAGCCACCCAAAAGAACTGTGAATACAGTGTGAATGTTAAATCCTCTGGTTCTTGTTAAGAAGTTTACGCATACACTCCCCTTCTTAATTATATTGTTGTTATGCCAACAGCATCTTCATATCCTCTATGAATGCATCAGGGCAACAAGGCCATCAGTAATTTACATAAAGTGAAGTAGCAAATAGGTCATGAATATCATTAATATTCAAAACTCAGCACTTCAAAGAGTGGTAACTCAATGCCTCAGCGTTAACTGCATTTGACCATTCATATCTTTCCTCATTAACCACACTGGGATGCATTATTTCCTGAAGGCTGTGTACTGCGGGCTGGTGGCGAGTGCATCAAAACAGTTCTTTCAAGTTCCTCCCTGTGTTAAGCATCGTAGCTACACAACTCCTAACAAGCCAAAAGACTGAGGAGAGCCGCTGCCAGTATGTGTCAGCTCCGGCAATGCTGATGAAGCTCATAGCAATTTATGTAAGACACTACTTCAGTTGTTCACTCCTGACTGGATAATTGACAGGCTATTGTTGGTTGACTGCCAACACTCCCCAGATTTCCCAAAAGACATGTCAAATTTGTCCAGCCAACCACTTAAAGACGTCACAAATCTTTGACAAGGATTGTTTCAGTTTAGCACAAACAAAAACGCGTGCCTTTAAATAAGTTGAGAGATGTCACCAAAAAATCAAAACATAACAAAACAAATACAAATAGCTGCTTCTAAATGTACCAAGTCCTTTTAAATTCTTAACGGTCTTACTGTATGTGCCAAACCTGAACCATATCTTACCACTTGATTCCACTGGTCTCTATGACCTTGTGTGTACGACAGGGTTTCGTTCCATCCTTCATGCAGCCTCATAGTGTTGCATGACATAAACATGCCCGCCTGATATTGTTGATTTGCTTACTTGTTTATTTCCTAATTTTTTCTTGATATCTGTGCTCCCACCATGGGTGAGTAGGCTACGCTGTTAAATTGTGTTTATTGTTATTATGTCTAACTTTATTGTGCTGAAGTTAAAACTTTACGTTTCTTTTTGTTGCAAATGTAAGCTTCTTCAGGGTTCGAGTTACAATCTGAGCTTTGTGGAGGTCTCTCAAATAACTAACCCTAACCAATGTAAGGGCGGAAATAGATAAATAGGATAATGGCGAATACAGCTGGTAAGTTCTGAGAGAGAGAGACACAGAGAGGCTTTTCACGTTTGGTGTAACCATCTGATCGTAAGTGGACAGCGTCAAGCCCGTCAATTCACACCTTACATTACATTCGTCTCGAGTGGCCACTTGTGATCAGATCTCACTTCCCCACTCAATATGTAAATATAGGCCTACACCTACATCATTACAACAAATGGATACAAAGTTTTTTACACAAAAAATAATTATCTTCATGTATAACGGTTGCCGAATGAACAAGTAGGCCCAAATAGTTAAGAATTTGTTTGACAGCAATTCACAAAGACAGTTTGTCCCGATGCAACAAGATTCAAAATTGAGAATTTTTTAAAGGGAGTCCGGCGTCTTTCTCTGCTTTCTTCTTTCTCCAAAGAAGTCACGGGCTTTTACAGCAATGCTGTGACAAACTGACTTTATACGCGGAAAGAAACATCTTAATGTTTATATCCGAATTTACAAGACAGCACCAATAAGTTAAAATTTGCCGCAGCCGTTTCACAAAGTTGATTAAGTTTCTCCTCATGCAACAACAACCAGCCGCATCAAGATCACTCAATTTGTAAGGCAGTCTGGAAAATCGCTGTTACTTGTAACTTCACATCATTACTTTCACAGACACACACACACACACACACACACACACACACACACACACACACACACACACACACACACACACACACACACATACACAGCAGCCCACTTCTTATAACAATCCCGTCAACAAGATCACAACAACAGTTAAATAATTTAATTCAATTTAAATAAGAAAGGTATCACATCAGCACTCAGGAGAGAGAGAGTTAGGTTTTACCTTTAACCTGTTTATATCATTAATGTAAAAAAATACTCTTTTGCAGTAGTAATACTACTGAAAAACGCATTATTTGTGATTAAAATAATGGTTGGTAATGTATTAGTGACCCCCACAGATCTGTGATGTTGCTGCTTTCAAATACCTCGAACCCTGAGATTGTTTAGGTTCAATCTTCAATTTTCCTCTTGTGTGCTGTGCCTATGCTCTGGTTAGGTTCAGGCACAAAACCCACTTGATTTGGGTTAGGAAAACATGTTTTGTTTTATGGCTGGAAATTGTTTTGCGGTCTCCTTAAAAATCAGTCGACAAAAATAGTCAGTGGTTTCGCACTTACTTAAAAATGTTGCAATGCAGACTCAAACTGCCTTGTCAGCCTTTGTCGCCTGCAACTCCATCACCGTCCACTCCAGCTCATGACCTGAAAGTCAGGTAACAAACAGGTAGTAAGAACGTTATGTGGCATGTTTTGTGGAAATGTAAATAAGGTACATAGCCTATGACACGTACAATTTGATTTGATCCGCATGTATTCCCTGTGGAGCAGAGCAGAGCAAAGAGCAGCTTCTGGAACACTTCTGAAATGTGCATGGCACACCTGGTGGTACCATCGTCTGGACCGGCTGCGATCAGCTCATCGTAGCCGGAATGCAACGCAGACGTGTCCTGTGGGATCTGAGAGTTAGTCTGCACACATTCCAATCCAATCGCCAGAAATAACTTGAGCAATTTATGTTTCTGCAAACCACAGATATGTTGAAACTTTACATTCCTGTACGTTGCAAATTACCACTTGGTTAGGATTAGGAAAAGATCCTGTTTTGGCTCACCTGGTTCTGTTGGCACAAATATGATTGGAAAACCTCCCGTTAAAAATACCAGATCTGGCCCACACAGATACATTCATCTGGCCCACATACAGCTTGGAATGATGGAACTGGAGCATTCCTGCAGCTCCTGGAGCTCCCGGCCATGCCACCAGCAGGCCATAGCATGGTCAGATGTCAGCCAAGAGCGAAACAAATAAACCAGATCTGGGCCACAGCTCATTCTATTCTGATGGGCTGGATCTGACCCAAACTTGGGCCAGTTTTTGTTTATTTGGTTCGCTCTTGGCTGACATCTCACCATGCTATGGCCTGCTTGTTCCAGGAGCCCATTGCACATGGTACGTGGTCCAGATGAGGGAGTCTGCTAAAGTTTGCTATCTTGGATGGATGGATTGGCACAAAAGCACATGTTCAAGATTCTCTGACTATGAATCTGAATTATTTTGTTGATCATTTGATCTTTCCTCTAGCGCCACCATAAGGCTGATGTTTTGAGGATTTTAGGTGTTGACAACTATGGGATAGATTGCAATTACATTTAGTACAGACAGTCATGTTCCCCTCAGGATGAATTGTAATCACTTTGGCGATTCATTATCTGAGAAACATCAGCATGTTAGCATTGTCATTGTGTTGCCATGCTAGTATTATTTAGCTCAAACCTTGTCCAAGTACATTCCCACAGCAGGGATGTAGACCTTAGTTTTGCTCTATTACGCATTCCTCGAATGAACAATGAAACAATGAAAGCACAGCACCACAAATGCTTTTTGATATTTTTTCAATAATATATCTAATAAAAAACAATTGAAATACTGGCATAAATTTGAGTCCACACAAACCAAACAGAGAACAAGCAAAAAGAGGACTGTGTTCAAACACAAAAGGAATGACACAAAGCTGAGGTTAGCACTAAAATGGTGCAGAACACATCTAAAGAGAACACTGTCATTCCCTGATGAGTCTTGAACACAGCTGGATCTGCCACTGCAGCATCAGCTACACCAACCCAGGTGACTGCAGGCCTGACTCACTCCGTACAGATCACTTAACAATGTTCAGCCCTGGTGACTAAGAGAAGAAAAGAAAATCCCTTTTGTGGCTGTGATGGCCTTAATTAAAAGATCAAATGAAGTTCTTTTTTAGTGAGACCCAAAGAGAGTGGGCTTGTTGACTGTGTGTATTAAGGGAAGAGGACAGACATTCTTGCAATGACCGAAAGGCAGTCTGGTTACAGGTTCGTCTTTTTGTTTACCGTCACAGAAGAATGCAAGCTTACCACCACAGGCACAGAGGCGCTGCTCTGCTAGGCTCCTTGAAAGTACAGTACACTCTTGTGGCGACACATCCAGGTGTAAACTAAGGGATTGCCCTTCTGGAAAGCATGAAAAAAGATATTAGTGTCTACTCTGTAACCCTGAAGTCACCTGCTGCAGCTGAGCTCAGTGAGACACAGAATCTGGCTCCTCTGAGCTCTAATTAAAAGGTAATAATGTTGCTGTTGAAATTAATACAAATTCTTTAACAATGTGTGATAGCAAATCAATCTCCACAGTATTTTACAATAGGAAACACATAAGAATGTAAAAATGAATTATTCAAAGGCACTATTTTAGATTTCACAATGTCTGTTAATAATTCATCACATATCCTGCATATTTGAAAATACCTGAGTTTCTGTGGAGGTTTACATGCATATTTATAGTATCTTTGAATGCACAAAAATCAATGTGGCAATCCTGCACAAAAAAAATGAAAACATGTTTGAGAAGCCAGAAGATAGATCTCCATTTTTGTGTCTGTGTCCTTTCAGAAATGTCATGCAATGAAATACTGAAGCTCTTTCAAAGAAGGCAATCGATCGCGAGAAGATGATAAACTCATACGAGCAGATTACAACAGATTTACTCTCCTTTAATCTGAGTGCTGATTGCCATCTTGATGGCTTCTTCTGCCTACGGGGAGAATTCTCCCACTGGTTATAACACAGTTAAACTCCTCACCTAGCCACTGGCTACTAGATCAAAGCAACATCCACTCACAGGAAAACAGTCAAGCACGGAAAAATGTTGGTTGCTATAGCAACTTATACCACTTCTTGTATGGTCTCACACTACAATTTTATTATTAGGACAGGAGCATATTAACTACATTAATCAACCTGAGCCCTCGTCGTAGAGCAACAACACCTGCTGGGATGATTGCAGATGGCAGCAGCAGGTTTTGTTTACAGACTCTTATTTACAGACGCTACAATGAACTGAGCTCTAAATTTAAAACTGTTTGACACAATGAAAGAAATATTCTTCACAGGATAGTACAGTATATATAGGTTACGTCCATAATATCCATCTTTGAACATGAGATTTCTTCCATCCATGTATGAATAAATCACATTCACTCTGCATGTATGCCCCTCTGTCCCTCCCAGGAGGAGACTGAATTTCTATGGCACAGGAGGACGACAACATCAAATATTCACACTTGGATTTACCACACTCTGTGGTAAGAGCGTCCTTGGAAGTCTGACATCTCCTGTATAATTAAGTTGTCCGGATTAAAGCAGGAATGCAACCTAATCAGCAGCAGGATGCGTTGATAAGCATTAAGCCACGAAGGCAGAAATTATTAAAAACTCCTTCTGATCAGAAGGTCCCATAATGCGTCAATCCTCACGAATGAGGTCAACCACTTTGGGTTTGCGTTCAGTCAAATCCATTAAATATGTGGTTTTGACAGCTGTGGAAACCTGCACTGGCAGCTCAGTGAGGAAGAAAGACAATAAAAAAATGTCCTTCTTCCCACAGAGTGTCATTGATTATGGTTTGTTATTTCTGGGAATGTAAAAGAATATGACCCTGAAATGCAAGAACTGCGGTTTCTAACAAAACTTGACATTTCCGGGCAACTTAAAATAGCTCCTATTTTTCAATCTCTCTTTTGAATGTGAAGCTTCCTTACAGTGTTTTGTTGCCGTGCCCTGACATTTGTCCTTTCTCTTCTGCTAGACCCTCTTATTTACTGTCCTCCTCAGCCTTTCGCTAACTGAGCACCCATTTAAATGTCCCTTTGAGTCTGATTGCAGCACTTTGGCACCTACTGTCGCACGGAAAAATGTCCTTCCTGCACACTACTTTTTGTTGAAATGGCCATTACTCATTATTTGTCATGAGGAGGGTATGAATCAGATAGCAGAATTCCTGTTTTTAAGTGAGCATATCACACCATCCCTTTTCCCATCTTCTTCTTTCCCCCTTCTCCACGGTCATGAAATGGAAATGTTCGACAATAACGTGCAGCGGAGCACAATGTTTTGCAATGTCAAGGCAATGTGAATGTACTGTAAAATTCATCTATTATTTATAAAAGGAAGTCGGAACATTGGAAAGATTTTAAATTTCTCCAGCTCTTTCATCCACTGTCTTCCCCAGCATGCCTCATGATGATATAATGTAGTACGGGCAGAATTCATTTATAAACAGCTCTGGGTTTTTCCGACTAGTGTGCAGCTTGTGTGTCTGCCTCTGTATGTGCTCCTCTCTCATATCTCAATACCTGATCTCCGAGTGTTCGAGATAATGCAATTAATCATTACGGAATCATTAACACATCACTTTAAATCTGTCTACTAGGCGTACTGGAGTCTAATTACAGACTAAAATATGAATTCCCATTAAGCAGAAGATGGGTTCCGTGCACTTAAAAGCAATTGATGTGGACAGGCTTAATTCATGCTCAGGGGTTGGCTGCGCATCACTCTGAGCTACAACATTAAAGCATAATGTGCTTCTTAATTTTATGAGACAAATTCTGATTATGCTCCTGCACTATTTTGTAATTCCATCCTGCAGTAAACGCAACTTTGAGACCAAAAAAGCTGCAGCTGATTACATAGAATAATAGAGAAACCCGTTTTACATCAGAGGCATGTAGAATCAAACTTTCATGGTTGGATGTTTGCTCCAGCTCCTGATGTTGCAACTGCTGCATCACCCCTTTGTGGCATTTATACCTCTATTTATGACACAAATTACACTCATACATAACATAAATAAACCATGAATTTGTCATGCAGAGGAAACGCATGTCCTAAAGTCTAATTTAAACTGCCAACATTATATATCGTCACATATTGATATTAACCTGGAGGCTAAATGTCTGTTTGTGTGATGAGCTTGTAGTGTTTGAGAAGGCAGGATAAACATGATGAGCAAAGCCTGTCAGTATTTCGTTTTCATAATGTGGGCGCCCATTATAATTTGTATTTCAGTACAGGGTAGTCATCGCTGGAGAGTTATTAGGAATAAACAGCTGGGTAAAAAAAAAAGAAAATGCAGCAAAGGCTCTTTTTTCTAAGAAAACTGAAGAATTTCAGAGCTAAACTATTGTCAGCTTTTACAGACAAGCAACAGAAAGCATCCAGACTGGAAACATCACAAACTGGTATGGTTCATGCACGGCCCAGGACACGAAGTCTCTGTAGCGGGTGATTAAAACCGCCCACACCATCATTGGCACCCATCTACAAAGCATCAGTGATATCGATGAGGTGAGGTGTCTGCACAGAGCACAAAGGATACTAAAAGACAACACCCACCCCATCCACAGCCTGTTCACCCTGCTGCTACCACCAGACTACGGAGCAGCTTTTCCCAGACTGTATCCGATCCACACTCCACTCCATATAATTGTTTTGTGTTGTTGTGTTTTGATTCTCCTGTGCAACGTAGAGGAAATTTCAAAATGACTAATAAATTGACCTTAAACCTTGAGAAATTCCTTAAGCCATTGGATTTGAAATGTGAAGATTTCTTTGACATGCCGTATATTTGTATTATACAGCTGTATTATTGAGAAAGGGTATGCATTGTATTGCAAACACTGCATGTAGCAGTTTGACATAACAGATTAAATTAGATTAAAGGGGCACTATGTGGTTTTGAAATTCAAACTCAGAATTTTAATATATACAATCTTAATGATGTAATAATACAAACTCAGGAATATCTCTAAATAAATAGAAAAATATAAATAAATAGAGGAAAATAAGGTCCCCAGAACACTGTTTGAAGCTAGAAAGGTGGCAGGGTCCGCCACATATAAACAAAGTGAAACAGTGTGAAACTATGTTGTCCTTTAAGGTCACTTTGTTTATTCAGTGTATTCAGTCATGAAAACGAAGAGAGTTTGTTTAGGCAAAACAATCAGTCAATGAAGATCTTTCTCTTCTGATTAAAATGTCTTCCCCAAAACTACAGAGTGCACCTTTAAACATGGAGGCTGGACCAAAATAATAACAATCATCTTTGAAACAGCTTAATGTTTAAATTCTAGCAAATCTCAAGAGTGGCAACAGAAATGTGAAACACACAGTATGGTTCATTTCTCATTACAAGAAATTACCTGAATATCATCATGAATCTTGTCAATATTTTTCCTCTTTCATAATTCTGTTTTTCCCTCACATCATTTTACCAGGCTGGGTAACAGATCCCTGCAGGGACCTACAGCATTATCAATTAATGTTCAAACAGTGTAGCCTACTACATATTTAAAACACATTAATATCCACAGTGGAATTGTATACTTTCCTTTACAGCACTTAAACACAGGACACTGGCTGAGCAAAATGCAAATCCATTGACATTTTTCAAATCGGTCAAAGCTTCACCCCAGCTCAACATTATTGTTAGTCATTAATGGGTTAATTAGGTCCTGAACATACTGTACTTCAGTGACCATCATGATATTGGTGTCTTTTTGACGATGACCTAATGCTCATTTATATACATGCAAATGAAACTAAAATCCCTGCAAGTGCTCTGTATCCTAATATATGTGCATTTGGTACACTGAGCTATCTTCTAAGTGCGTCCAAAATTAGGATGTCATTGATCCAAACCAAAATTGTTCTTCCGGTCTGTCCATTTCAGCTGTTTCTCATCTTCACCCATCCTGCACAGTAAGCATCCTGAATCCTGATATGTGTCAGACTGAAGTTACAATGCAGTGACTCAGCTCTTCTTGAAAGTTTTTAATTCCTAATAACTGAAAGAGGATACACAAACCCATTTAATATCCACATAAAGAATAAATCCATCCATCTGAAACTGTCAATAAAAGCTTACAAGTAGGTTCTACTCCTGTGTATTCTGCCTTGCGTTGGTTAATTGTTCAAAGCCACACATGCTTGGTGTAATTTGCTGTCCTTTTTTTTCTTTTTGCATTTTTGCAGTGTAATTAGTCACAATAATTTGTGGGTTGAACACAGGCTTTTTTTGCCTTTTTTCTACATTAATTACTATCTAATATTAAACACATTTTTATACTTTTATATCAAAAATAGAAAAATGACTACCCATAACAAACTTTCACAGTGACAAACCAACAATTAATTAGCACCTGACTTAAAAGTCCCATTCAGCACTATGGAGCATTTTAGCATCTTTCAGCTCGTTGTTTTGGTTTCAGCCTCAAACTGTCGCCGCTCGCTTTAATCTATGTTTCAGCAGCAGCAGACAGCTGTGCTCTATGCCTACCACAGCAGACAGACACAGCTAACAACAAGCTGGTGAACATAGTCGACCATTTACAGGTGAAGAGCCAGATATTTCCCTCAGGGGTTGGTGGAGACTAAAATAGAGTTCAAAAAAGGGTGAGTGCACATCGGATTTATATCCACCAGGTCTTTGACTAGAAACACAACTCATAATGTTGATGCTGCTCTGCACTTACTGGATTTGAAAGGTGATCGTTTTTTTTATCAACTTTATAAAGTGATTTTGTGTGAATGTTACAGCTTGTAGCGCTACCACCAAAAAACTCAAAGTATGATTTAAGATATAATGTGTTCTTGGCTCCAGTTTTGGCGGTGTATCCCGCACTGTTGGCACTAGTCAGACCTTGTCGACCTTATCGGCTTTTTGGCTGATTCAACATGTAGAATCGATCGTGGAGCCCATTGGTGAGAGTAATCAGTCTGATTGGATGTTAAGCTGAGCGAATCAGTGTACGATGGTATCCATGATTTAACCCATTTAGTGCTGTTTCTCCTTATTTTTCCACCTCCGCCTCTTCAGTCCATTTGCAACCTTTAATCAGACATATTCTTGATTAGAAGTGGCTATAAGAGCGGGACTTATTTCCTCTGAGGTAGGCGGAGAACGTAAGTTGTTCGCTGTATTGTCTCAAGTGCAGCTTTTTTGCTGGAACTGGTAACGTGAGACAATGCAAGAGCTGGCTTTCGTTGGCGCTCGTTCTTTGACGTCTTTGTCATTGTTTTAACAAAGAATACAGTTAGTGGTGTTGCCTGACACCAACTTTCACATCACATCCACATTGTACATCCATCTTTTCCCTTGTGCATTGGTAGCAAACTTGAATCCTACAGCATAGCAGGCTCCACCAATAACAGTGAAATTATAATGACGAGAAGCAATTACAGTGCACAGATTCACAGATGGGATTTTCCTGAAATATCAGGCATAAATAGCACCGAAAATGGTATTTGAAGTAATAACATCTCGTAGCACTGTCATGCAGTAAACCCAAACTGACCTTGAAACGCCTTCAGATACACCCGCCAAAACTTACATGATTATGGAGTTTTTTTAACAGCATAACCTCCCTGAAAATGCCATGTGGAACTGTATTACAGTGACTCTGCAGTACACTTCAACTCTGTTTAGTGACCTCACATCAATCCTGCTTTGAGCTGTAATGATCTGTGTGACCAACTGATGAGAGTGTGGAGGGACAGCCACACGGTTACGCAACATAATGCTGCTCTGCACAAGTGTCATCTTGAACTTGTCTCTCACAGAGAGCAGGGACATATAATGTTAATTAGCTCAAAAACACAGAACTGTTTTTCTTCCGATACCTTCATCTTTTTTTTTACAAGCGCGCTAAAAATAGTCGCTGCAGTGTGATCGAGGGGATTTTTTAATTACAACAGCATATGCTTTAATTAGTTCTCTGCAAATGTTTATTTCTGTTGAACTTGTGAACTGAGTTGCCAAACCGCATTTTATCATTATTATTGTTGTTTGTGTTCAGCCCTCTTTCTTTAATGCGCCTTCAGGTCATGATGGATCTTTTCATGGGCCACCTGCTAATGTTTCTATGGATAGCTTGAATTAACAAAATCCATCATAGGGAGCAAGATCTGTACACAAATGGAAATCTTTGGCGTCCCACTGCTATGCAATGTCCAATGCTCGCGCAGAATGTAAGTGCTCCTGGTTAGATAGTCATATATTACTCTATATGGGAGACTAGTTTGAGTAATAGTGCATGAAATTCTTCTGAAACATGCACTTTTTTCATAAGGGGACACAAATACAACAGTAATAATCTAAATCCAGTCAAATCCACTGTGTTCTCGAGGTGAAAAGGTTTATCCCCTAATAAATGGGGAACGGAACGAGCAAATCTTGAACTCGGTTAAGTTAATAAAGGTCTATCAATAGCAGCACAGACAGGCACTGAATGCAAACACTCCCTGTCAGTCGTGTCCCTGCAGCAGTTGGTTTAGCAGAGAGTGTGTGTTCGGAATCTTAAAGGCAGAGATCCAGACACATTATTGAATGCCACCGAAAGGGTCAGAAAGGAAGTCACGCTGAGATTGAGTGATAGAGAAACATTAACTGGCAGTAGTTAGCACCACCTTGCGCAAAAAAAAAAAAAAAATGAGATGCCGATGATTTGTCGGTACTCTCCAGGGAAGATCATTTGCATGTCTCTGGTTAATCCCTACCTGTTTGGCTCACTAAATAAAGGATCCGAGCCTGTGAAGTGGATTTTCCTGTGACAAGTAGAAGCAGGGGTCTTGCACCAACGCTTAAAGAATATGTGACATAAGGATTTGCCTGTTTCACACAATAAACTAAAGAAAGGAATTATGCCAGACAGAGTGGTATCTCTATGTTGAGATAACTTAAGAAATGTTGATGCAAGTTTAGCCTACATTCACACTGCGCTGGATTAGCTTCCAGGCTGAGAAAAGCAAAAGAATTGAAATGCAAATAAGACGGGGATTACTGAGAGAGCATTCAGTCTAGCAGAGCCTCCTCCATTAGCGGGTGAAATACTGGTCACATTTGAAAATAGTGTCTAAGCCTAATGATTATTCCCTATGTGTTCACTTTTGTTTATAGCAAGTTAATAACTCAATAAATGTCTTGTCAACGGTGAGTCATGAACAAGTAAGAGAGCGTTTAGCACCTTTCCTGGTAGATTACACACAGAATACAATATAATAACAGCATAATGATCCAATCTAAGCCGATAATCATCCCCATTACTCCACACACACGCGCTAATAAAACTAGTGCGCTGTGGCAGGCAGTCCCTATTCCCTAAACATGTTTGCCCTTGTTAGCGTCAAACCTGCAAACGTAATACAGCTGACACAACATCAGTGAGAGAGGTAGTCTAGCTAACATTTTCTCCCTATATAGGTTTCGTGGATAAGGGATTTATTTGGCTATCCGGTGAGTTGCATTTGAATCCAAAGAAAATGGTGCTAAATGAGAAACTGAATCATCTCAACTTCAAAAGCATGATTCCTGCACACCCAGAAGTGTGAAATCAGTAGCTGCAGGGGTGGCACTGACATGAAAGTGGCCAAATGTGAATTCCCTTTTATAGTTTTTCAGATCTGTGGAGAATAGGAGAGGCATTTATTGACTCTTCCCTACATTAAAATGTGCTCACTGCCCTCAAATCTGTTTCTGTCTTCTTTTGTTAGATCTGCAAATTGACTGCATTGTTGAAACATTATGATATTGACAAAAAGTTAAACACATTTTCTTTGAATATGTCCTTTTAAGCTTGTTTTCCCTCCATTTGTCTGAAGACAGTGGTGCACACCTTGCTTTTATATTAATCTGAGTTACATGAAAATGTAGGTGCCATGGGACTGTTTCATCATTGTGAGTCAGACATAACGTGCAGATTCCTAAATAGAGACTGCCCTCTGCTGGCTAATTGTGAGCACAGCGCAACTATCATCCTCCTCTCGTTCATCCTGATGAGGGAGAAGTAGCAACAGTTAAACCAAAGTGTCCCTTTTCCCCAGCAGCTTCCTCCAGCTCCCCCACGGGGATCATCAAGCGCCCCCACGCATGCTGACAGATGTAGTAGTGTTGATTGAATTTGTCTTTCCTACTGCTCATTTCCCTTCCTCCCTTCATGCCACTTGTCTCCCATCAGGAAGCGAGGGAATGAGGCAGCAGTGAAGAGAATTACGACAGTTGTTTACTGATATGTAAATTTACCGGTCTTGACTTAAAAATTCAATCTAATAACCAATTATAAAATCAGTTATTCCAAATCATGTGTTGGTTTCTACTTCTCAAGACAACAAACATACAAACTGCATATGGCAACCCTTTACACACCTTAAAGTTTGCTATATGTAAGAAAAGTATGTAGTTAAAACATAAAAAAACGAACTGAAACTATCAACAGAATGGAAAAAAACAGTTGTAACATGTTCTAAAATTCTTACATATCATACCTTTAATGCTGCTGGACTGTGGATTTCTCCATGAAGGACTCGGGTCCGCTTTCCAGTGACAGTCCAAATGATGTGACTCTATCCACTCCGCTAACAGAGAGAAACAGTAGCTAACGTTAGCTTAGAAATGGAGTCAGCAAACCTAAACAACTACCACAACACAGAGTCCCTTTAAAGTAGGGGAAATGAACTAATGGGCATGCCATTAAAAAAACATTTCTACCTGCAGGCTTTTCTTGCATTTCCTTCAGGAGACCTTGAAGCTGTTTTTGACTCCGACAGCATTGGGACACCTGGTAAGATGGAAGCACTAACTCCAGTTTCTGGGTCACAAAGGATTTGAGGAGTTATAGAGGGAAAGAAAGAGAAACATTTTAAGGGGAAGACAACACACCTGTAGTCTCTCTGGTGTGTCTTTACCCCTGCAGCTTTTTCTTCAAGGAGAAACGAGGATATCCTGTTTACGGATGTTTCCGTACCTGGATATGACAATCTGACAGTCTAGCTGACTTTGGTTCAAAATTAGTTTCATTGTTATGCGTTTGAAGGCCAGTAAATAAATAAAATGTCCATCGACCACCTAAAAATCTATTCTGTCTTGACGAAAGACCAAAGTGGTGGTTTTATACATTGTAAGTCTACAAATATATTTAGATACTTGTATGATTTATAAAGTTTAAATATCCTCCTTCATTCCAGGCAGCCACTGATTTCCATTCATGTCAATACACCATGAAAATCAGCTTCAAACAAAATCTCGCCTGAGCTGGGCAATTCATCACAGTGATACCAGTATATCTACTTTAAATTTTTTGTCAAAGTTACTCTAACCTTGTGCGGTAATGTGTTTGAAAAGGGCCGACTCCTTTGAAATTTCTCCCGTTGATTTATGCGTCTTGATGGGAGGCATCTCAAACCTTCAGCTGTCGGACTGAATTGCATTCACAAGTTACGTTGTCAGAAAACCAAAACCCTGGAAAACTTAAACATGTTGAATTTGCGAGCCTGACAGCTCTTTATAATAAAACAAATCTGTTCAGGTGCCAACTTTTGTTGCTCTGCTATTCTTACACCACTTCATGTTTACACAAGCTGACAGAACAATATGCTAAAAATGTGTCAAAGGAAAAAAGTCTGACAAATTCTTTCTACCTCAAAGATACAGATAAAAATACAAACAGTGGCATCTGTGAACATCCCTAATCCTGCTGCAGTGGTGCAACGAGAGATGGACAGATGACCTCCACAATGAGGTCATCCTGTAACGGCTTGGAGGAGTCAAACATGGAAACATCAATTCCATCCCAGTGTGAAAGGATTAATGTCCCTGAGTCAGTGGGGCTGTGACCAGTCTGTCACTTGGCACGCTCTGACAGTTTCAGAGGTGTTGTTCACAGTTTTGCACAATCTGATATAAAAATCATGTTTTGCATCGTTTGTCACAAAAAAAGTGACAGTGGAATGTATTTATGTAGTGTCAAAGATTCTATTTTTGAGAAGCCTTGAACATTTTATACCTTTTGAACCTTTCAGAGAGGTCTCGGCACAATGCTACAGTCCCTCTGGGGTTGTAGTTACTGGTAGTATTGCATTATATAGTACTCCACCCTCTGAATAAATGAACATATTTATATAGAATGCCATTCACCGATAAGGTGTCTGTTATTTTGAAGGTTTTTAAGCTTGAAAAGCAGCTGAAAGCTATAAATTCTGACAAAAATCAACTGTTACATAAATGTAGCTTCTGTACTTTCAAAGTTTATTTGATTCAGGGTTTATGGACACTTCTGACATTTATTCTTTTTGTAAAACATTGTCTGTCCACTTTAGTTTAACAAGGACACCACTCTCATTATCCATGGTGTAGAAATATTCAGTAAATCTTTCATACTTAATATAAAGAATATATTTTACAATAACAGGGATTTAGACGCTGTGCAACAAGTGCCCCACTTTAAAAATGTATCTGTTCTTCCTCATGGGAAACATAATGGTTACATTTTCTTTTGACATTAACATTCTAAACAAAAAGCTGTTCAAAATATGAGTACGCCGAGTAACAAAGGTGCCAATTTTAGTTAGAACATGAAATGAAAAAACGCCTGCAAGAAAAAAGCAAATGGGTCTCTGAGAGCTTTCTGACAGACAAGGTCGCTATTATATACAGATGCTTCACTGAAATGAATTATTTGCCTCCCCTTTGATAATAATTTGTGAGGGTTTTAATTCTTGCTTTATCAAATTACATAACTGATTCTTCTAGTCGGGAGCATCTGTTTCATTCCACACTCACATCAGTTCAAAAGATCAAGTTTGACCTTTGCCGTGCAAAGTGGGCAGCAGAAACGGGCACACTGACCTCATGCATGAGTGAATGTGATTAAGCATCATGCAAAACAAGTTTCTCTTTATACTTCTGCAGATCCTCGAGGGCAAAAGCAAAACAAAATACATTCCAAATTTCTACTGCCTGAATCCTTTCTTTATTTGCATTAATTTCAGAAAAATATCTTTAAATGTCACACATTTTGAAAAAAAGAATCCTTAAGAAATGTGTTTAGAACTAAACATGTAAAAGTAAATAGTGGGTGAGGGTAAACAGCCGAGTAAACTGTTGATGGTTAACATTTCTGCAAACCACTGATACATTCACATTTGTACGTTTCATACGCACCATATATACAATATACATATACAATAAATGTGGTATCACATTCACATTACATGTTTATGACCTGACTTTCTTATTGGAAGAAAAACGTTGAAGACTGCGACAAAAACGTATAATTTTGACGAGGAGTCATCACATCTCCGGGCAACAAAACCAGGTAATTTAAGCCAAAACATGATCTTTTCCTAACCCTAAAAAAATGTTATTTGTGCCTAAACCTAACCAATACATAAGCTCAGCATTTTCAAAACATAAAATTGAAGTGTCAACATATACATGGTTTGCAGAAACCTTCACTGTCAACATTTATTCTGGCAATTGTGTTGGGAAAAACAAATGTCAGTCCATCGCCATAACTGAACTGTTTCTGTGTTTTGCACATACACTATATACATAACGAACTAGAGATTGCCCAGAAGTCAAAGTGCCCACATAGTTTGCATTGCAGTCTGAGATTTTCCTGTTATTTCTTTTGGCTCTTGGAGGTCAAAGATTCATGACAGACTGTTGTAGATTTTGCAGTGCAGGTATGCCAGCTTCTCAGTCCTGCTTTTCCTCAGCATGGGAAACCACTCCTGATGGCTAAGCTCAACAACCCTGTAGCCTGCCAACTTCAACTGCCTCCTCTTCATTTCATGAAGGCCCAACAACTGCTGTGAATGGTAGCAGTAGTGGTTCCTACTGGAGACCTGGATTGCAAGTTTGACTGTGCCGTCGGATTTCTGGGGGGCTGAGGCGGGCCTGCTGGGTCTGATGAGAGCGTCTCTAATGTCGCTGGTCAGGACTAGCCCTGTGTCAAACAGACTGACACCTTCATCAGGCTGTACTCTGTGAAGAGAAGGTGGTTTAACGGTAGCAGATGGAGTTAAAGGTTCTTTGGTGTTTTTAGTACTCGTGAGCTGTGCAAAAAGTTCGTCAGTTATAGCTACTCCTATATCCGTTCCATCCCAGCCCTGATGAGAGGGAGATTTGGATGAACTGTTCTCTGGAGATAACATGGCTGTGTCAGATGGGTTCACAGGTACAGGCTGTCCAGTAGAGTCCAGATGTACTTCCAGGTCGATGGAGCGAGTGTGGGGCAGGATCATCCTCTTGCATACAAACTTCTCTCCTCCGAACAGATCCTTCAGGGCAGATTCTGCCTCCTGAACCTCTGCTTTCTGGCACACATCTGATTGAGCAAACTTCCACAACATTTCTGTCACCTCCTCTCTCAGTTCACGGCTCAGCTGCGGGCCAGTCCACTGAGGCAGCTCAAGCACCACAGCTCTTTCTAAAGTGAACAAGTCTTTTTTCAGCTCCAGCTGCGTGGATTTCAGTGCTATGTTGACAAACTCGGGGCTCAAAGCTAATGCAATTAGTTCCTCTGGGAAGTGAGAGACAAAGGCCATGCCGAGAAGACCAGTCAGCAGATGTTCTGGGTAACGCTGGAATTCAGCTTTCCTCTGTCTCAGGGCCTCTGTCAGGCTCGAGTAGAAACTCGGGCTCTGAGTGGGGAGAAACCTTAATGTGCCAAATGCCCACAGCAGTTTGCATGAGTCTTTACTCCTGCAGTGTGGCGCCAGCGAGGGAACTCTTTCAGCAATTGCCATTAGGATTTTATCACTGTGGTGATGCAGTGCCGAGCATGTCAGTGCCACATGCATCAGTCCCTGGACACCCATCCCGTGGGCCCGTCGAGGAACTTCCTGTGCCATGGCCTCCAGCCAAAGCCTGTGGTACAGGTAGCTGAAGCGCATGAATTTTAGCACATTCACCATGGCAAAGTCGCTCATCTCCTCCACAAAATAGTGTGCCATATCGACAATACGCGTCGCTGCAGCCTCAGATATTGAAGTCTGGGATTTGAAGAGACCCAAGCAGACAGTACCAACCTCCTCGGGGTGCAGTTGGTGTAAATGAAGCATGAGAAGCTGCTCTACAGGACGGATCATGTCTTTTGGGCACTGCCTACCCTCTCCCATTATATACAACAGTTGAACAAGCTCACAGACCTCCATCTGTCCAAGGTACGGGCGGACTGAATCATAGAGGTGCCTTAAGAACTGGGGTACCTTTCTCCCAAAACAGCGCCACAAGTCGGCAGCAAAAAGCAGTTGGTGCAGACTCATCTGGTCGGCCCGGCGGCTCAGCTCGGCCTCATATAGCCCGAGCACAGTGTGAGCTGAGGGTATGCCTATCCACATGAACGCCTGCAGCACCTCCAGCAGCTGAAGCAGAGTAAAGAGGTGAAGGTGTTCCACAGAATATCTGAGGAGCATGATGAAGCGTTGGTCACTCCTCACTAATGGCATCCTGTCAGGGTGCAAGCGGCTGAGCTCCACAAGGAATTGAGACACATTAGATGGCTTCATGCTGCCCTTTAAAACAGTCACTTTCTGCAGCAGCACCACAGCCTCTTCCCATTCGATTGGGTGAGGCCGCTTGTTGAGGTCGAGGGTCATGCAGGCATACTCTGGCCGGCATTTCAAGAAGGCACGCGTATCTACTTTAACATCTGGCGGTATGTGTTTGCTGTTGTACAGTGACGCTGATGGCATCGCGGGTTTAGAGCTTTTGTCGAAAGCCAAGTCAAGAAGTGTGTTTTTTGAGCTGGAGAGATGCCGTGAGCAATTCACACTGTAGCGATTGCTCTGTTGCCAGAAGAAAGGCGCAAGCATGGAGAGACACTCATCCTCATCATTATCTGTTTGGCTCCGGGAGGTTGCAGAGTTCCACGCAGAGTTCCACACAGAGTGATATGAGCTGGGGTTGTAATACAGCCTGTATCCTGCTTGAAGACAGGCTTCATGGTGTTGCAACACTTCTTTCTTTCCTTCTTGATCATCAGTCTCATCCACTCGTTTGACAAGCACATGCTGAGCCTGGATAAAATCCTTTCTCAAGCCTGGGAGGTAACGTAGCCTGGGCACACGTCGACACAGCACACAGGTAGCCATCGATCTGCCAGACTACAAAGACAAAGAAATGACTTTAAAAGACAGCTATGAAATGCCAAATTAAAAGTTGCATGTCAACCAAACATGCAATGATCTAATATGCATGGTCCAGTTTTGAGGTACTTTATTTTGATTTGAACAATTAAAAACAAATATTAACAAGAAGGTTTTAGTGTATAAACCCATTTTGTATAAATATGTAGGATTATTCAAATGCAGGTAAATGCAAATACTGACAACAGCATTAGGAGGTTGTACACTTCAGCTGACATTTAAGGACCATTACTGTCTGAAATTTTTGTAGAACACAGATAAAAGTGATTCATGTCACAATCTTAAATTTAATTGAACATTTCATTCAGTTCAGCTTGCTACCAGTTAGGGGTGGGACAAAATATTGATGTCGTATTGCTGCTTCTTACGATACAATTATCAATACACTGGTGCCAAGTATCGATATTTTTACTGCAGAATTGCTGTATTATGGGCAACACATCCTGAATCATATTGTATCATGAGTACTGTGATTCCCAGCGCTACTACTCATATACATTTATATGTACAACACCACTTATGAACAACTGTTATGAACATTTCCTGCCTGAAACTGAGAATCCCACTTGTTGGAGTGGATGAATACATATACACACAGCATATACAATAATATCCAGGTGAAACAGGCAGGTAAGTACCATTTACTGTTGTCATTTTGCTTCTTCAATCTGTCCATGACCTATGACTAGTTGTGTCGAGACATGGCCTTTAAAAATTCCTTCTAACAAGTTGACATCCAGCTCATCTTTTAACTCTGAAAATGTACCCACTTAATATCACTTTAAGTGCTGTGCTATTACATGCACATAGGCTAATAGCAATTTGCCTATCAGTGACAACAGGGAACATTACTATTTTACATTTTTCAAAAATATTGTGTGAACTATAGCACAGTCATATTGTACTTTTTTCATATTTTACTGGCAATTTTCTGTTTATGCTTCATGACTTGCAGTATTTGCCTTTCATCTTTATTTACATTTTCTACTTACTGTGTTTATTGTTACGCACCATAACCTCAAGGCCTTGTTCCTTGTACTGTATGTATGTGAAAACCTATTTGTCAGTTACCCTGATTGTGATTATGTCCATGAACAGGCACACTTTAGCTATGTGGTTTCGGACAGCAGGTGACGTTGATTTAGGCTTACGTTGCTGAATAACTTTACACAAATCAGATAAAACACATCCGTATAACATGCAAATACTATGTTTAACTCACCTTTATCCCCCCAGCATCGACGCCGGCCTGTTATTCACAGTTTGACATGTAAAACCCTCACGAAGTTAGGAAGAGACGGAGCCATGCTGCTGTGACACCGGAACTCAAGTATTTCAACCTTCAAAATAAAACAGCTAGACATTGTTAATACACGATGTAACCATCGATGTATTAAAAACAAGTTAAAACATTGTGCTGTGATGAACACGTTGTAATAATCTATCGGAATATTCAGCATCAGTGTAAGATTCTAGGGTAAATGACTAAAAAATATGGTGTCGAACTTGGGGTGTAACATTATTGTGGCAGGTTGACGTGGCTTCCGTGCAGGGCAGCCATAACTGAACACAGTGTGACCTATGGCAGCCGGGTAGGTTAAAAAATCAAGACGACGAAAAGCAATTTTTAAACAAAACGCTGAACATGGTAGTTTAATAATACAGATCCACCGTATTATTGTGTTTAAATTATTTTTTAGTTAAGATTCATGTCACTGAAAAGTCAGTTCAAGCCCTCTGTTTTTCTTTCATCAGCTGAAAAGCACACTGAGAAAAGATTCTTACAACAAACAAATGTTTAAACAGGTTTTTTAGACTTAACCTATATCAATTGTGTTCAATTCAATTGTTAAAACTAAAACATAAAAAATGGACATTTTAAAGAACTCAAATTTATCACAACTTTACAATACATTTTTTTAAGCACAATTACAACACCAAAAAACAGTTCCTTTAACATACAAGGCCTACTTAATTACTATAATTGTATAGTTATGATAGAATACATTCAGCAACTGAAAACAATTTTTTGGCTAAAAAAGAGAAAAACCTTTAAGAACAAAAGAGCAGGCCAGACAGTAATTATTTTTCTTTGTTCCCTCTGTATTTTCTGAAGTTCAATATCCTTATTGGAACATAATATTTAGGCCTCACATTACAATTGAAAAAAAATCCTTTTCAGTTCACTGTAAAGCTTATTTAAATTACTGTAGCACATATATTGGTTTTGGAGTTAGGTTTTCGTGCAACACTTGTAACTTAATAGATCAATTATTAGTTTTATGTTTCTGTTAAAATGATGAAACTTTAAACTGGCCTAAAACTGAAACCACGTAAGAGAGGACAAATGTCTTTTTTAAGCATGACGTAGATTTGAACTTAATTCAGTTCAATCAGTCATTGGGACTACGCCTAAGATCACAAATTCTACTGGCTCAAAGCACAGGTTTAAATAAAATGAATGAAGACTGATTTTCTTTCAGCTGCTTCAGTTTCAGGGCCCTGGTATTATTGTGGGTCACTATCACACCGTCGTGGCTTACAAGGACACATGAATATTAGTCACACATGTGCTTTTCCTGCTTTGAGGAGTAAAACAAAGTTGCTGTGAAAAGGCCTATTGGTGGGAGTTAAAATGATTTGGTGATGAGTTTTGAACAAGGTCATTTGTTTTTTCATTTGCATTGTAAAAAGAATGTGTTTAATTTTTTTATGTATGCTGTGTATATGTCAGGATCTATGCTACAGGCTATTATTAGCTCTTTTTTCCCCCCACTAATCTGGAATCACATTGCAATTGTAATACTGTCAAAATAATTGTGATATATCTTTTTTACCATATTGTGCAGCCCTGAGCTGCATCAGTGAGCACATCAACGTTTTCATCATCCCCACAGCAATCATAATCCACTTCACTTTGTGTTCTGATGCAGTAAAATGTCTGTATTAGGCAAAAAACGGCTGAGGGTGGCTTATACTGTTTTAAACCTACAGTACATCTGCATCTGTATCCTTTTGGTGTTAGTGAGTCAAAATTATTTACTTTTTAAAAACTGAGTTAAGGCTTGTTTTGCTTTGAAATGTTTTTTAAAAATCTTGCCCAACAATTGTCTTTGTATTTATAATATTTTCAATGTAATAGCTTATACTTTAATGGCATTTTAATTACGTCTATAATCTCTCTTTATTTTGTCAACAAAATCTCTGTGATAGTTCAGACATTAATATACAATTTGTTTAATTTGTTGGAAGAAAACTACACTCTTGACAGAAATTAGTATCCCTCCCTATGGACCAATAGTGTCCCCCAGCCCTCTTGTGTTTAAGAGAGAAGTCGTTTTTGACCATATAAAAATTAGTTATATTTTTAACATAATTGGTGAATTTACGTACAGAACATTGTGTGTCTCTCAGCTGATTTACAATATATGTTTTAATTACTGTCTTTATACCTTTAACTCCAGTTTTTACAGAGGTGAAAACATTCAGTGTTATGTCGTCCCCACTTCCTCACCATTATAGGCTACTTGGTTTTTATCTGAACTAAAGTGAAGTAAGTGTAAGTGAATGTCACACGTATGCATCAAAGTTGATTTAGAAGTTTTACCTCTTTGGAATTACATTATATTTAGTGTTTCTTGAAATTTTGTTGTGGCTTTATATTGTCACATTTAACCCAAAACACTAACAATAATACTTTAACAATAATCATAATGCTTACAATCAGACTGCAGTACTTCTTAACATTCTTGCATGTTCCATCTGTGTGAGCAGGGGGCGACTTCAAATTCTGTGCCTCCATTGTGTGACTTCACACATGGCTGAATCTAGAGGTGAAAGGTGAACTAGACTGACCCACGGTCATAAGCAAGACAATCCCCCCGCATTTCTGCTTGAAGGAGGAACACTCCTCCGCCCTTTCAGTGGGAGGAGCCTCTGCAACAGATGCTTTAAACCATGTTGGTGGCAGTTACATCCACTTTTATTAAAAGTCTGTGCTGACTACTTGTGCATCAAATATATTGACTGCAATTAAGTTTCATACTGATGCTGCATATTTTCTCAGGAAAATATGTGGCCTCGAGTAAAAGAGTAACTTAACACTAAAGCAGGCCACAATAAAACTGCACTGTCTTTGTAACTCTGTTGAACTTAATGCTGCAGGATTAGTTTTGTTGTAAAATGTTGATACAAATTACAATTATGATCATCCAAAAACCACATCACTATAATGCAGAAATACATCTACAGAGGATGGAACAAATTGTTTGTGTGTGTGCTATTAAAGTCTTACTTTCTCTTATTTTTTCTTTTCTTTTCTTTTAAAGTTAATGTTCAGGTAAAGCAACATTTTTTCAACAATATCAAATGAAAATGATGCTTCAACAGCTGTTTGTATCAGCAAAATGAATTTATTTTATATTTATAGTCTATCTAAAGGCATGGTTATACTGCAGGTAATATTTTTAACTCAGGCACATCAATCCAACAATCACGTTTCATTTATGAGGCATGTGTGCAACTCTCACTTAATTAAAAAACATGCATCCTATGTTTTGATAAATAAAGGATTAAATTTAGTTAATAGATTACAATAGAAATACCTCATATATTGTGCAGATACACTCGAAATACTACCTGACACCAGGGCTGAGGGAAACTATATTGTAAAGATTATATTGTAAAGTTAAAGACTATATGGAAAATAGAATTATGCACCAGCATTGTGCCAGATTGCTACTAAAGACCACAACAAATGAATCTGAGTAGATCATTTTTCGTTAGAATAACATGTTACATTAATTTCTCACGTCCATCTATACTCATAAAATACTCTGATATTTACATTAAGCGGGGAAACATCAACAAAATCATGTTATAAAACTTTATGGGCGTCGACTTTCAGCTGCTCGTGTGTTGACGCTGCCTTCAGTGGCGGCCTCTCTGTTTCCTTGTTCTTAAGGGTGTTTTTTAAGTGTTATTTGTGGGTTTTTTTTCCAAACGATGAATTTTTAGCTGGTAGTTTATATATTTCGCTGCCGCCGCGTGTTTACCAACAGCCTGGAAATCAAGTGGCGAAACTTGAGAGTCGCACTTGGAGAGGAAGTAGTTGATTTATGCTAATGAAGGAGTTGGGGTTTAGCTACGCTGGCTGGGAGCCGCCCTTCATTCACCACATGGTTAAACCTCGAGTGTACTCGCGCCACTTTCGCAATCTTACTACGATTCCCAAACTCCTAGCAAATCATAATAGTAGCACATGGTTGTGCTTTTTGGATTATACGTCCTAGCTGCTACTCTTTCGGCGAAGTCTTTTTTTCCTCAGTTTTTTTTGCAGATGCCCCCCGAAACAGTGTGAGTAAACGGTAAGTCCGCACAAGTGAGTGAAGATGGTGGATTTTTTAGAAGCCAGTGTCTTATTACGCGCATGTTATTGGCAAGAAACCTGTTGTTAGCCCCTTTTTCGGAGAGATGCGGTAAAACGGCGAGGGGAAAAAAGTGAAATGCTCGGCGACGTATGCGACACGGGAGCCGCACTTTCACGTTAACACCGGGGGGACGAAAAAAAACCCGCTTTTAATCGTCAGTTTCCGCATTTGGAAACACTGTTGTAAAGAGGCGCATGGCAACCTCTCCTCCATGGTTGGAGAATGAGGGAGATTTGAAAAGCATGTGTTGCTGCTGCACCTCTAGTCGGGGAAGTCATACTCACCCGTCAAAAAATGTGCATTTACAACACTTTGGTGGCAGCTGCGGGTTGTGGACTCCTGTGCTCCTGTTGTCGGGCACATGTTGATGGAAATTGGAAGTTTTGGGTCGATGTGTGCGCCGTGGTGTACACTTAAAAGTGCCCCCAGAACAAAGCAGCAGCACATGGGGCTGCAAGCAGGCCGCGCGCCTTTGCTATCCCGCGAGCTTGCTGCGTTAGCCAGCTGCTAATGCTAACACATCGATGGGGGAAGATAATCGCTTAAATTACATTGACACGGGCTCGACCGGCCGTGCTGTGCACTCTTTGGTGAAAATATAAGCATTTACAACCACTCCAAACCTTTACATTCATATTTAATGTTGTGTTAGCGTGCACGAGTAGGCTACATCCAAGCGGCTAAGTTGGCTAAGATAAGAGAATGCTCTGAAGTGGACGGGGAGGGTGTTAGCCAACATTAGCCCGCAGACTTAACGTGTCTTTTTTTAAAAGCGTTTTGCCCACATGCTGTGTTTTAATAAAACCGACCTGTGGTGTTATTAATCTTTATTGGATATCGCTCTTTCTGGAAGCCTAGCCGCACTCGCAAGGCTACACGCGCTAGCCTGTTTGGCTAGCACATGCTCGCATCGGACTGTTTTGATGGAGCCCTCGGGTGCTGCTAGCTTGTTGTGTGCTTTGCTTTCTTACTTTAACTTTGCAGTAGCTCGTATCATACGCTTGGTGCGCCCAGTCACAATGAGCGCACGCTTCGCATGGACGTGATTTCACTTGTTAAGTGCACGGACGGTCTCGGCGCCACTAATGTAGTTACACTTGTGATGTTATCCAGTCGGTGGAAGTAGGTTTTTTAAAACGCTCAAAATGTGGACTACTGGGCGCCATGTTAGCGCATGGGGGAGGGGTAACGTTACAGCGGTGTGAATGGGGCGCAAGTGTTGCTATCCTCAAGCAGTCCTGGCTCACACTCAGGCTTCCCTTGTGAACTTTGTTATTGGAGACATTTCACCATGTGGTCCTTCTTCTTATTTTGTGTTAGTATTAAACACTTGTGTGTGACAACAACATGTTGCTGGATTACCACCTGGACCCATAGCTTTAGCAAAATACACAGTAATGGGGCAATTTGGCGGGTTGTAGGGTGCCTCCATCCTCGGAGTATAAGGGCCTTGTGCACGGATGAATGTGTTAAAGTAACCCCCCCTGCCACGATGGTAGAAACATGTATTGTTGCAGTGAAATGGGAACATGTGCGACAGGATCTTCTGCAGTCTGCTGCGTCATCCTATATGTTGCGGATGTAAGAAACGAAATGTGCTTTTGTAAAAGCAAAATAACCTCCTGACTGGATTTAAAATGAGTTGTTGCGAGCAAGAAAGTTAGGTTTTTCTTAAATGTGCACATATGATTTTTGTTTTTTGAGAGATCTTCAGAGCTAACAGACAAAATCAGCAGTGTAAACATAACCTCCTTATTGGAGCTTACACCACAAGGCTGACATAACAAGGGTCATTCTGGTGGGAGACGAGTCCTACAATGCACTCTTTGCCTACTGGTAATTTGAATGAGTACTAAAGTTATTTAACTACAAATTAATCAGTGATTTTTTTTTTTTTTTTAATGCGTTATTAGTCTTTTATCAGTCGACTGCCTGCTATTCTCTGGTTCTAGTTGTGAGGATGTGCTGCTTGCCCCTGTTTTGATATAGTTGTAAATTAAAAGTAATTTTAGTGATAATGAAATTCATTTATTTCAGGCTTGAATTGAAGTTGCTGACATTTTCTTGCTGACATGTCTCATTTATGCTTGCAGACCCCTGTGCACATCTGTGTCTCCCATGGAAAGCCCCTCACTGTGGATTGAAAGGCATCCTAATTGATTCCTGAAAACTCCCCACCAACAGTTTGGAGTCAATGTAGTGTCAAAGTGCTTACAGTGCAGGTAGTTTTAACAAATCTACTGCAGTGAAGGCACTTTCAGCACTATTCTGATAATGGTAACTAAAGGACCGGGCCTATTCACAGACACAGCTGGTTCATGCCAGTCCCAGGAAAGACTGAACCTGAATACTTGTGAGTACACATCTGGCAGGACCTCATCCTCCATCCAGCTGTGAGGTTCGGTTCCCTGCTGTACAGAGTGAAGCAACTGTGTTCTGGAGCGAGGCCTCTATGTCAAACATGCTTGATATTTGTGAGCCATCGTGCATCTTGTTACTGTTAACGGCATTTAATTCAACAGTACATGAAGTCTGTGTGGCTACGGAGATATTTTCTTTTTAATTTAATAATTAAGTCCCATGTAATACAAACAACATGATGTAAATGTAACTTTTTCTAGCATTTTATTTCAAATGTACTGTTATGATGATTTATTGTTAAACGGGTGTTCACCATTGCACAACTTGCTCTTGCGTGCCTTCCACTGGTGCTTATGCTAAGGTGCATCTAGTGCAGATAGTGAAGTAGACTAGCACCTACTGCCCTAAGTGCTCCTTCTGGCATAAGGAGCTGGAACTCTCATCTGCTCTGTATTTTTTTTGTGTGTGTGTATATACGCACTTTAAATTGTGGCAGCTCTCTGTTAGTTTTGCATAGTTGCGCTGCAAGAAGAATTAAGTTGTGCAAATCTATGCAAAACTGATGGTGTTCTGTGCTTTCATCTGAGTCCGTTTGGTGGCTACTGTTCCTTCCTCCATGGTGGTCAGTCACCTCCTGTTAATCAGGTACAGACAGGTTTCAGTAGTATTAAAGTGCTTATAGTGCAGGTAGTTTTATGAAAATCTACTGCAGTGTGAGCACTTAAAGTACTTCTAGACGCGTGTTTCTTCTCGGAAAGACTGCAGAGGTTGCGCGGGCACATGGGTCTCTGGTTAGTTTTGCTGGTTTGCTTTCAGCTTTTCGTTGTACTGCTGTGCAAATCCATGCAAAACTGATCATAGAACTGAAATCAATCCATCAGATGTGATCCCTTTCTGTGCAGGTTGGGAGAGGTAGCAATGCTCTCAATGTGCGTGGTATTGCACTTGTCCCGGCCTGTTGAGGAAATGGGGAATTGTTCTGCACCAAGATCTCCAATGAAGTCCAAGTTCTCCACGAAGTTTGCTTCAGAGTTAAGCTCATATGTGACCACTGAATGTAATGTAGATGAAATGGACATTTTTTTTTCTTACAAAGTGTGTAAATACAGTAATATTTTGGAAATAAAATGTTTCAATTGCCCACTGAGGTATTTGTTGCCTTTTTTGACCAGAAATCCCACTAATCTACCGAATAATGCCTGAGGAGATTTAAACAACAGATAGTGATTTATTTTTTATTTTATTTAATAGTATACCCCCTTTTGGGGATATTTTGGATCTATCATCTAAATATGAAATGAATCCTTTTGTTTTATGGTACATCAGTGAAGTGTTGCTGTCATGAAGATGTGTGTAAAAACAACTGATCTCATTTTAAACTTTAATGACACGTTTTATTCATTTTTCCCTTAAATTTTATGAAATGCCTGGACACCCTTAGATTACTTGTTATTAATCTTTAAAAAATCCCTTTCTGTTGTATAATCTATTAACAAAATTTCTTTTAAATGCCTTTTAAGTCTTTGTAGAGTGCACAGTTGGTTCAAGTATTATGAAATGATAGCTCTTATCATACGCCTGATATGCAATAGTATGGATAACGTGGAGGGAGATTTTGACATTGGCCCTTAGAGGAAAATCTTTTTGGATAATAAAAATACAGCAATACTCAGATAATACAGATTTGATAAGGTCATAAGCATTTTACTTATCAATATTAAATAGTGCTGTAAAACAAAAATTGAAAATTAAATTCTATATAAGTTTAGATTGCATATTAGTACAAATTATTAAGAGTAAAAGAAAATGGCATTTAACATTTAGATGCCAAGTGTTAGGCAAAAATGAGTCTTACAGTACAGTTTTACACATTGCATAGTAAAGTTTTACATGTATAATGAAGAAGAAATTGCACAAGTTATATATATATAAACTAATTACCGCATAAAAAGAATGTACGGCTATTGGCTGGTGTTACTCCATGTGCCGCAAGAAGTGTTGGTGTGAGGATATTAAATTGTGTTTTTGCATTTTACAGTGTCAGTCATGCTTTTTCATTTGGATTGATGCTCTAAATTGAATTTGCAGTTTGAAGAGTGCAGTTTTGCCTTCTGTCCATTAGAGGGAGGTATCTGTACACTAAATAGTGTTCACTGATTTCAGGGTAAGTGGCCAATCTGAGCTGAATGTAATGTCAGTGTAAAGTGAATCAAGCAGCAAGCAATTTAAAACAAATATTCCAACTTCAGACACTTGATACTGTGTAAAAAATAATGGCTGCAAGCGTTTTGAGCGCGTATTTAAAATAAAGGTAACTGTATCACCAAATGTTGATCAATATATAAAAATCAAGATTATGTTCTTTGTGCTTTTTCCCCTTATTCTTAATATAATGGCCCCTGTGTTTTGAATTGTCGCAACGTGAGCTGGAAGAATGTTTTCCGTTGCTATTTCCCTAAATCCCATTGTCAAAAGAAGATGAATGCACCACCTATCCTACACACCACACACACAAGTACACATCCAACATCCAGCTACCCTCTGGCCAATGAGCAGAGTTTTCATTATACGGCATTGTATGGTAGGCTGGCAGTGAGAGCCATTCACTGGAGTGTTCACCTTTCATTATCATGTCCTCTTTACTTGACAGTCAAGATAAATGGGAAGCATCAAGAAAGGACATGAACTCAAAGATGCATTTCTGCTTGTCAGCCCATGCCGATTGCTCTAGCAACCTCTATTTACTTTGATGACTGGAAACTCGTATGCCTTTATTAGACACAGAATGTGGCATGATGGTGGCTTGTCAGCTAGATGGCACCTGCTGTTTTCAAGTTGTTGTGCTAATGTGGCCAAACTGTCAGAGATCAACTAATGCAGTCACTGTCCTTATTTCAAATACATGATATTTAAACAAAACACTTCAAGGGAAGCTAGCGGTAGAGAAATGGGTGCATTACAGCTGAACACTGTTTTCTTTTCATCCATGCTTGTGGTACGGCTCTAGGGGTGGCAGTACCTGTCTTCACCTTTGTCTTTGCTCCAGATCAGATTATATCAATGGCTATCAAATTGTTTATTCATGACATTTTGAAAATCCCAGAGGATGAAGCCCAATGACTTTTGCTGATCACGTGACTTTTCCTCTACTGCCACTTTGGGTGGGTTTGCATGAATTGTCAGAAACAATTGTGTGGAGTGACATCAAATTCGGGATGAACTGTAAACACTTTGCACATCCCTGACTCCTTGACATCTTACGCCAACTATCGATCAACTCCAATTTGTAAAAAAAATATTCTGGTTTGTGACTAAACACCGGCAAAATGAATTCCCATCAGCTTGAGCTGCACTTCTTCAGTCCTCTTTGGCAAATGCTAGCATGCTGATCAAAGATGGTGAATGGTGTAAACATTATACCTGCTTAACATCAGCATGTAACCATTGTGTTTTAAAGGCACAGTTCACCCAAAATCTAAAATACATGTGCTGAAATCACCAAAAATTTGATTTGCAAAAATTATCCACAAACCTATTTTCTTTTCATATCACCGTGCAGAACGAAGTGGGCATCATGGCAGAGAGGCTAGCTAACGTCACAAGCATGAGCCTCTCGTCCATGAGCAACTCAGTTGCACAAAATAAATGTTAGCTAAGTACGTCTCTGCAAAACCACAGATAAGTTCAAATGTAACCTTTTCTTTATGTTACAACTTTATGTTTGTTTAGGTTCAATTTTCTATTTCTCTTGTCATAATGCTGTGCTTATGCTTTAGGCACAAGTATCACTTGGTTAGGGTTAGGAAAACGTCACGGTTTGGCTAAAAACACCTGTTATGGTTGCCAGAAAAGCGCTTGGAAATGGCCTGACTTTTCTGTGAAAAACAACTGGGTTTGGTCGCCACAAAAAAACCCTGTCCCCACAGAGTCAAACTGCGGTTGCTTGTTTGGCAGACTTGTAGTTTCTTATAACGTCACCTCCTTTCAATCTGCCTACTGGTGTGAAAGTCCACTAATAAGCATATAATGTGAGCTTGAAATGCCACATCTGGTACAATTGTCAACCTCGGACGTGTCTGTGGTTTGCAGAAACTTTTAACTGCTAACATTATATCCTGGTGACTGGGCTGCCATGAGTAGATGCACGTTTCCTCCAGGTGTGGCTCGTCAGAAAAAGAAAATAGTTCCTACATGAAACTGCTCACAATAAGGTCCATGGATGTCTTGAGTGACTGGGTCATGATTATAGGAAAGAGACATTCAGTTTTTCTATTTCTTTCCTTTTAGCTTTGAGCACCACAAGCCGAGTGCCATCTAGTTCCATTATATTTGAGAGAAGTGATTCATCTCTACGGCCGATATCTCCAAAACCTTACAACTCACACCAAAACAGTCTAGATAGATAAATAGCACTACAAAGAGGAAAAATATCTGATTTTCCTTTTGGAGTAAACTGTCCCTTTAAATTAAGCAAAGCACCACTTTGTGCATGCAGTAAGTGCAGCTGTAGACCGTCAGTCTTGTTAATTATTTTTCACCCTAAAGGAAGCTGAAAAGAAGTCATGTCACTCATTCCAATAAATGTACAATAAATGGTGAAATGGCCTCATTTTAGTGCATAATACTCTCACTTGATTGACTTTGTCGGCTGTATTATAACAGAAATCATAAGTGATTACTCCTCAGTGGGCCGTGCTGAACAGATGAATGAAGGTGATGAAACGTGTGGTGGCAAGCTCATGTTATTAATATTTCAGTATGTTGTTTGGGACATGTCTTCACATTACATTTGTTATGGGACGGCGATGTGAGAATATCTGCTCGTGAGCTATTAGGTGTAGCCATGAGAAATGAACGGCGGTCTCCTTGCAGATGCCAGTTGTCTCGAGTCATTCAAAGGCAGACTCTAATTAAGACACAATCCTCTCAGCACAAAAGTGCTCTCTGCGAGATGTGTTTGGGCTTCCTGCCTTTCTGCTTGATTGTGTTGCTCATCTCCGACTCGTCCCTCCCTGATCTGTATTCAGAGTTCAACCTCTCTCTCTCTCTCTCTCTCTCTGTCTCTCACCCTCTCTCTCTCTCTCTCTCTCTCTCACACCCTCTCTTTCTCTCTCTCTTCATCCATGGATAGAAACGATAGAAATTTTACTAGCCCCTGAACCCGTCACTGGTATTTTTCATCTCTGGCTTATGCAAAACTGACCTTTTATTGTGAAGTTATTGCCCTCACTCTACCAGGATTAGAGATGATATAGGACACAACGGCCAAATTAACAAGACTGTTCAGCCATTGTCTGGATCTGATGTGCTCTCCTTTCCTGGGAGCAACAACCGAAATCAGGAAACAAGAAAATCAATATGGTGTGATTTCCTGATGATCGGGCTGATGGGAGTCTTTCTGCACACGCTTGTGAAGTTGTCGGCCTCCTTGTGTAGTTATTGTTCCTTGTTCATTCCTCTCGGAGGCTTGCTCTTCATGAGCTTCTTTTTGTCATTGGTGATGCTGTTTAGGATACACATGTAGTGTAGCAGATGTCTCTTCTTGGAGTTCTCTGTCCAAATTGCAGTATGGTGAAACGAAACGTCTTTTTATAGATTTTGGAGGAGCTGGTTGGCAGTGAAATTGGGTACTGCCTCTCGGGTTTGGGTTGTCGAAAGGCCACACGGGGCAAACGGTGGTGAAACATCTGTGTGTGTTTGATCAGTCTGAGTCATTCTTAATGGAGCTTTGGCTGCTTTCTCCCACATTCAATAGCCTCCAACTCTCCGCAGACGGCCTCAAACACTTAATCATAATACAGTGCGCTTCGAACACAGACTCTTGTCCTGATAGTAATTACTCAAGCCCTGTGTTTCTGACTACAGAGTAATATGTGGCACAGTGTAGCAGCTATCAACTTGAAAAGTCTTTAACCCAGAGTACTTTCATATCAGGATGACTGATTTTTAGACAAACCTGGTTACCTCCTCTTAGTACTTGTAGGCCTAATTGAATATTCAGAGGGGACCTTGTGTGTGTTGATGTTATGTCTCAGGGGATTGTTTCATTCTGCTAACAGATACAAAAAAGCCTGTGTCAGCCATGCTGCTGAGGCTGCAATTCACTGCTGGCATTCACCCTGATGGGGGTCTGTTCCTTCAGCTGACCTCTGCGAGTTAACCGTGGCTCCGTCTCCGGAATCGCGCCCGACCGGAGGTTGAACTCCCATTTTTAAGTATGCATATGGCAATCTGCAGCTGTCAATTTATGCTAATGCACTTTTGAATTAGCAATGAAAACAAATTAATTTTCAGAGCAGGTTGATGAGGAGTATTCACAAGGAGCTTAATCACAATCTTTTGTGCTCGAACACTTGCTGACTGTGTGGCTTGTGAGACGAGACACGGGCAGAATTCAAAGAACGTCCAATCGAGATTAGGAAACAATCTCTCGCCTGCTTAGTATACTGTACGCACACATGATCTGTTGGGATGTCGAGATGGACCTTTGTGATTTTTCTGAGTTAGTAATGATTATATCAGTAATTCCAGGTTGCCAGTAACACAGTCATCCAAAATAAAAGATCTCTCACAAGTTTGAGAACATTTGACAGCAGTGCATATTGAACCAACTGAAGAATCAAAACTACTTTAAGACCTTGAATAAGATTATACAATATTACTGGCAAATCCAGTAAAACCAGACAGATGATCACCCTTGATATTATGGTTTAGTAAAGGGATGAGCGAGCACACCATTTTCTGTATCTGTATGTGTATCTGTTCAACCAACTTAATTATCTGTATCCGTGCTTAAAAGGGGTGGCATTGAACCTGAGGTGGGTGGGACTAAGGGCCTGTGTCCACAGAATGTTTTGGTTCAGGCAGAAAAGTGCCGGCCGTGTGCTTGGGGGCTCTGGGATGAAGCGCTTGTGAGCCGAGAGGCAAAACGCTGCACGTTGGTTTTGACTGACAGCTGCTAAAGCTATGGTAACAGAGGGCTGACAACACCCATACTAACAAGCGTACCACGCGTAGGGTGATAAAAGCAGAACGATCACCATCAACATTCAGTGCATGGAGTGCAATCTGCTCCCAAAAATGAAGTTTTCTGTCTCTGTTGGGAGTGTTTTCGTCTGATAAAGCTCAGGATGAACGACAGATCGAATACATGATTGGTTGCCTAAATGAAAGTGGCAGTGACTCCACCAAAGCCTTTTCTGAAAAAGGTGGATTGTCTGGAGAAAAAAACACTACCTGGACATGGGCCCTATCAACTTTAAGTCTGATATTAATATGGGTTGGCAGAAGTTACTATATTTATTATTTATTAGAAAAATATTTACAGAACAGCCTCAGAATTGAGCTTCAGATCGATATTTTTGATCACTTAAAGCTCAGGCTGCCAAGTTAGTGACCACAGTTTAAGACTGTATTTTAACATTTATAGGTGTAAAATCATTGGATATTTTTAAGGGGACCTTGGGAAAATGTCCAGCCATGTTTGTGGCAACAATAAACAGATATTTTGGAGGGGGTGTTGGAACATCTCCATCTCCAAACCGGATGTTTTTAAGCATGTTCGAAAAAACACAGCAAAAGTGCCCTTTTCAATGCCTCTGTGGTAGAAACGACATGGTAAAGTGCCCTCTATTCACCTTGAATATATCATGACTTTCTGCGCACTGGTGCCCTTTTTATTTATTTTTTAACATCCTGAGTCTGCCACTGTCTCCAGCCATGTTTGTGGGGTCAAAAGCATTTATTTTAAGCCGAAACATGATGCTTTCCTAAACCTAACCTAAGTGTTTTTTATGCCTTAAACCTAAACTGACCATAGGCACAGTGTTGTGACAAGGTAATATTGAAAATTGAACCTAAAGAAACATAAATTGCAACATGAAGAAATGTAAAGTTTAAACATATCCGTGGTTTGCATAAATGTACATTGCCATTACAAACACACATTACATTTATTCTGATGACAGGGTTGTGTTGTGTTCTGCTTAAGCTATTTCACTCATATAAGCTTTGACAAAAAAACACTGTCAAAATGCAATTACTCCTATACAATAGATTATGAACATATGATTTGGGCAATATACAATCACCGCATATGCCCAAGTTATTTGTGGATCTTGACAATTACTTCTCCGAAGAACGTCCTTGTAAAATATAGGCCAGTTTGAGGATGATTGTGGGAAGCTGCAGTCACTATAGGGCCCCAAAGGCACTGTGTGCAAGCACTGCTGTGGTTATAGACTGGGCTGCTAAATCACACAAAATGTCTTTAACCACACTATTTCACAGCTACCAATCTGTGTCCTATTTTTCACTCAGCCTCACTGTCACCTGTCTCTCATTTCCTATCCCTGGGGAGTCAAGTTCCCGTTGGCTTGAAAACCTCTCCAATCTTTTTTCATCTGCTCAACTAATTTCCAGTATAGGCCAGGCTGTAAGATGGTACTGGCAGAGATTTCAGCACTGCAGATGTTGAAGCACTAACTGCTGTACAGTTTTCTGGCCCTGCAGTCTGAGAGACAATTTCAGGGTTGTTACTGAGGGGACAGCGCTATCTAGCACGGACAGTGTTTACTTTATTAGTGATTGTGTATTTCCTAAGCAGCCTTTTCGAATGATGCTGTTCAGGATATACTGCTAGCAAAGCACATGTCTCTATTATGGGTTTTCTGTCCAAATTGCAGTTTGGAGGAACACAATGTCTTTTTATGGATTTGGGGAAGCTACATGGCAATGACATTTGGCACCGTCTCCTCAGTTTGGGTTGTCAAAAGACCACACAGGGCAAATGGTGGTGAAACATCTGTGTGTATTCCATCAGTATTATATGGTGTGAACTATCCAAAATTACCCATCTGGCCTTTTGGTCCGTTGGTAACGTTTCCACGTTATCTTTATCAATCAAATATCTTCCATGTTACCCTGTTGCTGAAGACTTTTAGCCTTTTGCTTTGAAGATTGCAGCATACACTAAATTACAGTGGGTTTATTAAAAGCCGTTCACTGAAAACAACTGCCTTCTGCTGCTGCTGGAAACAGGTTGATGTGAGCAGTGAGACTGAACCAAAACAGTAAAGTTGCGGGCTGTAAAACTGAAACAGCGGTGAGCTGAAAGGCACTAAAATGCTCTGTAGAGCTGAGGGGAACGGTAGATTAAGGTGATAAATCTGTGCAAAGAAGCCATTTTTATTGAAAACTTTCGTATTTTAACATAGTATTTTTGTTGGGTCACTTCGGTTTGAAAGGTGCTTGAGTCATAGGGTCTTCACAATTTATGCATTGTGAAAGAAAATTACGTTGCACCTTTAGCTGTTAAGTTTAACAGTTTTTTTGTGTCAATGCTTAAAAAATCCTGCTGTCATTATCATGAATCAGGAACATGAATGAAACCGTAGCAAGGTCAAATCAAATCATTGATTTGATTTTGAATTCTTCTGAAATTCCACACAATTAATTGACACATTTCACACAATTTAATACCACCCTCTCAGTCTCTGCCACTTGGGGCACTACATAATAAATCATAGAAATAGACAGGAGCCTGGCAGTGGTGGATGTTTGTGGGGCAGTTGCAAAGAATTTTTTAAGTTGTGATACACTTCATCATGTTTTGTCCACTGGAAGGGCACCCTAGAGGGCACTTTAGCTGCATTTTAGGGTGTTGTAACCCACTTTTCATGTACAAAAAAAAAAAAAACAGCCACCCAAATGACCTAAGTCAAACTATCAGAACTATCAGATCAGTAGTAGTCTGCTTGCAGAGGATCTGCCCGATCAGAAAATATATATGTTATAAATATGTTGTTTTGGAGGACAATAACAAACATGTAGGACGTACAGGCGGGCAACTAATTAAAGGAAAAACCTGAATAAATGCATTGAGAAATACGACAGATGCAGATGCTTTATACACAGAAATTGAGGGAGCATTGAACGGTTTGATGAGAATGAATCGATTGAACACCTATAGAAAATAATCTGTATCTTCATTATGTTGGTAGAAGTTACTTATAGAACTATAAATAGATTTTTCACTCAGGAACAAAGCGACAAACGGCGGCACAGCTGGTGGGTCACAGATCACCGCCATTATTGTGACATTCAGCTAGACCTCACTGCAGAGTAAAATAGCTTTAATAAATTCTCCTTAGTATTTTAACTGCAAGAAAATGGCCCCCACACACAACATTTTTACAGTATTTTGCCTCCAGACTGGGTTTTGTGGGGGGAAATCTAGTGGATTACTGTATAACACATAACAGGAAGCAGGCTGTTTCCAGAACAAATACAGTGAATGTTTTCTGAAGCTTTCTGAATGGCAGATGGTGGATCAAGTGAAAGCCACTACAGAAATCCTTTTGATGTATTTCCTCCTTATAAAAGAGAGAGAATACTTTGAAGTGAAGGATCCTAATTAAGACTAAAAGTAAACTGGTTTATGATAAATGCGGTGATGAGATGGAAGCTGCCTTCTACCTCAACCAGAGTTTCATATTTATGTACGTTGAAACATCAGCTTCATTAACTCACGATTCCCACAGTATATCACATTTTCTGTTCACTGAGTGAGCTGAGAACTTATTCACACTTCTACCAAAATAGCATCCAGGCTGACACATCCTCATAAATGGTGTCTCACGTTTCCATCACCTTATTCTTTGTCCTCGGTTGCAGCACCAGTCGTGGCCAACAGCAACACTGAAAGATAAATGATAGAATGTGCCACTGAGGCCGTGTGTCTGCAAGACGTAAGGCACATTTTTTTAGAGAAATATGTATTTATTTTCCAACAGACAAAGAAGAGAAAAGATTGCAGTCGAGTCTTTTCAGCCCATTCTTATGTTTGATAATGGCAACATGAAACATTGGCTTAGCCTTATCTCACTTAAGGCATTTCACTGCGAGAGTTATGTTCAATCAAAGAGAGCTAAAGCTTTTCTCTTTAGTTCTGAGTATAACTCACGTCCGCTCAAAGAACATCTTCTCTCCACACACGTACGTGCTTGAAGTTAAACTCCTTTTGGTATTAAATCTCTTAAGTTCTGCATTCATGGACGATTATCTACGAGAATGTCACACTGACAACGGATCAACTCAAGGAATACTCCACTGATTTTATTGTTGGCAGTGATAAATAAGTTGGGGAAGTGCGAGCTGATTTATTTTAGACTTCCTCCCTGAGACTCTTGCTCAGCAATGCTGAGTACTGCATGGCGAGGGTCACACGAGGTAACATGCATTGATCCATTCAAGTCGAAGCTGAACCACAAGGCTGTGTTGGTCTGTTAGGGTTTTTGTCATTGCATTGTGAGTCTGGGGTGCTCTTGATAGGCTGCCTTCTGTGTTTACAGATTTTGCACCATTATAGTTGCTTGTACCATCGACCATATTCACACAGCGGCCATTTTCCTCTAACATCACGCTCAGTGTAGGCAGCTCAAATGTCGTCCATGTCCTATTAACGTTGGGAATTTAACTTTAAAACAATTTATCAGATTTCCAATGTTAATACGACGTGCAACCTGGAACACAGCAACATAACACTGTCCCAGCATTCAAGCTTCCCACCTGTCTAACGAAAAGAAGCTGCTGTGTTAATATGGTCTATTATTCCTGAATTATTCGAAGTGGCTGAGAGTTCTCCGACACTTGTGCCCTGATCTCTGACCGTGTGCGAGGATGCTGTCTCATCGCCTGACATTTTCCTTTGTCCTCCTGCACACTTTATGAAAAGTTTGATACAGAGGTCTCTGGGAAATGAAACCTTGTGGCAGCAGAGATTTATTGACAGCTCAAATGACACATTGATTTTCTCTGAGGAAACCAACCCGAGAAGAGAAAGACCCAAGCCCCTTAGCAGTGTCTCATTAATTAATAACGTGTCTCAGAGGGAAAACGAAGTGGTCTTGTAACACTGCATCTTGTGGCTCTGTGGGTGAGAAGCAGAAAACCTCAGTGATTTATAAAACCACTGTCCATGTGTCAACTATAATTAAGAGACATTTTGATGATGGGGCAATGCTCAGGCCATTTTTAGTCCTCAATTGGAATTTCGATCAGGAGAGACAAGTGAAGGAAGTAAGGATAATGTTTATTACAGCAAATGATGTGTGATAATTGAGTCTTGGCAGAAAGTCTTTGGTGCTTTAGACTCAGCAGGGAGATTTTTCTGAGAGAGGGACGTCTGCCCTGCGGAGAAGAAGAAATATCCCCTATGTGGAGTCCAGACACTGGTGGTGGTGTTGGTGGTGTTGGCTGATGACGAAGCTGGTGAATCTGTGAAGACTGGGCGGTGATGGGGAGGTGGAGGGGGCATACAAAACAGCATCATGGATGAGATAAAGGCAGAGAGAGAATCATTTTTAAAAAGACAGCAGCTACATGATAGGCTGACAGTGTAGATGTGTTGCTGTGCTATTGGATAGATGTGGTCGGCTGATATGAACAGCTGATATCAATGCTTGAGTTAGCAGCAGTTAGCCGTTACTTGAACAAGTAAAGCTATATGTCCATCTGAAAAACCTCGAGCAGCTGGAGGACATCAGAGGGAAAACCAGAAAGAACTTTATCCATAAAATATTGGTGAGCCTGAAACTGTCTCTGACGGCCTCAGTTTTTTTTCTCCCATGAATTTTTCCACTATTCCTGCCCTACTGTGCTGTGATTTTCTTTGAATGACAGCTGCCTCAAATGCATAATGAATGAGAAATACATGAAATAATGTAAAAAAGAAATACAGGGATAAGTTGAATGGGGGGAAATGCAAAGGGAAATGTATACAGAAATACATACAGGAATGAAAAAAGTACATTTAAAAATGAATAAATGAATAGATGAGATGGGAAAGTAAATATATAGTTGAATTAACAAAGTTAAATAAATACAGCAGCAAATTAAAGCAGAAATATCTAGTTATGTCACATTATAGAAAATAATTAATGACTTCATTTTGGTTTTTAGTATTATTGTTGGTGCATTTAATGGCATATTATGTCATTTACGGAGCCTAGGGGTGACATGATATACTTGTATTGATGATAACTGATGATATTAAAGAATGAAATATTGATACTGTATTAATAATACTAAATAATAATAAGTCATTTCTGTTTCTTTCCATTCTCACTTTTTCATAGTAGGTGGCAATTTCATTTCAATTCATAATAATGGTCTTACCAACCTACACTTTTACTTTTAACAGAAATTGTTTCAATATCGTTATCATGAATTCTTCAGGCCACAATAATTATTATTTTTTAATTATGTGTGAAAATCTTATATTGGTACAGCCCTTATTGAGCCATTTATTTATTTCTTTATTTGTTTTTCATTTAGGCAGTTTTAGTCCTCCATATAGAGGAGTGCATGACAGCATGGCATGAGAAATAAACTAAAAAATGTATCCCCTGACTTAACTTTTGCTGGAGTCTCAATAGTCAAATTTTATATCACAGCATGGTGTATTATATAGTCTGCTTCTAAATGTAAACTGGTTCGTGCCATGTTAAAAGCATTAATTGACAAGTACCTACTGCATTTAACCTCTTTAAATAACCTGAAACTGTCACTGATGATGCAAATTCGACATGCAAATGCGTATTGTTGAAGACACATATGAGCATTTGCAATACTCCTCCTACCTCGCTCACAGTGAAAAGATGTGTTTACAGTTCCACTGTGGCCAATGAATCATATAATTTGTCATCACAGTGATTCCCCTCTGAGCAACTATTAGATTACTATGTCCCCTAATTGCTCCGACTGAATTAGCATAATATTTCAGTTCTATCCTCTGAAAGTTTACAAAGTAAAGCTGCGAGCAATTATCTGTCACCATCTTCAGTTGGGAGAATTGATGGTTTGACCCCACTTGTCTGAAAATCACACTTGACATGCGTACTCCTGCAGGCAATGTCAAATGAGACAGCTGGGGCCAACTCTGGCTGACACACATCACTGACTGCTGCTAAAGATGTACCATTTGTCAGAAATAAACTAATATTTCCTTTCAGCAACAGCTCTCTGTCCCTTAACGTTTCATAATTGCTGCAAGGCAGTTCTGACTGCGCGCTAGATCGGAAAGATCTCCTGTGGTACACACACAGCTCTTGTGCTGGCATGCCCTTTGTCCTAGATGTAAGAAGCAGTCTTTCTGCTAATGTGATCCAAAGGCTGCTCATAGAGTCTGGTCGAGTTTCGCTGTTCGACAGTTTTGACAAGAATCTTGGCAATGCTGCCAGACTGAGTTCTCAAAAGACTTTGAGTTGCCCACCAGAGAGACGGGCATCACAAAGCATTGGGCCAGACGTTCTGAAGACTACAGTAAGGTTGATCATGACCTGCCTCGCTGGCACAATCCAGCACTCTCTTCACAACATGCCAGAATATATCTTGGTCTTTATACACAATGGACTTCGATGTAGAGATTTGAACTGCTTCATGCATGCATTTCATTGTAAGATAAGAGTGGGAATCAAAGAAGAATTCCCACTATAGAAATGCGTGGGATTACATGAAAACAGGAGGCTTGAAAGGCTTATTGACGAATTAGTGGGTGGATATCTAGACCTGCATAAGTGCATCTTTAGTGCCTTGTTTCAGGGTGTTTTTCATTAGAAATCAAGCAATTTCATTACATAAAAGCAGATCTTTACCACAAGTAACAGCTGAGCATCATTATAGTGTACATTAACCTGTAAGAGATGTACACAATGATGGAATCCACCTTAAGCCAAGAGCATCGCTTAGAGGGGTGTTGTTCTATAAATAAGAGCCTCTGTTTTAACCTTCATCACCCCACTACAAGCAATACAGGCTTTGAATTAATGAGCTGTAGCCTTTGTGGCAGCGCCATCTTGGTAATGAGGCGTGGACTGAGCAAGTTCACATCGTCTCACTGTAGCTGAGCGAGAGGCCCGGGGAAACCAGGTGAGACTGATGTGGATTTCAGTTTAAGGTTGGGCATATGTATCGGTGTGCCAGGCTATATAATAAGATCCTTAATTATATTTTAAAGCATCCTGAAGAAGGGACAAACAGGAGATCCTTGATTATGCTAAAATTACATTGAAAAAAATGATACTATACATAATTAAATCAACAATGTACCCTATACCCTGTTTTCCTGCCTTGTTAAACTGTAATAATATTACTTTACTCTGTAATTTAAAAGTATAAATTATATACAGTATATATATATACTGTATATATATATATATATGCAGAATTTTATTGAAATTCATTTTTTTAAACAATTTACTAGACCTTTGTTTTATCTTTTGTTGAGTTGTGTACTTACATTATCTCAAATGTTTCTAACAATGTTTTGAATCCACAATTTTGCACAAGGTAATGGTGCGTTTCACTCGGTCGTCTGTCGTGAGGAAGAAAGTCAGTGAATGAGACTTAACATGAATAAAATGATGTATTTAATGATGTATTCACCACCAGCAAGGCGAGTTGGATCATTTGTGTTTAGTGTTGATTTTCCCCAAACAGCCAGATTAATTTTCTGTACATTAACCATAAATAGCGAACACTGGCACGCACCGAGGATGTGTGTCTGTGTGTTTAAATTTGAGTCAACTTTTACTGAGCTCAGCACTCACCATAGACTCCGATTCTGTCTTTTCTTTTCCCGTGTCGTCTCGTTATGTTCGCAAAGTATTTCCGAAGTATTTCAGTCAGCAGTTAACATTACAGTACGTAAAAACACGGCAGTGGTCAGTTTGATAAATGGGAGTGAAGATAAATCCACTTTTACATCAACAAAGATTAAAAGTAATGTCTGAGCTCTCCTCTCATCAGTAAATTACTCAGGAACAGAGGCGAATCTGATCCGAAAAAAATGTGTAATAGCCAAAAAATTGTAATAGCCAGATAAGATACCTGTTGTAAGTTGTGTTTTAAGTCCAAATGAATAAAACTGCTTATTGCCTGATACAAAATATCAGAAATATGAAAAAAAACAACTTACCAAACCATTTACAAGACGTGGAATAAACTCCAAACATACTACTTTTCAGTGGCCAACGTCTGTCTACCAAACACCCACGACTACCTGAGAATATGTCCCTCTGCTCAATTATATTCCATCTAATAAAATGTGTTTGGAGGTGAGGTACCAAGGCCACTGAGGCTAAAGAAAGAGGCAGGGCTGTGTGCAAGAGCTTTCAGGACTATCACGTAACCAAGTTTAATGCTGCAAAATAACACATATCCTCATCTCCGCGCCATCATTTTATAATAGTCACTCGACCAAACCTCTATCACAGCTTCAAGTTAAGGATGTTATACCTGCCTCATAGCACAGAATGACCTCTAATAGGTGCTGATGTGTTCCAAAATGGCAAAGCTCGATGTGGTTAGAATCTTTCATTAAGACATACATGGCTTCTTCATTAGATCTGATCCATTGATTCTCCTCTTTAATTAGCTGGTTTACTGGCTGGCTTATTTATTTCAATTACAGGCTCCTGTAAACTGCCAGAAATCTGTCGATTGCTGATGCAATTTCTTGGCTACAGATAGAAGTCGATTAATGTACCATTTGCTTTTTAATTTCATTATCTTTTTGCCCTTGAGTTACATCATTTTTTGTCTTTGACTGCACCAGCATTGAGTCCACCTACATACATTGATCCAAAGCATTTCTGCTGCCAGTTGTGTTCATTTACAACTGATTTGCACTTGGAGCAGTGGTCTGAAAATCTACACGATTCCAGCAGAAATGTTCATAGATGAGGTAATGTATTAAAGTTTTATTCACGTTGAGTTTAGTCATGTCAACCAACTTCCTTCCTCTTTCTCTGACTCTGTTGTTATAGCAACAGACAGCCAAATGAACTGCACTGAAACATTTATGAAGAAATGTCACATAGTATATCATTAACCAAGCCCTACAATACCTTTACTAAGTGATTCAGTCCCCTTGCCTTCAGTAATTATTAATTAACTACAGTACTGTATAGTAGTGCTGAATGTTAGTAACCTGAAATGTGCTGAGCTTTATCATAAGAAACAGAAATGGATTACAGAAAAAAAGTTACTAATTACTAATTACTAATTAATTAGTATTCAGATTATCTAATCTGAATACTTTTGGATTACTTTTGGATTACTTCAAAATAGTCCAGTGTATAGTGTTCTATCTTTTTCCCTCTTGAAACATCTCAAAACTTTTGCAATGCACATACATTGCATTTCGTATAATCTGCATTAAAGTAAGAGTTAAATCGAATGACCCTCACAGAAACAGTAGTAGCACAAACCACAAGTGTACTGTGTGAATTCTACAAAGTGGGATGGTGTTTCTTTAGTGTAAGTGTTTCTTTAGATTCGAAGCTGAGGTCTTGGCAGATGAGAGCAACTTCAGTTTTGGCTTGCAGAAATTGTACCTGACGCAGAAGTTCTTGTGTTGCGCATTTTTAAGTGATGGCAATATTTCCAGGAATGAAAGGCTGTTTGAGAGGGACTGCTGCTGCTTGAACCGTCCATCTTGACTGAACACTGGTTCTTTTTCCTCTCGCCACGTCTGCCTCAAAGTGAAACACCTGTGAAAGAAACTCCATATGTTACACACGGTTAAAAGAGCATCGAATTTCCTGGAAAAAAAGTGTCATAATTTAATAATTCAAAATTGCCATATTTTAAAGGCATAATCAAAAATGTAATAAAGTAATCGTTGACAATGTTGACAACCTAATTACACAGTTTTTAAGTGTAATCTGCTACTATAGTTATATTTTTGTTTAGTAATCTGGTTATTCAATTTATATAACATGTTACTTACTACCCTGCCCCATTTGTATGTATGTAAAATGTAAAAGGGCCATGATGGATGTAATGTTCTCTCTGATGTAAATGTCATGCTTGATAACATATTCAGTATATTCACTGTACTGAAACTTGCACTCAGATGTGCCAGAGTTCAGCCGAAGAAATGTACGTCAGTTGAAAAAGTATCGCTGCATACGATGAAATACCTTTGAGCTCAATCTCACCTTTACTATGAAACGAAGACATCTGATTCTAAACTTCCTGCCTTTTCTCCAAGCTTGAATAAGTTTGTGACTTTCAAATAAAAGATCGTCTAATTAAAAAATTGGACCATACATGAGCTCATAACATTGAGGCTGATAGTGTTTCAAACTTGTCAAGGATTCCTTAAGGTTTTCCCCCCTCACATCCAGCTTCCATTCATTCAAAGGGTTTCTCATTTTTGTTGCAAGCAGTTTGATGTTTGAAATTGAATGTATTCTTGATGAGGGGAGCTGGGAATTGGCTGGCTGTCAGATCAGCACTATTATCTGCCTTTTAGGTTTGAAGCAAATTAGACTTGGGGTCCCCAAGGTGCCTGGACCCTTGCATACTGGCGGCGTTGAATTCTCAGAGCGTGTCACTTCCTTGATGGAAATTCACTTTAATCAGAAGAAGATTCACAGCCCCTCTGGACTTGTTCACAGCTTTTTGATTTGTTTTCAGGGCATGTCAGATAGCACATTTTTCACCTGAAACTAAGGAGGGGTAAAGTGTATCAATTAAATATCTTATGACATTTTTGGCTGGTTATTAATCTGGTGTAGGCACACAAAAATTCAGGTTATTATTTAGCTATCATACCCAATAAAACACATGTGTAAGCTCAACACTTGACAGACCCATATAAAAATACTTTGATGCTGCAACATGGAACGGGATTGTGACAGAAAAGTGAAATGGTAACACTTTGCAATAATGACACATTGATTAGCATTAGATTTTTCAGTTAATGCATGCAATAGTTCATTAATATAATCATATATTTTAGTACATGTTAACAAATGTTGGGTAACACCTAATTTAAAAGATCTGGGAATTTAATGGTAAGTGTCTTATATAAATGTCTTTGAAATTATCCCAATATTATTTAAGGGTTAGAATAAAACTAATTCCTTCCTTTATCTTCATGCCAGTATAACATAATATAACCTATGAATTATCATGCATGTTATACTGTGTAAGCATTTCTTAACCATAATTAATGAATGAATGTTCTTTGTAACATTTACTGTAATGTTTAAAACTCAGCCCATATTACTTTCACACTTCGCAAATGCATCAGAATGCTGAATAAGCATTCATTTAAAACATAATTAATTTATTATTAACAACTGTAAATCAGTTAGTCAGGACAGCCAATTAACTGTGAGTTTATACTAACTAATGTATTAACTAATGTTAAAAGCATCTTTAAAAACTATTAACTATTGATTTATAGATGAGTTAAGTTAAGATGAACACCATTTGTAAATATTACTATCCACATTAATTAACTGTTAATTAACTGTTAGTGCATGCTTAACACTACATTAATCAATGTATCCTTGTTGTAATGTGTTACCACTAAAACTAAAATCAATAATATAGGCAAAATAGTGGCTAACAGGGGGCTGGAGTTCATACAGCAACAGAAACTTTCCTTGAAACATAGATTAGGAACACAAAACACAGTTAATTACATTGTAACGGTGTATTTGGATACACACTGCGCATTGGAATTGAGTTGTTTGAATTGTGTTTATATTCAGAGGTACGCCAGCACAGTTTGGTGCAGAGCCTGAGCAACATATACAAAATTGTCTGGCTGGTGCATCTGTGAAACACACAATCAAGTTTTCTATGGTGGCCTTTGTTGAGGCACAGAGAGGCAGACAATCATTTTTTTCTTCCAGTTCTTGCAAAGGAGAAGGAAATGCTATCGTCTGAGACACTGAGGATATCCCAGGTGAGAAGGCTTTGAAAATGTAAATATATCTGAGGTACTGAATTTTAATACTGAAGTACATGCTGTAGTTTGACTTGAGAATGAAATAAAAACAACACAGTAGTGTTAATAGAAAGAGCTGTGAGTCTTTTTGATTGATTGTTGAGAAAGAATCAACAGATTCAGTGCCCTGCATAAGTTTGTTTGCAGTAACACAAATAACAGCGGTAAAGGATTGCCTGTAATAGCCTGACCTTGATTGTTGGGCTGCTTTGATGTAAAATGCATGATTTTTAACTGCAGTGAAGGGATTTTTGTTTTGGAATCTGCCTCTTGGAAGTTAAGGACAAAAAGCTGCCATCCATCTTGTCTTATCTGTGTTTATAAGCCATCAGGTGTGTTGTGTCTTGCTGATTCCCACAGGTAATTTGACTTTCAATATTTTTTCAGAACATCTTCCAGGCGCCCAGAATAGTCCAAATCATTATGGTTTCTGGCAGATACACAGCTAGCGAAGGATTAAACCAGAAAGGAGCCAAGGAGTGTCAGGATTTGGTTTGTTTGTCCCAGCTGTGTTGTTTACAACCCCCTATGCTATAGTCCGCTCAGCCCAGCATAACAGACAGCAAAGAGGCGTCGGACCGCCAGAGCTTTGTCAAGCCTATCTCCACTCACACTTATTTGCAGGCGCTGCGTGTCCACCATTGGAGAGTGATTGACCACTAGCCTTAGATTGGAATTGATTGCATAAGGGCTATAACAATGAAAGACTGTTGATATTCTGGCAGTGGCAGTGGAGGAGTGTCAAAGGATGGGATACTGCTGTCACTAGGACAACTAGGTTTTATATTAGCGTATTGTCTAGTAGTCAGATGCCTAAGAGTGGAGTGGGCCCTTGATCCCAGAGATACTGTGTGTTCTAATTGGGTTCTATTGATCCACCCTGCCTCCGTTCATGACAAGCACAGTCATGATGAATGTCAGTCTGCTGTGCTGAATGAAAAACTGAAGTTACCAGCCGAATGTTAGCTCAAGTTTGGCTGGCTTTTCCGGGTGATGTGTGGCGCCAGGTTCTGGACATTTATAAACAAGTGAAATTTAATTGGGTGGAAAATCGCTGGCATCGTTACCTGTCTGCTCTAAAGTTTTGGATTGCTGTTGTTGGAAGATTTTAAGCCGGTTCAGTGTCCAGTATCAGTTTTTTTACGAATGATTCAGTTGATTATAATCTTATTTATTACCTGAATGAGAAAACGAGGGGTGTTAAGTTGGTTGCTGTCTGCACCCTTAGGGTGCAGACAGCAACCGACTGTACACCCCTCGTCTCACCCATTGTATATTTTTAAGGAGACTTTGGGACAATTTCCAGCCATGTTTGCAACAGAATTTGCTTTTTTCCAACAGATATTTTAAGCCAAACCATAATGTTTTCCTAGATCTAACCAAGTGGGTTTTGTTCCTAAATCAAAACCAGAGAAAAGTAGAAATTTAAACCTAAAGAAGCTTAAAGTTTGAATCTATCCGTGGTTTTGCACAAATGTGCTTTGCTAACATTTATTCTGGTGATTTGGTTGAATTTCTACAAACTGGACCTTGAAGGTCTGACAGAGAGAAGGCTGATAAAAATATTAAATAGCTCTAAGCAGCTCTGTCATGGTAAAAAAAAAAATGCCACTACAAGATATATCATTTTTCAAGTCTAGTTTGAGTTTATTTCCCTTTAACACACACACACAGTAACATTTTAAAGCACCTATAGGATAAAACAATGTAATTAGGATCAGATGATAATGAGAAGAAAAGGATAAACCTATTTTGCCACTGATTTCATGTTGCATTTATAATTCTGACATTTGTATATGACTATAGACTATAGTGTTACATAACCAATGCACTGTGTGGCATTCATGTTTGCTTCTCTGAGCAACTGACATTAACTAATTAGTCAGCTCAAAGCATGTCTCTGAAAATTCATCTGCCATTTCGAATGAGCACGGCAGTAGTGTCCAACTGCACGATATGTTTGGGATCATGTCATAGGAAGTGTCATAGATCCATACCATTGACACTGACATGATCTTCATCTTAGAGCAGCTGCCGCTGATTCATTATGCTGCATTAGATGCCTGAGGAGGAGGGAAGGGGCAAAGCTTGAAGGATTGCACAGCATATTAAATGTGTCTTGCTGAACATCAGTTGAATGAGGAAATCCAATGAAGATCCAAATGCATATATAAAATAACAAGTCGCTGGTTGAAATGCACGACTTTTTAACTCACATGCAATCCGGGGAAATGGATTGCAGGCGATGACATAACAGATAAAACAAGCAGGTTAATGTAATGTCACTTACTGTATGAATGGATGAATTTACTGATAGAGCTTTATTGCCTGCAATGTTGTTGTTGTGTTATTATTTTTTAAAACCCTGCCCATCTCCTTCTGCAGTCTCCAGATGAGTCAGTGTCTTGCATGGGAAAATAATTACAGAGGAATTGCAGATCATCAAATTCAATTATAACCGTTTAAGTAATCAATCTTCTAATATTTGCAAAACCTGCAGCAAGATAATGAAAAATTCTTAATTATGGCCAGCTGAGTGTTTGTACTTGAAACAAACCACAGTGTTTAAACAGCAACGCCATAAAAGAGCCCAGACTAAACCAGGGCAGCCAAGGCCATCAGACTAAAGATAAATCAGTGAAATGGTCAGGTCTAATGACAGCACACTCATCTTTATGTGCTAATCTACCTGGCTTTATTGCTTTGCCCGGGCTGTTTGCTAGTGTTTGCAGGCCCTGTCAGGCGGAAGTCCTTTAGTCATGGTTGTCCACATTCAGAGTAGACTGCAATCCAATGTTATGAGAAAGCTAATTCATTTTCTAAGTCGACAGCTTCCATGGAGGAAGGAGTTTGGGCTTCGTTCGGTGCAAAATTTGAACCTGTTGTGAAAAGTACCCAAGAGCAAAAGTTGTAAAAGTAAACATATCGTGTTGACAAATGACTTTGGTTAAAGTGGAAGTCTCCCATACAAAATGTACTTGAGTAAAAGTCTAAAGTATCTGATATTAAATGTACTTAAAGGTACAATATGTGAGAAATGAAATGTAAAAACTTTGAGAATGAACTCAAATTATATACAGAATGCAAATGTAATGTAAATTAGAGTTCTAATGTTATTTCCAAACCCCAGCCCGCCCTTTTTTCATAATACTACTCCCAGCAGTATAAAGTAGTAGAAAATGGAAAAACTCAAAGTACAAGCACCACAAAATTGGTTTAAAAGCAACATTATGTAACTTTTTGACCTTAAATTAACAGCTTCAAAATCATGTTGATGGTACAGTGTCTTGTGATAGGGTGAATGGTGTCTCACTTATTTCTGCACTGTGTAACTTCAGTGAGAGAGTAGGATCACAGCGTTACATACATGTTTACTTCAACATACACGTTTTCAACACATTACATTGCTATGGTGTAATGAGTTTTGTTTGTAGTTAGCACCTACATTACGTCTGACAGACCTAGGATTTGTGTTTACAATGGTGTTGTTGCACTCAGAAACCGTGGGGGGCCCTAAATCACACAAAATACCAGTTCCTAAATAATGTTGCTTTGAGGACAGTACTTGAGTAAATAGCCTTAGTCAGGCAGTCACATTCAGTTGTTATTTTAAGCTGTGAATTTCAAATGTTTGAATTTCTGCTTTTGAGCTTTTCAAACTGTGGTACATTTTGGTTCGGATGGTACAACAGTCAATAACAGCAGACACAGGATTTATCATGGACTTAACTTGTTTTGTTGTTCGCTGTATTTGCATACTGTAACTGTTGATCGTTCTTCATTATATAATGGATTCATTTCTCACAGACAGCCCGAGACATGCCCCAAAGACATGTTTGTTTCTAATGCAATGAACAATTGCTGAGGTGATGCAGAATGAGTAATGAAAATATATGCAGGCTTCCTTTGCCCCGGGCTTATGGGTAATGTGTGAGACCTCTCTGGCCATACTTTATGGAAGCTTCATTTCTGAAGTGCTGATGCTGTCGTAGACGCATTCACACATGCCTTGATTTTCAAACTTTTATCACGTGTAGGTTCCAATGTAACATTTTATCTGAGTCATAGTTAGAATAATGAACTTTATGGAAATTAATTAATAGTATTGTGTGTATTACAATGGCTCTATAAAGGAACACAAGCAAGATGTTGTACAGCAGTTTCATCCTATAGCCATAAAGCTAATGAAAGATTCAGAGAAATCTGTGTTTCTATAGACCTTAATAAAATATATTTCCATGGTATTGGTTGGACTGCTTCAGATGTCTCTTTTATTTAGCACTGGGTAAGACATGAATGAAGACAGCGTAACCCTGACACCTTTCATCCTTGATGGCATCATATGATTTTGCCTTTAATATTAATAAGCAGAGTACGTCCTCCGCTTATTAATGTATGACTACTATCCTGCTCTACAACAGTTACTGTGCTCTGTATGTGCTGGACAGTGCTGATCTTTTAAAATACATGATTTATGGAGAACTTCTTACATAATTATGACAAGACTAAAGGTTCACATTACCACAAAGCCCAAAAAGTGGATATTATTATTACCATTATTATCATATTTATAAATTAGCTTGACTTGTCATATTATTAGTGTATTCTTGAGGCTTGTGGGTATATTTAAGGTCGTTTTGGGGTTCTTGTTTATAAGCTTTATCCTTGTCGCCATCCATCATGGTGGAGCAGCCTGAAATTAATCATCAAGAGTCTTATGACTTCAGATTTCCCCTGGTTAATTAGGGTTTTCATTTCTTTCCAAAGTATAATTAATGCCTGTAAATGATCTTTCTTTCTTTCTTTCTTACTTTTTTCTTTCTTTCTTTCTTTCTTTCTTTGTCCTAATCTGAACCTTTTGGAAATGAAATCATAAACATGATGTGGAAAGTAGCAGATTATTACAGTTACTTGAGTCTGAATAAGGAAACCCTCAGTGTATTTGTAGTTAAAAACTGATTTAATTAGAATTGCTTGATTTGATTTCAGGTGGCGGCGAATAACTTTGTGTCTGTTGTCGAATGTGATTAGTTCATTTTAAACATAATTACAATCCGTGTTCAAGTGAGTTGTTTTAGTTTTCAGTTTTTAATGAGTCATGTTATCCCTACAGGAAATTAGGAAACTGATGTTGCCCTATAATATAATATAGTAACATAAAATAATTTACACAATCAGCATAGTGTCCCATTAGATTATGATACCTTCTTATTACAGTTAGCACTTACAATTGTGAATCAGACATAAATACATTTAAGAATAAGCTGGATGAGTTATAAATCAAGAGGAATTTATAAAAGGAAAATGTAGATAACTCGGCTTAGCATCAATTTTGTGGATGTCATGGCTGTACCCAATTAAGGGAGCTTTGTTGTGTCTAATTAAGGGAGCATCACAGTCTCATTAACGTACACTTTAAATTACATTTTAAACTCAGACTTTCAACACGTTCTCAGACACATGTCAATTGACTGACATTTGAACTGCTTTCATCTTTTACTCTTCAAATACTTTCAGGACCTCACTCAGGGGCCTCATTTATAAAATAGACCTACAATCAATTTTGACCTCAAACATGACTTAAAGTGGCAAAAGACAGTTCTACATCCATTATATTATGCAATTCACAATGATATGAAGCAGAAAACTTGTATAAGTAGTTATTTATAAAACCTGAACCTGAAAATGATCTTATGGTCCAAGCCTGTTGTGAACTTCGCATGAGCTTTACGAACAATGTGCATCTGCAACACATTCCCACACTGCATGTTTGGCTTTGCTTGTCAACCTCTATTAAGTCCACTCAATAACACATGTTGCCTGGCATCGATCTCCTCTGCCATTGCCACAATCTCGTCTTCCAAAAAGCTTGATTTTCTCTTTTGGTCCATGGCTATTCCTGACTAAACCCTCATTTGTGCTCAGGCAGGTGACACAAGGCAGGTGCTGTCAATCGAAGTCATTTGAGATTTATAGATCACAGGTGCCTAAGAGACAAATGGGATTTGTAGAACGTGCTTAAGCAAGGTCTTTTCTGCTTAGCATCGTGTATGAATCAAACGTAAGCACACGGTCGGAAATGATCTTAAAGGTGCAATATGTAAGAATTGGCCACCTGTCAAACTCATACTCCAAACCAATAGGGGGCAGCATATCACCACAGTAACTGCTAGCTGTAGCCACGCAGCCAGCGGTCCAGACTTGGAGCTTGGCTTTAGACCAGGATGAGCCGGGGCTAGCTGTTTAGCATGCTAGCTTCAGTAGATATCTCTCCAGCAACACAGATGTCATAACATCAAAACTGTCATTTCCTTACACTCTGTTGATAATCTTATGGTCAAATTTCAACATCAAATTTATTTGCCAAGTGCTTAAAAACAAACAGGGTCTGTACCGAAGTGCATGTAGTTCATTTTTTAATGTTCGCAACTAAAATTCTTACATATTGCACCTACACCTATATTGCATTCTTACATACTGCAAGTCCAAGTAAACTTTTTTTTATTTTATAAATGACAGACGTTCAACTTCATTCTCACACTTAAAATGCAACCTAAACCTCTTTCAGCACTTCCACTTCACCTGCTGTTTAAACGTCTTTTAGTTTGTATTTAACTGCAAAGTTAACTGTTCCAGTAGTTACTCTGTTCAAAGTGTTTCCAAACGCAGCAGCAAGAACATTCAAAATTTCTTCAATAAATATACCATTTTCAAGTTCTGCTTGGTCTCCATCTTCTGCTACAAATAATACAATTTGCTACGTGTTCTTGTGATTAATAATAATGTTTAATACTTAATTGATGACATGTTTTTTTTTATTCTTTGCATTAGACACACGGGTTATAATAGGAATAATAGAGTTGATTAAACAGAATTTATTCCTGTGGCTCATCCTACCTGAAGTTGCAGACTGATTACAATGGAGTGCTTTGTGAGCCTCAGTAACTATGAGGTTGATTTGAGCATCATGCTCCTTGTAAGGACACCCAGGGTAGAGCGGTCTCAGGTGGAAGTCTAGGCGATAGCAATTCAAGAAGGACTCTACAAGTTATTTAATAAAACCCAGTGAACCTCTGGTGCCCACTCCCGGCTTAGGAGCTGTGCATGCAGTGAAGGGTTCGGTATTAGGCTCAGGAAAAGCCTAATCATTTTGATTGCTAATTTAGCATTCGCGAAGTCGTTGTTTGTTTATTCTTGTCTCTGTGGGTCTCTGCCTCCCCGCTCTGCTTGAAACACAGCAGCTCGTTGCACTGGGAGTGGATTAAGAGTCCCTGTCCTCCTCTGAGCATCTGTTCAGTGCAGCAGGATCTGTTCTGTCTCCCCGCAGCTCCTGACTACTCATGCAAAAGCCTGTTTTCACATCTCAGAGAAATCTGAATGGGGGCGCAGGTGCCAAAGATATAGAGTGATACAAACTATTTCTCCCAGGAAGCGTTTCAATTTTTCAATGCATGAAAATACAACTAAAAAACAAACATCAAATACAATTTTTTTAAGAGACAAAAACTTTTTCATATGCACTTATTTCCCAGTTTGTAGATGCTCAGAGTCCCCCAGGGAGGGCTGGGTTGGTTTGGCAGGTTGAGAAGTTCAGTGCATAAAACTGTTGAAAGCAGCTGATTTTTAAATGACTGTTCAGAGGCTCTCAGTTTGAAGCGGGTTGGTTTGTGGAGAGCTTCTTTCACTTGAAAGGCTTCGGAGTGAGAATAAAACATAGATTTTGTTTTTAGAAAGTATTTTGACTCCAGCGGGAGTGTTTAGGAAGTGTGTGCAGTTCATTGCACTTTAACAAAGAAAGTAAGTAATAAAAACTTTATGGAGAAGATTATAAATGTATAGAAATTGATTTTGGCTACATTTGTTTATAGCTCAGCTTTTTCTTCTCTTCGTCTCTTTTTTTTCACTTTTAATCTTCTCTTGTAGGGCTGAGAATCTCAAGGTAATCAAGATTACAAACTCTATGGTATATGACATATTACAGATGATTCATCTACAATGCAACATAAAATCTGTGTAACTATCATATTTTTTGATTTGTTGTTTGTTTGTTATTTTCTGCTGAGATCTGTTTGACTGTAAAAGTTGAAAGAAACTATTTACCCATTGCATACTATCACATTCTTCATGAAACCTTTTGAAAGTGGTGTTTGAATACCTGATACTGTTGTGGCACAGCTGCGATTCTATGAGAAGTTGATCTCTCGATTTTTCTCAAGGCAACACTGCACCAAATGAAAACACATTTTGGCTGAGTTTAGAATAGACCATCTGCAAACTCAAGTTTAGGAAATAGGAGAATGCATGGGCGGTCAATCCAGTTCAAATGTCGGCTTCCTTGTGTTAGAAATATATTGCGCCAAAAAATATTAAAATACAGTTTTTTCTCTCGAGGCTACGAGCTAACACAAAATGTGTTTTCAGTGACAGACTCTTGTGTCTGACTCTGGGAAAACATCCCTTCACACTCAAATTTATCTCAGTATCTGCAAAAATATAGCCAAAAGCCTCTAGCCTGCTATGGTAGCAGCATGACATGAAGATTACATGATGCTGGGGGGAAACTGTGACTTTGACATGTATTGTGAAGCGGTACTCTTCAGCCATTAACCAGTGTATGTGTTATGATTCCAGGATTACGATGGAAACAGTCCTTTAAACATCTTAACCGGAGCAATTCTTTGCTCTGATTGCTGTTGTGTTATAGCAGCATCTAAAGAAGACCACTGGCTGTTGAGGTAAATAATTGAGGATGTCTGTTTTAGTTGTTTGGATTCATTGTTATCACTGATGACAGAATGTCTTTCAACAGCGATGAGAAGGATTACACGGGGACAAAAGCTTGGAGGGGGTCTTTGATACCACAAGTCTCAACTATAATTACCTCAGGGACATGCACCGACGTTTGATTGGCAGTGACTCAGCTATCATTATTACTTTCAACATGGCTTTCCAGTACCAAGATATCTAACCAGCAGTCACATCCAATTGAAATTTCACCACTAGATAGCTTCAAGGCTGACAGATATGACCACAGATTTATTTAAGAACTGGATACCAGATGGAAAGATGGCACCCATTCCAACCAGTGACAATTGCCCGTCTTGTTTTTTGCTCATCCAAAACATTTTCTGCATTTACTTCCAGGTTATGCAGCCCTTTGGATATGCACAGTAAAGTTTCCACCACTGGTCCCGCCTGCAAATTCCTCTTCGGCCCATAGACTTTACATTGTGATGACTTCATGGATTTTTAAATCACTTTTCTCAGCTTGAGTGAAGTTTTACAAATAACAAAAATTCATAATAGCAAGAGTCAAAATCCACCTTGTTTGCAGTTCTTGGTGTCCTGTCAACAGTTTAAAAGATGCCTCTTTTATAATGGCAGTGTATTTGGTATTGCAATCACATGAAGACAATAAGATTAGAGATGAGGCCAAATCAGTCTGTTATCTTTCTGTCTGTTAAATGTCTCATCAGATGACTCATCTGACATCATGGCTTCACTTTTACCCTCTGTGGTTGAAACATCACATTAGTAGTCTGTCTTTTTTTCTTCCACATGCATAATTTATTCTCTGCTTTTCTCTCCATCAGGCTACACCCATAAGCGCGACTAATTAAATGCACGCGCAAGCTAGAATATCCAGCTACATTACAGCATAAAGTAGTAGTAGTAGTTTTGAAGCACGCACTGTGTGTGCATATATTAAACTTATAAGTTTAAAGACAACAGACACGCTCTCACGCTCTCTGTCAGCCCGGTTCTCTACTGACTTCACAGCTGCAGCTTCTGCCATGATGCTGCTTTGAACAGTCATGCGGAGGTGTGGCTGCGGTGGAATAACAGAGCGCCAGCAGACCTTGGACCAGCTGACCAACAGATAATAGATAAATAAATGTAGTGCTGCCACACAGACACTTTAAAGATTGACCAGATGTTTCAACTCTTGATCATACCTTTATATAATGCTGTTTTATTTTGTTTTTTTAATTCTAATTTTATATATATAAGAAAATATAGGCCTATTTTTTAGAAAAAAATTACAGAGGTCCGGACCTCCGTGACCTCATAGCTAGCTACAGCCATGGGTTTGAGTCACTATTGCCAACATCCCTGCTTCATCCATTTCTATATGTCTGTGAATGCAGGTAATCCCTGCACATCCAAACAGCTGACCCCAATGCCATAATCCCAGTGGACAGCCGCCAACACTCACAATAATCTCAGTACATCCACAACAACTGGACACCTTTGTGTGTGATTGTGAAGGCGTGATTAGTCTTTTGTCTGGTTCATAAAAACAAAAAACACACAATGTAAAAACTGTCTAAACTGTACATGTTACTAGGGCAGTGTGGGTTATATCAATTATCAGTTTTACATTTTATTTTATTAGACGTGACCATATTTATTGGATTTACTGAAACTGAGAAAATTGCTCACTTGTTTACATGTTTACCGTTGTTCACAAACAACTTTTCCCCTAAAAAACAACAACAACAATAGTCATTTGTTCCCATAGCTTAAAACAGCATGTAATATACAATACCTGTGGACTGGATGACAAAAGTCGGATTCAAAAGTAATGCACAATACACAGTGTTTTCACTTGAAAACGATAATCAAGGGATCACAGGCATATGCTGATTTTCTATGTGTATTGATGATTTGGTAAAGACGTACATATGGAGTCACAATGAGAGAGAGCTGCCTTCATTTCTTAAGCCAGTCTGTTTTTTGTCCATGACATTATCCTTCAGGTTTCATTAGATCATGGCATCAGCTCTGGGATCGCCTCGTCTGACACCTTGGTTACTGCCATGAATAAACATGGGTCTCCTCGTCCATATAAGGAGTGAGCAGCTGCCCCAAGTACAGACATCAAAGCCCATCAGGATGCCAGGTTTGACATAATATCAACATTCTTCATATCAGTTTTCAATTTACATCCAACAGCATAAATCCCTCTGAGCACAGAACACTTCTCTTATCATCTACTCGTACTACACACTTGTTATTTTGCCCTTCTTATTTAGTGAACTACACATGCACCTATAACCCCGACGACTAAAACACACAATAATAAACAGAATCACCATACTAAGTCAGTTCTCAGACCTATGTGCATAAAAACAAATGAAACTTGATATTTTTCAGTTGATTCTGGCTCTTACAGGTTGAAGTAAAACAGGCGACTTTGACTTTATTGTCTGTCAGTAAGGGGACATTTGTCTTGCAGCCCGTGGATCTACCAAGAGAAATCTGATTACAACATCATAGGTGGAGCCCCGTTCATTCATATAAAGCTGCTCAGTGACATATGTAGCCAACAAAGCCGGACTGTATTGTGTGGCCCATAGAGCGTGCGCACCAAATGTTATCGGACCAAATGGATCAAATTCTGATAGTGATTTTGTGAGGGTTGTGACGGTCAAAAAAAAATTATCTGCAGTTTCACAGCTGTTTCTTTCACAATGTAGGCTTATGGGGAAAAGTCTTTTTGGCTCCCTGTGCATCACGTGACGTGAGTGAAACACTGTACACATACAAACTTTAATATGAAACATCAAATACATTAAATACATCACATAAGTATGTGCTTAAACCTAGACAAGCTTACATGATGATCATAACGCTCACACTGGATATTTCCACTAAAAACTGAACAAAAATTTTGAACATTCAATTTAAAATGAAAAAATGTCACATGCAAGTGATTTGCTTTTCACGTTTTCACACGTTCACACATGAATGAAAATTTGAACATGCAAAATTTACATTTAACATATGACTAGATACAATCATCATCCATTTTTACTCATTTTCACATGCAAATGGCTATTTTCACTGATGAACAAATATGTAATAAAAAAAAATAATGTCACGTGAACGTGACATTTTCACAAGTGATTGGCTTTTCTCACATGTGGTGATAACCTGGTGCACATCCGGCCATCATGGCTGACTTACCATCAGCTGGCTCATCCTGAGCGTTCAACAGCTAGGAGTCCCAACAGCAGTGATGCATGCTGGATCATGTAGAGATCAATCCTCTCTACTTAATGTTTAATCTTATTTATGACCCCCCACAAGCTTGACCAAAAGAATAAGGTTTGCAGATACAAGCAGCCAAACATGGACTCTCCACAGGTGGTTGGTCTCACTATGAGATGTGGTGAAAAGTTTCAGTAACCTTAGATGATCTTGAGGCTGCATGATTGTCTCTCCACCTCAGCCGGAGCTACATGACATGGTTCAGGCACCTGGTGAGGGTGTAGCGCTCTCCAAGGTGCTGATTAAGCACAGGAACACAGGAAGTGTCAGAACTGACTCAGGTGCCAGGTTGAATGTGCCAGCTGGAAGATGCCAGACAAACACCAAAGCTGTTTAATTATTGGATCCACCTATTCATGTGGCTACATGAGTTATTTCTCTTGGTCTTCACTAGCTGTTCCTGGTGTGCCTTCACCTGATAACATGTTCTTCACAGGTACAATTAAAGTGTGATAGTTAGCAGTATGATTCTGTATTTTTGACACATTGCCAAAGTTTAGTCACCATGATGGCTGCAGCACCTGCTGTTTTGCAAAGTAGTGTTTGTGGTTTTTCCAAAGGTAATAAAACTCAATTTTTAGCGCATCCCCATCTCCTGTCTTTTAACTGCACTTGGGTTGGTGACTGACTCTGACTGACTGACTTTTATTTTCCTTTGGAGGAGAACTGGAAATGACCAGCTGGAAGGAGACCCCAAGATAAACTCTCTGCACACATGGGGGGACTACATCTCTAGCTCGTCTCGGAGTGCCTGGGAATCCCATAAAAGCCGGAGAAAAACATTTCTTGGCAACCCAAAGTATCTGAAATGGAAAATGCATACATTATATAACAAACGGTGTGCACAGGCAGCACTGGAGGCAGCCCACATGCCTGCACACACACATGGATACAGATGCCCTTCATGGAGCGCTTTACAGTCTAGTTAGGTAACTTGACAGCTATCTTAGCTGAGAATTTCCCATGAAATTAATTTTTCATTGTATTAAAAATGTTCATTTGGATGAAACCGTCCCCTGAGTTCAAAACTCGGATACATTAATTAACCGTGCCATGTTCAGGCCAAAAAGTCTCACTTTAAAAAGTAGAGCAGAGGATTTGTGGGGGGAGCTGAAGGATGGCTTAGATGAACCCCTGTCAGCATGTGAGAGCAGATTCATGCCTAAGATTTAATAAACAACAGTATTCAGCTGATTAATTTTGAATATTTACGACATCGTGCACAAGACCACATACACATGAATCACCTGAGACAGAAACACACAGGAGTATAAATTTGTTTTTTTAAGACTGGTATTTTACAAGGTTTCTGACTCATCCTCTACCAAAGTTCACATGCCAACTATGTTTTTGGTGCTATTTATATGTGTTTTGGTTCAGGAGAAGATACAAAACTTCTCCTGTGTTCAAAGGACATACTGCAACAAACATGTTTATATGTTACTATTGAATAATAATAGTATATTTTTAAATTATGTTTGCAAAAAATACTGAAAAAACAATGCAACACGACCTTATAAAAGAGGAGTAAAGGTTCTCTTACCACCCCAAAAGGAGACCCTCCTCCCCCCCAATCCTGAACCACTGTGATATGTGCTATCTGTCACCCTCTTTCATAATGTGGTATCCCATAGCAATAGGACTCATGTGCACAGGGACTGTAGCCATGTTAATCCACTGTTGATCTACCCTCGGATCAAGCTGTTCTGAAATCAATAAAGCCATGAAAGCTTGCCTTCTGGTCTTCATCACATCCTTTACATCTTCTGGTTAATGCACTTTGATACAGTGCTGCTCTTGTTGTTTCGCTTTGGTGCCAGAAAAAAAGAAAAAAAAAGAAAAAAGCATTTACATTTTCTGGATTCAGTAAAATCCCCATCACTGGAACATAAGACAGCAGGAGGTCCTGGAAAAGGATGGTAAAGTGTTTCAAACTGTGTTTAGAAACTGAAAACAGAAGGCCAATAACCCACATGGTTACAAATATTCAAATATATTACATAAACAAAACCTCAAATGTTATATCAAAAAACAAAATATTCCTATAAGGATTCAAGTAGTGATATGTCTCTAATTACCTTATTACATTGCTAATATTCCCAAAAAATAGGGTTCCTAGGGCTTTAAAGATTTGCTGTAATGGTTGGAAGTCTGTGAACACCGGGGTCAAAAAGTTTGAGATCACTCTTTAGAATACTTCTATATTGCATTTGTTGAAAATGTAATGCTATTTTTTCCCCTTTCCCCTTGCAAAAGAACAATTTGAATGAAAAGTTGAATCTTTGAAAAAAAAAGTCCATGAATTTCAGAATATCAGTATTTGGTTTGTCCCCCCTTTCGTTCTTCAGTTTGAGCGTAAACTCAAGCTGGCATAGACTCCACAAGTTTGTGCAAGCATTCTGCCACATCACAAGGAGCTTTGTGGAACACTGTCAAATTATGCTGGCAAAATTGTTGAGTCCATGCCAGCTCGAGTGCACGCCGTCATTAAAGCAAAAGGGTGAAATTTTAAATACTAAGATTCATGGACATTTTCCAAAGATTCTACTTTTCACTCAACTTGTTAAACGTTATCGTTTGTAATGACCACAAGTGTTCTGCAAAATAGTTTTAGTAAAAGTAAGTATTTTGTCCGACTTTTTGACTATACTCTACATTGGAGACAGTTAGGGACACTATGAAAAAGTTTGTTTATACATATATACATATTTTTCAAAATTCTGAAAGTCTGAGAAAGAAGTCAGAACTTTTTTTCTCAGTGTCCCCAATCATCTGTACATCATAATCATACATGTACACTTGTAAACTGTATCAAAATTCACAAAATATACTTAATTTAAGTAGTTTTTTTTTTTCTGATTAAACTGTTACATATTGCTGCACGACCCAGCGGTATTTTCTTATACCACATATACTATACAACTTGAAAGAGATGGAACATGGGCAAACAATTTGGCAATCTAGATTATTTTGGTTTGATTGCATCTTTCCTTTCCTTACTACACAAAAAAACACAAATATAATAATAATAAAAGTACCTCGTGTTACCCCGAGGTTGTCAGTGTGTTTAAAAATACCATTGGCACCGGTGGACTCGGAGTCACTGCACCCCCCTGGAGCCCCCATGTCTCAAAAAATGCCAGCGGCAAATGCATCGGGCTGAAATAAACTTTAAAGGTGCGCTATGTCGTTTTGGAAAGCACAAGAGAAAGATCTTCATTGACTGATTTTTGTATGCGTAAACAAACTAAATAAATAAACTCTCTTCATTTTCATGACTGAATAAACTAAACTGACCTTAAAGGACAACACAGTTTCACTTTGTTTATCCGTGGCGGACCCTGCCACCTTTCTAGCTTCAAACAGTGTTCTGGGGACCTTATTTCCCTCTGAGAACAGCTTGTTTATTCAGTTATAGAAACAAATTAATATTTCTGAGTTTGTATTATTACCTCATTGATTTTATAAACATTACAATTCTGAGTTTGAATTTCTTCTCCTAAACTACACAGTGTCCCTTTAAAGTATGAGGAATCCATCTAATTTGGTTGCATATCAACGAATGATGAATGTATGAAGTTACTGTGAATTAACAGTCCTTAATGTAGGCTCTGTTAAGATACTGACTGATCATTTGTTGCAGGAACGATACACCCTGCGTTAATTCGTGCATTGAATCACCATGAGTCATGCACTGGGTGATATAAAGGAGCCTATATGATTTGCACTCTCACATTTCGGCGTTGCCATTTATGTCCACCACATCTGTATCGGTAGGTCCCAGCCTGCAGCCCCCACCGAGGCTGGATTCCACTCCACATTTTGTGTCCCGCTTTGCCTCGCCAGTATATGTAACGTGCACACGGAGCGCTCCCCTCCACACAGCGCCTCCACCTTAACGCAGCCAGCAGCGGCCCCAGTCTGCGGAGCGAAGTTGAGTCAGCGCGTAACGCGGGGAGAGAGACGCACCGCCCGGATTCATGTGGCACCTCCATGCTCGCAGTCTTCTACTCTTCTGCGGCGCCGGGGGGACTTTTTTTTCTTCTTTTCTTTTCACGACAGAAACCGCTTTGCTTTGGGGAAATGTGTTGGTAGAGACTAATAGTTGAGTTGCAACCATTTTTTAAAAAGGCCAGTCTTTTTAAGTACCTGCGGATCCGCCGCAGGGGAGTTTTGCAAGCAAGGATACTGCAGAGACCCCTCAACAAATAAAGGATCCTCTCAGAAGTGAACAATGCTTAGACTAGAGACCATCATTTGCACTTTTTCTGTGCTGTCTGTGGCGGCGAGGGCAGATTTTAAGGCGCGGAATTGCAGCGAGGTGAGGGAGGCTTGTACCGCGAAGGGCTTCAGCTTCGCACATGTTCCTCTTCAGGAGATCCCAGGTAAGCGTGGACCCGTCAATTCCCATACTTAATAATAATAATAATAATAATAATAACAACAATAATAATAATAATACTAAAGGCTTTTGTGAAATAATGTTCAAAAGTTAAAAATCCATGCAACTCATGTGTGATGCAGAGTCATTCCTGGGACTGCATCAGACGCATCAACCACCTGTCACGCACAAAGTTGCGCAAGAGTCAGACTGACCAAACTTTTAAACAAGAGACACATGAATAATTTAAATCGTCCTATGACCTGCTGGATGAGCTCCTGCACCCAGCTCCCCTCCTCAGTGAAGTGACAGACCTGCTGTTATCAGGAGAGAGAAAAAAAACCCTCATTTGAACACACAACCCCGGGGCTATCAGTTTACGTGAACTGGTTTGCTGATCGTGTATTCATGCAGCGATAACATTATACCATCAGCCAGCATATAGTGAAAGTAGAAAAAAAAAAGAAAAAGAGTCCCCCCAGGCAGCTGTGGCAGAGATGTGTCTGCGTGTGTCCGGCAGAGGTCTCCGACTGTGCTAACCAAGCAGAGATAATGAATGGTCAACTCTGCAGATTAACTCCTGTCCTGCGAAAATGAAGTGAGAAGGTGAAGTGGAACTGCTGGCTCCTGCAGTGGCTCAGCAGCAGCAGCAGCATCAGTCCATAACCACGAGTCAGTCGTTCTGCATAATCTCAGCCATTACCCTCAGGAGCAATTATTTTAAATACCTTATTGAATGAATGGCATTGAGGCCTGTTTGCATATGGGTCCTGTGACGCCAGAGCCTGTATGGAATGAATCATTCATGCAAATGATACAGGTATGAAAACGTTTAGTTGGATCCTCCACCGGCTCTCAGGAAACTAGAGCTTTGACCGATTAGCTGTCGACTATTAAATTAATCGCCAACTATTTTGGTAATCGATTAATCGGTTTGTCTGAATTTTAAGGAAAAGAAAATCACAAGTATCTGATTCCAGTTTCTTAAACATGAATATTTTCTGGTTCCTTTACACCTCTTCTGAGATTAAACTCAATATCTTTGGGTTGAAACACTTTTTCATCATTTTCTTACATTTCATAGACCAAACAACTCATCGGTTAATCGAGAAAATGATTCACGGATTATTCGACAATGAAGATGAATAGCCTACAAGTTTCAAAACACATCTGTATTCTCTATAACTGGATGTAAATACATTCATTAACTGTGACATGGACATTAAAACATTCTGTTTGAGCAGTTCAGATAATTTTTATTAAAATGACCTCAGTCAAAATGACTTTACTGCAATAATATTTTACACGTCAGTAAATACAGTGTGTTCAGTTATGTGCTTCCACACAATTAGTAACATGATGATCATCTGTAGTCATGTACTGTATTGTCATTATTTTAATCTGAATCTGATGAAAAATTATTAGGTTTGTTAAAAGGTGGGGATTTTTTTCTTCGTAGTGCCCCAGCTGAGTCGTTTCTCCAGGTCATTGTTATGCTTCAGTGCCAGTGATTCTCTCTGTAAAGCAGGAAATCTGGCACAAGTAAAAGCCTGCATATTTGATAACAGGCACACCTGTTCAGATATGGGCTGAATAACCAACTGATTAAATCCTTTGGATCCGTGACTCTGACATCACAGCTAATCTCCCAAATGAGTGAAAAATTCAATCTCTCTCATCTGCGAATGATGCCATCCTGAATAATTGTCTTTTGATCTGGTCTTTGAAGGAGTCATAACCTTACATGTCTGCTGGAGAGACAACGCATTATCAACAGCTCAGCACATTTGCACAGTGATGATGGGCATGTCCTTCAGGCTGCAACGTATTGCCTCTCACAGCATTCGAGCTAAGCCAAGACTGGAGTAACAGTGGAGATACGTTCATTTAAAATCTACAATAAAGAAATAAGTATCCGAGCAGAAACGCAGCTGAGCTGTTCGAACTCTGCAGTTTAATAATTTTGAGCTGATTTTAAATTGATTTACTAATTCCACTGAGTCTAATAATGATTGAGACGTTTGATATTTTATCTTTTGGTTAAATACAACCAAATCTCAAGAATAAATGTTTCTGAAAACCACGGTTATTTTGAAACACCTTTAGGTTTCTTAAGGTTAAACTTTATGCTGTGACAATGCTGTATTAACGGTTCTGGTTAGGTTTAGGAACAAAACCACTTAGGGGTTGGGTTCAGAAAATATCATGTTTTGGCTTACCTGGTTTTGTCACCACGGACTCAGCCAAAAATTGTCCCAACATCTTCTCTGGTTTTGTTAAAAATATCTGGAATGCAGTGTCGAACAGTGGTCTCTTGTTAAAAGAATCCAGTGGTTTCATGCTTAAAAGAGGGAAACACTGGGATCTCATTGACAATATCCAGCAGTTTCATGCTATGACAGGTACAAATTTGAACCTATCCACAGTTTGCAGAAATGTAAACTGCCATCGTTTCATTCATTGCCTGTTCCGAATTGTCTCTGAAAACAGGTTGTCAAACAGTGGTCTCTTGTTTAAGATATCCAGTGGTTTCATGCTTAAAGATGTATAAACGCAGTGTCGAACAGTGGTCTCTTGTTAAAAGAATCCAGTGGTTTCATGTTTAAAAAGGTATAAACATTGAGTTCTTGTTAAAAATATCCAGTGGTTTCGTGCCGTGACAGGTACAAATTTGAACCCATCCATGGTTTACAGTAACGTAAACTGTCTGTTCTGAATCGTCATTGAATTAACACAGTTTCTCCAATTAAAGTGATCTCAGTACTTTGAACATTTCATCCATTTCGTTGCGTTTTGATATACTGTACTTGTTTGAGCATTTCAATGACAAAACACATTCCTGCAGCTTTTATATTCATTATTTTCATGCAGCAGGTTTGTAATATTAGCTGTTTAGGAGGAGGCACTGCAGGGGTTAAGAGCGTCCATATGGCAGACGGCGAGCCTCTTCAGTGATTACATTACATTGGAGTTAATATTCCTCTACTTGTTGATCAGTTGGTCCTTGTGGGACTCAGTGTAGCATGGCTCTTTAAGCTTCCCCTATAGCTTATTGTAGTCTGTCAGACTTACAGCTGCCATCTCACCCAATTAACTCTGATGATCTGGCAAACACGTCTGCCTTCATGCTACTGGTCCACCATGGGAAATGATGCTTTTACATACATTCATGTTAAATTACTGCTCTTTGCAGTTGGATTTCTCGAAATCTCTGTCATTATATGAAATATGCGGAGCCTCCAACATCATATTGTACCACCTGATGGATGTGTATGTGCTCTTGTAGCTTTTGATGTAAGATGCCATCAAAGACAATGTTATGTAGAAAATTATGTGACTTACATTATCTGTCTCAAGTTAATTCCACCACACTGCTGTTAAATTCTACATTTACACTAATCTCTGCCTTTCGAGTTATGATCCTATGGTAGGCTTTATGGCCAATTTGAGGCACTCATTGCAGCCATTATAAATATAAAACAGAAATAACAGCAGGGTATTTTTCCACGAGTATTGTGTTCAGCACCACTTAGAATGCTCAAGAACTGCTACAGTATGTTTTTCATGGAAAGCTTATGGAGCCCAGATTTTTTTGTTGTTGGTGTTTGGTCAAACAGAAGGAACCAGGTCAGGTGGAATGACAGCAGTGGGGTCAGTGTTATTGACAGAAATGCTGTTATGATCCAAAGCCTAAAGGCTCAGTCGGTGCAGTAATTCCACAAGACTTAGGCGATGCTTCTGCCTGCTGACCAGGCCGCGGCTGGAGGCTGTCAACAGCTATGAGGTGAAACCACGGGGGCATGAACTTGAGGTTTGCTCTAAAAGTCTTTGACTGTTCGCATGTCGAAAAATTGCCCAGTGCAAGTCCCTCAACAAAGGTTTTATTTAAATCTATTTTATTTTTAAAATCTTGAAAACCTAGCCTTTAAAATCCACTTCTTCATCCTCTGGTTAAAGATCAGACCTACACCCCGTCTTGTCCCTGCCGTCTCAGTTTCAACTCGACGTCTGAGACAAGATGGCAAGATATGGAAAGTGAGTCATGCAGCAGACTTCTGGATTCAATGGGAACTTCTTAGCATGTCATATTCTGTGCTATCATTTGACGTCCGTCTCTGTTTACTCCCAGCCAGGAGATGGAGATGGGACAGAAATAACGGTGCTGATATTTTATGTGATACTTGGTCGCCTGCACACTGAGGCAAACGATCTCTGCTGAAGCGTGTAATGTGCACAGGTTCTCTACTGTCATGTAATGGGATGGGGAGGATTAAAAAGCGCTAAATGGGAGTGCCTAGAGACGGGATGGCCAGGTGACTTTGTTAGCCCCTGCAGCATACGGCAGTATTGCTGTGATGTATTGTCAGATCATTGTGACCTTCCTGTCTGTCACACATGTGGGGGCAGATCTGCCAAGGAAGTCCTGAGGGCGCTTAATGGGTTTATGGTGTGTTTATGCTTGTGCATTTCCTTTTTCAAACATAAAAATATTTGTGATAGATTTGCAGATAATTGGACATCTGGGATTGATAGTTATTGTTTGAGTTTGTCCATGGTAGCACCAGCGTTTGAGGCTGCATTGGGCTCTATAATGTAATGTGAATGTGTCCTACTGAGACGCAGAGGGGGGCCACTATCAGGGGAGAAGAATCCAAACAATCATCATTTTTCCAGCGGCAGAGGGGATTTCTCAAACTCTGCCTCCATCTCTGTGTCATCAATCATGCTTATGAATGCCAAAATGGCCTCATGATGGGCTCTCTCTGCGGGTGTTCCCGCTGAGAGCTGCAGGAAACATTGTGTCCTGCAATTGTTTCAGGGTTGCAGCACTGGAGGCAGAACAACAAAACACTTAAAGCATATCAAAAAGCTTAAGGAAGGGTGATGTGACGATTTTTATTCATTTATTTTACTTTTGTGCCTCAATTTAAATTGATGAGATACATTTTAATTCACCATTAAATCAGGTTGTATATGATATTGAATGAGTGTGGAGGTGTATTCGGTACATCTATACAATTTAATGCCCACACAATACATGCATGCATGAAAGACCTTGAAAACTTATCTTCATACTTGGTTTTCTCTTGGGATTCTGCATGAGCACAAACATAAAGTTCACATGTGAGATTTCTGTATTTGTGGCTTTGCCCTTCTGTTTGAATCAAAATCTAATGGCAGGTTGTCTGCTTTTGCTGCTAGCACTCACATGCAAATGTTAATCTTGAATTAATAACTGTAAAATGTTTTCCATAGCTGTGAATTTAATGTCAAAAAAAGTAGCCATGAATATTTAAACAAGGAATTTTTAAGTAGTTATGAAACCATCTCAATTTAATAACACTGGAAAATGTCTCTTTTGTGTCTCAACCTAAAGGTCCAATTTTTAAAGGAAAGTTGATTTTTGAGTCTCATTCCAAACTCGTCAGCCAACCCGACCTACAACTCCAAAGCGTCAGTATTTGACAAGCCTGGAATGAGACTCAAAAATCTACTGTCTTACAAATTGGACCTTCAAGTGAGAATGGGTTTAAGTTATAGCTAACTCCAGGGCTAAACGCTCTTCACTCTAATGAGAAGGTGACAAGTGAGACAAAAGAACTTGGCTCTGGTCTTGAGGAGTTGAAGCATTTATTTTCAGACAAATAGCCTAACTTTACACACACACTGCAAGTTTACAGCTGACGTTACTGCGAACTCCATACTCATTGTTGCACACGCACTCTCTCTTTCTCTTGACAGCATATCTGCTAACATTACACAGTCAATGTATGCCTCGAGTAATTCCTTAAAACTAATTGCTACTTAAAAAAAAACAAAAAAAAAAAACATACCACCACAAATCCCTGAGGATGAATTGAGGAGTCTCACATCCTGAGGAAAGACGCTGCTCTGTAGTCCGTAGTGGTACAGCAGCAGACGGCAGCAACAGCTGGCTTATAATGTAACGTTTATATTGGCTTTGCTACTGAGCTATATCTTGCTGCTGATTGATTAATATTAAGACATAGTAGTACAAGGGATTGTCGCGACTTTAGCTTGCATAATAATATTACTACTACTGAGCTATTAATCTGTTATGCCTCGGCCACACTACACAACTTTCTGTCTTGTTGTCAGGCTTTGCACACTACATGAGGGGGGGGGTCACACATTATAGGATCCACACACAGAGACATGACATGGGAATGACACGAGGCCAAGTTGTTTGTGGGCTGATTTGCGGTGAAAAGACGAGGAAGAAAAAGAAAAGATTATGAGTTAGAGGACGGATTAGGATGCACAGGCAGCGTGGATTATTTTTTCACTGAAGTCGTAAAACTGCCTGCTTGTATTGTGGTACAGCGAGGATGAAACGCTTACAAATACTGAAAAGCTTATGTGAATTCTTGTAGACTGTAGGCTATTACTGTGCCTGCTCCTTACAAATAGATGCATGATAAGACTGGGTTTAGAGAGCTAATGTGGATGGTAAAAGAGGAGGAGAGAGGGAGAAAGGAAAGGAGTGTCTGCTCTCATTGGCTGGCACGTTTGACCCCCAAAGTCCAGTTTGTTTGACTAGTGTGAGTGCTCAGTACACTTCCTTGGCCCTGGCATGGTTGGAAGAGGTGTGGTATGGATGCTCATGCATGAGCACAAACACGGGTGAGCAACAAAGTATAGTTTAGTTGTGCGTATTACGCCGCCTTGCATAATCAAGAAATCCAGGAATGTGAGAGATGACTAATGATGACTAAAACGACACAAAATAAGCCACAAAAAAAACAGTAAAGTTAGTCATGTTCTCTGTGATGATGTATGTACTAGAGATAACCGTGATCAGGCCCGGTTGCGGCCAGAGCAGTGTGAGCGCAGGCCAGTGGGGGACTGGGGAGGAGGGACAATTGTGCTTCGGCACGATACGGAGCAACTGGACCGAGTGCGAGTGTGCCCTTAACCAAATTAGCCTGCTGGACATCCTACAGGGAGTGGCGAAGCAACGGCGAGCTGACAACAAGCTCCTGGATCGTGTCTTTGAACAGTTCTCACATGCTGATCGTCGCACATGGCTTGCCTCTGATCTCTGGCTTTTCGTCAGCAATCTCCAAAAACAGTCGGCGAATGGAAAATCAGGGTGGAAATCCTGAAGCGTGAACTTAGTTTTAGCTGTAGGCTTACAGTATGAACGCCACTGTGCAATATGTAAGAATTTCTGTCAATGTATCATGTATTGACTTTCTGTCAAATTCATACTCAAAACAAATAAGGGGCAGCATATCACGAGAGTGACAGCTAACTGCTGCTAACTGTAGCTGCCCTTAGCTTGTTAGCTCAGTTAGCCATGCAGCTAGCTCGGGAGCTCGGGAACCAGGGTAGAGTTAGTGTTTCCACCACTAAACTGGGGTGGGCCAGGGCTAGCTGGTTAGCATGCTAACTTTAGTAGATATCTCTCCAACACATTACATAGACATCATAATGTCAAAACTGCTATTTATTCAAATTTTGTGATAATAGGATGATCCTAATTAATTTTTTTAATGTTTTCAACTAAAATTATTACATATTGCCCCTTTAATAACTGTAATATAATGATGGCCATACATTTCCTCATTGCTATGCATTCTGCAAACAACTATGTTTAAAAAAAGAAAACAGAATCAAAAATATGTTGTGTCTTTCTTTCACTTGCTTCCAAAACCAATGCACATGCTATCCGGATCAAGATCTTTACAACAGGAGGTGATGGTGTTGATACCTCTTTTGTCCACAGGGGCCGCCAGAGTCAACAGAATGAAAACTTCTTGTAGCTGCTTTAATGTGAATGGGGTGTGTTTGGGGGCATACCATTGTGAAGCTAATGTGCTGTTGACCTTTAGTCAGAGATGTGTCTACACTACATTCTACTGACATTTCTTTACACGCACGAAAGGAGCAGGTGTTTTTCTTAAAGTGTTGATAATATTTTCTTCCATTTCCTTCATTTCTTACACGTACAGTATCTGCTCTTTTGGGTTTTTTTTTTTTTTTTTTGTTTTGTTTTTTTTTTTGCTTTAATTCATTAGTTAATATTCACAGCATGTCCATGTCAGTTATACAGCCTTCATGATGCTATTAGTTTTGTTGTCTGAACAGTCCAAAACCAAGTTATTTGATTCTGTCAGCCTTCAGTCTACGCAACAATTCTGTTTAAGCTCTCAAAAGTTAGATATCTTCAGATGTGAATTTTGACGTGTTTTGGTTTTCTTTTGAAAACTCATGTCTTCGGGGGTCTGCTGTTTTTTTAACAGCAGAAGTAGCTTGTGGATAATATTTCTAAACCCTAATCCTGTCTGTGACCCAAACTTTGTGTTTATTCTGTTTTTTGGCCTTCAGCAGGGTTTATGTCCAACTTTCTGCTGCTCATAACCCCGGTTGCTGTAATGTTAAAACAGCCTACACTGTTAAAAATCAGATGAGATTCTAGTTGCCAGTTGGGCAGTTATTAAAGATTCTGTTTGTTTCGCTAATTCACAGAGCATATTCTATGAAAAAGGAAATCATAATTCAATTTAAGTTACATTTAATTTGCTTCAATATGGCAACAAAGCTTTACAAGCACATGAAAGAGATAGTACTGTAGTCTATTGAAGCTTGACCAAATACTGTAAGCCCAGCATGCGTTGATAAGCAGCTGTTAACATATAGGTTAGTGGAGGAATGATGCTGCGAACACAGCCATGAAGAATTAATGTTTGTGAAAACTCATTTGAGATAAATTGACTGTGAAAAACAAGGAAATGGATTGAAGTGATTCTCCTGAGACAACGTGGCAATAGCTGTTTAATGTTTTAAGAATCATTTGAAATGTGAAAGAATGAGTGCTCACGCTGTCAGCCAGAGATTGAATAGATGTTATTTTGATCTATTAGTTCCTGTCAACAACTGTCCAATTAAATTCTAACCTGGAGCCATTGAGAAGGCGCTTTTTTCATTCCTCACTTAAGAAGCTGGCATAAACACATTTCCACTACCGATCCTGTTTTCTTTTCTTTCTTCCTTATCTTTAAAATACTTTTGACCAGTATAGACGACATATACATGAGTGCTGCATGCTTGATTTATTACAAAAATAGCATTCAGCTCCTTTTGGTGGGTTACATCTCTCTCTATTTCAACCAAATGAGTGAAAATCTTTCCGTTCAAGCTCAAAATGGAGAAGGTAGTGGAAGGTAGTTGAGAGGTGTTACTTCTGGATAAATTGTGATATTGACTGTCATATTTTTCTCGCCCGCAAATCCCAAATCATAAAATGCCACCAGAGTTATGTTGTTCTGTGAGATTATCAGATGACTGGTGTTGTTATTCAGACATTTTTGGCACATATCTCTTACTTGATACCTGACTGCCTTGTCTGATTTATTTATTTATCTTTCAGCATTGTTTACACGCTTTCCAGCAGTTGACAATTTTTTTTTTTTTCACGCCACCCGCGGATCCTCGCTGACTTTCAGAAAACAATCCACAGGATCAACGTGCGCTTCTTCATTGACATGTGGATCAAATTTGTAGCTTTTGGCTGTGACGTATAGCTGGTGCTTTTCCCCGACACCTCATCTGCCTGTCAAAACCTAGCCACCGTGAAACAAAGCCCCCCCTCAAATGCCTCGTTGCTGTCGTTGGATCTATCTTTAGCTACGCGTCTGCCACTCCTGTCTTGTTGACAACGTCTGACTAGACATGATGTGCAACTGGAGAGGATGTTTGCCATTACGCTGCTCCTGAGGACGCTCCGGTGTGGTGTGTCTGAGCGAGCCGTTGTTGTGCAGTTCAGTTGTGTCCTCTTGCTCTCAGTTAGGCACTCTGCTGAATGGAGGACACTTCCACTGTAACAAGGTATCAGGGCTAATAATGGCCAGTGTGGGTAAACTAAGCTGTAAATGCTGAGTGAAAGGTAATGATCAGTGCCGGTCTCAAGGCCCTGCAGGGCTCCAAACAGCCACCAGCTGCTACCTGTAGTGCAATCCTCTGCCATGCTCCACTTAGCAGGCTGACGCAGAAGAGAGTGGCTTGCCTGCTCTCGCCTCGTTCTCAGGGGTTTCTAGGCGTGCTGCCCATGTGGATCGAATATCCACAACCGGCTCCAAGTGCCTCCACAAGACTTTTTTATTAGATACTCCTCAATAAATATCAAAGCCGTGGCATAGTGCTACATGTGCTGATTATGCCGCGCTTGTCATTCCTAAATGTGCTGCACATAGTGTTAGGGAAATCCATACATTAATCTCTGCTGTAATGATATTGCTGCACCTTGCAGAAGGGTATGGTACATGAATATTCCACGGCTATTACCCTCGAGGTCAAACATGTTGTACTTCTTGGGTTGTATATTTATCTTCTTGGCAAAGATTTATACAAGGATAAGTCCAGTTTTAGTGTTTTTTTTTCACATGCAGGGATTGTCTCACTGTACAATATACAGCAGGGCTGAAACATTTTCTTTATAATATATTTATCTGCTGAATATTTTCTCAATGAATCATTTGGACTGTTAAAAATAGCAAATACTTCACATCACAATTTTCCAGAGCCCAAAGAGCAAATCTTCATATTTAACACGCTGGAGGTTGGCTTATTGACAGAAACAATCAGATATCAAAGTTAAGGTGAGCGATGTCTACCAAATTGCAGCCCAGTCTCCAGGATATACTGTCAGCAGTCAGCGTTCCTTCAAACCACAGATGCTCAGGTTGACATTTGTGGCAAACGTGGCAAATCAAGTTCACATTATATGCTTATTAGCTGACTTTCACGTTGGGAGGTGGCGTTATTACAGACAACGAGGCGGCCAAAAGGCCAACACAGCAGTTTCAGTCACATACCTGGACACCTGGGGATATTTTTTTTGTGGCGTGAAAGGCGGATGTTTTTTAAGGAGACCTGCAGTCAATTCCATTCGTATTTGTGGCAACCACAACCGGCTATTTTTCACATGATGTCCACACTGAAACATCATGATGATGACGATATAGGGGGTTTAGGTGGGCGGGTTCAGGAAGGCTGCCCTGTAGCAGGAAAGTCGACTTGCTCAAGCGAGCAGGGAGAATCATAGGTTCCTCTCGCTGTCGCACTGATGGCAATCTCCAACTGTCTCACTCAGCCGAGAAAACTCTGGCTACAGTCACTAGCGAAGGAAGCGGGCCTCATGCCAGGTTTAAAAGTGTCTTTGTTTCCAGAACAGGTGTCAAAAACTTATTTATGTTTGGTCTCTGAAGCTTGAAACAAATTTGGACCAGGGTGGATGACAATATGGTTTGCAGTCTGCCTCTCCTCGTCCTGTGCTCTGTCGGCTCTGACCATGGTTCACCTGTTGAGTGCACCAGTTTGAACCAGGATGTTGAGTTGGAGACAGGTCTCTGTAAAGATGTGGAAACAACAGTTTTTGGTTTCCCGTTGCTTGAACAGCGTCAGAGAGTCCCATTTGTCCATTTCTGGTGACCAGACATTGAGACATTATCGTCTCAGTGTCTGCTGCTCTTAATCCAAAACCTGTGCTTTCTTCTCCAATGCTGATGAAAGTATTTCTGCCATAGGCAATAGGTGTTTCAGCAATTAAGCCCCAAAAGTAAGTTTAAAAAACAAAAATGTAGCAAAATTTGAAGTCACTGCATCTGCATGCACCAACGTTGCCAACGCCATAATTGAAACAAACACACTGATAGCAGAAAAGCAACACTGCTCTCAGTGTAACCGATCCAAAACAAACTGGACATGGAGACTCAGTGCATTGACCAGAAACAGCTTCTTTTTATGTTTTATTAAATGCCAACAACTGTAATCAATCGCTAACCCAAATCAAAATTGTTACCGATTAATTATTTGAAGATCAAGTAATCATTAATCTAATAATGTGTTCAGCTCAAGTGGGCTGTAATCACTTTGAACACCCCTGTACGAGAAAAACCCAGAATTATCCTCTTTGAACTCAAAGCAGCAGGTATCAGTTGCAGCTTCAGAGGCAGTTTTATGTTCCAATGTCACAGCGAAGCCTAGTTTTGGGAACGATTGACTTGCAAACAAAATATATTGTTTAGAAAACCTATTCCTCCACAACACTTCCTTCAAAGCCTCTTAAAAATATTTTTCTGCGGTGACAGAGGGCAGTTGTGCATTTATATTTCTCTCCTCAAAGACGTTTTTTTTAACCACCCATTTAAAAATATTTCAATATGAAAAAGCATACTGTTGAGTCAAGCCGTGGCTGTTTTATCATGCACACAGCCTTGCACATGGCATGTTGCAGTGGAATATCTTGACATATTTGGGGGAAAAAAATATAGTGACACATTTGCTAGGAGTATGAAACTGTTCCAACATCTTTATTCCTGTCCTTTTTCCCTTCACGCTGACTCTCCCGAGGATGAAGAATACCATCATACCATTGTACTGTGCTGCTGTTATTGTAGACTGTTTTATGTCAGTGAGAATTCATTTCCTTTTGAACCTGTCCTCATTCACCCAAGGACATATACTCCTCTGTATCAGCATCCCCCAGTTATTTAAAACGCGAGCATGCCTTTCATTATGACTTCTGACATGACCCAAAATGTGATAGGAATAATGTCATTCAGTTGTGATTGATGCAAGTTCTAACTTGAGCGAGAAACTTGGCTATTCTGTACACAAACCCTCTAGAGACTTTATTAAAAGCACGAAGGAAAGACTGTGTGGAATACACAGATTTATAGATCCATGCTGATGTTCATATGGATTCCATTTCATCCTCAAGCAGAGCGGCTCCTCAGGATATGATGTAGTTTCCTTGTCGAAGTCTGATTATCCATCAGTTGGGGGGCATGTATGAGTGTGCTATACAGTCTGAGGGGTGAAAGAGAAAATGTATGAATGTCTACTACACTCAAACTTTGTACATTTAGTACCCTGGATGTCTGAAAGCATATGACATTGAGCTAATATGATGAGTGTTGCATAGAATAGTGATTTACATCCACCTCTGGCTAACCTCTTGATTTAGATCTAACAAGGAAGTGAAAGGCGTGAGCACACTTCATCTGTTAGGGTCAAATATAATGAGACCCTTACAGCGCAACGTTCCTAGATATGATGCTCATGAAGCCAGAATGCAACTAGCACATGAATTAATTCGTACAGTAATATTATCCACCCACTTACTCCCTCGCAGACGGACTAATTCATTAATTCATCTGGTCGTGCATTTGTTCACACTTAGCCTGCCGAGGCATATGTCCCGAGTTAGCCAGCCTCATTAATTTGCTTCCTCTCTGCTGCTGTAGTGTTTTAAAGTGCAGGCTGCTTTGTATTTGTGTCCAGGCCGTGGATTTCAGCCGAAATGTCAGACTTTACGAGATGTTTATCAGGAATAACTTCCAGTGAGAATCGAAAAGGCGTACGGAAGCTGTCTATATGATGAACAGCAGTGGCGGACTCAGAGAGAGGGGCACAACCATGTTTTGTCCACTGGCGGGGCAACCTGGGGGGCACTTGCGCAGCATTTTTCCAAACATGGGGGGTAGATTTCCAGATTTCAGATACTTGGACCCTGTTTACTTAAGATTGTCTAAAGTTTTTGTTGACTTAAAGTTGACTCAAAATATTAAGGAAGTACCACATTCTGACTAAAACACATGTATTTTGGATTGGAAATAAATTAAGTAATTGGTGTGCAGCTGAGCCTGGTCGAAGACCAATCCTGTTAACCATCTGGCAAGGCAGGGAATTGGATTATCCAACCTTTTTCTTTTTTCTTGAGCTAAACTAACCTAAGCAACCGTCAAAAGAGTCACTTCATACCACAGTAAGCGATGCCAAATTAAAAAAAAAAAAAAAAATGGAATCAAATTGCTTAATTCCACTCGTTTCCATAAAGGTTTTCTTGTTTTTAAGCATTTTCTTCCAGCAAATGACTTTCTTTGGTCAATCAAGGAGGATAAATCCCACATCACCAAGATGAGTGGTGAGAACAGGATGTCTTTTATTACTCAGAAAACCATTTCTTGCAATCTTTTGTTATGGCTGTATCACCCGGAGCACCAGTGAAGCTATCAATCCAAACATTTTCAGAGCTTGGCTAAAGTGAGAGGATGGGATGGCAGATAAAATGCAAGATGGCAACAACAGGGTTTGGTAGGAACGATAGGCAGATACTTGGACCCTCTTTACTTAATAGTCTGGAAAGTGTTTTCTGACTAATTGATGATTAAAACCTAAGATGCCTGATTTTTGTTGACTTAAAATATTGAGGAAGTTAAATGGTCTTGCATTTCTATAGCGCTTTTCCAGTCTACTGACAGCTCAAAGCGCTTTACAATACTTGACACATTCACCCATTCACACACTGAGCAAATGTCAAGGGAGCCACTTCAGACCACAGTAAGTGAAGCAAAATGTAAGAAATAAAAACAAAGTCACTGGTTTTCATTAAGGTTCTCGTTTTTCACATTTTCTTTCAATAAGTGACTTTCTTTGCTAAATGAGGAAGGATAAATCTCAAATCACCAAGATGATTGATGACAACGGGATGTCTTTTATTGGCCAGAAAACCATTTTTTGCAATCATTTGTCATGTCTGTATCACCTGGAGCACCAGGGAAGCAATAAATCTGAACATTTTCAGAGCCTAGATAAAGTGAGACGATGGGATGGCAGATAAAATGCATGATAGCAACAACAGGGTTTGGTAGGAAAAATAGGCAGATACTTGGACCCTGTTTACTTAATAATCTGGAGGGTGTATTTCTGACTAAATTTTAAGATGTCAAAAGTTTTTGTTGACCTAAAATTGACCCTAAATATTAAGGAAATGACAAAGTCTGACTGAAACACTGTAGTAAGTGTAGGATTGTGTCTAAAAAAAAGCTGCCAAAACCTAGATGAATTTGCAGTTGCCTTTTGGTGATGAAATGATGTGACAAGGAAGAAGAAGGAACTGTACTGCACTGACACGAGGAATGCTGATCTCATTAGGGCTGAGTGTGGCTCCGAGTGTGAATCCATAAAAAGTTTGTCAGGGGGAACCATGGGACACAGCAGATGGCAGAGCACATATGCTGTGGGTCTCTTTGGCCAGGTACACTGATGAATACTTCTGAGAGTTGGCCTACCTTTGCTGCTATGCTGTGCTCGGACACTTGAATCTGCAAGCTGACTCATAAGTTAAGCTTTTAAAAGATGTACAAGCCATAACGTCTTCATATAGACTGAAAAGTTATTGCACTAATAGGCTTTTGAGTATTTCTAAAGTAATGTGATAATATTACTTAAAGGGACATGATTATTTGGTGATTGCATCCCTCCCAGTGTTTCCCACACATAGACTTTACTTGGATGGGCCGCCCAGGTATATTAACGGCCACCAAAGTATATTTGGCCACCCATTTTAGCATTTTTATACTGTTATTCTCTATTCGTCCCAGAGAACCACACCATCCGCAAGCCTGCCCTCACTCTACCCCTCCTGTCTACCAATCACAGATTCACTGCAGGGAAATGAGAAGGAGAATTAAAGACGCTCTCTTAGGCTACTTCCCTCCTGTACAAGCATTGATTGTGATGTGACCGCTCCTATTTAACGTAGGCCTACGTATGCCGTTGTTTCATTCAAGCTTGAAGCGCCCCTGGTTGTTGCGATGTCATTCGGCACCACGTTGATTTTGACAGGCTACGTAATTAAGGACGAGCATCCTCCTTACACATGATGGGAGAGAGAAGCAGAAATGCAAGGCAACTGACTAGCATTCACATTTAATGTTGTAAAATTTTCTCTCTTCATTATATCAAAAGTGGAAATGCTTGCATGGAAAGTTGAGTTTTGTAACTTTCAAACAGACTCTTAGAGAGCCAGGGGTTAGGTGCAAGGCTGCAAGATCTCTAAAAAGGGCAATTAAATGTGACAGACTAGGACCAATTATGTGTTAATGTATGCACTTTTGAAATGATAATTTGCTTCACCACTAATTATTGTGATGGGGGGAGCAGAGAAAACTAAGGAGTGTGGATATTAAAGGATCGGTGTGTGGAGTTTAGCAGCATGTAGCGGTGAAGTTGCAGATTGCAAACAGCTGAATACCCCTCACCTCAGAGAGGCAGGTCCAGGGGTTCATCACTAACTTAAAGGAGACCTATTACGCGTTTTCGTTTTTTCCTGTCCTTTAGTGTTTTATATGTTTTTGTGCATGTAAAAGATCTTGAAAGTTCAAAAAGGTCAAAGTTCGCACCAACAGAAGCTCCTCTCTCCCACAGAAAACACTGCTCCTGAAACGCCCCGTCAGTAGTCCCGCCTTTAATTCCGTGACTTTGTGACATCACACTACGTCACCATGTCACACATTTGAATAATTTATGCCTCGCTGCTAGTTTGGCATGCAAGAATTGATTTAGCACAGCTGTTCTGTTGTCATTAGCAGTGCTGGCTCAGGCATGTGTGAGCTGACCAATCAGAGGAGAGTGGGTGTTCAGGAGGGCAGGCCCTTAAAGAGACAGGAGCTAAAACAGAGCATTTCAGACAGAGGGGGGACACAGTGCTGCAGCATTGGACAGTTTGAGATGTGTTTTTTGAGCATTGAAGCATATAAACCTCTTCTAGTAGTGACCCAAAATAGAATTATGATCTTTAAAACATATGTCTCCTTTAATAAACAAAAACATGAACGCAACAGTGAGTATGGCTAAAAGCAATAGAAAAACTATTTAATTCTATTAAGTATGAATATTATTCCATAAACAACATCCCTCAACTTGCTGCCAGCAGGCAGAAGCTTCACAATTGAAAACCACTTAACCCTGGTGAGCGATGGGGAAAAGAATATTCATATTGTATTTAAAGTGCATAAAATATAATGCTGAAATCTAAAACGGCAGTTATGCATTCTAACATGTGAGCACATCTCAGCAGGAAGACTGTAGAATTTAAACATCTCTGCACCGCCTCATCAGCATTGTTAATAAGCCAGCTGATTGACACTCCACTGGCAATTTGATTACAGACAGGGAGGTGACATGAAGTAATTATGACGTATGATGACAGCTTGTATAGGTGTTAATAAACCTCTAAGTGCATGCATAAAACCTCTCTCATTAAATCTCAACTTTGCATTTTTCACCATGTGGAAACACTGGTGACATAAAATTAGTATGTATTTTGTCTGCTTTTGTTATTAATATGTTAATGTGAGTTGGAGCTGCTGCTCTATATGCATGTTAAACATGATCTGGTGCCATGGTTCGATGTAAACTGATGCATCCTCCTGTTAGAGGACAGGGAATGGGTTAGTACAGTAAAGTAAAGCTGGGGCAAGTCTCCTTTTTTTACCCTCAGAGTCATCTGAATTCAGAATGACTCACCAAGAGCCAGCTTTGATACAAGGCTATTAGTGGGAAATATTTCCCCCTCAGCAGCTAAAGTGTGGCTTGCTCGGGATCGACTTCAGGTGGAAATCATACTTGGTACCATACCAGCAAAATAAAACAACAAACAGAAACCCCATCTGCATAAGACTTGGCTCAGTGCAGATCCAGTGAGTAAAGAAACAAGTGATCCCAAAGCTGTCATAAGACATTTATCTGAAGAAGAAAGTGTTTCCACAAACCCTTTCCAACTCTCCTGAGCATTAGCACATCATTCTGTTTTTCTTTTTAAAAGATAGCGAAGCTGACAAAGTTTTGAAACAATAGTGCAGCATATTTTAAAATCTGAAATATGGCAGTGTTTCCCACACATATTTTATTTGGGTGGTCCGCAAGTTGTGTTTTTTGGCGACTTTCTAAAACTTATTGCTGATGAAGAGAGCAGATAATGTTGCTGGTAGAGAGAAAACAGTGAGGAGAGAGAAACAGGAAGGAGAGGCAAGCCAGTGTGCATTCATTAAGTTAGACAATTAAAACAACACTATGTAGGATGATTAACGTAGGACAGAAAGAAAGAAAGAAAGAACGTTGCTTTTTGAGTGTTATCCCCCCCAACCCCTTCATGTGTCTCAATATGACAGAAGGAGGGTGAGAAGCATGCCTGAAAATTTTAGCAACGCCAACAAGATGTTTATTGTTTCACCTCTGTCCAAATGCTGCAGCCCTCACAGTAGATCATGTGTTTATGTGTTGCAGTTGTGCAGTAAATGGTAGAAAATACAGCTCTATATCAGCGCCAGTTTTTATTTGGAGAAACTTGCTGAGTTCCATAGAAAAGCTAACAATGGAACTGTATTCAGCCAATTATGTCTGGCAGCGGGCTTAAGTGCAGCACCAGCTCTCATCTCCAACTACTCACAGCACAGCAGACTGTCCCTTTTCACAAAGCCATGAACCAGCAACGTAAACACAACTCCCAGTTCCAAAAAAAGTTGGGCTGCTGTGTAAAATGGAAGTAAAAACAGAATGCAATCATTTGTAAACAAACTGTTTACCAACAATGGTTTCCCAAGCAGTGATATCCTTTATACAATCATGTGTTTCACAAAGTGGTGAACCTTGCCTTTCGTGGATGCCCCTTTCATACCCAATCATGAAACTATCACCTCTTGCCAATGAACCCGTTTACCTGTAGAATGTTCCAAACAGGTGTTTTTGGAGCATTTCACAACTTTCCAGGTCTTTTGTTGTTCCTGGCCCAACTTGTTTGAAACATGTTGCTGGCATCAAATTCAAAATAAGCATATATTTTTTTTAAAAAATAAAAAGTTGATGAGATAAATCATTAAATACAATGTCTTTGTACTGTTTTCAGTTGACATTATGTCAAAAAGGATTAGAAACGCTTAAAAGATTCTGTTTGATTTATGTTTTGAAAAGCATCCCAACTGGAATCGGGGCTGATTGTCATGAACAAACTGAGCATACAAATCAATGGCAGAGAAGTAGATTATGCCACAGGACTGGTTTGAGAAGTTTCTGTTCCATCACATACTTTCATCTATTGCAGGGATGATACAGGGTGACACTTCTCACTTACTGTGAACATTTGCTGAAGACAAATGTGGTGTTATACTGCTGGGAGATCAAAAGCTGGGGAAGCTGGTTGATGAGCTGTATTGCTGGAAAAGCTGTGAGTGAAGAAGCAGCTGAGTGTTAACTGTCAGAGGAACAGGAGTCCTATGTGCGTACTGTATGTGTATAGGGTGTAAAGATATGAATAGAAACAAAAGTGTAAGCACTGTCACCAACTGACAATTGACTGATGTAAGTGAAAGTGTTCGGGGAAATTTAATCTGTAGTTCATTAAAATGAGTTTGTGCCCTTTGGATTTTATTAGTGGACAGGAAGTGAAGTGTCAGTCTACGAGCCCACACATCAAACCGACATTAGTACTAGCGGCGAGGACGAGCGACTGCTGCGTTGCCTCACGTCTCGGCCAAACATCTGCACTTGAACACACCGCAAGGACCAGATGAAATAAATCTCCATACCAACAGATCGCGGTAGTTTGTATTTGTCATTCAAAAAGTTAAAACAGAAGACTCTGGACTTCAGATATACAAATTGTTTTCGCAGCGCTTTACACCACTCTCGCTAATATAGCCTCTTCTAATTGAGAATATGCCTGACAGAAAGTTGCAAATGGCACTGGTGAAGAATCAGAGGTGAAAAAACAAGGAGAAACCACACTACATGGGTGAAATCGTGGATACTACAGCGACAGGCTCAAGGGCTTTTCCATTCCTTTTTCCATTTCTCTTTTTGTGCACCGGATCACTTATCTAGACAGCCAATCAGAGTGATTTCTCTTCAAAAAAGCTGCCAGCAATTACCTCTTCTCCTCATCTTCAGCAGCGGCGGTCAGATTTAAACAGCAGCACGTTGCCACTGCTATTTGCATGTAGGGGAAACACTGTAGTCATGTAAACAACTACAACACTACCCTGGTTCACCAAAATCCCAGTCTGAACAACTTGTGCACAGCTAACCACAAGCTAACTAGCTGACGACAGCTACAGACAGCTGCTAGTCTGGTGGTATTCTGCCCTCTGTTTGTTTTGAGTGTAAATGGTGGCCAATTCTTACATATTGCGCCTTTAAATTGTCACCAAACTGTATGTGGTACAGTTTAGTAACTTATAATGTGCTTGAAATACTGCACTGCTTAAAACACCAAATTATAGCATGAGATTTATGAGCAGTTTAAAATACAATATACATATAGTAATTTATGAGGTGATAGCAACTCACTACTCACTGTTGAGTACATACAGAGTTTAATATTTTTCTCGTCTATCTATAAAATATTACAGTAACCGTGCATCTTATCTGCAGTCTCCTCAGATAATGGGTTTAGGTTCAGATTTGCCTGCCGGTCACAGGTGCAGCATCAACAACATTAACATTACTCCAGTATCAAGGAGAGCCCACACCACAAGTCCGATTTGATCAAAAACAAGTCTTTACTCTTTAAAACCATAGCAGCGATATATACCATCCTCACTGTAAGATCGGCAGAACAGTTTACAGCCACAAATCCACCACAGTTATCTAGTTGTTTTCTAGTACTGTCACTCTTACAACAACAGAAAAACACACACACACAAAATATTTATTTTCACTTACCTGTCTGTGTGCTCCTCAAAGATGCCTGCTGGCTCAACTTCAGGATAATGAATAACAATGAATTATTCAGTGAACTCCAAACAACAAACTAAACGCAAGTTAATATCCACTTTTAGATGTCCAGAAGACACAAACAAGAATCACAATAAAAGCTCCTTTGTCAACCACATCTGTGAAGCAGATTTTTGTTTTTACTACATTTTGCAATTTAACAGTAGACCTTGAAGTGAAATGAATTTAAAAAACAGGGCAAAAATGTATGTCAAATGCATTTTGCGACTGACTCATTAATATCAAATTAAAGTAAGTTAAAATTAAAAAACATTTTTGCTGAGTGTTTTCAACACAGTCCACAAAAAGAGAAAAAAGAAGTCAGGCGGCCCCTTTATAGTGTTGCTTTAATTTCCTCTCAATCAAAAAAATGTTCTCTCCCCATGACTTTTAAAATGACAGCCAGACTGAGAAATAATTGGAAAAACTAAACTGAAAACATGAAATGAACACAGACAAGACCAGTCGAGTCAAGTCAAGTCCCGAGTCAGTGCGTGTCACTTTGGACAATAACATTTATTTTTAGAATATAAAATATCCTGCTTCCATTACATGTTTTTGTCACAAGCGATTGATAACCACATTTGAAGGATCATTTATACAAATTTGTGCATATCTGCCGTTATATCAATACCTGAATATTTTACCCCCTAAATCCTCATTGGCATCGGCCCCAAACATCGTAGTCCTTAACTTCCAAAGAGATCACATGTTATGTGATGTATAGAACAAATATGTACGTTCAAATCCATAAAAATCACAAACAAAATGCAAATTAATTTCAGTTGTACGCTAAAAGGAATTATAGCCTTTGTGGTACTGGCAAGAGGCTGACTGATTCAAAATAATCTGCAGTGCCTGTGTTCATCCTTAAAAAGGAACATATCAACAATGTGGTTCACAAATGTGTTTGTAAAGGTTTCTGGACAACAATGGAAGCCCATGACTAAAAAGGACTATACTTTATCAGGCTTCTGCTACAAGCAAAACTTGTTAGAAGGATCAATTCATTGTAGGTTTCGAACTTTTCATGTCTTTCACAATAAAAGAAGTGTCGAAATAGTAACAAATAGTAATGAATGGTAACATTATTAATAATAGTTAGAAGCAAATTAGGTTAATAAGCTGTAAAATCTTGCATAGTTTCTCTTTGCTCCATCTACTCCATCCTGTCTCTTGCTAATGTGTGGTCTGTGTTCCAGTAGATAGATTATCTGTGAGGCCACAGTGCTGTTTTAACCTTGGCTGGGAAGGTCGTGGCTCTTTGCTGAGTGGTGAAGTCCCTTGAAAGCTCCTTCCCATATGTTGATGTACGACAGGCTTATTTTTAAGTGATGTTTTGCTCTGTTGAGACTACTGGAGCACACAGTAGGTTTGTTGTGTCAAGATGGATTTTTTTTCCCCTCCTCTTGACATATCTGATGAAAAGGCTGCACTCCAAATGTGTTTTGTTGCTCGAGGGACTGCCCAGCAGCCAATTCTCTTCATATATATATACAGTATATATATATATAGCTGTTTTTTAAAGTGTAGATTTAAAGCACTAATTTCAGCTGCTTTTCGGTCAGTGCAGGCCGGATCACTGGAGGAAGGGTGAAGAGTGATTCTTGAATTGTGATCCTAATTTGCCTTATTCAGCCAAACACCTGCAGTGGGTGGTCCAATGAATGCTCCAATTACATATTTGCACTGGCAACACATTCTCACTCCCAACTCATCAAGATAGTCAGCGGCCTTCAGCCTCAAACTACGACAATCTACTTAGCCCTCTCGTGTCAGTTTTTCATGTGAAGTCTCTTCGCTGTCGAGTTCATCACAGAAACTACTTAGAACGTCTGGTAACACTTATGACTTTTATACTGTTGTTAATGTTGTCAGTGGTTGGGTTTTACTTGATAAGGCTTACAAAAACATAACTGTGTGTTAAAATAACAGTATGTCAGAATTTACACTTCAATGACACTTGTTCACACAGGGGACATGAACCCCCATCATCTGTATTGGGAAAGTCCTGCAGATGACCCGACCAAACAACCCAACCACCCCCTCTTTGTACTAGAGAAGCTAGAGGAGAGTTTCCAGAAATGACGCTAATGGGGGAATTACAGCGTTGACCAGGCTGCTGTATTTGACAAATTGGGAGCGAGAACGGGCTGGCACTAGTGCGTTTTTTGTGGCGGTACATAACTTAAATCTCTCTGTAGATTTGTAAAGTGAGAGATGTTTATTTGATTGATCCTGAAATTTCCTATTGACATGCTATTTCTTATTATCTTGACACAGTGATTGAAAACAAACACCCATTGTGAGAATGATGAATCATTTAAAAAGTCATACCATGTAGAGAAGACATAAGGCAAGTGTTATCAGAGTGGTTTAACACCCTCTGTTCCCCTCTATCCCTTGAATACCATCACACACACAAAGATGCTTCTTCACTATATACACACCATCTTTATACAGTTGATCTGTCTGTTGAAAAAGATTTACATTCAGTTTACTGACAAAAGAGAAATAAACTGCACCGTTTTTGTTTTACATTTTTACACAAGCCTGTGTTGCTCTAGCCAGCAACTAAAGCATTCTTGTTATGCACGGCAGCAGATGTTTAGCAGGACCCAGAAGCGGACGCCAAGACTGAGGCAGGTTGAAGGGTTTTTACTGAAACACACTCTGTATGATGGAGGCAAGTTGAGGCTCTGGAGAATGGCTCTGCTGGTGTAGAGAGAGAGACTCACAGTGGCGCAGGTGGAGGGCTTGAGTGAGTGAGTGAGCTCGGACACTCTGAGGTTAGAGGACACTGGTGACAGAGGTGCTGGAGGCCGGGTCGCGGTGTGGCATGAGCTGGATCCAGAGAAGGTCTTCTCTCACTGGCAAGGAGGAAGAGAGGGAGCAAGATTAGTGACTATCAAAAAACACTAGAAAACAAGAGAGGCTCAAGAAGTACGAGTGTAGCTGGTTGACCATGTACCACGTCTAGTTGATGATATAATATGGCAGCAAGCACAGTGGAGACCAGGGTTCTTAAGCAGGCGCTGATGAATTAAATGCACTGCAGGTGTGTGAGAGTCAGCAGCTCGGTGACAATCAGGAAAACCACGTCCAGCCACCACAAAATCCAAATCATGACAATTCTGTCTGTGTGTCTCACGGTCCCCAGTGTGCTACACACACACACACACACACATACAAACATCTCCCAACAAAAACTGCTATACTAACTGAACATCATTAAAATGAAATGATCAGCATTGCAGTTTTCTGTTGTGTTATGTCAGCCAATATTAAGCTCAATAAAGGACAAACATAAATCAAGTTGTTATTGAATGTCCAATTGCTCTAAAAGAGTGTTTTGACTTTTTCATGCCAAAAATAATTATTCTACTTGCAGTTTAAATATATGTACTTGTATATACTGTATATACATATATATATATATATATATATATATATATATATATATATATATATATGTATATGTATATGAACCACAGACTTGGACCCAAATGCAGACTCAGACATGGTGTTAAAGGTTCACAATCAGTTCTTTAATGACAACCCAGGTCAGCACACAGGAGATCAATCAGCAAGGCAGAGGGGTACAAAAATTGGCAGGCTAAAGGCAGGGTCAAAACACTCAGGCTCACAAAAACTCACACAAAGGGAATGCTAGGATGCTGTTACTGAACGATGAACTGGCAAGGAAGAGAGGGAACACTGAGACTATATTCAGGGGGAGTGGACACAAGACACAGGTGCAACACATCAGGGCAGGGCAGGTAACCCCTAACGAGACAAGAGGTGAGTATCAATATAAAACAGGAAGTACAAGACAATGAAACATGAAGAGAAAAAAGGTAACTAAACTAGCAGGACGAGACCTGACACCCAAAATTGAAAATTAAGTAATTATAAACTCACCCTCATGGCGATGGGAAGTCAGATGAAGTTTTGTAGTCGACAAAACATTTCTGGAGCTTCACAGCAAAACAGTGTTGCAGCATTCTCCTTAACAACTGAAGTAGATGGGGACCTAAAATATAAAAACGTAAAAGAAAACAACCGAGAAAAAAACAAAAAACATTTATTGGTTCCATACAGCTCGTCCAGCATAAACCAAGTCTCAGGAAGTCCTGAGATCCTAAATTGATCTAATATTATTCACACGTTTGGCTGAGTCAACATCAATTATCTCGGAGATCATTATAGGGACATCAAAACAAACTTCAGAGAACTCATCAGCGCCAAAGACCGTTTGGCAGTATGTCTCAGGTAAAGGCTTTAATATCTGTAATTTGGAGCTGAGTATACATTACATAAGCGTTTAATAATAAGTTGTATAAATATCCACAACAGAGTTAGAGTTGACCATCTAAAAAGTGTCTCTAAAATGCCATCAATTAGCTTACATAAAAGAGGTCGGCTACAGTTAGAAACCGATATCATAAGCACTCTGTGAATTCAGTGTTTCTGATGTTCATCAAATCGCTCTAAAAGTGATCTCAAACGATATTGTGCTCGACTGTCGTTGTCTTTATGGTTGTGATGTGGACTTCGCCATGCAGTTGAGTTAGAACGACTTTTCAAACATTATATTCATAGTTAATTTAAGTTAACAGCCCTTCAGTAACGTCTTTTAGACCTTTTAGGACTGCCTGTTCAGCTCCATGGTGCTCTGGAAACACTGGTGTGTTATTGTAACAGTGACATTACAATAACGCCAGCTGTGGGCTGATTCATAGCCATAAACATATACATTATGCCTAAAGTACCTTTCACACTGTAATCATTTTCATTTTTTTTTCTGTAGGCACTTTCCTTGTCTATAGAAAGATGAAAAGCAGCCTCACTCATAGACAGCCATAGTGCTCTACAGGTACTATGTAATCAAAAGAATTCAAGAATCATTGAGGTGGACATTTAATCTTTAATAGGAATTAAGTGAAGTTATAATGACAGGCTTGGTTTACTAAATGCTCTTGCCCTTTTGCTGTTTTTAAAAATGCTGCTTCGTTTCCGTGCAGGCGCCATCCTGCAATGCGATTTGGCGCTCATGTCGCATTGTTAGTCACTCAGTATGGTGCGCACTACGTGAAATCCATTTCTCGTTCTGCTGCTGTGCAATCTATCTGTTGCCGCATGCGGTGAGAATCTTACAGAGGCCATCTGCTTACAGCTGCTCGCCTGATTGGAAGCTTGTGCTCATAGTAGACGAGGTACGTTAGACTGAAATCTGGTTTCATTGTGCTCTGTGTCAGGAAGAAAAATCAGATAGGCCTGTTAATGTGTGTGCAGTTGAAGAAATCACCCATTTAAGTCATATCATGCCATAATCCAGATACGGGAGGCTATAAACACACATGCACGTTGTACAACATGTGACTTACTCTCTTTAAAGAGACAGAAGTCTTAGATTTGTTTTGAGACCGCTGGAAGTCACGTCAGCTCAGTTCATAGCTTGATGGAACCCCAATATTGTTCTCAATCACTCGCTGGTTTTGATGATTTTATCACCTGATTGCGTTTCCATTTCGTTTCCTGTTTTGCTCAGCCTCCCACGGCGTTGTGGGGTTCTTACGGACGTTTGTTTCCGACAAAAGATTTGTGAAAGCACAACTCAGTCAGCAAGTCAACATTTGAGAGCGCACAGATCTGTAAAAGCAGAAACAGATTTGAGTGTGCTATACCGATCATGTGCATACTTGTTTCTGAGTCTGCTCTTCGAGGTTTTCTCCTGCTGTTTTGCAGCTTTTTGACGGCTCGAGATTGCGGGAGATCTCTTACCAGCCATTTTTGACTAGCAAGCTGCAACAGCACACAAGGAAAAAAGTTTGAATATATTGCACCTCTCCTGTAAGGAGAGATTGGAAATGACATGACTATTTAGGAGAGCACGTGATTTACATGTTTTATGTTTATGCCCTGTCATTCATATCATTACTGTGGGCATGGATCTGCACTGTAGCTTGAAGTTCAGACAAATTATGTTGCCTAGTTTATGTGTGTCACACCTTTTCTGACAATGCTGTCATGCCAATCCTTTGTTTATGTACTTAAGTAGACTTTTCAGGTATCTGTACTTGTAATTTTACTTTTACTCCCCACATTTGAACACAAATATCTGTACTTTTTACTCCTTACATTTTCAAAACAGGCTCGTTACTTTAGTTTGAATGCATTTGATGGGAATTATTGATTATTTTTATACTGTGTTATTGCACGCTGCCTTCCCAACATCACAAGACTGACTTCAACCTGTCAGTGAATATCACGAGATGGAAACCACCAGGGAGAGAGACTACTTCTATTTTTTTTAAAAATTTTTACACAAGCATCTGTACTTCTACTTGAGTAAAGACTGTGTGGACTTTTGCTACCTCTGGCCACAACCCATACTAATTTTATTGTAAGTGTTAGTAGTATTTGTTTGACTTAATCTCACAGTCAGATCTGATCACATCGACCTCTAACTGCCCCATATCAGGCTTAGCTGTCTGCCTAAAGGGATGATGAGCCTTATTCATCAATATTTTTCTTGAAATGGTAATAATAATATTCTGTTAAACGTATTCATAAAAGTGTCGGGAAAGCAAAAAAGAAAGGCTGCATTTGGTTTAGAAAATCTTCCAAGAAATAAAAGTACAGGAGAAGAACACAATGCCGTCACGGCCAGTTTAATGTATAGCTAGTAACTACTTTAAAATGAACAAATACCACCAGCGATTCATCTGATGGTTAAAAGTCGTCAGTGTCTCAGCATCTGTTCTGAAAGTAGGAGGAAGGGTCAAACATTTTGACCTTCCCTTCCAGTAATGAAGTGACCCTGTGCTGTCAGTGTGAGTTTGTGCTCAGTGGATTCAGACTGCTAAGAAATGAATGCGAGCAGCTGATATGCTCATGATTCCTGTTGTTCCTTGTACACCGATCTCATTCTGGTCTTACAGATCCATGCATATCCAGATCTGCAGGACTCGCAGACTGAATTGCCCTCAAATCTTTGTGCTTTCTAGAAATCTTTCGTCGTCACTACACCACAGTAGGTTTTTGACTGTAAAATGAAGAAATGAATGCCATTAAAGACCAGTTCTGCTGTGTCTATGGTTCTTTTTAAATGGCTGCTTGGGAGAAGGGAATGATGTAGATCATTAACTTTAGATTCACCTCAGTATTTCCCCAATGTCATCAATTATGTAATGTGTGAGAATATTTTAAAGGAATGTATTATCTGTTCTCCCCACTGATTTGTCTTTGATAACCCCTCATCAATGGTTCTTCTTATTGTCAGACCAAATGAGAGAAGAGAACTTTTCTTCTGTTCTCCTACACAGCATCACGTTAAAGATCCTACAGGAAACAAGCCATTGTTTTACTCTGTCCATTTCTATAAAGAGTAAATTACAGTGAAATGCATTTCTAATTTCCTGGGGGATAAATGGTCCCCCGACAAGGTTTTTGTGTCGGTGACAATTTAAATGTCAGTTGGTTTGTGAGCGACTGAGCAACTAATGCTTATGTAGAATGGGAGAAACTATAATTAATGTGCATGTGATTAATGCACATCTACTCTGACCTGCTCATTTTGTATGCTGTTTAGTTTAAAAATCTTAAAAATGTTTAATGGGGTATCTAACAAATTGAAGTTACCTTATTCATGCACATTAACTTCGCAAAAAGGCTGCAAAAAAAAATCACATTTGTGTTTGCCGCTGTATTTCATTATTGACTCTTTGTGTTGCCAGAAAAGCCAACAAGTGAAGTCTAAATACTGTATGTCTATGGTCAGGGGCGGACTCAGGATGTTTAGGGGGCAGGGGTGAAAAAAAAATGTAATGGGCATCAGTTGTATGCGGTGGGTGACCAGTGTGGGTGACACTGAGAGGGAACCTTAGAGGGTATTTTTTTCATGATTTATGCACTGGAATAGGCGTATTTCAAGAGAAAACAAACCTAAATAGTCAGTTGAATCATTTACACACAGGTGCACACATTCACAGTTCATTCATGGCTCTGTGACAGGATTTTCAATCAACTCAAACTCAATGAAGCTAATGTTAGCTGAATGACCTAGCTAGCTAGCAACAGCTGGTTAAATCTGCTGGTGACAGTTTCAAGTGGCGGCATTGCGATTACCAGGTAGAAATAAGAAGTCTGCTTTTCCTGTCTGAAATCTCAAACCTATTGTTTTTGATTAGTTAATCTTGAAAGGCATAGCAACAGTTGCTAAGGGGGGTTGAGGCTCAGCAAACAGTCACTTTGAATGCACTGCTGTTAATTTAGACCCGATGCTGGAATTTTAATATCCCTCACTCTTTTCCCATTGCTGAGAAAGGCTTTGTGGGAGAACATAAAAGTTAAATACTGTAATCAACCCAAATTATTATGTGCCCAAATGAGACCTGTTGCTGTTTTATTGAATCATTGAGTAATTTTAAGCACCCAACCTGCTGGAATGAGAGCTCTGGAATTTAGTGCCATTGAATTTCCTGTGAATTTGTCCCCACCTTGTTAGATAAAAAACAAAAATTCATATGGATGCCAATTTTAACCTAGAATAAGGAAGATGTTTAGGATTTCTTGAAGGTTTAGTTTTGTTGAATGTTCTAATTTCTTGTGTATCATGTTTGGTACGGAGACTAAAACATTGTTTTCTGTCTGATTTGCAGGTGACCATCTCCGTGTATGTCCTCAGGGAAACACATGTTGCACCCAGGAAATGGAGGACACATTTGGTCAACAGAGTAAACAGGACTTTGAGAGTCTTGTTGATGAAATGAGTCACGAACTGAGAAGCACTTTTGTTTCCAGACATAAAAGATTTGATGGTAAGTCTTTTCTTTTGCTTAATGCTTTACGCTGAATAATTTTCCTATTTTGTCTGCTTTTTTCAGCAGTTTTAATGGTCAGTCTGTAGAACAAAATGCTGCAGAAAGGGAAATCAAAGGATTGAGAGTGTATGAGTTAATTTGAAAAGGTTCACTGTTTGTAGTTCTGTAGATGTCCTCCCTCAAGAGGAGACGAGATGTGAAAATCTCATTAATATGCCTCAGAGTGGAGAACCCTCATGTTGGATTAGACAAACATGGCCTCTTGCACAGCAGATTGACAGCTTGAACAGCAGTACAGAGCCAAATTCTATATTATTAAGGCTGTTTGGTGGTCTTGTGCTGTGTGTGATCTTGTCTCAGCCCCATGGTGACTGTCTTGACCACAACACATCCACTGAGCTCCTGCTATGGGGTGGGGGGGTGTACTCATTACTGAACCCTGCCTCACTCTACCTCTCCACTTCTCCCTCTTGGTATCCTTCTCCGTGGAGTCAGCTTCTTCCAGTTACAGCGTAATGAGAAATGATAATCCCTCCAGCTCCAAATATTACACTTGATGGGAAGCAGCAGCTTATCACTTTGGACAATGGTGAAGGGTGGTGGTGGTGAAAATTGGCGAGCCACCCATCAGCATTGTCAAACAATTTATTAGGAATCTAGCATAAATTAGTTAACACTCAGAGATCTTTTAAAGATTACTGTACTGTACTATATATATATACACAAACAGGCACTTTAGATTAAGGAACTCATAGCAATCATTAACTATTTGCTTTTTAGCATGTAGCTTATTGGCTCTTTATTAGCCAACATAATGCCTTATTCTGCATGACCACCTGCTACAACTAGGAGTTTTCCCTCAAAAACCTCCTTATTACTGCTTACTGGTAGTAAGTAAGTTGTTGTACATGACTTACAATCTAGTAAAGTCTAGTGTGTGGAATCTGTTGACATATAGAAGCCTGTTGGCAAACTGCAACCTGTAAAATAACCCTTGTTTCACATTGCCTTACAGTGGCTGCTAGAAATGTGAAAAAAGCAAATAGGCCTCTCCAGAGCCAGTGTTTTTTTTGTTTGTTTGTTTGTTTTGTCCATTTCAGGCAACTATAGCGGAGGAGCCATTCTAAGATCAAATAATGATTTTTAGTTTCAGGGGATTATACACGAAAATATAATTATGAATATTGTATTCTATTTCTGCCAATAGGTCCTCCTAAATCCCCATAAAACTTACACACTGGACCTTTAATATGCTTTAGTCAGTACAGGCTTCATAAGGTGGTAGTACCACAAGAATACTCATTCTCACTTATTAACATTTAATAAATATGGTCTATTTTTATGTAAAAAAAAGACAAATCTACAAGTGTTAAATGAGTGCAGAATTACTCAAAATTAAAGGGGCTTTCTTTTATGGGCCGTATGTAAGAGGATTGTAAGATTGCGTTAAAAAAGGGGGCTTTGCGGTGTCCATCGGTCTCCTATACAAGCCTGTGACAGTTCATTTAAGTTAATGCTGCTGGACTGTGGGCTGTGGAAAGCAACAGGAGCTAACTTTAATTTAGAAATGGAAATCCACCGAGCTCCTTTAAGTCTTTCTAACTCAGAAAATGTTCCCCATTCTATAGCAAGGTCCTTCTCATAACTAATTCACCATCCAACTCAAACTACGGGTCAATTAATTATGAGCAAGAGCTCACTGTAGAATGGGAAACATATTCTGAGTTAGAAAGACTTCATTTAGAGTAATTTGGACACTACAGACACTTGCATTTTTTTGTGTTTTATTATAGAAGGAAGAAGTGTTAAGTTAAGGGAGATTGAATATTCTTTTGGTACTACAAAAAAAACTGTTGGTGATCTTGTAGTTTAGGAACATGGTCGTGCAGAATAAGGCATTAATAAGTATTTATAATTCATAGAAAATTCCAATGTGAAAATGCATTTTGAACAACTAGTTACTGGTTAATACAGTACGTGTTCCTTTATCTGAAGTCATACCTAGTATTGTAATCAGTACCCTTGGCATATACTGTGTTTAAATAACAAACCCCAATATGAAAAAGATCAGTACTTGCCCCCCATTTTTTGAAAAATGCATAGTTTAATAATGTCTAGTTGTCATTATGAGGAAATGGCTGCCTGTAACCATCAAGCTTTGAAGACCTTAACTGACATAATACATAATTCATCAGTGCCAGTATAATAAAATGTAATATAGCACTCCCTAAAATAGTGGACACACAGTGCTTTATAGAAGAACGAAATGAGAAATGTAGAAACCACAAAATGTAAAGTTTAACAATCCAGTAAAGCCAAAGGAAACAAACGAATTTAAAGTTTAAAGCTGCGTTTTGAGAGTGAGCTAAGACTTCTGCAGGAGTCTATTGAAAGAGCAGCAACAGAGGGAGCAGAATGACCTGATTAAAAGGATATCATATGCCCAGCATGTTGCCATCTACAAGTACTGTACCACTGTGGTTGATAGAAGTTGACATTATGAAATTAAGCTCATTTATTCTACAGTGAACGAAGCACATTCAGTATGACTAATTTATTTTCTTCTCTCCCTGTGACATGATTTGCTCTTACAGTAACACAGAAACAAACTCCCTGCTTTCATGTAGGAACACTTGCGCCTAAACGACATAAATCAAAGTTGATTTTGAGTGGTATTAGCAAATCAAGCATCCGAGAGCTGCACTTCTGCTGACATTTTTCCACTCTTCATTTCAAATCTATTTACTTGCTTGTCATCTGTGGGATTTAAATTGCAAAACGACCATCTCACTGTGAAACTGGAGGAGACTAGGGACCATGAATCTTAAATTACTTCTGAATTCAAAATTGTACCAGTGCAGAGCTGAGACTACTGAACCAGTGGTACATAACATCAGATTAATAATGCAAAATGGATGTCACTGACTACACGTACATGCACATGAATATTACACTATTATTTCGAGTATGACAATATTCAGAATTTGATTTGAGTAATGTAAACAGCACATCATCACTGAGTTTAAGCTTTTGTTCTGAATGTAGCATTTTCTGATAAAGATAGTCAGTTTTTAGTTTTAATTTTGCATGCACAAAAGAAAAGCCCAGGTTTCTAGTCAGAAAGTGAAACACATCTACGTTTAAGCCTTATGAATGACAGGTTGGTTTTTTTTCACAGGTTTTTATATTGGATATGTACAACTGTAACAATGCCCACCTTTTCTAAAAGGTGTTTAAATGGATAAAAGAGGGAAGCTGTGTTCATAAACAGTAGTATGCATGGATGCATGTAAACAGGGATGTTAGTGGAATATTCAGTTTCCTTATTCCTACTCGATACTCGTTTTTTGAGGCCCAAGCTGATATTGATATTGGGAAACACTGATTATGTCTGAAAACATATGTTTCAAATTGGTTAATATTGGACAACATATACGCCGATACTAATATCTGTGAAAGGCCAATATTGTCTGATAAAATCGGCGGATATATTGGTCACACTAAAGTAGGAATACTGTCTTTTTCAGAATAAAAATATTTTTATGTATATGTATAGGTTTTCAGCTTTCATTTGTTGGTTGGTTTGTCAGCAGGATTAGAAAAAAAACTACTGAAAGGATTTCCATAAAACTTGGATGGGGGTTGGTTCTCAGCCCAGAATAGACCCCATTAACTTTTGGTACTGATCCAGATAAAGGGACGGATCCAAGGAACTTTTCTTTTCACTTTCTTTAACATTGCGAGACAAGCTGTTTAACAACATTTATTGTTAATTTCTCAGGAATAATACATGCATCTTAAAAAGAATCTGCTATGTACAAATAGTACAAATACAAATCTGGATCTACACTGTAAATCTGACAAGGTAATCTTACTTAAAAAAAAAGATCGAGGAAACTGAAACCTCAAAATTAAAAGTAAAAAAGTAAAGTAGACTTATCAAGTTGTTCAAGTTTTCACCTCATACTGTACCTGCAACTTACAGTGTACACAATTTTGGTTGCACAAGCTAAAAAGGTAATAACATCTTAAAATGATAAGTCTACTGAACTTATTTTTCTTTCTATATATATAAATATATATATATATTATGGCAACACAAATATAACCTCCTCTTAGATCACAACTTTGAACAAAGAATCAATCCAAAAGTACAAAAGTTAAGAGCCCAAAGTAGGAGGTCGAAGCACATGACACATCGAGGTATATAGATATATCCAGTGTCAACAACTAAATTATGTTTGAGTGATTAATAGCGCAATTTGATCCTCACCAGTCAATGTCTTGTCTTTCTAACCTCATTCTTCTCAAACTGTTCAGCATATTAAATGAAACGAAGACTATTCAGTTACAGCATGTGACTCTCAGATGATTGCATATTGCCCAGAAACTCAATGTCACAATGCCTGGGTGGTGTCTGTCTTGTGTTTTTTCCAGGAAAGATACACTTTCTTAGCTCACATGTGATTCCTGGAAGCGTGCATAAATAAATGAGTGTTATTTTGATCGGCCGCTGTCAGGATGGAGAATGTCAACGGGAGGACTCCACTGAGGGGAGGAAATGGGGTTTGTCCAGCAGCACTTAGATGCATGACTCCAGGCACCCGCTCTTCCTCTTGGGGTTTGCTGCCACTTTCCATAATTTCATCAGCGTCAAGGCAGATGCCATATGGAGGTTTCAGCTGTCTAGAGACTTTGTGTCTGCTGAGGTATTCGACTGACCACCCGCTCGGGAAATCGGAGATATTGATCACTAGATTTGAATTTCACCCTTATCTGAATGTGTTGTTAATTGAATCAGAGTGGTTGTGTGGCTTTAAAAAAGAAATATCACGGATTTAATGAGCAAGCATTTGAAGGGTGACACAAGAGTCTGACTATATGGTCCTTAAAGAGTATTTTCTTTTCACAAAGCAACACTACCAAAATAATTGTGTTGGCCTTGATACTCAGTCAGAGCACATAGTTAAAGATCTAAGCAAAACAGAGCTGTTAGTTCATTAGATGGTATTTTCCATCTATTTAGCACCTGGCTCTGGAGTCTGTGTATGTGTATATTTTCTTCTGTTTATGCAGAGTTTGTGGTGAGTGTTACTGTAGCTGACAGTAGCTGGCCAGCCCACGCATACCTGACACCGTAGCCTATGTGTCACAGTGAGAGGGCACAGTCTGACTATGCCAAGACCATCCGAGCAGAAATACAGAAATATCCACACAATAACCTGTGTTACACAGTCAGTGTGGTTGTGTAAATCTAAGAGACAAACAGCATCATCTGAAAACATCTGCAATGCAAAACATGCAGCAAAATCATGTGCTAATATACTTATTATTTTCACTGTAATACTCCTCAGGCCCCAGAAAACAACTACTCTGAGAAATTAGAGAAATCTTTTCCACTTCCTCATTAAGGACTAAGTTAATTGCTAATCAATTGTGCCCCCCTCTGACCATGAACACCGTGGTTCTGGGTAGCCAAACAGAATATTAATGTAGTCCAGCATCCACAGTTGATCTTTTAGAGTTATTCACTGTTAACACTTGTCAAAAAGCTCCTGGCAGTCTATTAAGATGATGTTAAGCAACTGGCACAAAATGGCATTAATTGTATTGTTGCACACTTAAAATCACTGGGTCAAAATGGACACCAACTTGCAAACTTAACATTGCCAACACCCATGTGTAGAAAACCATCAAGAATAATTTTGAAATCTTAGTCTTTATAAATATTGGGCTATGTCTAATACCTGTTAAAATTATTTTAAAGTTGCATGTCACTATTTGTTCATGACTGTCTAATATGTGAATCCTTTGCAGTGTTAAAAGTAATTTGCACACAATTTCTATTGATCATAGATTTGTTCTAATGTTAGCTTGTTGTGTGTGACTCAGAGTCATACTAATATAATTTAAGTCTGGAGAAATAGCCAAGCATTAAAGGTCCAGCATGTAGGATTTAGTGGCATCAGGCTGTGAGGTTGCAAGTTGCAACCAACTGAGCACCCCTCGTTACAACCTCCCCCGGCAGCTAAACATTTGAAAAACACAAAAGAGTCTCTTTAAAGCCATAATGAAAAAAATAAATCATAATTTTACAGACAATAACTCTAAATTTTTACAGTATTTTTCTGTTTTAAATGCATGTAAAACTATGTAGAATTACAGTGTTTCTCTGTAAAACTTTTAGTGTTATCATTTTATTGAAGGTATTCAATTGTGGAAATAATGGGAAAAATCTGTAAAACAACAGTATTTCACTGTTACACTTTTATTTAAATTATTGCACTTTATTTGAATTAGGATATTTTACATTAATTTCATGTTTTTGGGTTTGGCAGCCATTGCTGTGAGTCTTCTGACCAGTTTTTGCTGTGGGTTTTTTATGGTTTTTCCATTCTGGGCTACTGTAGAAACATGGCAGTGCAACATAGCGGACTCTGTTTAAGAGGACCCACTCCCTCTGTATATGAGAAGACTCATTTTAAGATAACAAAAACATATTGTTCCTTTGTTTCAGGTGGTTATGCACAAAAGAAAATGAATCCCCCTAAACCCTATAGACTGGACCTTGAGTATAAAAAATAGCACTAACTCTGCGTAAAACCAACTGGTATTGGATAAAGTTAACCCAGTTTTGCTATATTGACCACAACATGCAACCCAGTGATTTTTAGTGTGAGGTTCCTTGTATCCTTATACAAAAGCATACAATGAAAAATTATAAATAGATTCTCTCCTAACTCAGCAGCTATTGTCCAGGTACCCTTGAGCAAAGCACTCCCCCTCAAGCCAGAAATCCCCCCTCAAAAGATGCCATCCATAGAAGGCCGAGCTGTGCTGGCGAGCTACCAGGTGTGATTGTGTGTGACTAGATGAATGTGAAGCTTGGTGTTGCTGAAAAGGGCATGCTTGCTCAGCAAATCCCTTCATCTGTTCAGAACTCTATTGGACAATCCAGTTGGAGACTGGAAGAGCTGGTGGGATTCAAGTCCCACAGTATCTCTGCACACTGTTGGATTTTTTATCAGGAAACATCTGTGACTGTAGAAATTCCTCTCAGTAGGATTTCTGATGGACAAGCTTTGATGTTTTTGGAAATACATGAGATTTACTTTAATTTTTTCAAATTCTGGTTTCTGTTTTTGAATTTTCACAGGAGTCAGGTGTGATAGAAGACAGTATGTCAGTGGTCTAGCTGATATCGCTGTTGGTGTTCCTAGAACATCAGAATTAATACTGTTCTAGGGCCGTCATTGCAACTGACCAGTTTTTTACCTTTTTATTTAAAAAAAATAAGCTCACTACAAAAGCTCAGAATGTTATTTTCTGGTGTTTTATGTGTCATTGATGTAGCCTTTATCGCCAGCTTATGGCCCAGTAAGTGTTTGTGCATTTAAAAACATTTCTACATTATTATATTTTTTAAAAACGAATGTCGTGCGGACATATATATGTATATATATTTATATATATATATATATATCCATATAAAAAGATAATCCTGTGGACAAGGCTTGGATTAGATCTCTCCCAAGCATACCATTTACAGTTAAATATTTTTAATTGCCATTGTGCAACTCTACAGTACTGAACCCTACAGTAATTAACAAAAGAAAATGGAGACATAAACGGTTCATGCTCTCAATTGTAACACAGCATGCATAGCAGCTATATCAATGACCAACTGATGACTCAGCTTATGATTGGCATGTGGAATTAAAAATGGCCTTTTGGCAGCAATGTTTCTTGCTTCATGTACAGACACGAGAACTCAAGGAGTAGTCGTGTTATAGTGTGCTTTTTCAATGATCACTCTTTGATTCTCCTGTTGGAGAAGACTCTGCTGGAGATAACAGATTGTTTACTCTGCTGCATGAGGGCCAAACAAGTGATTTTTGTCCCCCAGTTTATTCAGAGCAGCTTCACTGATACATTACAAAAAGTTCTGACAAGGTGTTGCTTGCAGGAATGTGTTTTTCATGGACAACATCTGACACATCTTGTATTGAATTCATTAACTACCAATGAGTGCATTTGGCTGTTTCAGTACTTTTTGTGTCAAGGAGTGTGGCCTTGAAATCAAATGCTGCACTCAAAATAATAGTTTGTAAAATTATAACAACACACAATTTTCATTGCATAGTAGCTACCAAAGGACCTCTACAATGGTAGAGATTTTTTAATATGCAGAATTTTAGTAAGCGCCTCAAGGACTCTCTGATTTGATATTCACAAGAATAAATGCAAATTTAACCAGTATTTTTTTATTTATTTTTTTTATTGGTTTATGCAGTTCCACAATATTTCTGCAAAAAATACTCAAATTGGAACAATGCTTACAAATGCATAAAAATAATCCAGCCAACGTTACAAGCAGGTCAAACAAAATCCTTCCTGGACCTCAACATACCAACATGCTATTTATTTATACTAAATCTGTATTGTCCCCCAAGGTTGTCTTCTCAGGCAGAGGTGTAGACTGTTCAGCCTCGACACCCATGCAAGTTTTTAAAATCTCCTCCATCAAACACAAAATGAATCAAAAGTTTCACCAATTGAATCGACTCTTTATCAAGAAAGCCACTGAAAATTAATTAATTTCTGCCTGAAATGATCACAAAATCTCTTTCGGGGCTGATTGGTGAAGGGTTTTACAGAGGCCACATTTTTGACAAATGAAGGTGAACCAATGATCTATGTTCTCCAGATTTTGCCGTAATTACATGACCTGATTGTATTGATTCCTAAATTGCACTCTGCTCAAAAGCATCCAGCCAGTTGTAATCAGCTGCTCAAGATGTAAGACTGAAGCTTAACTGCGCTTCTGTTTAAGGATTTTCTCAAGTTTTAGGAGTATTAAACCACAGATATCCCATTCAGGTGTTGATTGCACCCTGATTTATGGTTTTGATTAGTGTGTTTGAGCACAAATAAGATTTCTGCTGGCACAGATGTTGAAGTGGCCCAGTGAGAATGTGTTCAGGAAGCTAATGGCCGCACTGTGTTCTTTTTTTTATCATAGATTGTAATTACTCAAATTAAGAAGAATGAATTGTGGTGGAAAAACACGTTTTATCCTCCTGGTCACAGTTCAGAAGACTTTGCAGTAATTAACTCTGGAAGATGGAATCCCACGAGGCTCCCTCACAGTAGATGCCATCCAATCCACAGCTACCTCTGTTGGTTATGTGCTTATGACTAAAGGCCTCTGCACACCAAGTCTGTTATTTTCATTTGCATTTTTTAAATCCGTTGATTTTAAAACATTATGCACATAAACCTTGTCTGATGTGTGTATCCTCTTATCCTCTAACAAAATGGAGCTGTAAAGCAGTGAAGATGACTTCTTGAAAAAAAAAAAGAAAATACTTGGTCTATCCACTCCTGAAAACAAGACAAGAGCAAAGAGAGTTTCGGAGGAGCTGTGGACTTATCCCGATTGCTTCCAGTTGTATTTCACGATGGATTGGGTCTATTTTATCACACTTCATCACACTGTTTTGTCACACTACGGTGGCTCTGAATAGTCAAACAACCCTCAAAATGCTTTTGACAGACACAGAAAAATGCAAAAAAAATCAAACCTGTTCTGAGAAAAATCACGAGTCAGTGTGTACACATGACTGACACGGCATGAAACATATTTATTTTTAAACGACTCAGTGTGTAAAGGCCTTAAATAAAGTAGACCCCATCGTCTCTATTGTCTGCATGCAACTCGCCTTTTTCCATCATCCAGCCCAAAGATTTAAAATAAGAATGCTCTGTTTCAAAATTGCTGATATAAAGACAACTGACATCCCTGACATCCTGGAGAGCGTCCGCCAGGAGGTTTCTGTGAGAGCGAGCAGCTGTGGAAGCACAGAAACACAGGTTTTATCTTTATCACAGAGGAAAATGCCTCTGTGTAACCCCTGCACAGCTCCGTGCACACAGTGAAAAACTGGAGCCAAACTGAGCTTTATCAGCGAAGTGTTAAGAACTCTCTGCAAGTATTAGAATAAAACCCTGTCCAGCATTTCAGAATCATTATCCTCCGTCTGCAGCTCTTAATTACCGAGGATTTATGTTAGCTTTCCTCATCATTTTTACTCTCTGACATTTCACTAAATTTGCTATTGTAAAATATGATCCCTCTCATGAATTTTCACAAATGAGATTAAGTTGTCTTTTTTATCTAAATATTTTAGTCACTTTACTATTTTAGCCATCACTCCGAGGCCGTCCGCAATGCAATAATTCATCGTAATCACTCCAAAACAGAGCTTGGAGTTATATTGAATATACCGTCCACATTAAGGATAAATTTAGCCTTAATTACATGGGTTATATTCAATTAATATTTCAGCTGACGCACTGGGCTGAGGAGTTGACTGCATTAAGATTTTTTTTTCTTCCTAAAATGCGCATTTTGAAATGAAATTAGTTTTGAAGCTGTCATTAATCAGTGGGCATATCGCTTGGCACCACTGACTATTAAAAATAAGTCGCTGAGGGACAAATCATGCTCCAGGCTTTGCATATTTAAATAACTCACTGCTCACTGTAGTCTTTCATTCATTATAGTTTCAAGAATGCTTAAAACAAAAACCACATCACAAGTACAACGGAGCGTATGTGCTACAACAAGTCGTGTCCTCTTAAGATAACAGGAAATTATGTGTGAACGTAAAGTTAATTTTATCTGATCCCCAGAGGAAGTCTTACAGTTTACACTCACTAGCACCTGATAAGACATGCTAATGGACGATAATTAAGTGCGATAGGCAAAGAGAACGTCTGTAACGAGCATGAGGCATGTGGTAGATCAGATTCATGCAGGATTAGAAGCTAGCATTTCTCCCGTGACCTTTACCCTCCAAGCTAACATCAAGTGAGTTATAATAGCTGCTTGCTGTCGGCAGCTAAAAATACTTTCGTCTCAGTCAGGTAATAACATTGTGAGACAACAACCTGTGTTTTCCACACTAGCAGATGAGTCTTGCTTTCTTTCTGTTCTTCATATCACTAACCGGATGTGATTTGGTGCAGTATAATGGACAGGCATGCCATTTTGTTTCTCCGCTGCTGTAGTATGTAATCTCACCTGCACTGCTGAGCACTTACGACCTCTTCAGAGCCATTACAGTTTTGTGAGGGCCGCTCTGATGAGTGACAGTAATATACATGGCTCAGAGAGATGGATCTCTCAGTGGATATGAGGTCAGAGTGTGTCATGTGGCCTCGTTACCATGAATTGTTTTACAGATGCTAATTCAGAGCATACTGATTGTGAGATACACAGGGGTATTGTATTAACAACGGACTAAATGACTATGTGTAAAGTGGAAGGCGTTGCTTGTAGTGATGAATTCGCAAAGAATTATCACCCAGTTCTGTCGTTTTGCTTAACTCTACAAGGTGTTTTAGAGTAATTGAGGTTATTGCAACTTTAGTGTTTTTGCTTCAGTTTCTCTGCTCTCATCAAGCCTTTTTCATATGTAATTTAGTCACCGAAACTTGAGCCTTGAGAAAACAACATAGAGGAAACATGAAATGGCTCCATACAGTTCATCCATCTTAATACATGTCTTTCAGAAGCCCTGCAATCCCAAATGTTTTGTAAAGCTGTTATTTACACCATTGATGGGTTGCGCACTAACACTTTTACCTCAGCAGCTATCGTGAAGATTCCATCCTAAAAAGGTGTGTAAATAACATCTTTTCAAGTCAGTTTGGGATCTCTGGGCTTCAAGGGACTTGTATTACACCAAACAAGCTGTATGGAGTCATTTTATGTTTTTTTTTTTTTAAGTTGTTTTCCATTTTGAAACGAGTCCCCATCTTCTTCAGTTGATTACGAGGACGCTGCGACGCTGTTTTGCTGTGAAGCTCAAGAAATGTTTTGTGGACTACATAACTTCAAGCTGAACTTTGTGCACTTTGAGCTCTGCATGCAGTAATTGTAACTGTAACATAGAATAAATAGAATCGTGAAGAATATAATCAGCAGATGAAAGTAATCATTAGTTGCAGACCTACAAAATACTTTAAAAATAGAGCTCCTACTCAACCACCTAACACTGTATAATCCTGCTTTAACAGCAATGCATGAGTAATAATAATCTAATGATTTAATACAGCAAATCAAATCAAATCAATTTTAGTTATATAGCCCAAAATCACAATCACATTGCCTCAGTGGGCTTTACAAACTGTACAGTGAAATGACATCCTCTGTCCTTAGACCCTCGATTCGAGTGAGGAAAAACTCTCCTTATTGAGAAAAAAAACCCTTTTAATAGGGGAAAAAAGGTGGAAGAAACCTCAGGAAGAGCCACAGAGGAGAGAAGCCTGCAGAACAGTCACAGGGGGCATTTTTCTGCATTGAGTACTACATAACATTTACAATGCAGGACTTTTGATTACTACTAGGAGAGTCCTTATAGCTTTTCCACCACTGGCTGCAGGTCGCTGTTTTCAGTGACAAATCTCTAATAATCTGCCCCACAGCAAACAGCAGATACACAACGTTAGCGACTGGCTGGTGGACAAAGTGCCGCATTCAGCAGAATGTTTCCGGTGGGATTTGTCAGAGGCCAAAACAAAACTTCAAGAAAAACGCATATTGGGCTTGAATTTGTTTGGAACCAAGCTCCAAAGAAATGTTAATCAGTCTGGCACAAAAACAGGCAATCATTTGCTAACATTGGTGCAATATTGTCTTTATGACGTGCTAATATGTCAATATTTAATGTGCCTACAGCTCTTTCCGCTGCATCAAAGTGGCCAAAAAAAATCAATTAATGCTGCTTTAAAGCTTTGGATTGGACATATCACCCTATAAAAGACAATAACTGAGGAATATAAAAGACCTTCGGCAGTCTCCACTGTGCTTTATGGGACTGGAGTCTCCTCTGAAAGGTCTTGAACTATTTCACTTTGCAGTTAAATGTGCAGAGTTTTGAAGCCTATTTAAATTTTAATCTCGGCCCTTGAAAGACAGGACTATCATTATGGATACCAGATGGTGAGAACTATTATCATCTCATCCCAATTTCTGGTGAGTCGTAGAGGTCACGAGGCAAACAACAAGTGGAGCCTAAAAAGGAGCATGCAGGCAGCATATTGAAGGATTATTTATTGCACTTCATCCGACAGTCTTCTGCTTGCTATATATGGGGCCGTATCCCAGTGCAAACCTGTATATAGGAAGTCATATCGTCTCTATCACTGTACAGAGATGTGTTTTCACGTTTACAGGTGAGCTATTGACAACACAGACCTCATAGTCTGCAAACACAGAGCTTATTGCTTTCCAGAAATACATGAGGAAGGCTCCCAATGCAATGTCAAACGTGGTTTGCTGGAGATAAGAATCAACAAAGATGTGAAGTCTCTTCAAAATGAAATCAACATCAGCAGCCATAATTGATTTGCTATTTTGGTATTTTTTGGTTGTCGGCGTGTTTGCTTTCGACTTTCTTTCCTTTTTTTAAGCAGCGTTCTAGCTCGCAATCTGACACTTTTAATGTACTTTTGCTGCATTTCTGGTTTAATCCCAAATTTAGGCAAGGTTCCCAGTGCATCTTATCAACCTACATGTATGCCATGTGCAGTACAATCTACACCAACACAGTCACACATGAAAGAAAATGAAGTAACACTGTTTTCCTTTTTTTTTTTTTCCTCCACCCAGAATTCTTCCTGGAGCTACTGGAGAACACTGAGAGGTCCCTGCACGAGATGTTTGTGAGGACTTACGGCAAGCCTTACATGCAGAACTCGGCGGTCTTCGAGAACCTTTTCGCCGAGCTGAAGCGCTATTACACGGGGGGGAACGTTAACCTGGAGGAAATGCTTAATGACTTCTGGTCGCGGCTGCTGGAGCGTATGTTCACACTGCTCAACTCCCAGTACGTCATCACTGAGGACTATCTGGAGTGTATCAGCAAGTACACCGACCAGCTCAAGCCCTTTGGAGACGTGCCCAGGAAGCTCAAGGCTCAGGTTACCAGGGCATTCATCGCTGCACGCACATTTGTCCAAGGGCTGTCTGTCGGCCGGGAGGTGGCCCAGAGAGTGTCAAAGGTAAAAGTGCTTACCAAGACCTGATTAAAGGGTGCATTGTGTTGTTTTGGGGAAGAAATTTTAATCAGAAGAGAAAGATCTTCGTTCATTGATCTTCACGACTGAAGAAAGCGAATAAGCAAACTGCATCAAAGGACATTTCTGAGTTTTAAATTCTTATTTTCTAAAACTACAGAGTGCACCTTTAACTGCTTTCTTCTGTCATTTACAAAACCTGAAACAAAACTATATTTCGGCTGATTTCACTTGCTGATCCAGTTGGGAAACAGCATTTGACCTGAGCTGAAATTAAGACTTGCTGTGTATCCTGCACAAATTCTCAACAAGCCCAAGGTCTTGTGTGGTGTTTATGCAGCAAGCACACATTTCCCCCTGGTTTTCCACATGAACAAGTTCCTCCAAGATACTTTTCTATCTAATGTGTTCTCTCTCGGCGCCTGTCTTCAGGAAGTTTGGGCCTCAAGGCGCCTTGTTCAGGTGCAGTGTTGAAGGTTTATGTGGATTGCTCAGGAGAAACAATGAAAAAGTAGAGAAAAAGAAATTCCTGCCATCACGGTTTATTGCTCTATCGCCTAATATTTGTTCACCCTGTATATACAGGCGCCATTAATCATGTGTTGCCTCAGTATTCTGTTTGATGCGATGTAATCTTAATGTAGCTTCTGCAGTATATCATACTGCCCTGGGAGTGTGTGTAGTTTTGATCATGTACGAAGTAAGATTAAAGGGAAAAGCAAGAGGGCTAAGGCTTGGATTTAGTCACACTCGACAACAACAGGGCTGTTTCTGCACGCCTTCTTATGGGATGAGAGAAGCACCGATAAACACTGCGCCACAAATCCCCAGCCACCCTGGTTTCCTTTCACTACTGTATTGATATCAGATAGATTGGATTATCAACACTATTATAAATATTTATAGACCTGCTGTAGAGTATATAAACAGAAGGCAATGAAAATATTGTAGCCCTCAATCATCAGAGACGGGGAGGCAGACCTGTGGAGGAGACAGAAACTCAACATTCATTCTCGTGCACTCGGTGAACTTTCACCATGTTCCCTTCGCTGTGTGTGTCGCCCCCCCTCCTCCTCGGCAGTAGTAGCGGTGGGGCTCATTTAGGAGCTGCCACAGACGATGTGTTGTTAGTATGCGTTTACTGAGTTACACCTCGCGCTTCTTACAAGCCAGCATGTCCCAGCTTCCCCTCTTGACATTTCAGTGAGACCTGAGATCCAGGTCATGTGTCTGGGACTGCAGCTCTTTGATCCCTCGGGGTATAAACTCATCACGAGGGCTTGGGTGTAAGCATAATGGAATAAGACACCCCGCTGGAGGTGACTGTTGCACAGCGCCTCTAAGATGTGACACCCATGCTTAAAGCTGCTGAGATATATATTGAATAAAAGTAGATGTTGTAGTGCTTTATTTTCTTTTCACAGCTTAGGTGACAAAACACAAAATCCAGCGGAACTTTGAAGAAGCAGGACTCTGGATCTCTCCCTGATCATTACCCAAACGCTACGTCTGCTTCTGTTTCTTTGAAGTGATTAAAATCGAATAATCATCTGTCTGGTTATTTATATTATATTATATGTGATTATATGAGTGCACGCGCTGTAATAACATGGCAACGGGTTTGACAGATGCAAATGTGCAAACAACACTGTGCTGTGTTTCTGTTAAAGCCAATGTGTGTCAAATTTTTAAAATGAAAATGTTTCAGTATTGCTCATTATGTTGCGGGTGTATACACAAATCCAAGGAAGACGTGTTGTAAAAAGTATCCAAATGTCATACTCGAGAAAAAGTAAAGATGAAATGTCAAAATGTTATTTTTTTAAAAGTGAAAGTCACACATACGAATAGTAAAAGTCTTAAAGTATCTGGTAATAAAAGTCATTTTTTCATATATTTATGTACATGTATGTACAGACTGTATACCATGGGACGACCAGTTATCAGTTGGGCGATTATAGGATCAGATATTCAGCATTTTTCTAAATGCGCTACTTCTGCTCTGATGCAGCATGTCATCTGCAAAGTAACTAGTAACTAAAGTTATCAAATAAATGTAGTGGAGTAAAAAGAACAATATTCGCCTCCAAAATGTACTGCAGTGGAAATATAAAGTAGCAGAAAATAGTAACACTCATGTAAAGTGCAAGTACCTTAAAAATAAATAAATGAATAAATGTACTTACATGTAAGTACAGTACTTGTAAATGTACTCAGTTACATCACAACACTGACCGAAAGTAGACTGTAAGTTGCCATTACTGTGATGCCGTCTCCCTTCAATTTTTGCGCCTTTAAAATCATTTTTCTCCTTTAACCTTTACTTTTTATGTAATGTTACTTGTGACACAATGTGCCTGTGCAGTTCCCAGCTGAATGTGAACAACAGGAGCCTGTACTTCATGAAAAGTGCCTCTGTGAGACCATTCAGTTCACATAGATTCCCTCGGCGTGCAGATGACCAAGATGTTCATCAGAGGAGGATCAATAGCAACTGTTATTATAGATTATTATAGTTTATTTTATATTAGTCATTCTGACCCTCTACAAGTGACCAGTTGTCGTTTAGTTGCTCATCACCAGGCAATTAATAACATCTTAAAAAGAAGAAAAACATGACATGTCTGACAAACTGTTACAGACCTGGGATCTGTATTTACCACAGTGGTGTTGCCCTCAGGAACTGTGGGGGGCGTCAAATTGCACAAATGCCAATTTCTACACAATGTTGCTTTAAGACCGGCATTCATAAAATACCCTCATCAGTAACTGGGGGCCTGCTGTCTGACGTCGTCAATCCAACTACCCATACTACTGTCCCTGTCAGCAGGCAGCAGCAGACACTGAGTCACTAAAACTCGCCGTCACAGTAATGGCGGCACCGTTAGATGGCAGAACACACAAATCCGTCGCCATAAGTGAATCATTGTCACGGGGGGAATCATTCATGCTGGCGCTTAATTGGATTTTCTAAATTCATACAATAGAGTGAAAAACAAGTCAATTTATTATTATTATTTGGAAGATTCACAGAACTTAAAATGTGAGGAAAGGTGACACACTAATCTGTATTTGTGGAAAGTTATTAGAATGTGGAAGATAAATATACGTAGTTGGTATAATTAGCTAAACTTAATTTCTTCTAACTTTTGTAAAATAAGATCTGGATGAGGAACTTTAACAACCACAACCACACTACTTCTTCTGCTCTGAATAATTATGATTAAAAATAATGATGCTAATTGCAAAAACAGTGATTATTTCTCCCCTGGCATCTGAATCTGCTGAGAACAGACTCTGTGAGGCTGCCTGATACCTGTGTGAGGTGTGATAGATGTTGGCGGGAGCATTTTTAGAATATTTAGTGTTGAGTTCGTATGTGACAAGTCACAGCAGTCTTCTGTGAGGTTGTGTGTGAGGGTTTGTTATTATCAGAGCCAGACTCAGTGGGGCTATAGGAAAAATATCTCCTCTCCCCCTTTATGACACTTACCACTGGGCTGAGAGAGGGGAAAGGATCTGGGCACATCAAACATTAACACATATCGCCGAGAGAAGGTCATCCATGTTTTTGTCTCCCCCAGGCTATACTGTAGCTCACTTTATTCTGGTCTTACAAGGCAAAATATCCACACTGCTATATGAGAACATGTCGAATTGATCATAATGAGCCAATCATTGCTGCGCTGCACGTACCTTTCTTTTTCAGAACTGATTTTGAGATATTATTGCTTGTTTTTAAAACATTTTTCATGGTCATGGCCCCTCAGCGAATTCCCCAAAAGCCTAATTGGTGCTTGACATCTTTTGGCAGGGCTCATTTAGCCTTTAAGTGTGTCCAAAATCACAGTTTGTCACAAAGAGGCTTTGTTGTCAAGGCCCCTCATGCAGGCAACATCGTGTTTTATTATTATGTCGCTGGTGTTTGTGGAATGCTGTCATCTCATGTTTGATATTTATTAATTTGGTTATTTAGTATTTTCTTTAGCATCTATTGCTGTATTAACATTGTTATTGCTGCAAATCACTTTTTATAAATAGATAAAAAGCTGTTACAGTCAGACACCACTCAGCAGGAAAGCCTCAGCGTAAAAGTGTAACTTCATATCTCTCTTTACTTAAACGTTGGTGGCCTGCGGAGGGGAAGTTAGACAGAAACTAGGTAGAAAATGAAAATAGAATGATCAGCCTGAGTTAAGCAGTAACCATTAGTCAAATGAATTATCATTTATTTACTTACTGCTTATTGGAGAATAGAATATTAATATTATATAATAGTGGGGTTATTTCCTTTTTTCAGGTTATTGCTATAATTTGTGGGTAATTTCAAATATATTATTAATGCTATGTAAATATGCAATCTGGTATTTATCCTATTTACCATGAAATGTGTGTTACCCAGTGGCACATGATACAGGTGCAGTATATGTGTGGGGATCTGTTGTTGGTGGCTGATCTCCAGTCAGTAACTCAAACAAAAGGATATTTTAGACATTCTCCCTACTGAATAAAATAAACACACATTCATAAGAGAGATACAGCTTTCGGTGTCCCCCTAAGGAATCACCTCCAGAGTGGGGCCGCTGTAGCTCAGGAGATAGAGCAGGCCGTTCAGCACTCGGAAGGTCACGGGTTCAAATCCCTGTCTCCCCCGGCTGCATGTCAAAGCATCCTCGAGCAAGATACTGAACCAAATTGCTACCTTGCATGGCAGCCTCTGCCATCAGTATGTGAATGTGACAAGTGTTGTAAAGTGCTTTGAGTAGACTGGAAAAGTGCTATAGAAATGCAAGTCCATTTACCAAAGTTGATGTTAGATTTTTGCCCCGGCACATTTCCTTTTTCACATTCTTCACATTTTAGCAGAAGCTTCTGTCCAAAGCAACTTGTGATAAGTGCATGTAACATGAGCTAGATGTCGTCAAAAGTCAATTCTGCATCTCCTCTACAAAAACAACTAAGAGATTGTGCAGTGTCTGGGTTTAATTTGTATTTTTGTAAACGAAAGGAGGCATTAATAAGTGCTTGCATGCTGTGTCTGTTTAATCCGAAAATGTGGATTTCAGATGCTTAATAAGATGCTTGTTGGTGCTTCATGGAAAACAGGAAGAAGTCCATTAGCAGCGACCCAGGAGCCTTCACTTCAGACATTTTGACAGGGCTCCAGAGTGCAAGCGTTCAGCACGCATTTTAGAAGTTGCCCCCAAAAAAATCATTAAAGTCAGCAGTTCACGCAGTCAGGTTTGTATTTGCTATCTGAAATGTCAGTGTACTTGCTTGGCACGTGGCAAAAACAGATGGTCAGTGATAAGAGGTTGCACTTCAGGTTCGTACAGTCGACACATGTGGCCAGAGAACAGCTGATACAGCCAATGGTCAGATCTTTTGTGTAGTACTATCACAAAACCTTCTAAATGAGACAAATAAAAACGTTACACCAGTCGAGTCGATTTTGATTTAGGCCTAAGAGGGCTTTATAATGTGCACAACATAACATATTCTCTGTTCTTATCCATTGAAGCACTGAGCTTTAAAAGAGCCAGAATGAGCCGAAGCTTAGTTTGGATCAGCTACTTGTGCCACAATGCTTCAATAGGCTGCTTCTCCCTGAAAGGACTTAAGAATCTGTAGGTCTGTGCATCTTTGTAGGCAATCTGTCCATAATGATCATCTGTCTTGGAAAACCTTTAAAAAGCCTTATGTTTAGGGATTTGTTTAATGTAGAGCTTATTTTTGGATTAGAAACAGCAACACTATATGAAACAAATTCAAACACTCACTTTAGTGGCGTGATTGATTGTTAAACTTGTCCATTGTGTGGTTGTTTTCCACCATCTTCAAATGCATTAAGAGTTTACTTGTGGCTAATAAATAACTTTAAATTTCATCCACTAAAATAATCCTGTGGTTCAGACCAAAACAACTCGATGGGGAGCGAGGATACTGTGGTAAAATACATCTCTTAAATACAACACAAGTCATCAGTGTGGGTACTGATTATATGTCTAGAAATACATTATTTTATTTTAGCCTTCTTAAGCAGTTCATGTGTGATTGCTGATGTATTCAGCTAAATTTATCATACAAATATCAACAGAATAATTTTCTTAAGAGGTGCTTTGAATATCTGTCAAGCAAACCAAACAAGAAGCTAAAGTTAGGGCTAGGTGCTAAAATGACATGTAAAATTTCGTTGCTGTGAAGTAATCTGTGAAAACACACCCAAGAAATATTGTGTCAGTGATTTTCCTTGTCTAAAGTACGTGTTATGTATTAATTTGGGCTTTGTATTTCTCGACGTGTTTTTAACTTAATGACAAATAGAACTGTCTCGAGAGAAAGATAGAAAAACTGAGATACAAAATGCTGGAGAATTAATTCTAGCTGATGAGTGAGCAAATAAGTGTTTGTCTTTATCTAATAATTAACATTTAAATGCAGATCAAACTCTCTGACAATGATCACACACACTGTGATTGACACCCGAAAGTGCTGGGTCAGCAGAATATCTCTCTTATCTCAGCTCTAGTGCCGCACTAATATTAATATTTTCAGCTGACTGATTATTCTGATGAAATCCCATTTTTTTTCTAAGCAACTACGAATCCTCGATTGTGTTGCATTCAGGTAAAATAAAAAGGGAAATGACAAGCATGTAAATCCTCCTGGAATCAATCGACAGAAGTGTTTTTAGACGTGTTGTCCTGGTGCTAACGACTGCTGTCACACTCTGTGCTCTTGCAGGTGAGCAGCACTCCGCCATGTATCCGAGCACAGACCAAGATGTCGTACTGCACCTACTGTCAGGCCATGCCAAGAGTTAAAGCCTGTAAGAACTACTGCCTGAATGTCATGAAGGGCTGTCTGGCTAATCAAGCTGATCTGGATCCAGAGTGGAACCTGTACATCGGTAAGTCTTATCAAGCGTGACTCCTTCACCTGGGTCCTGCTGTTCTGTCATTTACCATCATACCAATTAGATGTCTTCTATAAATATGTATACCTGGGTGTGTGGCTTGTATGGCTCTTCAGTAAATGGGACTCATTTCTCAAATTGCACTAAAAATGATATATGTTAAATTATCTTTCAAGTTGCATGTTTACAACCAGCAAACTACTGCAAAACAATGAGCTGAGAGCCGTTTTAAGAGTGTTGAATTGGAGGGATCGAGAATAGGCGCAAGCAACACTCTTACAGTACAGGGACTAACTGAATTCAGTTTAGCAGTAATGTAGATTTACACCTTTTGTCTGTCATGCTCATGAAAGAACAAAAACATCAGTGTCGAAAGAGAAATCATTCAGGCACTTTCATGTTGATGTCTGACGGAGGTAAAGAGAGGCCACAATTATCACACCATTTGCATCACGTGGTATCTGTCAAGAGCAAGGACGTTATAATTACACCTGGACACAGCCATGGAGGCGAAGTCCCATTCATTTCGATGAAAGCTGCTCAGTGGCGCATGAAGCCAAAATGACTCGACTGTCTTCCGCATAACTTCCGCATTGTGGGGCCCACAGAGCATGCGCACTAGAGACCTCCGCTGACCGAGCCGGCTAATTTCCAGTTTAGCACCCGGCTAACTTGAATAGGGATAAAATAGTTTAATGGCGCGGCTCTTCTAGCCTTTTCAAATGTTATTGAACCGAATGGCTCAAATTATGACAGTGAAACGAGTCATTTCGGGGGGGTTGCAACACTGCAAAAAATGTGTCCCCCATTTTAGAGATGCTTCTTTCACCATGTTAGCTTATGGGGAAAAGTCATTTTGGGCCCCAGTGCATCAAGTGACAATGTAAATACACGGTTTGGCCACAACAAAAGTTGGCTTCAAAGCCTGGCGCTCCTCCTGGGGGATTGGTCAAGATTCTTAGGGTTAGGGTAGTTGCCAGTTTGCCAGTTTTTGGAGAGAAAAAAAGGAAAAAGTTCTACAGTATGCATCCAAATACTATACTGCCCTAACATTAACAACATAAATGTTAGCTAGTGTTAGCAATGTTAACGTTAGCTAACTACCATTAGCAACATTAACGTTGGCTAGATAGATAGCGTTAGCAACGTAAGCTAATGCAACAAACTGTCAACCACATCACAACAGTGGTGTTTTGATGTGAATACAATGGAAGGGGGGAGATGTTCCACATTGAGTGGGTAAATGTTATCAATACCATCTTAAAATTTTAAATGTTGACGTGTTGCCAAATTTCACAATTAGGTGTTGAGGTGCTAATAGAATTCAAATTTCCGGCCTGTCTTTGCTTTCATAATGTTGGGTGTTTCTATCAACCCAAGCATGTTGAATGTATGTAAATCTATAGTAAATCATTTTACCACAGTTCTCTTCAAAATTTCAAAATGAGTAGATATGATAAATAAAGTAAAAGAAGCTCAGGTTAAAATGTTTACCTTGCAGGTCTGCAGGATTACAGAAATAGGTGTGTTATGTTGTCATGTCTTACTTTCTATTCTAAGCGAGGTTACAGCTGGTGCTGCGTTGTTATCATGTTTTGACAACATCAGTTCCATCGACACGCAGTGGGCTCCTTCGGATAAGAAGGCGCTTTATTTGTCATTCTTTTATCAACATTTTTTTCCTGCATAATAAAAAGATTTTATTCATGGGATTCTGCCCTCCTGCTGGGCTAAATGGGGACTTGTAATAGGGCAGAAGTGCACCACGGGGAGTGTCAGGTTTTGTGAAGAGAAGTTCAATAAGAACTTGTTCAGTTCAGAGACAAGAAGTACACACAAGAAAACACACAATATTTATATATTTATTTAATATTTCATAGAATACCTTACACAAATGACTCCTGCTGTCATTTAGATAGGCTCGTCCCGCAGGATTGAACGAAGGCTCCGACAGTGAAAACGTGAACAGGCTGCTGTGAGAAACAGAAAGGAGGAGCTCTGAAAACACTCAATACTAAAATTGTATGTTTATAAAGAAAACATCATGCAGCAGTCTTATGAAGAAGCTGGGATTTTTAAGCAGAATTTGCCCAATATATTCGGTTCATTGCTTTCTTACCTCGTGTTTGAAATTCTCTTTTCTCTTCCCGTGAAATGTTGAAACTTTTTCACATGACTCATTCAGCCCTCCGGGGTGTTTGCACAAATTTATCTAATCAAATGTGATTAAGGCCAGTTAAACGCCACGTAGCAAAAACTTTTGATTAAACATTTCTAAATTAAGGAAGGGGCTGAGAGGTTTGTTTGTCACTTCCTTTCACTGGTTTTCTGCAAAAACGAATGCTCTTAAGTCATGCAATTGAAATCCGTGAAAGATTTATCCACCTGCCTATATGCTCTTTAACTCTGAAATATGCCATGTGTTGGGTAAATCGAGTTAGTTAGATCCTGTCACTGGTTTTTCTACTGTAATAGTAGTATTGGCACTGACAAAACCAAAGCGGTCAGCTCCTAAACAGAACCTCAGGATGCTCTAACTACCTTCTACTGGGATTTAAAGTGATATCTGACCACTGTGGGACAGAAACTCACACAGCAACAGAGCCCTCTTTTTTATTTTTTCAGCTGTTGGCAAACAAATGCCTACATACACATCCCGCAGAGTCAGAGCACCTGATGACTCTACCTCCAGTGTTCACTCCCCTTTTAAACTGATTTTCCTGAGAAAACATTGTCTGTTTTTTTTTTGTTTTGTTTTTTTTTGCTTTTGGCTTTCTTGATGTTCAGTCATCCTCACCAGCCCCTCGTTGTCTTTGGCGCTCGGCCATTTTACGCTGGGCATGTAGTGCACAACCAGCTTGTGTAAGCTTATGACCTTGGAGCGGCTGCACAAAGTTTCGTGCCAGTCTTTGTGAGAGCCACTGGGACTGTGTGGACCAGCAGACCAAAACAATGAGCAGCTCAAAGAGGGTGAAAGCTTCAAAGAGCTCGGGGGTGGAGAGTTTTTAGATATATTTACAATTTTACATTTATACAAGGTAGACATATAAAGAATAGAAAAAAATCAAACTACCGCAACAAAACAAAAACAGCACCAACAACAAAGAGTACAGAACAGTATAACAATGATCGATAACGTACAGTACAATGCATCACAATTAAATATTCATTTCATTATTATAGATTGTACTTTGCCTACAGTATATAGGGGGAGGTTTCAAAATAAAAGTCAAATAGGGCTGCTCAGAACTTGTCTTTATTAATTGCAAATACACAATGATGAAACACAAAATCCCCGATTCATAACAGAATTGTATTTGGTATCACTGATCATGTTCACTATTCGTTCCACATTGGGACACTTAAAACATAAATAAAAACATAATGTCATAATCTGCTAATCCTTTCTGACATATGCTCAATTGAAAACAGTACAAAGCCAAGTTATTTAATGTTTTAGCTCTTCAGCTTCAATGATTTTTACCTTCACAAGGAGGTTATAGGTTAAGATAGGGCATTTTTTTTCTCAGGGACGTATATAGGTGGCTGGTATCTAGAGTGAGTCCAATTTGACGTGATCCTAGATCTGGTGAGCTTAAAGAGGCAGTATGTAGTTTTGGACATGAAATTCAGGCTCAGAAATATTTAAATATTAAATATAAATATTTATTTTTTCCATAACTGCAAAAACAAGCTGTTCTCAGAGGAAAATAAGGTCCCCAGAGAACTGTTTGAAGCTAGAAAGGTGGCAGGGTCCGCCACATATAAACAAACTAAAACAATATGAAGCTGTGTTGTTCTTTAAGGTCAGATTGTTTATTCAAAATATTCAGTTATGAAAACAAAGAGTTTGTTTATTTACTTTGTGTAGGCATACAAAACCAGTCAATGAAGATCTTTCTCTTCTGATTAAATTCTTTATATATAATTTAAAACTACATAGTGCACCTTTAAATTATAGTTAAGCAGTTCTGGCTGGTTTGATAGTTTCAAGTTTGATAGTGGATTAGGCTTCAATGAATCATAGGGGACTTTGAAGTAAGCACTCTGAGTGCTAATGTAATTGTAAATAAATGCCTATTTTGAGTTTGATGCCAGAAACTGTTTCAAACAGGAGCAACAAAAGACTGAGAAAGTTGTGGAACGCTCAAAAAACACTGTTTGGATCGTTCCACAGGTAAACAGGTTCACTGGTAACAGGTGATAGCATCATAACTGCGTATGAAAGGGCCATCCTTGAAAGCCTCAGTCATTCACAAGCAAGGATGGAGCAAGGTTCATCACTTCGACATGATTATATAAAGGATATTACTTCATAGGCTATTTTTTTCATTTATGTTTAACACCGCATCACAACTTTTTTTGGAATCAGGGTTGTAAAGAAATATTTTTTTCCAGCAAATTATTTTCCTTTCTTTTTACGTTGGCCCTGTGCAGCACGCAAAAAACAGGACAAGGAGAGAGACGTATATTCATTATTACTGAAATCGAGTGAAACCCTTCTGTCTAAAAGGAGCTGACTCCAGGGCAGTGCCAGAGCAAATGAATCAAAGTTCCCACTTGTCCACAACCATGCCAGCAGAGATCAGAGGAGCTTGGGTCTGTTTTTTTTTAAAGTCTGAAAGGAGTGATATTTGCTTTGTGAAGGATTTTCTATTGTGTAACTCTGAATCTCACTGGCTTGGAAATTACTGCAGGGGCCCAACACTCTCCTTCCTCCTCTGCAGAGGTGAGTAAAACCCCTAAATCTTGTTCCCATAAGGACTGAGTCTGAATGTTGAGATTTAAGGAGTGATATAACATCCTATAGTTGTTTACAGACCTGAGACAGAATTGTCTATATGTCTCATAATTATAGTTAAAGTATTCTTTTTCCTTAAATTGGGCCTTTGTTTGTATTTGTGTTCACGTTACGTGTCCTTCTAAAAGGATAAAATCTCCCCATTCGCCACCATTTGTGAAATTTCTGTAATATTTAGTTTCTATCAAGTACATGCCAATACATCACACAAGAATTCATTAACACCATAATCAAGCTTTCTAAGTGGAACACAGTGATGATGAAGAGATCATTTTTTCTTGGGTCCTATACCAGATACTGCTGCAGCCAATCCCAACTACCTGTGTTTCTATCTGTTTTAAATAAAGGGGATATCTGGTGTTTAATGCAAGGGAATACGGGTTTACATCTGGGAGTCCAAGACCCACTCTATCTCTTGGCAGTATTAGTTTTCTTCTGATTAATTCAAGGCTTTTTGTCCTTTCACAATAAGGAAGAAAACATTCTTTTTATAATCAAACCAAGGTTTTTAGGAATGTACAAAGGAACAGAGTGAAATAAAAAGCTAATCTTGGAGGAATATTCATCTTCAGCACTTCAGCTCCGTCCTAGACCACCTTCTAAGTTGTTCCTTTGTAGAAAATGATTAAGACTGTGTATTCAAATGAGTTTCTTTCATTAAAAGGTGTTCTAATCATTATACCAGGGTGGAGGGTCAATTCACAGTGGGATCAGCAGCACTTCAGTGTTGAAATCAACACAATGGAGCTCTAAAGGTGAATTTGATACAGACGTGTGCATGTACACTTTGAGGACAAAGGTGGAGAATTTTAGTGGGTAACAACATTGTTTTTAACGTCAATCTAAGCATGAATGAAAATGACAAAATGACAAAGTAACTGGTCGGATAGTTTGACATTTTCCATCAGGTAACGCCAACCAATGAGGTCAAGGGTACATCTATTTTTTTGCAAAGTTTTGGAGAACAACCAGTTGTAACAGATTATAGTGAAGACATTATACAATATGTGCTGCACCTCCATCCGTGGTGTGTGGCAGTATATTTCCCTGACTATACATTGCGTTGCAGGCAGGAAAGGAAGCAAGATCTATGGGTGTTTGCTGAGGACACATGCATTCAGTAACGTGGACGTGGCAGCAGATCTGTTTCATGAATGATCCACGGTGGCCTGAATGCCTCTATGTGTTCATCAAGCACGGGGCAGAGCAGCTGCAGTGCGGAGGGAGAAAGGACAAGACTGACAGATTCCGGCACGTGTTTCCCCTAAAAGCAGGGACGTAGTGGAGTGTGTACACACATTAATGAAGTTTATGAACCCCCCTCGAAAGCTGGAATAGCATATACGCAGATTGCATTGCTCTCTGGCAAACTCTTGGGTCGGTCATTTCCATTGCATCATGGTATTCTCACAAGAGTTGGAGCAAAGCACCACAAAAGTGGGAATAAAATGAAATACTTCACTCCGCTGAACAAAGCAAAAACATCAACTGGTGCAGATTTGAAAAAACACAGAAGACACCGGAATTGACAATGGAGATCTGAGAGCAAAAAGTTCCTGTAAATGTTGTTAGATCTTCTTTTGGTTTCAAGCAAAGGGACAAATACTGAGGAAGACTGAGCAGCTTCAGGCTGCTTGAGGCAATGTTTTATGTAATGATCAATTCAGTGTATAATGAGGATATATGGAGCAAATATTTAGAGTTATTTGGACAATTAAACTTCACCAACTTCAGCAACTTTGTGTCCTGCTGATATACTTTCACCATTATGAAAATTAAATAGAAACATAACTGAAGATTTTATTTACTCACTCCATCTTCCTGCAAAGAATACACATTATTAGATATAGTGGCACTATGTAGTTTTGGAGAAGGATTATATTTACATTATTAATGTGGTAATAATACAAACTCAGACATATTTATTTTTTCCATGACTGAATAAACAAGCTGTTCTCAGAGGAAAACAAGGTCCCCAGAACACTGTTTGAAGCTAGAAAGGTGGCAGGGTCCGCCACATATAAAGATCAGTTTGTTTATTCAGTCATGAAAACAAAGAGAGTTTGTTTATTTGGTTTGTTTAGGCATAAAAAAAACCAGGCAATAAAGATCTTTCTCTTCTGATTAAAATTTCTTCCTCTAAACTACATAGTGCTCCTTTAACATGAATATTATTCTTTATGTATTCCAGGACTGTATTTATTAGCTTTAATTGGGAAGCACTAATATAGAGTCATAGTGCACATATACATGACTAATTCAGTAGCGGTTTATTTGGGTTATATTTTTGGGGTTTCTTAGTCACGGCTCTTAATGACACAAGACGTGTTTTATCATAGTTTGCAATATGTCTCTCTCTGTTGATCACATACTTTAAAGAACAGGCTGCCATATTTGGTCTTTCCTGACACAGGGGCACATTGAACATTTTTGTTGTTTCGACCTAAATAATTTAACTTTTGTTTTCGGTTCAAAATTTAAAAAGAATTCAGCCAGAAATTTATCAAACGGCATATAAGAGTGGCTAAACACATGAGTTGGCCCACAGTAAGGGCTCTGATGAAAGGTAACAGGGTGAGCTTCTGCTTTTGTCGGCGTGTATTCAGTGTGTTTGTGCATTTGTTTGACAGATCCATCATTGTTTTTAGTATTCTATTTGTTTAATATTCACTTTATTTATTAGTTTATGTTGATCATTGTGAGAGAGTTGTTTGAGTGAAATTGTGATATTAGCTTTACACTTCATGACTGAACCTCATGTTTGGCTTACGCTGCATATCAGCAGAACATTCGATGTAGACATAGACATAGACGGAGCTTCTTCCAGGCTCAAAAACACATGACCGTTCATAGGTGATGATCATTCCAAACATTCCCACGGACACAACCTGACCGCATTTAGGCTCCTACAGAATTAACTGTTACTAAAATGAATTCATGACTGTGATAGTGACCGAAGTCATGAATTTGAAGAAATCCATTGTGATTGCACTTCAATCACCATACTTCAAAATTACATTTCATTATTCTAGAGTGCACACTTTGGTGAGATAATATAATAATTAACAAGCCGAGAGAAGCGGGGGAAGTCTACAGCGCTGAATGTCAACTTGTTGAGCTGTAGAGGAAAGATGATGATGGTGTGTCTGCTTTGCAAAAATGTGACCTGGATATTTCGTCAGTCATTGACCCAATTATGTATTTCAAATGAATCCAACTAGTTTATTAATTTTGAAGGGCCAGGCCCAGAGGTTATGACTGTGTGTTATTATGACTTTAGACTCACTGTTCCCAAAATTACATGACTGTTGCAGCATACCAGCAACAAACGTACCGCACCCTCATCGAAAGCTTGCAGTTTGGATATGTTTAGGCGAGAAAACTACTTGGTTAGGTTTCGGAGAACATCATGGTTTGGATTCAGATAATTAAGTTACTTACGTTACTTCAGTTATGAATATACCTATGTTAGGTGTGTAACTAAAGTTACATAATGCACTTTATGCTTTATAGTTATACACAAAATTATGTTTCCCACAACAGATGCAACACAATATAAAAAGTGACTCAAATATGAATATGTCTAAATCTGTGTATGTGTTGGGCATTTTTCAATATTTTCTGGTATTTTATTGACCAGAAGATGAATTAAGAAAAAAATTCACAGAGAACAACCGATAATGAAAAGAATTGTAGATTAAAGAAAATAGCCAATGTTGAATAAATCGTAAATATAAAATTGCACCAAAATAAACCACTGCAAGTCTGCTGTTACTGTTGCCTCTGCTGTAATTGAAGCCCAGTAATGCTCGCTGTCACAGCTTACCTCCAACAAGCAATCAAACAAGGTAAACATAGCAACATCAAAAGCTGTAACAGCAGTAATGAAAGCTTCAACAGGCTCTACAGTAAATTCATCTTAGCTGTCAGTCTGTCTTTAAGTGTGTTTGCATGTATTGTAATGTTAATCTCCATCCATCTATTTAAAAACCACTTATCCTGTTCAGGGTCTTGTGGGTTGCCAGAGGGACACCCTGCAGTACTTGAGTGCGATAGCACATATAAACAGATTTTCACACTCACATTCACACCTACAGACATTTAAGAGTCACCTTTTCACCTTAGCTGCATCTCTTTGGAAAAACCCACGCGGAAAGAGGGAGAAGATACAAGCTCAAACTCAGTCTGTGCCTCTACGAATATATTATACTTTTCTTGAGTTTCAGTAAGATTACACAGGCCAACCGAGTGCATTTCAATCCCGCTAGAAATGTCGACTCCGCTAACAAAGGATACATTTCAGTCATGGCTCCACTCAGCTTTGACAACTTTGCATTTCTGCCATTAATCCTGGAGCAACAGTCATTCTGTCTTCATCAAAACTCTTGTCAATCGGATTATTGTTCCCCAGTGTAGATTAAATGCCAGTTCTATACCTTTTGTCTCTGACATTTCATGCTCATTATGGATGAAAGATTTTCAATTAGCTTCAGGTCTCACCACACAGAAGGTATTGAATTGGCTCTTGGTGTTAAATTATCCGGAAGGCTCCTTCATGTTTAGCACAGATGGACAGACTGTTGTAATGTGTAATACCATAGCCACTAGATTACTAGTTTGCTGATATGAACCATACCGTAAACAGTCAATGATTATTACTCGGACACGGTACGGGGCCAGAACTGTGATTTGAAAACAAAACCTGAGCTAAAAAAGACCTTTCATAATGTCAGCTGTAACCACTAATGTTAGCGAATGCCTGGTAACATTAGCTATGATTGCTAACGTTTGCTCACACTAGCCCCATTCACACTGCCTTTTGTCCTACGACTCTGTAAGGACTCTCCCAGTTGCCTACAATACAGCACTTAGAAGGCATGGCTTGTTTCAGCAGGCCTCAGTTTCAAGTACTGTAGAAAACTGACAGCTTAAAAAAATGTCAATAAAAAACAAAGACATGAGGAAAAAATCTAATCAGATTGTCATTTAAAAACACATAAAAATACCAAAAATATCTAAATAAAATGATTTATTTTTTTACTGTTTCAATGCTAATTTAACCTTTATCAGGTCAGGTTTTGTCATCAATGCCAAATTTTAATGTGACTGATCTGGCCCTGTAACGTGGCACTTAGCCGTCCTCTCAACTTAAACTGGGTCATATCAGCTCGCTGAAAAAGAATAAGGAGCTTTGGCTCAAGAGCTCACAGAGAAATTGTGAGAAATACCTGAGAGTCCCGACACAGAGACTTGAAGCTAAGATATTCATCTTGATTCCTGTGCCATCCATTCAGACCAACATCATATACCTGCTCCACTGACCAGAGAAGACAAGATATTGGGGAGGCGAAAAACTAATCCAACCAAAGAGCAAGAAATCCTTAAAACCTCGAGGCTGTGCGCCTGATAGCAATGATTTTCCCCTTGCAACCCCTTCTCACCAAACAGTTCCACTTGCAGGAAATAACACCCTCCAATTGAATAAATTCCAACTTGTGAAAAAAACTGAAAAAACAGCGTGCCAGTTCACATAAACCAAGGCCTCACCTTCATTTAACCATGATGTGAGTCTGAGGCAGAAAGTCGCTGTTGTGGCTTAGCCGGAGGCAAGCTGAGACAGATGTGTGTTTGAAGAGCAGCTGCATTGCTATATTCCTGTAAAATGTTTCACAATGTCTGTGAAGCTATTCGCCAGTTTGCTGCAGTCTACTTCTGTCCTGCATTTTAACAGCAGAAAAAACAGCTGGTAAAAATTTCTCACTTTTGGATGTTTTGATTTTATTCCAATTTCTTTGCTAAAAATATTCTTTGTTTTTTAAGGCCAGTGACATACAGTATGCATGTGCAGGATATTTTTTAGGTATCCGCTAACAACCTCCGATCAAATGTCCTTGTGCATGTGTTTGTTTTTGCTTGCCCCGAAGCGAGAGATTAATTAGACAAGCAAATAAAATATGACCAAGAAATTTCATTAAAACACGAGCTGACTCCAGGCTCCGAAAGGCCAATGTCAATTACATCGGTCTCACATTGTCATTTCAGATTCATTTGGAAAGGTGTTGTTCCTGGAACCAATATAGCTTTAGTTCCAGTGTGTCACCCTAATTATTAATAATGACACGAATCACTATCGATCTGTTGTGTTGCTAAGTATTTGTTTGACGCGCAGCAGCTATAGTTTTAGGAAACAGAGCTAAAATGTCAGTGTGTAATCAGTGTTTCTTCTTGAATGTTACACTGTATAAATCAAATGTGAATAAATCATACAGTAGATTAAATGGGCTCTGCTGAGTACAGCCAGTCTTAAATCCGTTTGTTCCCACTGGAGGACAAATCCTTGCTGACCTCTCCTCGTTCTGCTCTTAAAGACAAGACTCGCTCAGGGCGTTAATTACTGAAACAGATGCTAATTATGGTGTGTTTTTAAGCAGTATATCGTATGCATTCTTGCAATAAATCCACTGCGAATACCAGATTTTTTTGTAGAGATTCATTTGTAGTAAATGCTGCTTTGCTTATCACGATAACCAGGTGTTTAAAAAAGTTGCCCATGTGCAATTTGACGAGATTAAGAGTGGGATTAGGTTTTAATTACATGAATTAAGTGAAGCATGAAAAGACTGATGAACAGCTGTCAGTCTGTTTTTTCCGCACTTGAGAATCTCTACGCTGATCATAATCATGACCCACACGCCAAGTCCTCTGGGATATATGGTGCGTTACGCTGTCTGCATAAATCACTGGATATCTGTTTTAAGATGATCACTTTGACAGTGTTTACTTGACTTTGTGTTGTTTAAAAGCTCTTCTGGTTGGCTGTTCTTTTTGTTGGAGAATGATCAGAAGCAGGCTGTTTTTAACCATTTTTGATGTTATTTATCAGGCTGTCTGCAAGAACGTTCCTCTCAGGTCATTTGAATATCAGTCGCATGCTGCGGTGATGAATATCGTCCACAGCAGTTTACACCCCACGTGTCATTATCATTTTTTTGCGCTGACAGGTAGTCGACACCTGTGATGGAGCTTTTCCCTCCTGCACATTCACAATGTACGCAGCGAGACTTTAAGTAATTTATAAGTGAACTGGTTGACACTGCCACGGCTTTATTCGCCGTCTGTTGCACTGGTGTTTACAGGCTGTTGTTGTTCTCTCCGGAGAGACGTGTCACCACATTGGAAGTGATCTGCATCGATTCTATCTGCTCATTTCTTTTTAATTAGGTGATTTGTTTCACTTGGTAACAGGAGCCAGCCACAACCTCACTGTTTATGAAAATTCAAGCCAGCAACATATCCTTTGCTTTGTGAAAAAATTCCTCATGAATAAAATATTGAGTAGAAAAACCTTCTCCTAACACGCCGTGTGTGAGCGGACAGCCAATGGCTCGTAGTCAGACCACACAAATAGACCAGAATATTTGTATTTTATTTTATGCTTTTACCAGCATGCGTTAAAACACTGATATATCTCACATCTTTTCACATGACCAGAAAGGTGAGCTGATGCTCCTTTCACATCGTACATCATCCAACCAACGCACTTCATCCAGCCTGGCCTAAAGATCCTTCTCCCGACAAGGGTTGGATGTGCTTCAGATTGTAGTGACCGGGCGATTCTATTAAGCATGATTTAATTCAGTGGTGTTAATGTTTAAAATAGATTCAACCATCTACAAAAGAAGAGAGAGACAGAGGGTGCATGAGTAGGCGAGTGAGAGAGCAAGTGCATTGAAAGAGCTAAAACTTACCTCTATTTGGTACTTATGTAATATAATAGCACATAGAGCTAACGCTGCAGACCTGAGTCTCCGTTAATGGTGACAGCTGTTACAATTTGTAGGTTGGTATTCTGGACCTGAAAGCGGACACTAAGACAGGGGAAAGGTTTAAAGGAATTTATTGGTCTGCTCAGGAAAAAGGGTTGTAGATGATGGCTCAGGCGAGTGGCACAGCAGGTGGTGTAGCTGGGGCTCATGGTACTGGAAGCTAGAGGCTGAGGTGGAGTTTGTCTTGTGGCAGAGGTGCAGGAGGCTGTGCGGCAGAGTGGCTGTGGAGCTGGAGCTCGGAGGTTGCACAGGTTCTGGGAATGACGAGGAGATTTCAACAGTTAGTCATAAGATTCAACAAAGAGTCACGAGAGCAAAAAGTCACTAGTGGTTGCACAAGTCGTTTAGCCATGAATACCACGGCGATGAGTGGAAACAATCGGGCAGCGAGCAGAGAGAAGACCAGAGTGTTTAAGCTGATGATTAGATGGGCTGCAGGTGTTTGAGAGGCAGGCGCTCCAGCCAACCAGGGAAGCCACGGCCAGCCTCTGCAAAACACCTCAGAGCACACAGAAACAAAACAAAAAGCACGAAGCACAGAAAAAACACCACACAAAGTCTATAATCATCAAAGACAGCCACCGATTGTCCTGTAACAGCAGCCCCCTAATGCAGTAACCAGCGGCGGAGAAAGTATAAAGATCTAAGTACGAGTACGAGTACAACACTGTAAAATCACTTCCTTACAAATAAAATTCATGCTTTGGTAATGTGTCTTAAAATGGAAACTAAAACTTTCTCCTCCAATTCCAAGTGGTATTACTGTTGGCAGTGTAGCAACTACAGCCAGCGGGACAAAACATGCCTTTTTATTCATTCATTTAGTCTATAATGGAGATGTGAAAGCAGATAGAAATGTTTCGAGGCTGCCAGTCTGACTTGATCACCAGTCAGCTTCATTTTCCTGGGAGATTTCATGCCCAGTGGCTTACAGAAGAGCACAGTGAAAGTGAGGTTTATAGAGAACCAATCAAAACACAGATGTTGTCAACATTTACATGATAATGACATGTAAAAGCAAAAAGAAAATGTCTATTGCCAGTTTAGGTAAAAGTAAGCATAACAGGTACTTAAAGTAAAAGATCTTTTAAAAATACCACCTATAAGTGTTTAGCCATTATATGTAATACCAATGCCTTAATGTGTAAGCAGCAATTTAATGTTATAGATGGTTGAGGTAGAGCTTGTCTTAACTTTTTTGTATAGGACTGCAACTAATGATTATTTTCATTGTTTGGTTTGGAAAAATTCAGAAAATAGTGAGAAATGCCGTCACAATAGCCCAGAACCTAAAGTGACACCGTCATATTGTGTGTTTCGTTCAACCTGTAATGGAATTTCCATACGTTAAGTGTCATAAGTGTCCTTCCTCACCAGAGTTGTTCAGATGAATGACAATTCATCAACACAATCAACAGTACAAACCTCATTAAAGATGCCTTTAAATTGTTATGTGAATTTAAAAAATAAGCAGCAGGTCCTCACACTGCTGGGTAGTTTAATTTGCAACAGTGTCACATGTTATAGTGCTGTTTTATATGCAGATATTATGAATAACTACTAACTCCAGCTGTCAGACAACTGCGGTGAAGTAAAACATGTAATCTTTCCCTCATAAATGCAGTTAAAGTATAAAATGTCATGAAAATAAGATATTAAAGTAAAGCACAAGTATCTCAAGTTCATGTTTAACTACAGTACTTGATTTGAACTGTATTTATTATATCCATGGCTGTAAATAATGGTTTATTTTTGAAAAGGTTTTCAATTATTGTCTTTGTCCATCTTATGAAACAAAGATTGCAGAGAAGCTGACAATCGTTTGCTCTTACTGAATTTCATAAATCAAATTTCTTATAAATATGGCCTTAATGCCACATTTCATCATTGCCTAATCTCCCAGTGTAAATGCTGCATCTGTTGTTTGGTATTTAAAATCTGGAGCCTTTTTTCCCTGCAGTGCTGGAGATTGCTGTCTTGGTTTTTCATGAAATTGACTTATTATTTGAAACAACCATTGACTAGCACACAGATATCTTGATGAGCCTCTGTGCTTTCTGTGCATTCTGTATCAGCGATTTATCAGATGCCCTCCGAGGAAACGGCAGACGGAAGGCCTCATGGCATCTGATGTGCCCCTAATCACACATCTGATTGTGCAATCAAAGCTAACAGTAGATTTGAAATCAGAGAGCTTGAGCTCTCACTAGCAGCAGAATGCAGCCACAGGTCTTTACATTTGGTTGGCATTTCAGCTTCACAAACCTGCAACACCCACAGCTAAAGGAATTAAGTTTAATAGAATATTTAAATGTCTTACAGCTCACCATTGTCATCACCTTGTGTGGGGTCCAATCTCTGACGTGCTGTCAAAAGAAAATGAATGTCAGGTGTATCTGCAAACTAGCCGCATCCTCTGTTCTCTTTGTGTTTTTCATTCATGTGTGAGGTCTGAGTTTAATTTTGTACAGCGAAGATTTAGAACAGCGGTGCCTAAAAGCTATTTTACCTGCACCTCTGGAGTTAAATGGATTTATAATGGTTGTTTGTACTGTCTAATCTTTGTGGCTTGTTTCACCACCCGTAGGCAGAAAATACAAAGCTGCACTGCAAAAAAATCCACCTCTACAAATAATTTGCTAGTATCAAAAAAAAAATTGTGTCAAAAATCTCTCCTGCCCTTAAAGGTGTTATTGATAACATTCAGCCTCTAAACGTGGCATTTCATCTCCCCCTTCCACTGCATTCATGTTACAACACTGTTGTTGTTCGAATCATCTGTCTGTTGCCTGTTTGTTGCACTACCGGACATTGCTAATGCTAGCTAGCTAAAATTAAAATTGCTACGCTTTCTAACATTGCTCATGATAGCTAGCTAGCATTAATGTTGCTAATGCTAGCTTGTTAGAAGCTGGAAACAACTGTCAGAATTCTTAGAGATAAACAAGACAATTGTTTTGGACCTGACAACATTTTTTCAATTATTGATTCACGATCAAAATAATGTTTTTAGGGATAGTGTTATTCTGCACCTTTCGACAAGCTCTGTAGATGTTTTTTTTATTTTTTAAATGATTTGTCTACATAAAAATGTTAACAATATGACCTTTAAATCTTGCAAAAGAAAAAAATCTTGCATAGATACTGAAACATGAGAAATTCAACATGCATTTCCCTCTGGAGGTGGTGGAGACCAAAAGAGAGCTAAAAGAGGGGTGAATATTGGACTTAATTCCACAGCCCCCACTGATTGCCTGGTAACTGGTCTTGAACAAGATATAGTATCAATTATAATGTTTGTTTACAATAAATTATTTCCATGATTTAATTTCAAAGTATGTACATCTATTTAATCCAAAATGCATGTTTGATGCTTTCATATCTCATTGATATCAACACTGTCACTAATGTTACATTGGGGACCTAACTTACCTGTTGGGCCACAGACTGAAGAAAATGCCAGCTTGAATTTACTTAATCTGAGATGTCAGTGTTATGTTTATATTGAAGATGCTAACAAAGCTACACAGTACATAAATAAATGCAGCAGAAACATTGCATAGGTCGATCCGTCCTATTTAACTATATATCTTTCAAAGAAAAATAAAACAGAAATAAACAAGTTTGCAGATGACACATATCTCAGCAATGCAAACCAGCTTCCAACCATCTACCCAGAAGAGACTGTTGCTGTTGGCACGACTTATTCCATTGGTCGATTTTTTTAAAAATAAATGTTGTTTTGCTTATTTCAAGTAAAAACACCTTGGAGTTGTATTTTCTTTTTTTGTTAATGTTTTTACTTGTTTTGGAGGTGGGATTTTTCCAGTGTAGCATTATATTAAACAGACAGAGATGAGAGTAATATTGATCTTGGGTTCAGCTCCAGTCACCTGCCTGCTTTCCGTCACTCAACCACACACACACTACACACTCCTGTATTACTTAAAGAAGCCGCGCTACTCTTAAAAGCCATACACTTGAGCCAATGGCTCACATTTTGGGAGACACTGCCAGTGCCTCTATTGCTTCTCAAATTGGCTTCTCAGTGTGCTTGCGCAAGCTTGGAGGATGAAATATGACTCTCAGTCTCTACTATAGTCATATATTATTGATTTGTTTTAGGACCAGCTTTTTTAAGCTTGAGCACAAAAGTTATTAGTCAAAAAATATTGTATTATATATATTTTTATATGTATATTTTTAAGATTGTGGCTAATCAACATTGTCAGGAAATGATTATCATGAAATGAAATATTTTATCAATAAAAATGCTAAAATACACGATAATGGGGATTTAAGTTCAGAAGCTAATACGAGGTTTCAGCTGAGTTAGTCAAATCTAGTGTGGATCTTCATCCTGGTAGTTACAACTATAAGGCGGTATAGACATCTTGGCCAAGAAACACTAAGCAGACGAACACAAAAATAGACTTTCGAAGGTTTTCACTTAATTTGGTAATGAATTATTGAATTATTAACACGAGTCCAGTAAGTTTGGTTTGATGGAATAAAAAAATAGATGTTTGAGATATTATTGAGAACTGAAAATTGACTGCCGAGGATATTACATTACATCATATACCTTCCACGCACACAGGAGATATTTCTGGCGGAGTATAGACCCGGCCTGTGCCACCCTTTTACGTCATCTGTCTGCAGAAGTCAAACAAATATTATAGAACATATTGCGCTCCTTCACAAGGCAGCAAAGGGTGAGCATTGTGCTCTCCTCGCTCTGTTTTATGTGTGAAGGCATCTGTAGCGACAACATTAATTTCCATTTTGTTTTATTGTTTTATAGTTCCCTGCTTTCCTAATCACTCACAGCTACATGAGGATGTGGTTGAGTGGATCTAATTACAGATTCACTTCCCACCTGTGCAATTACAAATCTGCACAAAGAGAGAAATTTTGTGGAGAGAGAGAGGAATTATTCTCTCTGGTGTCTTTATGAGCAATGGGGCCTATCATTGTCTTTGCTCAGAGCGGCTCCATTGTCTTTGTGTCCAGATCATATCAGAGTTTTGTGGAGGTGATACGCTCTGAAAGGAGTTGCTTTTATTCAAACAAGGATGCTCGTTGGGGGAAAGGACATCTTTGAAATATTTGTGAGCAAAATAGTTGAAACCCTCATGTCAGCATTCATAGGCGGAAATTCCAAGACATTTACAACACCATAAAAAACATGATCCGCTTTTGAATGCTTCACTTCATTAGATAATGCTGCTTAGTGTCAGTGCAGTGCGGTACCGCTTCAGCATCACTCCAGTATATGGCTTGTACATACTGTTTGGTGTTCATATATCACTTCATTGCTAATATGTGCAGTAATGATGGAAAAAGAAGTTGCTTTTGTTGATATGCTGTCATGCTCACAGTGATAATCCATGATGATCTTTGGTAGGTAACGTTTACCATGTTAACCATCACAGCCTATTAGCATGCTAATTGGACAGTAGTGGACATAGTAGATGGAGTTTGCGGGTCTGAAAAGTGAAGCCATAGAAGTTGTCTAAACCTGCATTCTTTCTAATGTCCAGCAGGGGGCGACTCCACTGGTTCCCAACAAAAGTCTGATTAAGCTTATGAGAAAATGACCCTACTTTTCACTTTATTTATTCGCTAGTCTCAATTGCTAGTTTAAGTCTTCTGTACTCTGGCTTAATGTTCGTTTTGTCAATTATGGTCCTATATAGAGTAAAAATAGACGATAAAGGAGGGTATGCTTTAGGGCATAGCTGCCTTGTGATTGACAAATGCCACAGGTGTTCTCAAGGTTCACAATCAGAGGAAACATGTGAGCAGAGTGAAGCGGTGAGAATTTCCGTTCTTTGGTCGCGGAGCTCTTAGTTCCTCACGCTCAAAGCTGCTCCAGGCCATTTTCGCTCATTATCACTCGCTTACCGCTTACCACCCGCTTCAAAAAAAGAAAAAATCTGCCTTGTATTTTAATTTTAGCTTAAACTGTAACCTTGCATCCGCAATAAGTGAGCAGCCAAGACCACATTTTCCAAGCAGAAACCATTTATATCAAGATACACTTTGATGCATTCTGGGTCAGGCAAGCTTCGGACTCATGATGTGAGCGCTACCGGAGCAAAATTGGAGCGGGAGAGAAGGCGACGCTCCAGCTTTTTAGAATAGGTGCTCTGCGCTTCACCCGAGCTCCTCCCACTCACGCTCCCTGCTCGCTAGCATTATGCTAAACTCACGTGCTCTGGTCAGATCCAATCAGCATCCTTCCTACTTACACCATCTTGTCCAAATATGGTCATTCTGGCTCCGGAAAAAACAAGATGGTGAAGGCCGTAATGAAAAACTTTGAGGCTTTTAAATGGCAGTCCACAAACCAGTGGGTGACGTAATGGTGGGCTTACACTTGTAATAAACACAGAGTACAGCTGCACTGCAAAAAAAAGGAAGGCTATAATTGAATGAATAAGCACGGAGTTTAAGGAGAAAATGACCTAATATTAGTGAGATTGTCCGTCCATGCAGCAAGATAATTCTACTTGACAAGAAATCTTGAAATAAGTTGGTTCAGTAGGCTCTGATAAGAGTTCAAAGGTTTGAAATAAGCGGAAAATGCTGGTTGTTAGATCAAACTACTTGAGATCAGATATGCTTCAGCACAGCAATAAGTGAAATACTACACAGAATGTTAGCCAGTCATTCTACATTCAAAATTTTGGCATTCTTAATTGAAGCACAGTGAAGACAAACAAGAAAATAACACTGGATTAAAGTGGAAATGACTTAATATCAGTGGAGTAGTCTATAATTATATATATAAAAAAATTTGGTATATCAAATTAGCGGTACTTGACACAATTTTAAGATTTACTGACCAATTGAGACATAAAAGAAATATTTGTGATCGATGTAATCAATCAATATAAGAATATAACATGAATCTACAAACTAGAAACTAAAACGTAACTTAATCTCATATTTCCAAATCTAAGATTTAAATCTTGGCAAGCACAGAACACAGAAAAATAAATAAATTAAATTAAATAAAACAAAACAAAGCATTGGAGAAAATAAACATTTTAACCTGTCCAGGGGCTGTCTTTGGCCTGCCGTAAGACTTAATTTGGCTCGCCACACAGTTTTTTTTTGTTGTTGTTGTTGTTTTAAAATCTGTTTTTTGTAGGTAAAATGCTCTTTAAATAGGATTCCTGATTATTGAATGTTTTTCATGAGCAGAGTTAGGGTTAGGGTTAGGGTTAACCCTAACCCACAGCAGGAAGAGTAACACTTTGCCCACGAAGTCAGTCAATTAAGGAAATTTGGGATTCTAGTAGGCCCACCATTTTGCACCTTAATAATACAATACGCTACAATAGGTGTTTGCCTTTGGTCCATCGCCCACCACAAAGTTTCAGTTTTGGCCCTCCAAGGGAAAAATTTTGAAAAAAAGTGAGATTAAAAGTCAAGAAGAACATGAATGTCTGTAGCAAATTTCACGCCAGTCCATCTCAGATTTTTCAGCCTTGACATCAGTGGTCAAGTGACTGACAGACCGGCAGTGCCATGCACACAGCAAAGCCGCTATGGTAAAAACCTTCTGCTTTCACCTCAATAGATTGCATTTACAGCGATAAGCTGCATTCTGTCGGCTCCTATGGGCAACACCTGTCCAAGATTCCCATTATTTTTTCTTGTGGATGTGATATGGTAGACCAGAGCAGGACCTGTTTAATAGGGTTCAATATTCATCTGTATGTTTGAGGTAAGGGTATTTCCCAGCAGAGCAGATGTTCTCATACAGGACTACACATCTATAGCATATTGTTATCATCCATCTTGTAAAAATACAGTATATTTCTCGTTGTGTTCTTATTTTTACAGTCACAATATGTTCTTTTTAATCCTTGCATCATGAGAATGCTTTTCATATACAGTATATGGACCTTTTCTGTGAATGTCGTCAGCAAGTCACTGGAGTCTGAGAAAGAAGACAAGCATTGTACTGCCCTGTCTGGAGAAATTGACTTTTGATATGAAGTTTTTATAGAAGAAGAAATTATCATTTTGAAAAGCTTTTAAGAGTTTGTAAGAAAAATGAATTCCTGGTGGTATGAGTGGGCTGTCTCCGTTTTACCATTGTTAATACTTTCACAGTGAAAGCTTATTTCTTTCTTATTTTAACGTGAGAACGTGTGCAAATGTATGTGTGTCTGTCTGTGCACAAATGTGTTTGTTCAAGGACTTTTTACATCAGGACAAAGTTTGACCAAGGAACAACATGCATTTTTTTCTTTCCCATTTTGATACCGTTTCGTACAGCACCATTCGTTGGTTGACTGAACCACAGATGAGCAATGCTTTACAGAATCCAAATTACACTAGAGCCATTTTTCATTCTCTGGAGCTCTTCACAGGCAAAGAGCCATAGATGGGCCTGTTCACTTTCCTTATTTGTCCTTGTCTGCTGGAGGTTGCCGCTGGCTGACATAGCCTGAATTTAAGTGGACATCAATCTCGATAAAGAGGCAGAGCCCAGAGTAATATTACCTCCTCAGATTTTTTTTTAGCTGTTTAGCAAGACAGCGCAAATAAGCATGTTTCACATCACAAACTGAAACATTAACCTCCAGTATGAAACTGAATCATATAGGAACACGCTGTGGTTTCGCAGCATGGTGTCATTTAGTTTTACATATCTATATCCAGTAAGACACGGTCTCAGTTGTTGTTTTAAACCCTCCCGGCTCAGAATAGGACAAGATGCGTCTATTTGCATGGCTGTGTCGTGATGATAAAAAGATTTCCTCCGGCTGGCCGGTGGCCTATCTCACTGCTGCAAAAGTGACGCAGGGAAAATTTGGCTCAGAAGTGGCAGCCATGCCACAGCGGACTGGACTTCATGCACTCCTCATAAATGAGAGTCATTAATTCTCCATGTAGGTAGAGTTTTTCCACATGCAGGAGCCCCTCTTCCTCGGGGACAAACCCTGGCCTGACACAACCCAATCAGCACCACTTCTCCTTCTCCTGCTCTCGTCTTCCTCGCTCTCCTTCGTCTCCGTCTGCTCCCCCTCAGTTATATATGAAGACAAAGATCCCAGCTCCCCCTGTTTGCCGAGCCCATCTGATAAGTTGCAGATAAGTCACCATTGTTGGGAAAGATTGCCATCTTCTCTGATGCTAGAGGCACTCATTTTTTTTTCTCTTATTATGAAGAATGAGTTGTTCCCAGTTGGCTCCCTTGACCTAAATTTCAGTATTTACGTTTGAATTCTGATTTTTTTTTTTTTTTTATTTGTGTGTGTTTGTCATAAAGTAAAGAGACATACCTGAGGCAGTTGAATGCATTTACATCCTAAACAGATTAAATAGCAAGCTGTATGGCAGTGAAATTCAAATTATTTTCAAGAAAGAACACAAAAAGAAAGTATTCAGCCACAATTGTGTCAAGACGCACATTATAGCAACTGATTAGCATCAACGCTAATATACAATGGTAGCAATTATCTATATATTTTTTTCTTTGCTTCATTGTTCTGCTAGTGCAAGTGTCAACCACACTTAGACCATATGGTTGCAAAGCAGTGCAATTGAAGTGCTACTATTTGGCACTGATATAGTCTGTATATTAAAATCTCAGCGAGCATCACAGGCTATTTGCAGTCCACAGTGTAAACAAACAGAAGAGCTCTTCAAAGGCTCAGACTTCAACATAATTGGAGAGGAAATGGAGCCAGAGCTGAGCTAATGTTTCTCAGCTTTTTTCCTCTGCCATTAGTGATCACAGGTCCCAGAAGAATGAGCTGGACAGGCCCACTATCAAAGAAAGCAGGGATAATTTAGATTTTTTTTTCTTCTCACGTACACTATTTGCCTCCAATTTTTCTATTTAACATCCGTTTCTGGGGGATTTTATCGATTCCTTTTCATGAATATGGTTTTTATACAGTTTCATTCAATGCTTTGTGATCCTTTCTCTGGAATATTATCTGTGCCGTCACAGTTTGGGAATAAATTATAAGGGCTTACGTAAAACCTGGTACTTCACCCCGGATGGGCGTGGTTTTGCAGGACGTTGCATTGCATGCTTCAGCGAGCTCCGTGACAGTCTCAGCCTTCTTCTCTGGGTGCACGTTGTTCTCAGAAATGTGTGTATTTGATCTCATATCTCTGTTCATGGAAAGTGATAATCTGCATTCTGCCAGAAAACATTTAGGAAAGGTAGGTTTAAGATTATATAGTATAAAAATGCACATTACATTCCCCACAGTTAGTTGTTCCAGGATAAATGGATCCCGCTCGGGAGACTAGAATTTGCGTCCCGTGGGTAATCAGAGTTTTGTTTTATGGAATTTCACTTTTAGAAGTAGTGAATTTATTGTTTTCAGGTATTTAAAATAATATTCTCAGATCTCAGTCAGTTAGGTTTAGGCAATAACATTTCTTGGTTAGGATAAGGTCAAAAAACTACTCAGTTAGGTTTAGTGGGGTGGTGAGAACAGCAAGCCATACGCAACATATAAATATTGTTTAAAAACAACCTGCTGCATACTTCATTTAAGTGCAGTTTAATAAACCGTCACAAGCATGTGAGGAGCCATTGATTTTGTAGCCGCCAAATGACAGCATGGCCTTATTTAGTCAGGAGGTAATTGAAGAGTCATTATGACAGCCTGCCGGTGAGGTCTTGTCCTGGGAGGTCTGTGGATGGAGAAACCTCTCCTGACAGACTGACTAAGTGCTGTCTCCAGATCTGGGTCTTGCTCAGTTATAAGTTAGTGGTTTGGTGATGTCCAACTCCCCGTGGCACATCATTCAAACGCAGAACTGCCATTACAGAGACACATTAGGGCTGAGAGCACTTAAGCGCCATTTCATGGCAATATCAATTAACTCACTTAGCCTCTAAAGGGTAACAGCTGTTTCCTAACTAGTTTGAGTGAAATCTGAACCACCACAGCTGGAAATATTAAATATTTTGAATGCTGCTTCTTCACACGAAAGGATCTGCGGTGTTAATTGAAAGTGATGAGAGCAAAACGGATTCTGTGGAGGTGATAATGTTAAGTGCCTCATGTTCAACAAGGCCTTCTGGCTTGTGTCCACACAGGGACATTAATGAGCCACTGACCTTATAGTGTTCATTTCCCGCAGAGGATGTAAATAAATGCTTGGCTTTTCAAAAGTTCTATTAAATCAATGACTCATCAGCGGTTTTCGTTGCACGCTGCATAACCAAATTTTGTCGACTTGATTGAGTTGATCTGCATAAAAATTGAATTTGCCCCAAGAAGCATTCATGCTTCATAAGTGTCTTCATAATTGTGTGTTGCTGGAGTGTGAGGAGAAGGAGGAAGTAATTGACAATGCCGTGTAGCAATCAGAAAGCAACACACATCGGTTTGCTGCTTGAGACCATGACCTTTGGTGAAACGTTGCATAAGAAGCTAACAATCCATTATTGTTTTGTTTTAATATATTGATTCATTAGTCTTTTAAATGTCAGGAGGTATTGATTTCTCTTAGCCCATGTGACCTCTTCAGGTTGCTTGTTTTTATCCAACCAACAGCCAAAAGTATTCAGATTACAGTGATAAAAACAGAGAAAGCCCAGTAAATCCTCACATTTTAGTACCTGGAAAAAATAAAAAAAATAAAACAAAATATTGGTGACAAATCAGTTTTCAGTGAACTGATTTTTTTTACTAATCATGTAGGTATAAATTCGAATAAATGGAAGCCTGCTATGGAAATGAACCCGCTGTTTCTTTGCTCGTCTGTGGGATCGACCTTCTGTGCGAGCTGACAGAGCCTGACACGCAGCAACTTAAGAAAACACAAGCAACAAGAGCAAACAGACACAAATAAGGAAAACGTATTCACCAGCTTGACAACTTATGCATTGCATTTCGGAGAGCACTTCATATACAACAAACACAAGCAAATACAAAAGACCCGCATCAACAAAATGCAAGCAATCATGTAAAACACCAGCAGATGCAAACAAAGAATACAAGCAAATATAGAAACAGTGCAAGTGTACAGTGAGCTGTGACACACTAGAAATGTGCCTGTTTTTTATGATTATATATATATATATATTTATGTGTGTGTGTATATATATATATATATATTTTCTTGTCAAAATACTGACTGATATAGAGGTGGTCAGTTACTTTCCACTGCAATCAATTCCCGGTTAGATGAAAGGAGACCTATTATGCTTCTTTGTTTTCTTTGCTTTCCCTCAATGTTTTGTAAATGTTCCTGTGCATGTAAAAGATCTCAAAAGTTAAAAAAGTCAAAGTCAACAGAAGCTCCTCTTTCCCACAGAAAACACTGCTCCTGAAACCTCGTCAGTCTAGTCCCGCCTTTAATTCCGTGACTTTGTAACACCACACTACGTCACCATGTCACACATTTTCATCATTTATGCCTAGCGGCTAGTTTGGCGCGTAAGAATTGATTTAGCACAGCTAGTCTGTGGTTTTGTTAGCTGTGCTGGGTCAGGCGTGTGTGAGCCGACCAATCAGAGCAGACTGGAGCAGCTAAAAACAGAGCGTTTCAGACAGAGGGGGAATACAGAGCTGCAGCACTGGCCAGTATGAAAGAACTGATGTGTTTTTTGGAAATATTAGCATGTAAACCAATTCTAGTAGTACCCAAAAATAAAATGATGAGCCTGAAAATGAGCAGAATATGTCTCCTTGAAAATAAGGCTATTTTTACACCTGTGAAAATTGTGTTTACCAACTAAATATGTGTCTCTTTGCACCTCTGCTTCTCCTCCCTGCAACACCCCATCTTTTTTTTCTCCCCACTGTTGTGACAGACGCCATGCTGCTGGTGGCACAGAGGCTGGAAGGACCTTTCAACATTGAATCTGTCATGGAGCCTATTGATGTCAAGATCTCAGAGGCCATCATGAATATGCAAGATAACAGTGCCCAGGTCTCCTACAGGGTATGTCAATTAGGTGTATTCCCAGAGAACAAAAGTAACAGTTGAAAAGTTGCTGAAGTCCAGAACTGTAAAGAAACTCAGAGGGGAGCTCGCTTTGAGTCATACTGGGCTGTGTCGAAGGTGTGCAGTACGACACGTTCTAATTATGTCCAAGTTTAGGTCTTGTATTTGAATTATATGTTTCAATTTGGTCAGATAATCTTAGTTCTACTAACAGTAGTTAATGTGTTTCCTGTGTTTTACTGCATTTTTCTCTCCCCACAAAATTGTAGTCAGAAAGGAAAAAAAAATGTAGGTGGTTGTGAAGAATTTTTTCAGCCTACACAGCTTTGGATGCCAGTTCTCATTCAAAGCTAAATGCTCTGTTGGCTTTCCCATGCACCAGATGCAGTTTTGTTTATGGTTTAAGTATATGTGGTCTTTTCCCAAACCCCGTAAAAACGTAACTCTATCATCCTAAATAGCATCGGTCACAGCTCCTAGTTGAATCACCTATCAACGTGGTTACCTCGACTTGACGTAGAGCACTGTCACGCTGGTAATGTGGGGTGAACGTTTCACAGGACCTTAACAAAACAGCATGTTTTCCCTATTTTCTGCATCCAGAGTAATTTCAACCCCTGACAATTGGGTGCCCATGTTTTTCTAATTGCAGGTTTTTCAAGGCTGTGGCCAGCCAAAGCCCGCAGGAATGACTAGGTCTACCCGCGGCGTTTCGGATGTGTTCAACGCTCGCTTCAGGCCGTACAGCCCAGAGGAGCGGCCTACCACTGCAGCTGGCACAAGCCTAGACAGACTGGTAAGGAGACAGAGCCAATGCTGCTGCTTTCAGGCGAGACACTGCATCAGTGTAAACATCATTTGTCTTTCTGACTTGACACTGTTGATTAAAGCTGGTGATTTGCCATCGTAAGCCCCTGGAGCCGGAAATTAATTCTTTGTACTTGTCCTCCATTCAGGCCCCTCTATCGATCTGTGTTTGTTAACGAATCAACAGCCTTACCCCGAGAGGGCAGTGGAAGGTGTGGCGAGCCGCGTTCGGTGCCCTTCTCATCTCTGTGTGCTTGGCAAACAGAAAAGGGAGGGTTGAAAGAATTGATGGATAGATTCTGCAAGGCTGACCATATCAATTGTTTGCTGTAAAGCACACCTTTATTTTCGATCAGATTAGCTGCATGTTTGTCGGATTGGATCTTGATACATGGATTTCCATCCCAAACAACCTTGAAAGCTAAAATGCTGCATCAGGGTAAAGGTTAACACGGAGCTGACAGACCAATTCAGCTGAGAGACAGTTCTCATCACGGATTACCTTTGCAGCCGCTGTGCCCTTCCTTGCTCCCCTCTGAATCCTTTTAAATTGTGTCTCAGTTATGCTGGTGTTTAGAGCTATTTCAGTCAGAAACCAAGAAAAATATTTTTTCATTATTGACCCTTGAAAAGTACCACATTTATTAAATCAGTGAAGTGGAACGGCAGCTTCACCCACAGTGTTTAAATCATGCTAAATCAATGTGTCTCTGCATTGTGTCAGGTTAATAATAGGTTATTTACTTAATGAATACATAATTTGGAAAAGCAGCACTTTCTTGCCATCTGGCTCTTGGAATCCCACAGCAATAAATGACTTATTTGTTTTATTCAACACTAATTATGTTTTTTTCCCTCAATCTAATTAATTCTGCACTCATTTTTGATGTTTTCCATACAGCAGCTGCCTTTTTAGTTTTTATACTGTATGTCCATCAACGATTTCTTCCACCTACACTGAATTAATTAAGACTTTCTGTTTCCCTGCCTTTATGCTGCGAACCAGAGGATTGTTTGGAATGCAATGCAACACAGTGTAAGGTTCAACATTTTATACTCATTTTCGTTGTTTATGCCAGATCCATTGCTTGCAACTGTTTTGATGTACTTTGTGTGGAAGCAAAAATGATGTTTCAATATTGTGTGGTTGGTGGATGCACAGGATTGTGTTCCAAGCATTGAAGATTTACAGTAAGCCAGCAGTGGGACCTGTAAATCCCAGTGGTATGCAGCAGTTGGTGCGTTAAGTCTCAGTCATAGTCTCATTTACATCTGAGAGTCAGTGTCAGCTAGTCACATTGAATTTGCCATGACTGAGCATTTTATTTCTGATTTATTAACGTAGGAAATCTTCAGACCTTGATAATAGCCAATGCGGTTTATTATAGCATCAAAGCATCAGCTATTAAACACGCTATTTAATAGTAGCGTTGAACACATGCCAGTGTCCTCAGCTTCCTCTCAGGAGATCCAACATGGACCTCCGTCAGCCATCATATCTATTCTAGACACATCCCCGTCCAACACCCTCATTGCCATAGCTAATGGAGTCAACTCCTCGAGCAAGCCGACCAATCAGCAGGTGACCTGCTCCGTCATAGCTGGCAGAGAGGAGAGCTGTGAAGAGTCGGTGGTGGTGTAGGTGTGGGGGTGTTGCAACCAGCATCTGCTCTGACAGTACAGTGAAGTGGGGGCTCCAGACCTCTCATGAATAACCGGGCAATTAGCCTACTCGGAGAAACTCACAAGATGGAGCTCAGTGACAGGAGCTTATTTTTGACATATGATAACTAGTGCAGTGTACCTGAGCGGAAAATTCCATTATCAACATCCGTGTGCTCGAGGAGGCCATGCTGATCATAGTGGCCGCAGGAAGCTGTGAATCGTGACACTTCTGTAATGTGGTGTAATGAGGGTTGTTTGGTCCGTGGAAAGTGGAAGAAAATGCTAGGTTTGTGTTTTGGCTCGGTCCAGCTCACATCCATTGTTTTGCATTGTCGTTAGGAATCTTAGTCTGCATGCCTCCACACTGGCGCTAGCCGTGGCCAGTGGCCTTATGCTTACAGGTTGTCCATCTCATCGTTCATCCATCCATCTGTCCATCCGTCCTGTTGTCATGAATGCAATATCTCATGAAATCCTGTTTTTCTTTGGGTTCGGCTTAGTTAATATCTGGCATTTCTTCAAATTTGGCACAATCTCCACTTGGATTCACGTATACACTGATTAGAATTTAGTCGTCAAAGGTCGCCCCACATATGACCTTACAAAACACATTTTTGGCTCTAACTCGAAAATTAATTCACTGAATATGACAAGTTTTACACGAATGTCTAAAAGGATAAAATTAAGTGATGTCATTTATTATCCAAAAAGTCAAAGGTCAAATGTGAATGATGACATCATAATGTTCTGCAAAAACAATTAAGTCCTTAACTCTCAATACTGTATATAGTCACCTCAATATCGCAAAAAAATAAAGATAAAAACAGCCGACAACATCTGTGTTTTTTTTATATACTCTCTGTGGATTAGGTTTCTGATAATGAGCTGTGAAAAGTAGTGTTAAAGAAAAACAAAAAGCGTCTGCTGCATCTGTAAACGTGGGAGGTGTAACCTCACTGAGCTGTAGGCCTGTGCGATGAAATGATTAGCTCAGGGGCATCCTGGTGGTTGAGTGGTTAAGAAGCAAACCGCAACATTTCTGGTTCAAATCATGTCATTAGCCCGTGTTTCATGTTTTCAGTCTCACTCTTTGCTCTTGAAATATCACAAAAGAAAAAAAATATCATAAAAATGTGTGTAAAAAAAAAAGAGAAAACAGCATCATGTCACATGGCCTTTATGATCCCAACAGACACGTGTGTGACATAAACCTGTTTCCTATTAATAACAGCACTCTAGCGGTATATACTGTCTTTACTGTGGTCTTTAACAGCTGCTGAAATAATCCTCCTGCGCAGCCTGTTTGATGCAACCTAGAAGGTTTATTTAAACGATTATGTTGCACTTTTGCTTGTCAAAACTGGCTAGAATTACGATGACAGTAGCATTCATTTATTTACGCCCAAAAAAAGCACTGACTGCAGTACAGTTGTTGGTTTCACTCAATGAAACCGCCGCAGTCGTAGAGTTTTACTCATCCTTCAGTATCATCAACTAAAGATGCAAATTTATTCCGCGAAAAATGACCTTCATGAGAGAGAGCGATGAGTCGTTTTACGGAAATATCGTTTAACGGTGGCAGTGGTTTGTTCAACTAACATTGAATTATGTTGGTTGACGTCATATGTTTCAGATACCGCACACATTGCTGTGAGCTCACTCCTGCAGCTTCCTCCAACATCCAACAGTGTGACACAGGTTTACAAAGAGCAAGAATACAAAGGCATGGCGAGGACATACAGAAAGATTTCCAGGAAAAAGCATTTCCATTTTGATGTATATCTGTTGAGGTTCTTTTGTTGGCATGGTAGCCTCAAACAACCACCGTACAGAAAGCCAGAAATCATGCTGTTCTCAGTCTTGCAGGATTTACTGTGGATGCATTCACACTGACTGCTGAAGTAGCTAGTTCACATGAGATAATCTAACTAAAGGAGATTTTGAAGCGAAGAAGTACCTTTGCAGTAATCGTTTGAAAATAATGGCTTTTCAATTTCAAAAGTTAACTGCAGACATTCTTCAAGAGGGAAAGAAGAATTTGAATTTGTTGCTGAAAGTAAAGTAGAATGACATTTATTGAACAGAAGATGGTCTGCATCAAGTGTGATTGTGCCAGAATCGAGTCCTTCCACAAGACTTTTGTTTCAATTCTTGGTCACTTAGCCATTCTTGGGTCAAATGAGGCCTTCAGCAGGGGCATCCCCAAAAACTTTTATAGGGGGGCCAGAAGGGTGAAAGTCTTGGGGTGGCCATCAAAAGGCTGCGGGGAAGGGGTGTAAATATATTATTATTTATATTTTCATTATTTTCATTATTTTTCTTATTATTTACAGGATGTGATCTTCAGTAAGCTGAGTAATTAGCTTCTCATTATATTTATGAACGAACATATACTTCTTCCAACCCAAATGCCATAATAAATGTTGCCAATGTACCTTTTTGCAAACCATAGATATGTTGAAAATGAACATTTTTTATGTTGCAGCTTTATGTTTCTTTAGGTTAAATATTTATATTTTATTTTGTGGCAATACTGAGAGTATGCTCTGGTTAGGTTAAGGCACAAAAACCACTTAGTTGGGGTTAGTAAAAGATCATGAGTTGGCTTAAAATTGTTATCACGACAAACATGACTTGAGATGTCCTGACTTCCTGTCAAAATAACCGTTTTTTGTCACCACAAACACAGCTGGGTATTGTCCCGAGGTCTTCTTAAAAATATCCAGTGATGTCACGCTTGCAAATGTTGAAACGCAGACTCAAACTGTTGTCACTGGCTTGACAGCCCTCTCGCCTGTAACTCCTCCACCATCCCCTCAGTCACTCATGTCGTAAACATGTGATGTGACTGGATATGACAGGCTTTTTAGAAATTTCAATATGATATGTAGGTATAAGGTACAAATGTGAATGTATCAGTGGTTTGCAGAAACATTAACTGCCAACATTTTCTCCTTGCAACTGGGCTGATTTCTTCTCTTCACCTCTGCAGTGCAGGAGGATGGTTTACCTGCCTCCTAGATGCAAATATTTCCTGTTTATTCGGTCGTGGTTGCATAAAGATGCATGCTTCTATTTGTTTGGTGTATAAAATGCATCTTTGCAGCTCATTAAAGCTACGGCTGAACAGGTGGTCAGTGGGTGGCTTTTATGAAAAACAATTTATCAGCAATTATTTTATTTATGAACCCAGTTTTTGCTTCTTACCTTCAACATGGCAGTGTTGCAGGACCCCAATAGGTTGTTAGTAATCATTTCGAAGGGGTGTCTCCGATGTGTGACATTCAAATGCAGGTTTTGACCAATAGCAGCTCTTTGGAGGCCTGCTATATAGTAAAGAATAGGGGAAACTTTCTGTGAGTGCATATCTTAATTGAAACTGTTTCATGTCCCTGTGCAGTATGGAAGGGTTAGATTAAAGGTGTTAGTCTGTTCCAGCAGCCGCCTCGTGCTGTCATTAGTCTGGCAGCATCTATGTGTTTATCTTGCTGCAAGGACATGACTGGGTTCCCTGTGGGAGTAAATCTTTGTTGTCCCACACACTGTCCTCCTTTACATTCTGGCACAGGATAATTACCCACGACAGTGACACTGCTCAGCCCTGTGAATGTTGACAATAGTTTAAAGTGTCCTTTGATAAGACCTTCTTGTCTGGATTTACCGCTAAGTTTGTGAGTCAAAGAATGTGAGAGGGATAGTCGGGAGTGCCTGCATTCATTTGGTTCTGTTGCCTATAGAGGAGCCTGGAGGAGCGGGCCCACCTCCAGCTCAATGAGCCATGACTGTTTAATTGCCTGACATTCTGTCAGAGCACACACCCTCAAAGCTCGGAGAGAAATGGAGATTTGAAAGTCCAAAGAGGGGATAAAGGCACAGCAGACTGTCAGGCTCAGAGGCGCATTATAGATAAGAGGTGGAGCTTTTAATTTGACATTTGTAACAAGTTTGGTGCAGTTCAATTTGGTGTAATTTTATTGGTGCTTTTTGTCTCCCTCGTGTAATAAACGCCTCACATTTTATCAGCATGGTGCTATAAACAATAGGAGCAGGATGCAAACAAGACTAGACTATAGAAAGAGCCTGGAGGGGACAATATTTGTTATAAATGAGTCCTTTGAACTTTGTGTCCATAAATGGGTCGTTCTATAGAAGCTGTTCAGATTGGACCTTGAAATTTAAAGATTTTTAATCATAACCAAACATAGAATTTTATATTTCATAGCATTAAGAATTAGTTAGACCTGCAATAAACCATGTTTGTATGCTCAGGCACGTTTTTTGTTTAACACATTTGGTCACATTAAAGGTCCACTTTGTAATAAAGTTGATTTTTGAGTCTCATTTCCAACTTTTTAAAAACTGACATTTTGGGATGGTGGCCAACCTACAATCCCAAAGCGTCAGTATTTGAAGAGTTGGTAATTAGACTCAAAAATCATCTTTCTCAAAAATTGGACCTTTCAGCCCGCTGTGAAATTTTCATAGTAATATGGCCAAAATTCTCTCTATGGTCAACGCTAACACCACACTTACCATGCAGCCAAATAAAAAAAATCACGTTTCATACAAATGCATTCTGAAAATTTCATGAAAAACAAAATTCCATTGCTGATCGGGTGACTGATGTTATGCTTGGGAAGGTTTTAAAAGAAAAATGTACCAAAACATTTTGCTAAAACTAAATAAAACTCCCATCTTAAAACTCCTATAGGTGCAATATATAAGAATTGGCCACCTGTCGAACCCATAGCACAAACAGATATGGGGCAGCATATCACCAGAGTAACTGCTGCTGCTAAGTGAAGCTGCAGTTAGCTAGTAAGCTCAGTTAGCCATGCAGCTTGCAGCTCTATTAGCTGACTGCCCGTGTTAGGGGCCTGGAGCATTGCAGGAGAGCTGGTGTTGTATACACTGCTAACACAGAAGCTCAGGACTGAGACAAGTACGCCAGGGCTATGCCTATGGATAGCATACTAACTATGACAGTAGATATCTCTGCAACACAATACATAGACCTATTTGATATAACATCAAAACTATTATTTCCTCACATTCTGTTGATAATTTCAGTTATTTTTTTTAATGCTTTAAACTAAATTCTTACATATTGTACCTATAAACGATGTCATTTCCTCATATGGTGTGTACCCACAGAAAGCGAAGCAAATTTTTGCACGTCTAGATTACTTACTAAGATAATGCAAAGATGCGACTAGATTTGAATTTGCATTAATTGCAGAAATGTACTGTCACGAACGGACAGTGAGAGGGGACAAGAATGAACAAAAGTAATTTAGATGTAATATTTAATGTTATTACTAAATACTAATTTATTTAATATACCTTTAAAATATTGGGGACCTACACCGAACACTTTTCATGGAATGACCCAAATAGTAGTCATGTAGCTTATTTACAATTGTCTCAAAAATCAGACATATCAAGTATTTTTTCATTTAACTGATTAAGTCATTACCAGCAACTACAAGGTCATTTATTTATGTGCTTTTCCACGGCCAACTCATAAAATCCATGCTGAATCCAGAGAGCTATAGGTCAAATTAAACGATGTGTTTGTCTAAGACTCGCTGAGTTCATACAGACTCTCACTGACAAACACCTGGAATTTATGGTATTTATAGAAGGTTTGATTAATTTTCTTTTCATCTGTGTAGTGCTACAAGAAGACACTGTTGTCAGTTCACATTAAACAAGATGCATTCAGTAATTCCCAGAGAATGTTCCCAGTAATAGAACAGACAAACAGGAGGAAATATACCTGAGGTTCTGTGTCATGAAATTTGATTTTCACCCAAATGGTTTCATTTTCTTAAATCCAGTTTTCACCAGTTTCATCTTATTATTCAAATTTGATATTTTTGTTTTTCTGTGCACACACACGCACATGATAGCTGCTTGATGATCGTGACTGCACATTAAAAAGAAAAGCTATAATTGCAAACAAATTGTGGCTCCCTTTTCATCGGTGCAGATATAATTTACCCCTGCCAGTCTCCTTTCTCCTGCCTGTCTCGCCCTGTCAAACTTCTTCTTTTTTTTTTGTACTGCTGGATAAAGTCAACATTTTTCAAAACCCAAGTCAACAATCAACAGTGCGTTCAGGAATACACCCCAAGGTTAGTCTGAGCCTACCACAACAATTCCAACCTCTCCTGCTCCGAGCAGAAAAACACTGCACAAAATGTTGTAGAAAATACTCTCCATGGAAACTGCCAGACTCTCAGAGTGGTTCCCAACCTGAGGTCACACAATAAGAATGAGAGGTCACATGAGGATTAACAAGATAAACAGTACATCGTGTGTTTATTTCTCTGGGTTTTGTCTAAACTTTGCTTCTTTTTTCCTTTAGCTTTTTTCCCATGAAAAACTGAATATTTCTACCCCTCCAGGCCACTGATAGTTACGCAAATATAACAATCTGAGATTAAAAAAAATCCCACCTGGGTCGAAGTGCTTGCTGTTTTTTGAAACTGGCACCTGCTGGAATCTGATTGGCCAAACTAGTTTAGATGTCAGAGATCATGCTCTCACTTACTCAGATTCAAGGTGAGCTCAGAGAAGCGTTCCCTCTTCAGCAGGTGAATGTGGAAACTAGTCTTAAACTCTGGACGCACTTTATCCAAGTGAGCAAAACAGATTTGGTAACACTTTACGATAAGTGCACAAATCATATACTTAGGTAACACATGACTCACGATGATTTAATGTATGAATTATGCATCAGGATGTATCATGAATTCCTATTGCTCACCATTAACAAATGATCACTTTATGCAGATCATCAGTTCAGGAATGTTAACAGTTACTTCATACATGAATTGACATGTGACCAAATCAGCTGAATGCCTCTTACATAAAAATGTATTTTAGACTCGTGTATTTGCTCAGCCTCTCTGAAAGCTGAACAGCACCTCTTCTCATAACAAGGTGATGCTTTTTTATTTGTCAAAGTGCAAACATTTACATTTCACAGAAATAAACTTTTATGTAACTGAAATCCAGATAACCTCACAGATCAGTTCAGGTATGAAGTAACTCTGAATTAACTTTCATTAAGTGATGATCTTTTAAGAGGGGAGTAATCACATAAAGTCACAGTAAATAAATACTGGTTGTACTGGTGTGGCTAATTTTTTTCACACAGGTGCAGTAGCACATAATTTAGCTGCACTCAATTAATAAATTTTCATTTTTTCTTTCTTTCTTTTAACATTGTGGATTTATCTGTCATTTATTTTTTCTCTTTTTTGTTTAGTTTATAATTTTGACTGAAGATTAGTTTTATGAAAACGGCATGGAAAAGTACAAAAAAATATTTGTATATTTGTTGTATATATATTTGAATTTGATTTCTAGACAAATCATGTAAATGATTTTAAACAGGAATAAGGTGCAGATACATGTTTTCTTCATTTAAAAAGTTTAACAGTGCTGATATATAAAGTACTGGAGAAACTCAAACAACCTACAGTATTATTGCTCTGACCAATGAAAATATTAAGTTGCACTTGACAGATTCTTGGGTGCATGTGCGACCAAAATAGTTGCACCCTGGAGCCTTGAATCACTGTGTTAACAACATGGTTGTCGTTAGCTGCCTGGCTACTGTCCAAAGCCAAAAAAAACTTAAGAACCTCAGTTTGACCTAGAAATCCAGATCTCAATGCTATGCCGTGCTAAATTATTTAAAGTTAAACACCTGGTTGTATTACAAGGTAGGCAGGTTTTGTTGAGGTGGTGAAAGAAAACGCACATCAGACTTTGACACAACACCGGCGCTATCCATTGAGTGAAAGCCCGTCCTTTCCTTCTTGTTTAACCTCGGTTTCTATCACTCTCCCTCTCCGTCTTTGCCAGCGGGGTCCTTTTTTTTCAACATTCCTACATTTTTCCACAGTCAAACACTGTGCAATTAGTATTGACTTTGAGATGATAAGTTAAAGAAACAAGCTGCCTATTGCCAGTTTAAATATATAATTTGGACCCTTACGGTTTGGGCTACTGTTACCACATAGAGTGGAATGAAAACAACCAAAGTCCACCTCTGTCACTGTGACATTAGATCGAGAGCAGTTAGTTAAGTGTTATATCTTTAGGTCTGCTGTGCCTAATAGTGCCAGTGCGCATTTCAGCGGTGAGGAGAAATTCAAGTCCTAAAGACACAATCGCTCTTATCCTCTTGGCTAGCCCTCTCAGTTAGAAAATGTGGCACCCCAGTGGATCAATGCTTAGAACTGCTGCCTCACAGCAAGAAAGTTTTGCACTTGAATCCTAGTTTTCACAATGTTTGCTCTTTTTTTGTTGTTTTTCCTCGAGGCACTCCCGCAGCCGTGCCGTGCAGCTCAATAAACTGCCGTTAGGTGTGACTGTGTGATTGTCTGTCTAGGTTTGTTAGCATTGTGAGAGACCAGCGATCTGCCCAGGGTTTTTCTCCTTGCTTTTATCTGATACATGGGCTCCAGCCGTCCATGACTCTGATTAGGTGTAAGTGTGTGAAGAAGGTGCAAAAAGGTTTTTTTTCAGCTCGCCCAGAAAAGTCTGCCAAGCTGCAGGCTGAACATGCTGATCTTTTTTTTTTTTAATTTAAACAATAATATCTATTTTATTCTCTGCTCACTTTCATCTCAGACTTAATTATTCATTCACATATTGCATGGATAACTTGTATAGCATTAAGTGAAACTGAATATTCATGCACACAATCTTTTCTTTTCTCTTCCTCTCTCATTCTTTGCCATGTCCGCTAGGAAACACTGAGTAAAACATCCGTGTGTGGTTTGTGAAGTCAGTTGTCAGGAAAAGAGCACAACCACTCCTTTCCCAAAATCTTGACCCAGGCATTATATTTGTGCAGTCCAGGAACATGTCAAGCCACTGAAACATTCTTGTTTTGGATACAGCTTAATGGAAGTAAAGTGGGCCTGTCCACAGCTCCGTCCTCCGAGCTGTTGTATCTACAGACTCCTGCCCGAGCTGTGCAATTATGGAGATTCCACAGATTCTCTCTAAGACCACACAAAAATAAATAGTCTAGAAGTGCATATGTGGCATTGTTGTTTAGGGCATTGTTTGACCATAAATTAAACAATTCTCTCAGGGAGGAGTGGCTCTCAAGCATAAATATTTGTCTGCCGTAAAATGATAAAAACCAACAAATCCCAAATTCGTCTGAACATGTAAATCGCCCCTGGATGTTGGGGTTTGCTCTGTTCGCTTTGTTTTGGATGATTTATTACCAGAGAAATGTGGAAAACAAACACACCACTGTAGTCACCACTGTTTCCCACTGTCAGTAGAGAAAGCTGTCTCCATTTGACAGGTTTAAAAGTGCCTTCGTCTCCGCACCACATGTCTGTAACTTATGTGTTCAGCCTCAGAAGCTTAAAACAAAGGTTAGCAGGCTGTCTGTGCACAGCAACCTCAACAAAGAAAGAACGTGCAAATAACAACAGCAGGACTGAGACACACTAATAGCAGTCCACAGAAAAGAAACACCACCACCGCCACCACCAATGTAACCAAGTGTCCTACTGTAGGTTTGCCTAAATAGGCAGGTTTAATAATAAACAAGACATGGAGGCGTAAAGTTAGTACATTGAGCAGCAGTGAATTTATTTTCTCTCCCACATGTCACAAACACCAACAACTCCTGCCTTACAGTACTGCAACTCTGAAGGCCCACACGCACTGAAAGCGATAATTGATGTGCCTCAATCGAAGCACATCGTTTAATGCTCCTGTGCACTGGGTCCTCATTTGACGCTCCAAAATTGAAACGAGGTTGTAGTATGAGCATCAAGGCAGTTTGATGCGCACCATAAACATGTTTTTTATTATTTAAAACAATAGGTGTACTTCAAAACGTGCACATCAGACAGTTTCAGTGCATTTGGCCCTTGAGGAGTCACACTTGTCATCAGTGATGGACGATGGTATTGTCTTTTGGTCCAACCCTAGTTAGGGGTAAGGAAAATATGTTTTGCCTTGACTGGTTCTGTTGACACAAACACAGCTGGAAATTATCCCAACGTCTCGTTAAAAAGATCCAGTGGTTTCATGCTTACAAATGTTAAAACGCGGTCTAAACAGTGGTCTCTAGCTTGGCAGCTGTCTGACCGTGCTGTCAGGCCACCACCATCCCCTCATTACATGCATCGACATGCGTCTTGAGTGACAACTTGTGATCTTGTGAACACCTACATCACTGGAACAAACAGATACACCGTTTTTTACACAAAGAAAGAAATATCTTCATGTATAACGTTTGCCGAACGTACAAGTAGGCCCAAATAGTTAAGAATGTGTTGTAGACAGCAATTCACAAAGATTATACAGTTTCTACTGACGCAAGAACTTTCAAAATGGAGGGTTTTTTTAAGGGCGTCCGGCGACTTCCTACACTTTCTTCTTTCACCAAAGAAGTAACAAGCTTTTACAGTGATGTCGCAAACAAACTGACACTTTTAACAGGTAAAGAAACGTTTTGCCGTAGACGTTTCACAAAGTTCATCGAGTTTCTCCTCATACGACAACTCTTAAAATCACACGATTTGTCAAGGGAGTTTTGAATATTAGTGACTTCACTTCATTACTGGTCCATGTCCAGGACTTTCACACACAAACAGCAGCCCACTTCTCGCAACAATTGTGTCAAGTAGATCACAACAACAGTTAATTCATCTAAATATGAAAAAGCTGTGACATCGCACAACCCAGAGAGAGAAACTTACGTGGTCGTTATCACTGTCATTCACGAGGGAATATGGTGCGTAGTTCCTCTGGAAAACAGGTTTGAACCTGTTTATATTATTAATGTAAAAAATGCTCATCATATTGAAAAATTCATTATTTGTGATTAAAATAATGATGTTGATGATGTATGAGTGACCCCCACAGATCTGTGATTTTACCAGTCTGAATGTGATATGATACATATTGTACAAACGTTGATATAATATGCATAAAACATACAGTTTTAATCCGTGGCTTACAGAAACGTATAATGATCACATTTCATTCTGGCAACTTTGCTAATTAGTGACTGGTTTGTGTTATGGACCTTCTCTTACACTTTAAATTCATGATCTGTTCCCTTTTCAAGCTTACCACCTACACTTTACACACCAGTCATGTTTCTATACTAGTTAACGGGCTTTGCGATGCCATTTAAACATCAAAGACCAAAACATAAAGAGCTTACCAAAGCAGACATGATGTCAAGGCCTGTTTTGTGAGCCAAACCGATGTGTTTACTGCTCATGAGGTAAATAACTAGCATGATACTCTGGTCTGATGCAAATATGAAAAGCTGTGGCCTTACAAAACATGCAGATATTCTTTATTTCACAACAGGAGCACAGCTAAAGGCACTGACATAATGTGCATCTGCATTGTTTGTGCCCACACAGTGATAGTACTGCATGTTCTGTTCTTTAAGCGTTCACATTAGTGTCTCAAAAGAGGCAACATGCACAAGCATTATCCACTTATACGTACTGACTCAGTGTCATGAGTCAGTACGTATATAAGTAGGTAGTGTCATGACATGTTAGGTTACTGCTCATTGCCGGTTAGGGAAACAGGGGAGTTTGGGTGGAACTGATGTGGCAGAGGGTTGAATGCCAGGAACTGAGATCTGTGGGATTTCCCATTTGGGAAACCAGGATTTTGAGCCTTTATAGAGCATTTTTAAGCACATGGCACCAAATCATTACCTTATTTCAGTTATCTGACAGAGTAGCAGAATCAGTCGGGATCTAATGGTAATTACTGTTTTGTTATTTCTAGTTTAACAGTAGAATACATACTTTTCAGCAAGAAAATCAAAATCAAAAAGTCTACACTTAACACGAATTGCTCTTCTACTGCCTTAAACTAATGAATATGGAAAAGAAATGTCAGAAAATAGAATAAATATCTAAGTTTAAAAAAACATATAATCTAAATTTGATGATTTCTACAAAAATGTTAAGATTAGCTTCTTGTGGGGAAAAAAAAAACAATATTTCAGGGACATTTAGACTTGAGAGAATGTGTCATGGCCTTTAAAGGAGCTGCAGCTTGAAGTGCTTCTTCATGCTTCAGCATTCAGCCACGATGCGACAATCATAAACGTGTCTTTAACTGGACAGATAGGATTTTGAGCAGAGGAGTTCGGACAATATTCTCTGAATGCTAATTACGCCAAGGGACAGTCATGATGTGTAGGAGACATTTAGGTCCCCACTCAGAGGAATATCTTGCATTATTTATATCTGTTAATGATCTGAATTCAGATTGCTGTTTGGTCTTTATGTGTCAGACTGTGTCTGTCAGTAAAATTAACTATTCACTGCTTTAAAGGGATAGTTCGGATTTTTTGACATGAAGTTGTATGACATCCTCACCATCAGTGTCGTGCATCAGCAGTGACTTTTCCCCCACTGCGTCCTGTGAGCCGAGGTCTGTCCCGCTGTTGTTGCTGAAGAAAGTAGTTACGGCTAGTTTGCGGGGTCACGAAGATAAAGCGTTTTGCTTCAAAAAACAATATCCGTTCAAAAGAGTAAAACATTTGCATCACAAAATCGTTTACGACAAAAAAGTCAGACCTCACGATCACCTGGCACTATTTCCCCTCCCTTCGTATCACTGCGCGCTTCCGCCTGTTGACACACCGCACTGCTCCGTCAGCTGTTTCACGGTGTTTACATGCTCGGATGTGCGAGAGAGCTAACGTGAGTACTAGCGAGATTATTAGACAAGAGGATATATAAAAATGGTGCGGATTTGCGATTATCCGGGTTGCAACAACAAAGATCACACCAAGTTGCCGTATATATTTCACCGCTTTCCTGTCACGGACATTGCTATTAGGCAACTTTGGCTTCTTGCCATAGGCTTGAACATTGAAGCGAGACTGCCAAGGGTGAAAAAGCTTTGTGTGTGTAGTGCACACTTCAGCAAGGACGATTATGTTCCTACACGCCCAGGAAAGAGGAAGAAACATGTTTTGAAGAGCGCTGCTGTGCCACGACCCCAGGTAAGATCAACTATCTACAAGCTAAAGATGGTGCCTTTTTATATGATGACTGTTATTATTATTGTCAGCAACTATGTACTGTCTGTACAGGTCCAACTTCAGCTTGGACCGCTTCTCTGTCTCTCTCCTCTCTCTCTGCCCGTTCTAACTTCATTTGACGAAGCTCGGTGTCTGTGTATTCAGGTTCATAAAGATATCCCTTTGGCTCTGTGGTAAAAGGAATGTCTTCATCACTCGTTTCGTAGTCAGACATATTTACGTTTACCATCCGAGCATGTAAACACCGTGAAACAGCTGACGGAGCGGTGCGGTGTGTCAACAGGCAGAAGCGCGCAGTGATACGAAGGGAGGGAAAATAGCGCCAGGTGATCGTGAGGTCTGACTTTTTTGTCGTAAACGATTTTGTGATGCAAATGTTTTACTCTTTTGAACGGATATTGTTTTTTGAAGCAAAACGCTTTATCTTCGTGACCCCGCAAACTAGCCGGAACTACTTTCTTCAGTAACAACAGCGGGACAGACCTTGGCTCACAGGACGCAGTGGGGGAAAAGTCACTGCTGATGCACGACACTGATGGTGAGGATGTCATACAACTTCATGTCAAAAAATCCGAACTATCCCTTTAATCTTAACTTATCATTATATCAGATCCAGTAGGGGGAAGTAACCAAGCACATTTATTCAGTTTTATGAAGTAATTCAAGTATTTCAATGTTATTTCAAAGGGAAATATTGTGCTTTTCACTTTACTCAGTTTATTTGACAGATATCCCAGATAGCAAAAGTTACCAAACACCCTCATCCGGACCACATACAGCGGGGAATGATGTTACTTTGGCAGTCCACCATTCCACGCGGTATGTGGGCCAAAGTTTTCATACAGAAGATATGATCGTCTTATATAATATGATGTATTGATGAAGAGTAAACTAACCAGCAGTATATAGTACGGAAGCCCTAAAGGGCCATGCATTCATACATTTTATTTCCTCCGTTTTCCCGTGATAACGAGTTAATTTCATTTGTTTTCTCGAGATCTCGAGTTATTATCTCGAAATAACGACTGCCGTTTTCCCGAGATAACAAGTTAATTTCATTTGTTTTCTTGAGATCTCGAGTTATTATCTCGAAATAACAACTGCCGTTTTCCTGTGATATCGAGTTAATTTCATTTGTTTTCTCGAGATCTCGAGTTGTTATCTCGAAATAACAACTGCCGTTTTCCCGAGATAACGGGATAATTTTCTCGAGATCTCGAGATAACGAAACTTTGTTTTCCCGAGATAACGATATAATTAATCCGAGATCTTGAGAAAACAAAAGGATAGTGTAGTATATTAAATCATTGCAGGAAACATCATTCAGTGTAGTAATGTCAGAGGAGCAGGAGCATATCGATCACCGCGTCACATATCTTTTCAATCAAGGCCTGACACAGGCTGAAATAGCATTATGCCTTGCTATTACAGATAATATACACATTAGTGTGCGTAATCTAAAAAGACGGTTAGCAAGGCTTCAGCTATATCGGCGGCGCAATCTAAGTGAGCCTGATGTCGCCGTTAACTACATAGCTGACCAGCTATGAGGTCCCGGGCGTCTCCATAATCTCAGGCCTATCATATCAGAGTCATTATCTCGAGATCTCGAATTAATTATATCGTTATCTCGGGAAAACAAAGTTTCATTATCTCGAGATCTCGAGAAAATGATCCCGTTATCTCGGCAAAACGGCAGTTGTTATTTCGAGATAATAACTCGAGATCTCGAGAAAACAAATGAAATTAACTCGATATCACAGGAAAACGGAGGAAATAAAATGTATGAATGCATGGCCCTTTAGGGCTTCCATACTAAAGTACATTTTGCTGACAATATTGTTTTTGTGAGCTTTTTTGCTTTTTTGCTTTTAATTACATGAAATTTAAATACTGTACTTTTACTTGTGATGGTATTTTCACATATTGTGGTATTACTGCTTTTACTAAAATCTGAATACTTCCACCACAACTAGACCTTCATTAAAGATGCAATATATAACAGTTTACCCATGTGTCAAATTAATACTCAGTTAACCTTGTAGCTAGCAAAGCTCAGAGTTACGGGTAGTGTTGGTGTTGTTAAATATCGAATTATCACATCTTGACGTATACCGGCTAGAGGCTAGCTGCTTAGCATGCTAACTTCAATAGATATCTCTTCAACACACAGATGTTCTTGACATAATGTCAAAACTGATATTTCTTAACATTTTGCTCATAAATTTAGTTAATTATTTCATCTTTAAAATAAAATTCTTACATATTGCACCTTTAACTGTTAATTCAGATGTGGAGAACTGCTGGCTAATATCAGGGTGGACAAGCGGGTCTTTGAACATTTTTTAAAATTTCTTAAATAAAGTTCACTAATAAGAGACCATAAAAAGTATTAAATTGTCTTAAATTCAGATTCAATGGGTCTTAAATATTTTTTGGTCAGTTACCGCAAAAATGTCTCCAGTCCGGCAGACCGGAGAAGAAGAAGGATTTTTTTCACATATGCACGTGTCATCAGAAAGGATTAAAGCCGTATACAGGTCAAACTATAACTAGCTGGCCAGCCTACTAGCAAATATGTTACCACAGATGTTGGGAATTCACAGCCTAAAACACCATCATCTGACCACTGAACAACATGTTTCGGCTCTAAGCCAACACTTTTAGAGCTGAGGTGATTTGGGTGCTGATTATTGAGAGTCTGCAGCTTATGTTGATTGTTGATTGTCCGGCCTCAGCTGGACAATAACGTTAAGTTTCGATGTTGCTCCATCTTTACTCCCATGCGTTGAACTGTGGGCGGACATTAGGCTAACATTACTTATGTAGGAGGTATGTCGGAAGGAGGCAGAGATCATCTGAGAGTGATAAAATGTATATGTATTTCCATTGCAGGTTTGGTCTTAAATTTCATATAGAATGGTATTAAAGGCTTAAAAAGTCTTAAATGTAACTTGTTTATATCTGTAGACACATCAGTTTGATCCCTAGATAAGAGAGCACAATAAGGTGCATATCTACATCCTATACAGCAGCATGTTAACACAGTCAGCTCCACTGTTGGCACCTCTAACCACCAACTGCTCCACTGTAGCTGCTCAGCGGCCAACAGATCAACCATAATAGCACTGGACAGCTTCCAGCTCTTAATGTATGTAATGTACAGCATGGCCTTCCATGAAAAGAGCATCAACCTCACTGAAACTAAATAAAGCTTTTTCAAAAAAGGCCTGTTTGTGTGGGAGTGTAACCATGCAAATGAGTCTACTGCCAGTACATACCGTTGCGCAGGTTTTTTTGAATGGACCTCTGGGATCTGTACTAGGGTGACCAGTAACCACAGTAACCACAAATCACAGCATCAGCCAAAGCAGATGAGTTGTGGCTGTAAGCGTTTTTCTCTGATTCCATGAGTGAAAGTCTCACCTTTTGAGAGGGAGAATGGAGCTGCGCATGCAGATGAACAGGAAGCTCTCCTTCGTTACTCTCTCATCACGTTGTGTCAGGTGGAAGGGCATAATTAAATAATGTGTCTGACGAACATGCAAGAAGACATTTCCCACAGTGACACATCTCACTCACGCTATCAGAGAACCGGGTTTACAGCCACACAGCACACCAAAGCTCTCTGACCTTGGTCCTGTCGTGAGATAAAGACATCACACATGCTGTATTAAGCCAAAAGGTGCAACAACGATAGAATACTTATCAGCTGCAGTTCAGTGTTGTCATTCACAAGACAGCACGAGAAATGTTGTGAAGGAGATAGACGGAATTACAACACTGTGGGCCTGGTGCTGGAAACAGTTCAGGCTTTGGTAATATATTATAATTATAGAGAGGAATTGTAGAGGTAAAAGACAGTCAACAGTATTAAATATTCACCAGACTGATATATTTAATGCATACATTTGTCTGTGTAGTGTGAAACAAAACCATTTCCAAAGCCTTGTCTAGTGTGGTTGAAAGTAAACTTCAAAAAGGAAAACTTGAGTCGGTATCACAAAGAGCGTTCTTGGCTCATATTTATCAAAGTTCTGCAAAGTACATTTAGAATATGAAACGTTTCAGTTCCACTTGCAGCAAAGTGCAGCAGGCACTTTTGAGCAACTGAAAGTAATCACGTGATTAATCACAGGAACAAAAAGACGATCTCTCAGTCGTCTGTTAATTGGCAAATGTGTGTATTTGTTTAACTTTTGCATTTGAGCAGCAATGATCATGTGGAATTCACAAATACTAACCATAAAAATAGGGGAAAAAAACTAGATGGTCTGTCTTTGGATGGGATCACCAGCCGTGACACCAGTCGACATGTTCACGTTTCAACCTGTCAGTACTCAGCAGTCATTATTACAGAATTACATGAGTATTCAGATTTCATTACTGCATTACAGGAGTACTTAGTCATTGCTACATAAATATATGAAAATTCACTAGTCTTTATGACATTATTACGAGTATTTAGTAGTCACTGCTACGTAGATCTATGAGTATCCATTAGTTGTTACTACATTATAATGAGTACTCAGTAGTCATTACTATATTATTACATGAGTACTCAGTAGTCATTGCTACATGGGTCGTACCACACCCATCCTTGGTCTCAGTTACACACCTGTGAAGTTTCATGACTGTATCTTGCGCTGACAAAATCACCCCTGTGTTTGTTCCCGATAGAGGTTGTTACCACTGACACATTTTGCCATGATGACACACACATAGAGACTCGCATTACCAGCCGTGCTGTCGCGGAAACTTGCCAAAATTAAAATGATAAGGAAACCAAATTGGAGTTCAGAGGAAAGTCTGCTGCTGAAAGAGCATATGAAAAAGTATATTGTGCGGGAGCAATATGTGTGACAAAAAAATATCAACTCAAAGGTCAGCTTACTATCGTACGACTTAATATCTCACTGTTCTGCAGTTTGATGAATATGGGCCCTGGCTTTCTTTGGGTTACTTGGTTTTTCAACATTACTCCCTTAAATGTAAAGTGAAAAGGTTGAAGCTACATTAAACACGTCTCTCATCCTGTCTGAAATATAAGAAATTCAGAGTCTTTAATATGCAGCTATTATAAACACTATTCATCTAGAGTCAACCATAATAAACTGTGATCTTGCTGTTGTCTGAAGCCTTGTTAGTAGGCAAATGGTTGTGCAGTGATCTTATATAAAGCAGAATGGAGACGTTCAACAGTGTCAAATGGGAAAAGAGTCTTTTAGTTAGGTCAATTTTCTATGAGGTCAAGTCTGTTAATATTTAAACTGCTTCTGATATCCAAAAGGTTTTTAGACCTTATTTCCACCTGATAAAAACAAATCATATTGTCAGATCGTATCCAGAGAAAAAACATGTCTGTATCTAAGCTGCAGAATGCATCGCATGGAATGTGAGCGGACCCGCTGGACCACATCTGACGGTGCATCTGTGCCAGATGCAAATGTACAGTTCGGTCACATCCTTAAAGAAATATCCCCAACATGTTGAAAGGTCGCCTGTAAGGCTGCCTCCTTCAGCAGTTTCAAGTAAGCCTGACAAAAAGCCATATACTGGCTCGTATTGAAGTAGGGCTTGAGCTGACTAACATCTACCCATAGGAAAAACCACAATGGATGCAATCACATGTGTGATCAGAGTTATGAAGGCAGTTGTTTGGGTTACATTGTAAACATAAATTGCATCTGGATTTATTAACACATGGATTTAGAAAACATTTCATGATAACATAGCTAAAATGGTTCAGTTTACTCATTTTCATACGCCTTCATCATGACGGTAATCGCTACAGCTTCCTTTTCAAAGTATAATCAGGAGCCAAGTAAGCTGACAGTTATTATGCCAGGACAAAAAAAGGTCAGTTATTAAAATCATTACATCCATTGTCCCTTCTTTCTCTGCGACTAATGCCCGTGCCATAAAGGCTCTGCTACTTTTCATATCTGTCGATACATTAATGAGACACATTGGCCCTGTTGCACTCTGGGCTGCCTGCCTCTCTGGGGAGCAGGGGCAGCAGGGAGAGCGTGGGCCTGCCGATGATTGCTCTGTTCTCCACAGTGCATTGCTTCCCTTTAATCATCTCCCTTTTTCAAACTTCTCCTGTCATGGCCTCGGGCGAATCGCACGCGCAAACTCACCACTGTTTCATCAATATGCTGTCAAATTTTCTCACTGTGGGATCATCGTGTGATAAATTCTGCTCACCATGATGCACCATATTGGCTAACTGTGTAGATACCATGGGACTGAGCAAATGGTTTGAGGCAATATTATGTAAAATGGGGCACTGAATGTGTTGTATTGTACATTGTCAGTATGTAAATACTACACGAGCTACAACAACACACAGTGATTTATCATTTGAATCTCTGCGTTACCACAAAAGGAAAGATGCTTCATTTTCTTAAGTGTAAGATATTAGTTTTTGGGTGCTTATTTGAAATTTAATGTTTTTGGGAATTATTTTTATGACTCAGTAGAGAGATCTAACCTGATCAAATTAGCATAAAGAGACAAAAGTGGACGTTGGTTTGTAATTATGCATTTCTTGTAGCAAAGCAGCTTCTGCTATTTTTGGCATTCGGCATTATTTCTTTTCCTTTTTGTGTTTTTTCAAGGTACACAGAGATTCACCGTCACATTAAATTAAAGCCATGATGAGTTATTTTCTCCTACAACAGTTATGAGGACTGTTGAAAGTTGAAAATAAAGTTATACCTCCAGGGTGTCTCAGAAGTGAGCGATCGAATTCAGTATGAAGCTTTTTTCTCACTGCAATAGTCAGACATTATGGGAGGAAATCCAATATAATGTACTTTTGCAATTGCAATTACATCAACTCACTGCATAGTATTTCTTAAGGCAGTTTTTAAACCATGAACTATGTGCAACACTGATAAGTGATAAATATTCATTACTAGTGTTTATTGCCTCGGTGAGATCTGCATCCTTGCCTCGCTCTCTGTCAGATATACCATTAAGATGGATCCCACAGCATTTCTGCTGCTGCACCATCCAAACAAACGCTAAATAATAGCCGGTTTTGAATAACAATAAGAGTTTCGCTGTACATCAAGTATCCATTCCCAAGGAGCAGCATAATAACAATCTCACAGTGCTGTCATTGCTGTCACCAGGAGATATAAGAGAGATATATTCGCTGCTCCGGCTGAGGCTTTGTCGAGATGTTCAATCAAGTTGTAGTTTTTCTTGCTGTGGCAGATTTATGCTACGACATGATCAGTCGTAATCAAGGCAAAACAAGGAGGGCGGCTCCAGCTGAGGGTCGAAAAAAGTGCGATGGCCCGCAGAATGATGCTAAAAATGGGTTTATCCTGAACACATGGCGTGTAGCCCAGCAGCAGAGGACGGCAGCAGCCACCGCTGCACTGTCATATCAAAGCACACTTTTAGTTTGCGAGCGGTTGTGCTGTTTTGCTTTGGTGTACCATTCCCATCTGTGTTAGTACTGCAAGATAAACAGCTGGGCGACGTCTTTCTAGTCTCATCTATTGTGCAGTCACAGAGGGGAAACCTATTTGCTTTGGCCCCCGTGTTGATGGGTATTGATTGGACTAAAACAGCCTACATCTACATGCACTTTGTTAGTGACCTGCTCAGAGCAACGCCGCCAGTCACCTCTGAGGTGAATGCCTCCAGACAAGGACAAAAGAGACCTGACAAAGAGGAGACAAGTGCTACTCAAAACATTATCACAGAGGTCGTTTACTTGGTGTGCTTTGGGAGAGCCAATATTATTTCTACTCTGCTGATTTTTTAATGCGCTAAAAATGCTTTCGGAGCCAGATGGCAGGTCTTAGTTGAGGGAATCTGCTGTTTATGGGGCGACCTAAACCAATGAGCGGGACTTTATGACATGTTAGACAGCAGATTAAATAGCCTTGTCCAGGGACATACACCCACAGGGCCTCAGCACCCTGATACTCGACACTGTAGCAGTTGATCTGTTGGCGCCCAGACTTAGAAAGCAGCGTGTATTAGTGTTGGGGATCGGCTCGGCCAACAATATAACTTTGATTCAGAATGTGATGAAGATGCAGAGTTATTCTTACTGTGGCCTTTCCTCCTTGTGAGAAAGTATTCAGTCCGTCCTCAAAGTGGTCACTGGTCAGGGAGAGACTCATGGCACGGCCAAGGCCTCGGTATGAGCCGAACCGACTGCCTGACCTCTGTAATTGAGATGCAGGAAGAAAACTGCATTCGTATCAAATGAAAAACTATTTTAACGCAGACAGGAGGAGCAGTTGCCAGGGAAAATAAGTTGATCGAGGAGTTGTCTGCCCCTTGTGGTTTAGTGGTGAGACCTGCTGCCGAGTCTATGATTAGATTGAACATGCACTAATTTAGCTCAGACTTGCAGCAGAGGGATACGCTCTGTGTCAAGCTGCGACGACATCCCCAGATAGGTGCATGAAAAGGGACTGTTAATTTAACAAGATAGAGGTGTTTTAACTAGCATGAGGCAGAATGTCTGCTGGAGGGTGTGTGTGTGTGTCTGTGTGTGTGTGTGTGAGCGAGAGAAAGAGATTTACCAGCTGACAGAGCAGCCAGGGGAGACAGTGAACACTGTAGGTCAGCGCTGTGAGCGTGATGTGTTTTGAGAGTAAAAGTTAGACAGATAGTCGGGCCTCATGTTTTGGTTGTTTTTATTGAAAGGCAGATAGCACGTCTGGGCATCGTCCCACGGCCAGATAAGAGCTCAGGGCCCTGACATTGTGCTGTTGCCATGAGTGTGACTGCGGCTTCAAAGCAAGCGACACGTCAGCTTTTGATCTGAGGGTAGGCAAGGGCATCTAAAAAACCACTGGTCAAAGTACGGTTCATTCGCTTTCCTGTGTCTGTGGCTGAAAGGTGGCACGCAGCTGCGCGCACGCAGGAAAAAATCGTGCGTGCTGAGGTGCATGCACCCGAAAACAAGACCGATGGTAAATACTTGGAGTATCTGTAAACACGCGGACTTTAAGCCTGCTAACACCGTTATCTCATTGGCCCATGCTGTTGTTTTTGGAAATAATTATTATCTGCAAACATTTCCTCATGTTTGTTCACTCGAGCTTGCCAATTACTTTTTACAGCGGGTAAACATTGTACTGTATATCCGGCATGTTTGGTTGGATTATATTTGTTGTGAGGGGGGAAAAAATAGAGCGAGTTTAAAGGTGAGGTTATGTTTGGAACAAGCTGTGTGAGCTGTAATACATTACAGTTTGCTTCCCAGTGCTGTTTACTGCTGAATAATCTTCGTCTTTATTGTGGTTTCCTGTCTTCCTGTTCCCGAAGAGACAGGAATAGCAGGAACAGAGAGAGATTACATTTATGATTAAATTCATATATATACAAAAGATGAATCATACATTAAGTGGCAGAACAATTAAGGGCAATTACAATCGTGCCAGACAGCTTGTTTCCATTGTTGCACTGGAGATGGAGAAAAGGTGGAAGAGGACAGATGCTTCACAGTCCAGAGATGACCGAGCATACACACTGTTCAATCACAGCTGAGAGAGAGAGGCCAGGGGCTTTATTCACAAAGCTCCTTAGAATAGGAGTCTGGTTTAAGATCACGGGTCAGCTAGCCATGAAACCTTCACTTTCACTTAGGCCTGTTGTAACAGAGAGAAAGACCAAAGAGAGAAGAGACCAGAGTCATAGAGAGGGAAACGAGAGAAAGATAGGGAACACAATGAAGTTATATATGGTTCATGACAGGAAGCAGGGAGACAGAAGGTGGAAGAGAAAAAAGGAAGAAAGAGTGGGCGAAAGTACACCTTGATGCATCTTTTCATCCTCAAGGTTTACATTGACATTTAATCTTGAATATTTTATCTGCTTGTTTTAGCTTAACGCAAGCGCTTTTTTTAAAGAATAGTTCTGGTGATGTTTTGTATTTTGGGCATTGTCATTAGGTCCATGAGGAGACCAAAACCAGAAATGAAATTAATCTTTAACTGTTCAGGTAGCCTAGCCTGATCTAAAGTAGCTTATAAAATTCCTCTGTGCCACAGAGCCCATTTTTTTATCCAAACACTATTAAAGCACATCAGTGAGCCTCACTGCTGCACTGAATGACATGTACCTTCATTACAATACACACAACACAACACTGTACCCTCCTGCTGCCGTGAATACTGACCAGGACATTAAACGTGTATTCATCCGCTGCTGAAAATAGTCCTCAACAAAAGCACTGTTCACACCTGTTTTAGTAACTTTTGCTAGAAACTACAGTCCCCATCTGTTTTAGAAGAAAATTACTGAAACTACATATGTGTAAAAGATTTACACTTACATATTAAGTAGGAACCAATGGGCTTTGGGTTGAGTCCTATAGATGGAGTCAGTAAGTATTAAAAGAGACACTAAAGCAGTGTTGGTTTTGGTCTTTTGATGAGGTTTGATGAGTATAAGAAACAGTTAGAATAACACCAGACTTATCCTTTTGAATTTTCTTTTTCACACTGTTGTATTTGTGTGCAATGTGTTAGACAGATATCTAAAGTGTCCCCCTTCAAACCTGAAACAACTCCAGTCACTTCTGACTTAAATATTACACTACACTACTGTACATGGATGACTGACTGCCTTCATACAGTAGTCCTTAATTTGAAGCAGAATATTCAATTGCAGTTCTCTCTTTAAACATATTCAGGTATGCACTTTCACAAAATTGTAAGGAACATTTCATATCATGCCTTTAAGAAACATAGAATATAGATGATGTGATGCATAAAACAGAAAGAGAGCAAGGCCATGTACAGCCCTGTTGGATGAGTCCTCTGTGAAAAGACCTTGGCAAAGTAGAAATGTATTCTGTTCTTTCTTCAAGTGCAGGACACTGTGAGATAGAAATTGATAGAATATTCAAAAATCGGATCGTACAATCATAGAATCATTAGAATTTGCAAAATGATAGAAACAGGTCTTTTTTCTGACACATTTAATTTCAAGTCCCCCATATTTAATATTGAAACTTTAAAGGAGATCTATTATGCTTTTTCTTTTTTTGCTTTTCCTTCAGTGTGTTATATTTGCTCTTGAAAGTTAAAAATATCTAAGTCCGCACCAACAGTTGCTCCTCTCTCCCACGGAAAACACTGCTCCTGAAACGCCTCGTCAATAGTCTTCTTGACATCGCGCATCGCCATGTCACACATTTGCATGATTTATACTTATAAATATTTATATTTATGGTTGAACTGAAGTTAACTGGAAGCGGAAAAAGCGACAGAGCCGACCAAAGACACAGTGAGCAGTGCTGGCTCAGGTGCGTGTGAGCTGACCAATCAGAGCAGACTGGGCATTCGGGAGGGGGGCCCTTAAAGAGACAGGAGCTAAAAAAGTCTTGCAGGACTGTACGGCATGAGAAAACTGATGTGTTTTTTTAACATTAAAGCAGTAGTAACCCAAAATAAAATTACAAACCTGAAAATGAGCACAATAAAAGTAAACACCTTTTAATTAATGGTTTATAACAAACAATAATTTGATTGTAAGCAGAGTAATAAGATAATTAATGTTTTGTTTTTTAACTACAGACGGATAATAAACTACTATATAGTTAATCACTGTTGTAATGATATAAAATATGTCTTCACAGGAGAGGTTGTAATTGTCGATAACAATGCTGTACATTTAAAATGTGTTACAAACCACTTATACATTTTTTATATACTGCTTAAAGGTGCAATATGTAGGAATTTTAGTTGAAAACATTCAAAATTAACTAAAATTATCAACAGAATGTGAAGAAATAACAGTTTTGACATTATGTCAACTATGTATTGTGTTGCAGAGATTTCCACTTCAACACCAACACTTCCCCAGGTTCCAGACTGCTACCTGCACAGCTAATTAAGCTAACTAGCTAATGGCTTTTAGGTGGTTTATTTAGCTTAAGAAATGTATTTAGCTAAAAGAAAAGAGACCTTTTATATATGAAATATGTGTTTTATTGGACAACGATAAGCATACTCATGTGCTAAGTGTGAGAGTTCAGGCAGTACGTCTAAATTAAATACTTCATTATTCTGTCATGTTTAAAACTTTATTCTGTGTCATTTATTCAGTGAAAAACATCTGTACAGTTACAGTGATTTCTAATACCTTAAGATCCTTAAGATTTTGCTGAAGTTCATAAAGTCACATGCAGGAAAAATGATAATACAAATGATCACGGCTCACACATCCATTGAGTAAATGCTTCCATCAACTGCCTTGTCATCCCTTATTACACAACCATAGGTATCACACGCTTAATAACACCTTTAATGTCATCAGGGATTGAAATAGCTGTCACACATGATAGTAATAGTAATCCTTTTAGTTGTCACTGAAAACAAATACAGTTTAATATCCTGATGTGAGACGAGGGGGAGGTGTTTGTGTCTGTGATCTTCATTGTGATTTTTTAATGAGAATATCAAGCATGTCAGTAAATAGGCAGCTGATTATGATGAGGATCTCGGCACCAGGCACACTTCACTTGTCTCCTTCCTTACATACCATCACCTGACTGAGATGTTAAAATAGATGTTTTCTTGTTTATACTGAAGATTTTCAAAAGTCTTCATATGTTTCAATGGCAAATTCAGTCTCTGCGTGAGAACGCAGGGGGATTCGTGTGAACGTGTGAAAAAGTTTGATGTGAAACAAACATCATTAGTAAGGATAATTGGTTTCAATTTAAAATGTGTTTACTCACTTTCATCTCCCCTCTGTATTTTCTCTCTGGTTGCTCTCATCGCCTCATTTCTCAACGACATAGTGCCATCTAGTGTGCATTGCAGGTGGTTGCATGCCAGGGCTGCTTGTTGCAGTCATATTATTTATTCATGGGCAATGCGCAATGAGGTGAGGGGCAGACTTTTTTCCCAGAGGCGTATTTATTATTGTGTGGAAAAGGCTCAACCTTTTGTCCTCTTTTTAAACTTTCACCTTTTGAGTATTTCACTTAGTTTAATGCATTTCTTCGAGTTAAGTGTCTCGATAGGGAGCTTTATATAACTGCCAAAGACTGTTTACTGGTTTAAATAGGAAAAATTACACTTTCAGTCACTCTGTATAATGGATATGTGGCTGAGTAAAGCTTAATGTGCCAATAATGCACAGAATATTATGGAGTGTAATAATCTTTAAGGTACAGTCAGTGATCTCAGGCCTTTAAAGGTGCAATACAAAGTTTTACTGAATACAGTTTAATCATTGACTTGACTTTTTTATGCCCAAACAAACAAAATAAACAAATTCTCTTTGTTTTCATGACTGAATAAACAGAATAAACAAACTGACCTTAAAGGACAACACAATTTCATGCTGTTTTGCTTTGTTTACATGTGGCGGACCCTGCCACCTTTCTACCTTAAAACAGTGTTCGGGGACCATATTTTCCTCTGAGAACAGCTTGTTTATTCAGTTATGGAAAAAATAAATATTTCTGAGTTTGTGTTATTACCTCATTCTTATATTCTTAATATTCTTTTTAATATTAAAATTTGGAGTTTGAATTTCTTCTCCAAAAACTGAACAGTGCCCCTTTAAATAAATTGGAAGAAGTGAAATATATATATACATATATATTTATATAACTTAATCTATTTTCAGCCACATGAAACAGCACAATGTTTCATGAAGGTGCTGATTAAATATTTTCATGGCAAAAACATTACATTGTCATTCCCAGTTTATTTCACACTTTACCCGGCCTGGTTCTGCCAGCTGATCCTGAGAGAAACTCTGAATCTCTCACTTGTTAAACTAAACTTAATGTGTGAGGTTTTAGTCAAACATTGCCAGTCAATCTCTCGCATTGAGTGCAGCCTTGACCCTCTGGGCAGTATCACAGCTGCTGAAGTGCTTTGGCATCAGTGTGACAGGATTAACACATCAAAAGCAGAGTCGGGGCCTACAGCAGCGTCACACAGTCAGTACAGCACCTTTCATGTTCTGCTCAGGTTCACTACAATTTCACGTAAGCCAACAGCAAGTCAGACGGAAAAAGATAATGGGGCCAACCTGCTGCTATCAGGCTTTCCCTCAGCTTCAGTGAAATATGTCAAATTCTGTGTTTGATGAAAGATTGGAGTTCAACAGGCTGAAGTCAGGGAACGATATCTGACTGTGTCACATGGCCGGGATGCAAAGGAGCATTTAAGTCTGACATTCAAGCTGAAATTATTGCTGCAAGCCTGCATGGTCTTACTTTCCATGATGCAAACATTCGATAGTCAACACGGAGGGAAAATTAAGCCCAAATCAGTTTTCCGAGTCACAGAGTTTAAATGTCTCAGGGTTAAACCCTGAGATTTATAATCTCTTTGATAAGATGTGGTAATATGTGAGGCTGGTGCAGTTTAATAATTAGTTTACAAAACTGAGATGCGTTCAATAACATTAAGACTCTCAACATACCATTTTTCATATACTTCAAGGATATTTCTCATTGTCTGTATTTTCTCTCAGATTCTTTTACAAGAATATATAAAATTGTTTTGATTGTTGTAAGGCTTCCAGGGCAACAGTATAAATACAGGTATGGGAGGGGTGTCAGTGTCAACACTGTGCTGTCTTTTGTACTTACTTTTCACGCTCAGGAGAAATAATGTCTTAGCAAAGTGAAGGTCTGAATCTCTTTTTAATACTGCTTTGTACTTTGCACTGACAATCACTATTAATCAAAATCTTATAGAAATCGCAATATGGTTGTTTAATATCCAGATGTTGCATTCGCTTTACTTAATGTTGGACAAAAAAGCATTACAACAAAGTTCTGTAGTGCCGCAGGGATGTCCTGCCCTACAAATCCTCCAGATGTAAGAAAACATGTTCTGACATCTGTCACATCGTCATCATGATTTTCATTCAGTGGAAATTAAAAATTGTGATGCAAAAATTCATCATTCCCACTAGTCATGAATCATATCGCAGTCATAGTGTCTGTCATAAAATTGCAATAATATGTATTTTTTTGCCACATGATGCACCACTACATATACATGCACTGTATTTTCAGCTTTATTTTTATTATTATTTTTATTCAGTGGGTTTAATTCTCCATACTATGTTATGCATTTGTTGTATTTTCCATTCATCCTTAGTTTTATCTCATATCTGCTATTATTATATTTTTATATGAAGCACTTCATATATTATATTATTTATATAATTTCTGTGTCAAAATACACTTTGAGCTCCATTTCTTGTATAAAAAGTGCTTTTATTATTATTATTATTATTATTATTATTGTTATTGTTATTATTATTATTGTTGTTATTATTATTATTATTATTGTTATTGTTGTTGTTGTTTGCAGTGGCAATGTGTTGCCACTTCTTGCAAGATGTAAAGGGTTCTGGCTCGTGTAGTCGACCATGTCCACTTTCTAAAAAGCACATCCGGAGGCTAATAACTCCCCTTGATTGGCTATCCAATGATGAACCACAGGGCAGCGAGTAAAAAACGTTTTATTCCAATACGTGGCCAAAATTAAAATAAACATGTATCCATATGAAGGAGAAGAAGGCAGACTTTATTAATCCCCATGGGGAAATACACACGCATGCATATGTACCTATACACATGCATTCATGTATGGAGAGGAGTGAGGGGGCTGCGCTGTAATCAGCAGTTAGGGGTCCGGTTTTCTGCTCAAGGGGATCTCATCAGTGCCCAGCAGGTGAACTGGAACTTTTCCAGCTCCCAGTCCATGCTCTGTACTGTCTGGTCCGAGTGTGTCTTGAACTGGCCACACTCTGGTCCCCAAACCAAGTCGAGTTACTGCCGCCCCTATGCATGATTGATTATCCAAACTGACCTTGAAATTTTAATAATTCAAGTTTAAAATCTACAGTCAGTTACTCCACATCCTGCTCTACTGAGGCTGTACACTGCACCTAAAGGACCAAACTCTAATTGCCCGGGAGCAGGACAGACGAGTGGAGCACAAATCTTAATGGGGAAAAACACATCAATCAAAAATATTATCCAATAAAACACACTTGAAAGCAGCTCTTACATTAGCATGAGCAATTATCTTGATTTTTATATGTATATTCAATATTTTAAACGGCATTACAGGATTTTCTATCACAATGAGAATTAAATACAAGAACTGTAATGAAATATAGCTTTTATGTAATTATTATTATTATTATTATTAATAAAAATAATAAAAAATAACATTATGAAAGAAATTCCAAATTGGTTAAAATTGTAATGTAATGTTTCCCCTTTAGATGATATTCAATTCAGTATTTAGTGACTGCATTTCCTGTTTATGTTCTGTATAAATACAGTATACATATCATTATCAGCTGTTACTCTAAGGCTGCCACTGCTTTATAAGAACACTTGGAATATTTGATTTATTTATACTGTATTTTGTCTTTCCTGTTCCGACTCCTGTCTGTGTTTAAGGTTGTTGACATAAAAGAGAAACTGAAGCTGTCGAAAAAATTTTGGTCCAACCTGCCCGAGGCGATGTGCGTGGAGGACAGAGTGACCGCTGGAAATGCCAGCGATGACGAGTGCTGGAATGGCCACACCAAGGGCAGGTAAGTGCACCAGTCCCCGGGGGCTTTTTCAGGCTCGCACAAAATGTTACTAAGAAGTCCAAAGTCTGTTTTCAACTCTAATCAGTCTAATCCTAGAATTAGAACCAGATTATTTACTTTCTCTGACTTATACTCGGCTATATAAGAGCTTGGCATACTTTTCTTATTCATCGGGACGTGGTCTCATAAATACTCAATAGCTGATAATTCTGGTTCAGATCCTCCGTTTGTCATATAGTACGATTTGCTTTGATCCTTTTTGCATTTTTTCTCAGTGTTATTTTATGGATTTATGTTTTCATTCTCCTTTAAAATGTGCAACCAGCATGGGGAGCCCTTGTTAATCTGATTTAATTTTCAAGGAAAATATTTGCCGAGCTCGCCAAATGCCCCCGGCCATGACTGAGGTCACAGTTAATTGATTGTGCCGCTTTTATTCATAACATCAACTGTACGATCAAAAGATGTTCAGCATTCATGTGTCTAAATTCTTTGACTAACCCCTTAAAGCGAATACTTAAACCCTGTGTATTGGTATCAAATGTGGAAGCTGAAGCCAATTTCTGTGATCGCAAAGAAAAGAATATCACCAGTGAAATCAGTCAAATGCTACCTCTTATGACTCACTGAGTTTTCAGAGGTTTAAATTACCCAGACTGACCTGAGTTTAGGGGAAACAAATGCTGTTGTGTGAGACGGTTCGTGGAATGCCCTCACATGACGGCCTGCTGCTTATTTATCAAGCAGGAGTGCAGGCAGCTGACATGTTTTCCCCGGAGAAATATCTCAAATGTATGTCAGAACGTTGCCCGACATGATTGGGTCATATGTTGATTTGCCAACGCTGTCATAACCTCGAAAAGCTTCTTTCAAGTGCACCCTTTCTCTGCCCCTCTCTGGAGTAATGATTATGAGAATGATTTGCGCACTAGAGCCCTCAGAGTCCCGTGTCACAAATATGAATTTGTATTGACTGATGAGCGCTTGTACTTTTAACAAGCAACTTGTCAAAGGGAACACTTCTCATTTTTTTGTTTTTTTTGTAATGTAAAAGGTACTTTCCAGAAGTTCAAAAGGACGGCCTGACCAACCAGGTGAATAACCCTGAGGTGCTCGTGGACATCACCCGCCCAGACACCTTAATCCGCCAGCAGATCATGGCCCTGAGGGTGATGACCAACAAGTTGAAAAATGCCTACAACGGCAATGATATCTACTTTCAAGACTCAAGTAAGCAATTTGACACTTTTCCTCTGCACACACATGCGACTTAAAGCAGGGAATATATTTTAATCAGTCTCGGCCTCCACGACCTGGTTCATGGTCAAGTTCATGCTCCAACTTGCCACTCATCTTTAATGTCTGTCTGCTCTGAAATACTACCTGACCTTCAAGCAGTGTCATCAGTAATGCCACAAGAGGCACTGATAGAAATAACTTACACAGGCAGTGTGTAACAAAAAGCAATGCCAACAATTCTGAAAGCTAGAGCACATGTTGGGAGGCAGAACATTGCGTGTGCAGTCCTTCATTTAGATACACTGCTGAGATAAAGCCAAACCATCACAGAAAATTTGGATGTGAAAAGATTTATTACAGTCACCACACAAACACAGACTTGTCGTAAATGTTTTTTAATTTTAAATCTCTATTAACTGAGTTTTTTGGCACTTGAGGCAGCAGAAACAAGCTGTAAACAAACACTAGCATATTGTGTTATCACCTTGAAGTTGTTAAAGTGAGCTTGTTAGCAAACAAGTAGACCACCATGGAACCTTATTTCTGAAAAAATACGTATGGCAGTTAATGGAGAAAGATGTTTGTTCATTTTAAAGACTATTTTTCAGCTCGAGAAGTGTAAGACTGTTAAAATACATAATGAGGCTACATACCCAACAGTCGCGTGAGTGATGTTGTCCAATATCCAATAAACCAATAGCCTAAGCCTGTAGAGCCCACGAATTTAAATATTCACAATATTAATGAGGTAATAATACAAACTCAGAAATATTTATTTTTTCCACAACTTAATAAACAAGCTGTTCTCAGAGGAAAATAAGGTCCCCAGAACACTGTTTGAAGCTAGAAAGGTGGCAGGGTCCGCCACATATAAACAAAGTAAAACAGTATGAAATTGTGTTGTCCTTCAAGGTAAGTTTGTTTATTCAGTTTATTCAGTCATGAATTAAATTAAAGTGTATTCCCCTAAATTGCAGAGTGCTCCTTTAAAGATGAGTTTTGACTGATAGCATTTTTTTCTACATGTTTTCTGCAGATAAAACAATCATATCATGATCTTGAATTAGACCACAAAAATCATGTTGTGAAAATCAGATATTGGGACAGCCGTAGTGAAGTGAGTCATATTCTGCATTGCATTGCGCAACACCCTCTGTTGATAATGCATGCTTTATTATAATGGTTCAGCTCTAATCTGGTGGAAACGAGGGTTTGTTAGATAGCACCAAGCTCCCAAGAATCTTGACCAAACTTGTTCAAGACCTAGAGCTAATGCTGTAAAAAAAAAAGGGGGTATATGTTCATCAGCTAGTCGCCAACTTTGTCTGCCTACCACTTGGTGCTGGGCAGGTCCAACTGAGCACAGAACCAAAACAAAGTTGGAGGCTGTAAAACCAAAACAATGAGCTAAAGGACACTAAAGTACTCCATAGAGCTGACTAGAACTACTGACAAAGGTGAGGGCTGAGGGTTCATCACTATGAACAAAACCTTTCACAAACAGTACACATAATGATTTGATGCTTTATTAATATATAATAATAGCAGCTGTAACTTTAAAGTGACAAAGTTGTATATTGAACCCTGTAAGCAACAGTTTAGGGTTGTAAAATTTGGCTTAATAGTTGAATAATGTTTCATTTTCAGTGCTGTGCTCAGTCTGGCTTGTGTTTTGTTTTGCTGTTGCAGGCGATGAAGGCAGCGGCGGCTCAGGCAGTGGCAGCGGCTGCACAGAGGTCTGCCCCACAGACATGGATGCTGCTGCCAGCGAAGCCCCGGTGGTGGAAGCCGACCGGAGTGGGCCTGTAGATGACTCTGCCCCGCTCCATGCACCCTCTGTAGCTCTGCCAACCATGCTGGCCCTCTCAGTACTGGCACTCCACCGACAATGGAGATAATGCTGGAGGAACTGGCTAAACATGGACAGCAGGGTTCTTTTTTTTTTTCTTTTTTTTTGCAGTTTTTGTATTCAGGCAGATTGGAGCTACTGTCAAGCAGGCAGTATTCAGGCTGCCAGCCTCGGGGCGAGAGGAGTCTGCTCAGAAAAAGAGAGCAGTCATGCATCGTGATTTCCCACTTTCCCAAAGATCGTGCAGTGCCATCCTTTGACTTGATATTTTGCGGCATCGCTTCACCACCTAACACTGATGCCGACCCAACAAACTCTGTTTCAGAGATTTCTTGCACATATGGCAGGTATTAATGTAGGTCTCCATGTGGAAAAAATATAACACGCACTTTGATTGTTTTGATTTTTTTAATGCAAAAATTGTTTGTGTGTTTGAAAAATGTTGAGAATGTGGTTATTTGATTCACCTAAAAGAGGCACAGTAAGTTATATTTTGAAACAAATACAAAGGATAGCAAAAATTCAGGAACATGTGGCTTCCGCCGAAAATTTTAATTGAATCCTTGTTCCATTGTCATTAACTCATGTGCCAATTGTTGATTTTTGATGCGGAGCGATTGAATATTGATCAAAGTTGTCATAAATCCGAACTTATTTTGACAGCATCTGAGTCATGTTGCTTGATCTTATGTTTCACAATAATTTCAATCATGAAGTTTGCCATAGTTCAATACATCATGAGTTGGTCCTTTATCTGCTCTGCTCTTAGCTATCATATATCATTCAGAATACAACAGTCGCCTTGTGCTAAAACTCACATTTTGTTAAAAGGGATAAGGTTGGCATTTTTTATGTAATCACTTGCCTTGCAACCGTTTTATTATCTGCAAAATATTCTCATATCGTGTTGGTTTCCTCAGGCTTGGCTTCAGGAGGAGACTTCCTGGACAGAATTCATAGAGAGCAATTATTGACGCACAAATATACTGTAATGCCCTCGTAGTGATGCTGGTTCTGTAGTGCTGTGGGCTGGACATCCTGTGTGTAATGAATCACTTCTTGTCAGTTTCAGCTAAACAAACTCTAATCCTTGCTAATATATAAATATTGATCGATAATATATTTGGGGTTTGTTTTGTATCAGAAGGGTTTATATACACAAATCAACAATCTCTAAAAGATGTTTTAATTGTGCAATATGTAAGAATTGGCCATATACCAAACAAATAGGGGGCAGCAGATCACCAGAGTAGCTGCTAACTGCAGCTAACTGTAGTTGCCGCTCGTAAGCTCAACTATCTCATAACTGTGCAGCTAGCATTTGTATTAGCTGACTTTGACCGGACTGGGAGCTCGGAGCACCGGGGGATTGTTGGTGTTGTTTCGGACTATCAGCCTACGAAGTCTCTAGGAGCTAGCTGGTTAGCATGCTAACTTCAATAGTTATCTCTGCAACAAAATACAGAGACATCTTTGACATCATTTCTAGTACTAGTATTTCTTCACATTCTGTTGACTTTTTTAAGTTTAGTTGTTTTTTTGCATGAAAAAAATCTTACATACTGCACCTTTAAAAATACTATGCTGACATGATGAAGTCTTATCAAGGAAGTCCTACACACTAGTGGAAGATCATGACTTTGTTCTGTGTCAATGGACATTAAAGTATGAAAGGCACACCCATTCAATACAGAATCACCATCACAGAAGGAAGTCTTGTGCATCTGTAATCTTTATATAATTTTCAGTAATTGGGGCCTATAAAGTTTTCTTCTGCATTCTCTAAATATTCAGTATATTCAGTATTTCTACAAATATTAAACACTTTTAGAAGTTCCAGGAGTTCTGTCGTTGCGTAAATCCACTTTCGCACAAGTGATTGAATAACCAAAGGTTATCCCTTAATTGCTTTCACAGTTTGGATTAAAAAGTCATTAAAATTTGCATTGTACTGTTTGAAAAAGCTACCAAACAGAAATACTGACAGTTCAAAAGTCAAGTTAATTGTTGATATTTCCAAATTTTTTATGACTACGGTTATGTAAAAGAGGTGAAGGATTTATTAAGAGAGGAAGTAGCAAACAGCACACGGTGGTTACTGGAAATGCAAAGAAAGGGTCCCTAAATTTATCTGTAAAGCTCGAATGGTTATGTCTGCAGCACAGACAGGCTTGAAGCCGACCACAGTCACCTGTGAAATGAGAATCTGTGGAGACTGGACAGGGCTGAATGCTTCAGTGAAGCTCCTCAGTAGAGCGTACTTACAGAGAATGTGAGAGGCCTGGCACTGCTGAGGGGGGCGGACAAAACCAGCCTGTATGTACGTCCACTGTTCTCTGAGAGCCCGTCAGCTCCATAACCACCAGGCCAGCTAAGCTTACATATCCAAGGAATTAACCAGTGTTATGCCCTTAGCAGTATATCAGTGAATATGTGTTCAGCTTTTTTCATTATTGCGTTTATGTCCGCATTTGCATCCACATTGCAAGAAGAAAAATGTAGACAAAATATGCTGTTTAAAGGGATTCTTTATTATGAATACTGATCTGACAGGATGCCCTTTTTATGTTTTGTATCATTGAACTTTTAATGGTAATATTTTTGCAATAAAATATCGAAAAATGGATGTCTGGTCGGACAAATTATCTGAAAAATAGAATTAGCAGGAAATACTATAAGTCAACATTTTTTACAATCAATGCATTGCTGTATGAAGTCGAATCCTAATGAGGTAACGTCTGTTTGGAGTTTGAATTTCAAACTAAGAGGGGTGAAGAAGTAGTTGAGAGAATATGCCTTATTGTTTTTCAGTGCAATTCAGACGATTGCATTTGTGTTTTGTTACTGTTCTTGAGAATAAATATTTATTAAAAACATTCCAATAGATTTCTATTTGTGCTGACTGTCATGAAGGAAATGTTAAAGGTACATAATCACGAAAGGAAGTGAGGTCGTGCTTCTGTAAGCTCACTATGAACAGTGAAAGTTCATTTTACATTTACATTCATTTACAGTCATTATGATTGGTCTCTTTTTTTCAGTGTATACTACATGATTCACATTGTTGTTATATGAAATTAATATCTAGGAAGTAAAAGTGTTTGTTCACAAGATTAACATTTTCCTCTTGCTTCACAGTAGGGCCCACAGTACAGAAGCCCGGCTGCTCCATTTTTCTTCGGTATGTAGTGTTTCAGAACAACAGGTGAAATCTATGCTTCCTCTGTGTACTTTCTATTTGTGAAGTCTGCTTTTATCAGAGGTTCAAAGCCTCTGTTTCTGCGCTGACGCAGGTAGAGCACAGAGATAAGGAGAAGCACCAGGAGACCGATGAAGACTCCCCCCAGAGTGGAGCCCATCACAAACACAGTCGGTCCTCCATCTGCATCTGGAAAGATGAAGGACAGGTGGAGATATTCATAGATACCTTTCTGGCAGCAGTAAAATTACATGTAAATTGCAGTCATTAAAATAAGATTCTTAAAAACTTCTGGTCCAATATGACAAAGTGGGATTACATAGGTTTGATGGGGCGGAGAATCAACATCAACGACTCGACTTTGCTCTGCAAAAACTTCTAATATCAGAACTAACTTTCTTACTGAGGTTTGTAACAAAAACTCCTGACATTCGGCAATATTTCATAACACTAATCATTTTCCTTAGACTATATTGACTTTTTTTATAGACTTTATTATTGTCAGTTACAGGTTGCCACACGTGGAAATTCTGATCCCTGTGTGACAATCAGCTAATCACGTATGAACATAAGTAATTCACATTAATTAATATCTTATCAGTAAATTTTCATGTGAAAAAGATAATCACTTGTGAAATTGCCAGTTCAAATGTGGTATTATTCTATTTTCACACGTTGAGATTTTAGTTTACAATTGAAAAATAGTCAATTGCAATTAAAAATGTGTGAAAATGTGGAATTCAAATATACCATGTTTCGTTTCCACATGTGGAAAAAGCCAATCACTTCTGAAAATGTCCAGTTCACATGTGACGTTATTGTATTTTTCACGCTAAAATTGTAGTTTACATGTAAAATTTGATTTATTTTTATATGGTTTACAGAGTTCATATGTATAATATTAATATATTAATAATAATAATATTAAATTTACATATGGGATTATTTTTATTTTCACCTTTACAATTTTAGTTCACACGTGAAAATGTGGAATTCACATGTGAAGAAGCAAATTTCATGTGATTTCATGTGATTTCATGTGATTTCATGCGCCATGTTTCGTCTCCACGTGTAAATTCTAATCCACATGTGAAAAACACATGTGACATTTTTGTCACCTGTGCCAACAGTTTTGCTAATGTGACTGTTTTTCTCTTCTGAAAATGTCCAGTTCACACGCGACATTATTTTCTTTTCACTCAATTTTGGTTCACATGTCAAAACAGCCAATCACATCTAAAAATATTTATTTCACATGAGAAGAGGCAAAAATGTCACACTATTCCTTTAAACTCATCTTTTAAAACACTTTTTAAACACTCACCATCCAGGTCAACAGCGTAGGAATACCCCAGCTGCTCAGAGGTAATGTATATCTCCTCGTTGGTGATCGGAGGGAAGAAAGGAACCATGTTGTAGTCCCTGTTGTGACCGATGGGGGCCATCTCATCTGGGAAGGTGGCATTGGACGGAACAAACCTTCTCATCCACTCATCGAAAATGGCATCAGTGAAAGCGTGGAGCACCTGCGACATCACCAACAAGAAACACCACAGTGATTTTGATGACAACAACTCCACAGCCGTGACGTTTCAGAGATAACAATGAAAACAGATTCTGACCACAAAGATGGGGTCGTTGGCTGCGGCGTGAGACAAGGAGCTTGTTCCATTGAGCATGGAGTGGACGAGGTTGTGAAGGTTGTTGACGGATTCATCCAGTTCTCCATCTGGTTTGTCGTAGCCTTCAAGAGCATTTCTGTTACAAAGCACAACGTCTGTTAAACTGTGGTTTTGCAAACCTAAACCTAAAGTCAAACTGGCATGCAAGCAGGTATACATTTAAAATGATTTAGACGCTAAACAACAGAGTTGTACCTAAAACTAAAGGAGGAGTTGGTGAAGTATGGAGGGCTGTCGAAGTCTCTGATACCAAGACAGCTTCTGACGTCATTCATGGTGGGCAGAGACGTGTTACCTCGCTCCATTATCCCTCTCTGAATGGAGCCCTCATTGGTGCCATTGCAAAGAGTCACCAGGCGATTGTATTCGTCCAAACTGGAGGAGAAAGCGATTCAATTATTATAAATGTTTCACTGATCTCAATCAAATCACTTTAATTGTCCACACAATATTTGTTCCCTCATAATCCAGCCCATAATATACTGAGTCTTTTTCCCTTCCCATCAGTATGTGTGCTGACCTGTTACATACCACCCCCCATCTGGAGAATCTGGACTGGTTGCTGATGAGGGAAGGGTTGTCTGGGTTTCGGCCCCCCAGCATAGAGTCGGTACATACGTCACACTCACTTTGCCCCGTGGCAAAGTTCCAGTAAGGGATCGCAAAGTTCTCATCGCCAGTCATTCTCTGCAGGACAGACACATCAGTATCAAAAATGTATGTTTTGGTCATCAACATGTGCTTGTAATGGCTAACATACGAGTCTTGACGTGGCTTTCTCGGTTTAGATCCAGTTTAGGATACGTTTTCCTTTCTCTCTTTCATTTTTCTATCATTTTGGACCAGTTCCCTGCATCTTCATTCAAAATGATGTAAGTCTTGGTTTTCCTGGAAGGACAGCTTGTGACATTAAAAACTCTTCCATCTGATGCAAATAAAATGTCTTTTAGGGAGGTAGAGCCTCGGGGCAGAAAGATTCACTTCAAAAATTCAATGTAAGAGTTGTATGTGTGATTAATAAACTGAATGGATTAATTGTTAAGGAAAAATAGGCTTTTATGTAGCTGTCGTCTGGAAACAACCTCCAAAATAACAGCCACAAATGTACAAATAATTGACATTTATTAAATTCCCAAATCGTGATTTTATTTCCTTTCCATTAGAGCAATATTATATATATGGTAATAACCCAATAAAAAGCTGATCATGTTTATCAAAAATAAACCCATGGAGTGTAACTGATCCCATCCAGTCATGCCAACATGAATTAGTCTAACGACATGTTTTCAGAAGATTACACATACCTGTAGCTCTCGTTCCAAGCTGAGGAGGTGATACCTGTGCCAGGTGATGAATGCTGGTCCTTTGTGTGAGAAATCAATGGCTTTGAATGGGCGACCGGGACCTGCAGGGAAACAAAGAGTTCAATGAGCACAATGTGTGATCAGAAGGCAGTAATGTGCACATCACACAGTGAAAGATATATCTATACTTTATCAGGAAAACCTGATCATTAAAGTCACGGTCGAATGTCTAAAAAATCAACCAAAGTCAAGACACAGCCTTGGGGTTAGGGTTGCGGCATCAATAAACCAGTTCCAGTAGTTTTATGTCCAGAAATGTGACCGTGCTCATTTACCCAGAAGAGTGTCTCGGACAGAATAGTAGTGTTGCCAGACAAAGAAGTCGTAGATGGAGATGTTGGTGACCTGGGGCTCAGTCCCATTTGGTCCCAGCAGTCCCAGCCAGTGCTGGGTGGCAATGACATAGTCTGGGTGGGTGGTGGTCTTAGACAGCTCAAGAGCGTTGAGGAACTGCTGGAGCTCCTCAGGGGTCAGGGAGTGGATGTTCTTCCGCACCACAGGAGCTTTCCTCTGGTCACAGTTTGGTCCGGTCCAGCCGAATTTACACAGACCACAGTCATGCCCTGCAAAGTTACCTTCAACACAAAGAGCAAACTAAATGTATCAAATTATCTTGATGTTGTTGTGATGTTTCAGATCCATCATCAGCCATTTTCTAACCATCATCTGAATAAAACTACATGACTCACCAGTACATCTGCAGGTCTGATTGAAGAATTTGGTGGGCCACCTCTCTCTGTCATCAACATTTCTCAGTCTGTATGGTCCTCCCCAGGGTTTGTTGTCGACTCGCACAGCCGAGCAGTTCCCTCTCCCCGACAGAGAGCCGCAAACATTGGCAGGATCAGAGCCGAGAGCGGGGCAGCACTGCTTGGACAGGATCCCCTCCACCGTGCAGCACACTCGAGGAAACTGAGCCTCTGCAGGCTTTGGCCAGAGGAGTAAACAAAAAAGGCCCAGACCCAGCGCGTTCATCATATTTCACCTGTTTGTTTCCTCCAGTCAGTGGCGACTAATCAGTTTCTACATCAACTTTGAGCAGTGAAACGGTCAATTAGTTCCCCCAGAGGAGTGTGGAATCACAGTCTGCTACGGTCCCCAGTTGTGTATCTTCGAATTAGATTCAGTGATAGTTTTAATATGTGTGGAAACAACAAGTTAAAGCCAGATCATGTTGTGTTCCAGTTGGTTACATGCACATTAAGAAAGAATCTAATTTCTGCTCTTGCTTTTGTAGAGCGGAGGAGGATTAAGCCACCGGTCTTGTGATGATCACCTGACAGCAGAGCTATGAGCTGGACTAAGAACTGGAAGAATACCAAGGAACTGCCAGAGGGGACTATTAAAATGTTGTATAACCACTTTGTGCCAAAAGTCTGTGTCTCTGATTTGTTACTTAGAGTTAATCAGTAAAAAAGATAACAAAACAGGTAATGCATCAGATTTGCCTCAGACAGAACAGCCAACTGTACACACATTTGGTCAAATACAAAACTAATTGTGTTTTGAACCAACACCATTAATTCTGATAACACATTTAAAATAGAAACATTATCTCAAAACAAATTAATTGATTTGTTGAGTCATTCGGAGATATCGTAACAAAAGAATGAGGTTAAACAAAACTCAGCTTTCGAGCCGAGGCCAGCCGGGATCTGTTGTGTAAATCTTAATAGGGGTCTAATCACTTTAATCCAGCCAGAAGATATAGTTTTCACAAGCTTTTTGGAGCTTGGTATTGTAGCGTGTCTACTTGCAGCTTTTTGTTCCATTCATGAAACTTTTCACCCCAGGTCTCAGCTGACACCCTCCGCTGTGCATGTGAGCTGAGAAAGGAGCAGCTGTAGGAGCTGTAGGATTACCATCATCTTCCACAGACTATCCCGCACTGGTATGGTCAAAAGTAATTCACTGTAATTTTCAGGGACTTCTTCTCTACTGGAGCATTTCCATTTGATGCTGCAAAATGGTAACTTGTATTTATATATGAGCACTTTTCTGGTCTACCAATCACTCACATGCCACATTCACCCACGCACACACACTGATGACAGCAGCTGACTGGTAACCCGGTAAGGTCCTTGTAATAAGCTTTAGTTAATAGGAAAAAAAACTCCTTATTAGATGCCTATTATCATTAATAAGACTATATAATTATTACTAATAGCATCATAATCTAATACATTGTTAGACTGTAAGACATTTATAAGCGTTTATAACTTGTTAATAGTTTATAGACTGCTCAAGAATGTTATATATTTTTAATATTATTAATAAAAATGACAAGAAACTCATATGGATTTCATTAATGTTCTTAAGCAGTCTATTAAAGCAACATTAAGCTTCAAAATCATGTTGATGTTACAGTGTCTTGTAATAGGGTGAATGGTGTCTCAGCTCCTATCACTTGTCACTATGTAACTTCAGTCAGAGGGTAGGATCACAGCAAGTTTGCTTTGTAGTCAGCACATCTGACTAATTGTTACAGATCTGGGATTCGTATTTAATACAGTCATGTTGCACACTTGCTCATATGATTGCTCATAAATTATTTATAATCTAACAATTAGGGTGTTTACTATGCTATTATCAACACTTACATAGTCTTATTAATATTAATAAACATCTTATAATGACTATATTGCCTATTAACAAAGGACATTGGACCTTGAAAGGACCTTGATATAAAGCGTTACCATGCCGACCTGCCCATCTGAAGCGATACAGCACTTTCTATCCAAAGTGATCATCAAACCACTGACCCTCTGATTAGTGGACGACCTGCTCTTTTTATATATATATATATATCACACAATTTTTTTTCTCCTTTCCTTTCCAGTTAATCATCTCACTACTCCTCAGATTTATTTTGTGACCCCTTAGGGGCCCAACCCACTAGATTAGGATCCACTGGACTAAAGTACTTACCTCTGAATAAACAATCTAACAATGTCATATAGAATAATATAAAGTTCACTGCAGAGCCAGTTATTTGACTGTTGACAGTATATTTTGTGTGTAATACTTATTGCACTTTTGCTTTATTTAGGATTTTGAATGCAGGACTTTAACTCAAGTTCAGCACTTCTTTGATCACTGGGTACACTATATGTCTTTGACATTCACAAAACTACACAATAAATAACCACAGTAATCAAGTCTATTAAAACCTGGCTTTAGCTTTATGCCGTAATAGAAGTACAACGGTGCAGTTTGTATTACAGTGCATGTAAAATTGATTAGTTAAAGTAGACATGGTGTTGGAAGTACCTTTCAGAGATAGCTAGCAGTAATGTAAAGGTTATGCAATTTGAACTGTAAATACGTAGAAAACAGACTAAAACTGCTGAGAACAATGAGCTCAAAGTTTGGTTTCTGAGAAAGAGTCTGAATCCCCAAAACCCCCTGTAGGCAGAATATGCCTTTCCTGTTAGTGGCTGATAGAGGACTAACTATGTCAAAGACTTCTTTGAACAATGGAGTGGATGATGCTGAGGATGCATGACTGGACTCCATGTGACTCATTCAACACTTACAGTAATACCAGGTTGAAACTGAATTCAGAGAGGTGAACATGTAGGTCTTAGAGTTTGTTTTTTTTCACGTATGTTTTTATGTAACATTATTCTATTGATTTAAAACACAAAAAACTTGTCTATTGTCTTTCTTGTGTCATTTGTGTTTGTTTTTTAAAGCCTAATCCACCACTGCCCACACATTCTCACTCCCACGAAGTTTTACTTGTGACTAGAAACAGGATGATCACCTGCTCTGTGTTTTTCGTCAGCAGACATTTAGGAAGATCTTATCATATGGGCATATTTTATTTCTCACTGCCGGTTTTAAATAAATATGACTCCGACAGAGTTTCCTTTAAGCAGCCTTTGTTCAGAAGCAGGAGCTCCACACTCGTCAGAGAACCTCCTGATGCTTAAATGTCTCTTTGAACCACACTCCTGATGCATTCCAGCGGCCTGGCATGTGACTGCTGACAGTTTAAGCACATGTGTTATTTAGAGTTAAGGGGAGTCTTTATCCTACTACACCAAAGGCAAAGTCTTACTGTTGTTAAGAAAGCTCTAAATTGAGCTTGAATTAACTTCTTGTTATCATAATTTGGAGTCCATTTTAAAGGTGTTCTTTCCTTTTCTTTCTACTATTTCAAAATATTGTTTTCCAAGTTTTTCCATAGAGACAGTTTTCCTTCTCAAATCCAATCAGATTACAGTAAGAAACTGTGCTAAAGTTCTCAATGTTTTGTCAATATCAGTTCAATATCAAATATTGAGCATATGATTTTACTGTAAATACATAGAACTAAAATAGTTAAGCTCTGTTATAGTAGAAAATGTGAGGATCCAGCAAAAGCATTATAAAATATATCACAAATTTTTTTGCAGTGTGTCAAGAAATGTCATATTAATACATCATTAGATTAACTTTTTTCATCACTGATGAAGAGACAGATATAATATTCCTAATTTTTTTCAGATTTCTAGATCCAAGCATTCAGATTTTAAAGCCTAAAATACCTACCTTAAATGTACAGTATGTAATTTCTGTCGCTAGGGGTCTCTCAATCAAAAATAAAGTCGTAGGTAGTGTGGGATCATGGGAGTTGTTGTCTTCAGTCAGCACTGCCAATGAACATCTACCTACGTTACTCAGGCAGAAATGTTTGCGGGTGAGGTAATGTTTAAAGTTTAATTTATGATATGTTTAGTCACGTTTGCCGACTTCCCTCCTCACTCTCTGACTTGTTTATTTTTTTATTTTTCAGGGACAGTGCATGTAAATGAACATTACTGTATCATACCAGGATTAGCTTAGTGAGCCTAGTTTTCATCTGTATTACCTGGCCAGGTGCAAAGTTGGCAACCGAAAATCAGTTTAAAGTTTAAAACAACAATCATGATGTGAGGTATGTCAATAACAGTAAAAGCAGGACAAAGACATTGGCAGCAATAAAAGCAGAGCTAACTACAGTGCAGCAGAGCAAAGACAAACACAAGAAGAGGCGAACACAAGCAAGCACAGTCATGACACGTAAGTTACGGAATAACCTGCAAAAACAGACAGGAAGTCATGGCAACAGGCAACCCAATGAAACTCATTAACTCGTTTTTAGACATTTAAATGCAGAAATGTTACATATTATATCTTTCAAGTGGTAAAGTATCAGAGAAACACGAGAGTCTTTCTGGAGAACAGACGTAAACATGGCCTCATGAGAAAACTCATGTGTGACCACCGAGTCTTTTACACAACAGGTCCTGTGAGGTTCACTGCACTCAACAGGATTAGTGAGCAGAATTCCTGGAGGGAGTCAAATGGAATGTCTCTATAGAAATTATTGCACTTTAATTTCAGCAAACAAGCCTGTCGGCGTGTAAGTGAGAGGAAAATGAATGATCTGACCCAGGATCAGTCCATGTGTTTCTATTGAATTTACCAATGACCTGTTATAGCTTCTGTAAAAAATACAGAATTCATTTCAGTGTAGTGCACAAATTTAATTAAAAGACAAGATAAAATCAAATGTTATCAAAAGATAAAGACATACATACTTAAAGGTTTAACAAATGTTAAATGTGCAGAGACATGAATGAAGCACTTTCAACACAGCATGAACACACTGTAAGTATGAGCTGCACAGTGAGTTTTTGAAGGTCAGGGGTCTTTTAAGATTTATTGTAAGAATAAGAACATTTTTTATGCTTAACAAAGAATGAGCATTTGCAGCAGAATTATTAGCCATTCGTGAACATGTTTGAAAATATTATAAAGCAGAACTGAAACAGAATTGTAAGTAAACTTACCTTACCAATAGTAACAAACACTGAGTAGGTAACATTTAAAAATAAGGAAAATACACCATCTGTAAATGTTCTTTTTAATCACTTTTGTTTCTCATTGTTGTTAAAAATTGTATTAAAAATGGTAAGCATTCCAATAAAACAGCGTGTGAATATCAATGTAGTGTTACATTAATATTTAAATTTTTCACTGGCTGCTGGAAATGTCATTTACCCCAAAACTGACTCCTTCAAAATGTGTAAATAAAAAGAATCCATTATTCCCACTGAAACACAGGATGGTGCCAGAGAGCCACGGAGAAACAAGCTACTACATACAGTTTAATGGCATGCAACACGCGACTGTGTGACTGAAAAATATTTTTATTGTACTGTAAGTGTAATGGGGCTACCAAAAATCTTCAATTTTAAACCTTCTGCTGACCATCTGTCAATATATTTCTAAGGATAGTTTGAAGTGACAACATGGAAAGATATTTAGACACAATAAAGGTAAGAAGCAAGAGCAGATTTTTAATTGCATATCACTTAGGAAACTCAAATTCACTGTCTTCCTTTTCAGGTTCAATATGAGGATGTGCATAATGGTCCATAATGCATCTTCAGAGCCGGACAAATGAAACCATTTTGTTAATGGTCTTCCAAAGAGAATCACAGATGGAGGTGATTATTCATTTGTACTTTATTATCTACTTGTTACCATGTGGATGGAGCAATGCATCCATTTTCTTGACAGCTTTGTGTATATACTGCACTTAACCCACTCTGCGTATGTTTTGTAGGAATATGTGTTGGCTAAATAATAGGAGGCCTATTGAAATTTGAATTGAGGCCACTTCAGGTACATTAAGAGAGAAAGGAGCTCAGTGTGGCAGAAACTGGTGAAAAGCGACCGATTTAAATGTTTGCGCTTGTTTTTACGTGGTATTATTTCATTAATGATGTGTAATGTGAGGGGGCACTTGACAGCCCCCGCTGGGCTTTTAGGTTTCTTCTCCATATTCAGATGAGTTTATTTTTAACTGAATGCAGACCAAATCTAAAACATGTTTACTCCTATGAAAGAGCACAAATAAAGCATAAATAACGTTTTAAAAAATACAGGAGAGTGGACAACTGGTCAGGTAAATGTTTTTGTGGTCCAGTCATTTCTTGCATGAAATCTCAAATACACAAAGTAAATTATAATAAAACAAACACATAAGATGATACAGAAATGACGCAATTAATTTTCAGAATAAAAGCATCCCAAAGTTCATAATAAATTGAAAAACATAGCACATGTCTCGTAATACTTTCATGACAGCTATCTCTCAAACAAATTAATTAATTAAATACATCTAACTAAAAAAAATTGTAATTATTCCAATATTGAGATAAAACTCTCTGAATGCATGTTCATATTTTAAAACATACTGACATGCAAAATGTCCAAATCCACACCTCTCTCCACAACTGAAATCAGGGATGCTCGATATTCGATTTTTGCTGATATCCAATTTGCCGATACATATACAATCACATATTATTATCTAGTATATCAATATTAAATATGTTAATGTTAAAATTTACAATTCACTGGGCAAAATAAGAAAACTACTTTGTCAGTGGTTTGCGTTGTGTGCGCATAATGAAAGCATCATCTTATCGGCCCGTCATATTGTCAGAAATGCTCATTTTTGGCCGATACCAGTGATATACCCAGGTGTTGGAAGGATTATAAAGAGGATTAGAAATTAGAAAACATCTAATACACTTTTACATTTCAGCACACTTACTCTGTGTGTCACTTACTATGTGAATGTTTCTAGTTGTGGCATTATGAAAGGGTGACGACAAAGGCAAGTCTTTATAAAAAAGAAAGGTGCTAAATTAACCATAGTTGTGGTAGCTGTCCTTTATATTCACTATAACAGTATATTCTAGTGTGAGAGAAAGACTGAGCTGAGTGATGGAGATGCAGTATCTGTAGACAATAGCAGGGGGGCAGTGTTGCTGTTTCTGCTGGCCCTGGATCACTGGGAATGACTGGCCCTAACTATGCATTTCCTTCAGGATGCTCCAAGAAATATGCCATGAAATAGTCTAGGATTGGACATCTTTGTACTTTAACTGTCACCATTTCAAATCTCAACCATGCCGAGCGGTGACTGACAGCATATACACTGGGCTGGGTGGTATGCAGCCGTATGAAATGACTAGCCTGTATAGAGTTTTAATCCTCTTTAAGACTCCTATCCATCTCCAAATTAATATCTAGGGGCCACGTATCCGTCTGCACCAGTTTGTACTCTGCGTAACCCACTTCTCTCGCAAACTGATCAAATTATTCACTGGAAAATAAGATTAATAGTTATGCTGCGAAACATGCTCCAGGTCAATTATTTGGGAGATGGCGATGATATACTCATTACACCATAATGCCGATTCAAGGACGAGCAGCATGAAGGAGTGTGTTGTAGATTAATTGCCGCTAAAGGTCAACATGCGTTCAAATTGATGAAGATGCTATCCATTTTCATCGGTTTCAAGTGCACTGTATATGGGAAACCTATAATGCTCATTACATGCATTTAAATGAGTCTGTCCTAATTACTAATCAGTCTCTTGTACCATTAGAGATGGAAATTAGAAATACAAAACAGACCCCTGGGCATCATTCACTCAGAATATATTAGAGTTTCTCTTTTACACTGGCATTTTGAAAACCCTCGAAAACTTGATCAAATATTAAAACATTTCAGGAGTCTCACTTTTTATTACTTAATTTAAAATCTCTGGGACACTAAAGAACTCCTTTTTGTGAATATAACAGAGTAGTGTGATATATTTTTGTTCAACCGGCTCCTAAAAAACAAAACTATACTGTTTATTTTGCTATACCCCAATCAGAATATTGGCTAGACCCTTCAGTGATTCTTTCTTCAGTGATTCCCGCCCACCTCTCTGGCAGCTTACCGATTTACATTTGAGCATAATGCAAGCATTAGAGGAGGCACAAGGCAGCCCTGATAAGTTACAAAGTGCTCCAGGGGTAAACCTCGTAAGAGAGGGTTTGGAGTTATTTACAGCGTTCAAATCCTTCAAAAATTCATGTCTGGAGGATGAGATTGGTTTTGCAGTTGATGCTTTGCACACAAAGCAAACACAATGCACACGGAGGGTGTTTAGCTGTAAATGACCAGATGACATTAATTCTAATTGACTGATCTCATCCCATGCTTAGGACCAGCGTGCGTGATACTGCTCAGGACACAAGGGTCCTGTCAAGGCACAATGTCATACACAAAGCAACAAAACAGAAACACTAAGATTGGCTTAAGCAACGAGGAACACAGGGGACCAAAAATGATTTTTAAATGCAATTTAATTTTCAATGAAGCAATACTTAAGTTGTATGGCATTTTCTATTCAGAGATATGTTTTGATTGTGCAATTCTCATAATAAGAGTGCTCAGAAATTGCAAAGCCATTACAAAGGAGGTTAAAGGCAATGGAATTCCTCCTTATCAGAAATGCTCTCTGTACAGTTGTTCCATTTGAAATGCATTTAATTGCAAATAGAAAAGAAGAGAGAGAAAGCCAACAATGCGAGGGTCTGAAGCATTTTTCTCGTCTGCTTTGAGTGAGCGTATTCAAATCTAAGCGGGCAGACAATGAAGGAAAGGAATCGTGCTCTGAATAGCCTCTCTCTCTCCCTCTCTCTCTCTCTCTCTCTTTCTCTCTCTCTCTCCCTCCTTTTCATTCCCAGGCCAATTCACAGCCTTCCTCTTCTGTGCTGCGAGGGGCGGGCTTTCCACTCGCAGCTCAAACTTCCTCGCCACTGTAGAACAACACATCCACCTGATAGCACGGCAGCAGCACACATGAAGCCACCATTCATCATGTCACTGTGAGAGACCTGGCTGTGTGGGAGTCTGGCCTCCTCTCTGACAGTCTTCATGACTTGGAGTCCACGTTGGGCTTTTCACAGAGCTGTTCACCCACTTGTTTGACAAGGATGCCGCTCCTCGGTAGCATCGGGGCTTTGCCAGGCCCTTCCTCTAAAGCCACGGCCAAGCCCTGACCCGGGGATCCCCTCTCCCCACTCGTTCCACCGAGGGGAGGAGTATCAGGGGATCATGGGGCACAAAGTGCTTGAAGCCTGTGCCTTTGTTGGGGCAAGCTGGGAGAGAACACCCCCAGCAGATATGCTGACAGTCTCATGGGAGCAAGAGAAGAAGTTGAGGCAAGAAAGTGCACCCTTCAAACTTTTCAGTGCAGTGCTAGGAATTCTATTTTTTCTCAACAAAGATTTATACATATTTATACAAGCCCAAATACTGATAGGAAGGTGCTCGAAAAAAAAAATCTTGGAATTGCAGAGGTAAACTATATGTAAATGCCATAAAGTAATAGACTTGTAGTGCAAATCACACCATTTTATCTTTAATTTTGCTTTCGTACCCTCCCCACTCCCCCCCCAACCTCTTTCCTCTGGCTTAAAGGTGCATCAGAGATATGCATTTAAGCATATTCAGAACACGGGGCGTGAAATTAAATGTGTGGCAGAGTGAGAAAAATATACAGACGCTGGAGATGCCTTAAAAATAGTCATTTATGCAGATGGAGAGGAGTGAAATCATTTGCAATGGGATGACCCTCTCTCCAAGCATTTCTCCCCTCACTGTTCTTCCCTAATCTTGCACTGTATCTTCATTTTTCATTGAACTCGCCAGTTTGCTGCTAAGCAGCCTTGTAGATAAGGCAAAGTGCTAAAAGGAGACGACAGAAGGAGCTCAGTGGGCCCGTTTCTATTGCACTTTCACCCAAGGCAATGGGCAGAATTTAACGGATTCCTTCCAACATATGTTTTTGCCAGATAAGTAAACAGTGTGTGTCGGAAATGAAAAAAAAGCATTTGCAATTTAATGACATTACAGCTCCCAGCTTAGCCCGCCGTGCTGCGAGGCGAGGAGCAGAGAAAGGGGAGAGCGGAAGAATGGAACCGGGTGTCATCAATGTTTTTTTTTTCTTTCTCCCTTGCAAGAAGCAGCACTGAATTCTTCTTATTCTTTTCAAACCCCTTCCCTTCTCCATCCCTTCCTGCTATTTTGTTCTCTTGCCCATAGTTTCCTCGCCTTTGTTGGAATGAAATTATCTATTATTTTATTCAGAAAACTTGCCATCCCCTGCCATTCTACCCTCTCCAACATCTGATTCTCTCAGATTTTCTGAGCTAAAAACACATCTCACCCTGGCCATGGGTGCTCTCTCTCTCTCCCTCTCTATCTCCTTCTCTCCCCCACCCCACCCCCGCTCACCCTCCTTTGTCTGGCTTCATCAAAGTGCAATAGATGCTTGGCACAATAAAGAAGAGCAAGCCTCCATGTTGTCATAACGCTCAGACCTGATGTGAGGACCAGCAGTAGGTGATGAGTTGGAGAGAGAATCACCTCCTCACAGTCTATATTTCAGCGGTAGTAAACGATCCATCCATCCTATGCGAAACTCAGTGATTTCCCTCTTTTCTCCCTGCCGGCTGTCAGGCAGCTGCCTTATTATAGAAGGCTAATTGTGCAGGAAAGCAGATTATGAGAGTGGTAGGATGTACTCCTTGACCATGTGCTAATGTGATGACAAGTTTGGGGACCCTCTAAGCAAAAGGCGTCGCACGCCAGGGCACTTTTGGCACTGGCTATAATCTGCCTTTGGTATTAACTCAGCAAACCGGCTTGTTTGAGTATGGATCAATCGCTCGCTCATTATTTTTACAAGAAAGCTTTATATTCAAGGCGCTTTCCTGGTGTTGATCTCTCATTAACCATGCTATGTAAATGCACTGGCAATCCCTGTGTAAGGGATACGTCACCCCAGGGCCCGGGCTTGCAGAAGCATGTTAAGGAGAAGAAGGGGCAGGAAATTTGGGTCAGTCGCCTTCGCCAAAACTTGAATTTCAGGTTTTCCTTAAAGCCCCCTGCTCAGCTTTTCTCTTTTAATGTGTTTTTGTTTGGTGATGTTATGTTTTAAATGTCAGCCCCGGAGCTGTCCAGCAATTTAGGAGGCACAAAAAGCCCTGTCTCAGTATCGCTTCCAAGCGTTCATGTTACCTCTGTAATCGCTGCTGGCTGCAACATTACACACACTCCATTCACTCGTGGTCTTTTATCACCACTGAGTGTATTGACTGTACAGGTAAAAGGTTAGATAGGGTCAGAAGGAGGTGATAATATTACAGGACAAATAGAAAAACGCCTGATTCGCCATGTCGAGTGGCGATAGGGAGTTATTAACCGCCTGCTGCTAAACTAACTTATTTATCTGATCAGAAAAGGGCCTGACATGTGACACTGGGTCTCTCATCTGCGTGAATTCAATTGGCTGTCAGGATGCATTGTGCATCAAATTAAAGGGGGGGAAATATTTCAACTTGTTTACTCATTTCTTACACACAAACATCCGACAATCCATGGCACTCAGACATCTGTTCGCCTGACAAGAGATCGTGATGCACGTGGTATGAGAAATAGAGGCTTCTGCCATATTTGGCTCCAGTGTGCACTGGCATGGTGAATGACGCAACAGGAAAATAAACCTGACAGCACCAGGCAACGGCTCTGCGTTTCTTTTGCGCCCTACATACATAAATCTCTTATTATTGCTCTGTGTTAGCTATGTGTATTTTTACACCTGTCTGCGCTAATATCAAAGTGTAGAGGTTCGCTTTTAGACATTCAACTTCATTTGTGTCTCCTGTGAGAGTTTGTATGGGTGCCATCTCTTTGAGGAAGAGGGGGGGGGGGGGGGGGGAACATGCCTCTATTCCCAGGTTTCATTCCATTTTTTGTAAAGGGGCTGTCAAAGGGCACTGTTCCACTTGACCCATTTTTATTTTTCATGCAAACAACTTCAGTGTGCTTGAATTAAAGCGCTGCAAGTTCCAGACTTTGCCATGGATCTGCCATAAGCAGCAACAGTTCAAAGTAGTTCTCTTCATTTATGTACTTTTAATTGCTACCGGTAACTCAGACTTAGCCGTGTACTTTGTGGAAGAAGAGGCTGAATAAAACCATGTATCCTGCATGTGGACTGAAAATAAAGAGAAACATTTAGAGAGGAGGACCTCTCAGTGGCTCAAAAGAGAGAGACAGAAATGTCTCTCTGTCTGCAGGTACTTCAGCAGCTCCTAGCCTTGTAACATTTTTTGTTAGCAGCACAGTGCCAGCGAAGGCCAGACTTTTGATTGCTTTCCCTGTTTCACATCCTTTTATAGATCCCCTTTCTTCCCACACACGAGCAAACAAAGCAAGTGTAAATACAATGTTGAAAAGCCATTACCTTCAATGTAACCCTTTCTGCGGTAACAAAGAAGATGGAAAATTTCCGCAACACAATACGACAAGACACAGCGTGATGATGCAGCTGAAGAGTGCGGGGTGTCAGGGCGACCCCTCGCATGTGATGTCTAGTAGGACCATTCATAATAGATTTGTTCTGAGGACCCTCGCATTACTACCCAATTAAGGTATGAAGTCATGCTCCTTCATCAGTATAACTAATGGCACGTTTCAGGAAGCAGCCACGTCCTGAGATTAAAGACGTGGAAGTGTTGGATTTTCTGCTGAATACGATAAGGTGCCCGTACGAATTATTGCTTTGCTGTCATCCAGGTACGTACACTCGCATTCTTTATGTCGTCCATTATGGAGGCATCCATATGGTTGTTCCAGTGCATTACACCATGGCTACAAACGCGTGTGTGGGAAAACAAATCTGACAGCCACAGACGTGACAGCAATACACTTGACAGTACACAATTCAACGCAGCTACAAAGCAATCACCTGGACTGGTATCGCTTTAAGAAGAAAAGTATGATGATAAGACACCCTCCACTGACGGGGACAAAATCCAAGTTTCCATCCACTGAACGCACCCCTTCACTATTCCAGCATCTCAGTACACAGAAATTAGCCGTGGAGCCACGACGTATCACTTGGCAGAGATCTATTTTGCCACTGTTAATTACGACAAGGCTGCAGAATTTGACTGCTAAACCACGCTATCACAATGCAGGGTGTGAATCCCAAATCAAGCTCGGCACACCATAATCCTGTTAAAATGTAATAAATAATCCCTGTGAATTAATGTTGGCAATATTTCATTTTAATAAGTTCTTCTAGAATCGAGACAGAGGGGGAAATTGATGGCATTACAGCTCACTCACTTCAAGTGCAGTTGTGAGTGTGCAGGAGGAAATCACTCCTCCTCATTAAAGGTGCAATCTTCGAGCCCCCCAGATCTTTGTTGTAATAACTGGGGAGAAAAATAATCTCTTTTTATTGATAGGCACATGTAGCAGAAAGTATGCCAACTGACAGGTACTTATCTTTCGCCTGTGTCCTGTGTTATAGAAAGATATAATTCTTTGTGACTGCTCCTCGGGGCATCAGCTCTTCAACTTCATTATTTCTACTTATGATAGATATATTTTTCCTTGAAAACCTGAGAATTAATAGGAGAGCCAGCAATCTCTGCCAGCGGTCATTTGGAAATGGAACAAAAAATGTCATGTCAGTTTGAAGAACATTTTTTTAAGGCTGCTCACTGACATTATTCTAATTTATTGATGGATTCATAGAGTAATCCCATGCCTCATGTTTTAGGTTATTAACGTAATGATTCCAGTGACTACCTAGCAGCTATAGGATCTTTAGAAAAAAGTCTAATCTTGTCATAAATTCAATTGTGTCGGCCCACAACATCTGCACTCCCTTTTTCCCCCTCAAGTATAAATACATGTGCTCGTATGTAGTGTTCTCATATTAAATTGTACATTTTCAAACCAGCCTTTGTGATGTGTGAACATGGCTTGTAAAATAATGCTCCTTTTTATGATGCTGAATATGAATATGAAGTTATTAGTGCAGTGAGTTCATTTAGACAGCAGTGGGAGCTTTAGAGTCAGACGGCTGCCCGCTGAGAGCAGAGTTCCTTCTGTTTTAAAACTGACTGGGATACAACACCCTCATGGTGGTCTTTAAAGCACACCTACAAACTGTTGTGTGCAGAGAGACAGTAGATTATCTAGAGATGACGGCTGAAATCTGTTTTAAATCCTTCAGAGTTTAGAGGGCATTGATATCCATTGTTCATTTATTTCAATCTGATAAGAAGAGTCAAACCCTATACTTCCTTAGATCTCACTGCTGTATGTGCAAAAAATAATATAAAAGATTACAAATTCAACCTTTTTTTTGCATTCAAATATTTTGTTTTTCTTCCTTTGACCTCGTAGTAGTACCTCTTTCCTTTGCCAATAAACTGGGAGTGCACGTTTCATGCTGGTGACAAAATACAGAAATTATCCTAAAACTTTGTTATTACATCCAAAAATATCATCTTAAATGTATTATACATGAAGAAATACATATTTCCTTTGTTTACTAAATAGTCATTAACAAAGAAATACAGTATAGTGCTGTATTTTTTATTTCATTTATTCATTTCACTTTTTTTTTTTTTACCAGAAAGTCCCACTGAGATCAAGATCTCCTTTACAAGAGAGACCTGGCCAAGGTAGCAGCCGTACAAAATCACAATATACTAAAATGCAACATGTAAAGCATGATTTGCAAAAATCACAATACAACAAGAAACTGGTATTAAAACACAGTGGCCTCTTAAAGGGGTACTGTGTAGTTTGGGAGAAGACATTAAAACTCTGAATTTAATATAAATGAATATTTACAATATTAATGAGGTAATAATAGACTCAGAAATATGTATTTTTGTCCATAACTGAATAAACGAGCTGTTCTCAGCGGAAAATAAGGTCCCCAGAACACAGTTTGAAGCTAGAAAGGTGGCAGGGTCCGCCAAATATGAACAATGTAAAACAGTATGAAATTGTGTTGTCCGTTAAGGTCAGTTTGTTTATTCAGTCATGGAAACAAAGAGAGTTTGTTTATTTAGTTTGTTTAGACATAAAAAAAAAATCAGTCAATGAAGATCTTTCTCTTCTGATTAAAATGTCTTCCCCTAAACTCCATAGTGCACCTTTAGAAACAAATAACAACATGCCTCCTTCACCAGATTCCTAATGACGCCCTTAAATTCATCAATGGATATAAATGTGTCTAATTTCAGATCTCTTTACAAGTTATTCCAGGACCAAGGTGCATGGAATGAAAATGCATTTGTTCCTAAATCTGTCAAAAGCCTTCTTACATCCTAAATCCCACATAGTGACATACTGTATTTTTGGAGTCGATTAGACCCAAGAGACATTCAGCTCGTGAGACGTCTTACGTACAAACGTCCAGTAACAGAAATCAAAATAGGATACTGACAAGCGTATGTACATTTAAGATTTGGGAGGGGGAGAGCTGAACAAAAACTACAGATATGGAGCACACGTCAATCCATTTTATTTAACCACGTTTTGCAGCTGAGTGACCCCAAAGAGAACTGACATGTCGTTTTCTGAAAAATGTCATCTCAAAAATCAATTCTCACAAATTTAGGGGAAAAATATGATTATTAAGTAGGCCTGGCCAATTTATATGACATATATCATTACTGTGTCTTAGATTTTGGATATCGTTATATTGTGGTATGGTTTTCTTTTCCTGGTTTTAATTACAGTAAAATGATGTCATTCTCTGAACTTACCAGACTACTCTGCTTGTTCAAATACTTGCCTTTACCCACTTAGTTATTATATCCACGTTACTGATCATTATTTATCAAAACTCTCGTTGTGTTAATATTTTGTGAAAGCACCAATATTGAGCTCTACAGTATTGTCGCTATATCGATATACCCTGGCTGTAAATGTCTCTATGTTGCACACAGCACACACTCATGCTACGACAACCAGGTGAGCAAGAAGCAGACTTTCCTGCAAACAAATGGAGAAAAAATGTCAAGATGATTATTTATCAAAAATCTCATTGTGTTAATATTTTGTGAAAATACCAATAGGGATCTCCACAATATTGTCGCTAAATCAATATCGAGGTATTTGGTCAAAAGTATTGTGATATATTTATTTATGAAGCACAGTTGAGGAGATATCAAAATATCGAGATATAGATATAGCCTTAAAATATCGCAATATTATCTCAAGGCCATATCACCCTGACCTAATAATAAGCTGATTTATTTTTTAACTGTTAATGTCAGCAATGAGCCGCTGCTGTATGTTTCCACACAGGGATTTATCAATGTGTGATTTCATCAGCTTAGATCAGGGTATAAAAACTGAAGGAATATTCTACAGATATAAGAATTGTATTAATAAACATGTAGTGATAGATAGCAGTAAGGCTATAATACTGGAGTTAATGTTCTTGGATGCCAGACAGTCTGGTAGACACTATGAGTGCAGCTCACTCGTCTCACCTGCAAAACTCATGATTACCTCAACCACCCCCCCAACCCATCAATGGCCCCCTCCTGCCTCCACCCACCTGCCCCCAACCTAATTCAAGCGTTCCCTCTCTGAACTCCGGCGGGGGTCCATCGACTTATTGCATTATGTACTATTAAACAAACTTGGACTTCTTAAAAGCAGAGTCAGACTTCAGAGGCTGTGTGGCATGTTTATAGGGATGGACTGTACAGTACACAGAGATTTCTCATTTCTCCCGGTGACCTTGGGCACAGTGACATGTACGGTTTTGAGGCTTTGATTTGCCACGTTGAGGTGTTGCGGAAAAGGTGCAATGCAAGATAATTTTGGCATTTTTTTCCCTCCTGGGAGCATAGAGAAGTAAGAAATACAGCAGTTCATACTCCAGAGATTACAGGTAATATGGCACACAGCCTTCATAAACATTCTTGACCCAACCTGATGATGGAGATATTGCTTCAGGAGAGACTTTTCACACTTTGATTTGCCTAAAATGAGATGGAGAAGCCAGTGATCAGACTCTTTGAGGTTCCTCACAGAGAGGC